>NC_133422.1:42630000-43255000 GCF_049350105.2 Macaca mulatta
TACATCTGTATTTCGTGGATCTCTTTGCTAGCCTTATTTCTGTGAAATCTGAGAGCAGATATTTAAGATACCTTTGAAGACTATAGTGCCAAAGGAAATATCTTCCGAAAACAAAGAGAAAGAAGATTTCTGAGAAACTTCTTTGTGTTCTGTGAAATCCTCTCCCTGAGTTACAGCTTTCCCCTCAAGAAGACTTTCGCTAAGACAGTTCATGAGGAATTGGCAAAGTGATATTTGGAAGCCCTTAGAGGACTATGGTGACAAAGGAAATATCCTCAGATGAAATCTGGAAAGAAGCTTTCTGAGAAACTGCTCTGTGATGTGTGACTTCTACTCACAGAGTTACTTCTGTATTTCGTGGATCTCTTTGCTAGCCTTATTTCTGTGGAATCTGAGAACAGATATTTTGGATCCCTTTGAAGACTATAGGGCAAAAGGAAATATCCTCCGATAACAAAGAGAAAGAAGTTTTCTGAGAAACTTCTTTGTGTTCTGTGAAATCATCTCACAGAGTTACAGCTTTCCCTTCAAGAAGCCTTTCGCTAAGACTGTTCTTGTGGAATTGGTAAAGTGATATTTGGAAGCCCATAGAGGGCTATGGTGAAAAAGGAAATATCCTCAGATGAAATCTGGAAAGAAGCTTTCTGAGAAACTGCTCTGTGATGTGTGACTTCCACTCAAAGAGTTACATCTGTATTTCGTGGATCTCTTTACAAGCCTTATTTCTGTGGAATCATAGAACAGATATTTCGGATCTCTTTGAAGACTCTAGGGCCAAAGGAAATATCCTCCGATAACAAAGAGAAAGAAGCTTTCTGAGAAACATCTTTGTGTTCTGTGAAATCATCTCACAGATTTACAGCTTTCCCCTCAAGAAGCCTTTCGCTAAGACATTTCTTGTGGAATTGGCAAAGTGATATTTGAAAGCCCATAGAGGGCTACTGTAAAAAGGAAATATCCTCAGATGAAATCTGGAAAGAAGCTTTCTGAGAAACTGCTCTGTGATGTGTGACTTCCACTCACAGAGTTCCATCTGTATTTCGTGGATCTCTTTGCTAGCCTTATTTCTGTGGAATCTGAGAACAGATATTTCGGATCCTTTGAAGACTATATTGCAAAAGGAAACATCCTCCGATAACAAAGAGAAAGAAGCTTTCAGAGAAACTTACTTGTGTTCTGTGAAATCATCTCACAGAGTTACAGCTTTCCCCTCAAGAAGCCTTTCGCTAAGACTGTTCTTGTGGAATTGGCAAAGTGATATTTGGAAGCCCATAGAGGGCTATGGTGAAAAAGGAAATATCCTCAGCTGAAATCTGGAAAGAAGCTTTCTGAGAGACTACTCTGTGATGTGTGACTTCCACTCAGAGAGTAACATCTGTATTTCGTGGATCTCTTTTCTAGCCTTATTTCTGTGGAATCTGAGAACAGATATTTAAGATCCCTTTGAAGATTTTGGGCCAAAGGAAATATCCTCCGATAAGAAAGAGAAAGAAGATTTCTGAGAAAATTCTTTATGTTCTGAGAAATCATCTCACAGAGTTACAGCTTTCTCCTCAAGAAGCCTTTCGCTAAGACAGTTCTTGGGGAATTGTCAAAGGGATATTTGGAAGCCCATGGAAGGTTACAGTGAAAAAGGAAATATCCTCAGATGAAATCTGGAAAGAACCTCTGAGAAACTGCTCTGTGATGTGTGACTTCCACTCACAGAGTTACATCTGTATTTCGTGGATCTCTTTGCTAGCCTTATTTCTGTGAAATCTGAGAACAGATATTTCGGATCCCTTTGAAGACTACAGGGCCAAAGGAAATATCCTCCGATAACAAAGAGAAAGAAGCTTTCTGAGAAACTTCTTTGTGTTCTGTGAAATCATCTCCCAGAGTTAAAGCTTTCCCCTCAAGAAGCCTTTCGCTAAGATAGTTCTTGTGGTATTGGCAAAGTGATATTTGAAAGCCCATAGAGGGCTATGGTGAAAAAGGAAATATCCTCAGATGAAATCTGGAAAGAAGCTTTCTGAGAAACTGCTCTGTGATGTGTGACTTCCCCTCACAGAGTTATATCTGTATTTCGTGGATCTCTTTGCTAGCCTTATTTCTGTGGAATCTGAGAACAGATATTTCGGATCCCTTTGAAGACTATTGGGCCAAAGGAAATATCCTCCGATAACACAGAGAAAGAAGATTTCTGAGAAACTTCTTTGCTTTTGTGAAATCATCTCACAGTGTTACAGCTTTCCCCTCAAGAAGCTTTTCGATAAGACAGTTCTTGTGGAATTGGCAAAGTGATGTTAGGAAGCCCATGGAGGGCTATGGTGAAAAAGGAAATATCCTCAGATGAAATCTGCAAACAAGCTTTCTGAGAAACTGCTTAGTGTTCTGTTAATTCATCTCACAGAGTTACATCTGTATTTCGTGGATCTCTTTGCTAGCCTTATTTCTGTGGAATCTGAGAACAGATATTTAAGATCCCTTTGAAGACTATAGGGCCAAAAGAAATATCCTCCGATAACAAAGAGAAAGAAGATTTCTGAGAAACTTCTTTGTGTTCTGTGAAATCCTCTCCCTGAGTTACAGCTTTCCCCTCAAGAAGCCTTTCGCTAAGACAGTTCCTGAGGAATTGGCAAAGTGATATTTGGAAGCCCTTAGAGGGCTATGGTGAAAAAGGAAATATCCTCAGATGAAATCTGGAAAGAAGCTTTCTGAGAAACTGCTTAGTGTTCTGTTAATTCATCTCACAGATTTACATCTGTATTTTGTGGATCTCTTTGCTAGCCTTATTTCTGTGGAATCTGAGAACAGACATTTAAAATCCCTTTGAAGACTTTAGGGCCAAAGGAAATATCCTCCGATAACAAAGAGAAAGAAGCTTTCTGAGAAACTTCTTTGTGTTCTGTGAAATCATCTCACAGAGTTACAACTTTCCCCTCAAGAAGCCTTTCGCTAAGACAGTTCTTGTAGAATTTGCCAAGTGATATTTGGAAGCCCATAGAGGGCTATGGTGAAAAAGGAAATATCCTCAGATGAAATCTGGAAAGAAGCTTTCTGAGAAACTGCTTAGTGTTCTGTTAATTCATCTCACAGAGTTACATCTGTATTTCGTGGATCTCTTTGCTAGCCTTATTTGTGTGGAATCTGAGAACAGATATTTCGGATCCCTTTGAAGACTATAGGGTCAAAGGAAATATCCTCCGATAACAAAGAGAAAGAAGCTTTCTGAGAAACTTCTTTGTGTTCTGTGAAATCATCTCACAGAGATACAGCTTTCCCCTCAAGAAGCCTTTCGCTAAGACAGTTCTTGTGGAATTGGCAAAGTGATATTTGGAAGCCCTTAGAGGGCTATGGTGAAAAAGGAAATATCCTCAGATGAAATCTGGAAAGAAGCTTTCTGAGTAACTGCTTAGTGTTCTGTTAATTCATCTCACAGAGTTACATCTGTATATCGTGGATCTCTTTGCTAGGCTTTTTTCTGTGGAATCTGAGAACAGATATTTCGGATCCCTTTGAAGACTATAGGACCAAAGGAAATATCCTCCGATAAGAAAGAGAAAGAAGCTTTCTGAGAAACTTCTTTGAGTTCTGTGAAATCATCTCACACAGTTTCAGCTTTGCCCTCAAGAAGCCTTTCGCTAAGACAGTTCTTGTGGAATTGGCAAAGGGATCATTGGAAGCCCATAGAGGGCTATGGTGAAAAAGGAAATATCCACAGATGAAATCTGGAAAGAAACTTTCTGAGAAACTGCTTGGTGTTCTGTTAATTCATCTCACAGAGTTACATCTGTATTTCGTGGATCTCTTTGCTAGCCTTATTTCTGTGGAATCTGAGAACAGATATTTAAGATCCCTTTGAAGACTATAGGGCCAAAGGAAATATCCTCCGATAACAAAGAGAAAGAAGCTTTCTGAGAAACTTCTTTGTGTTCTGTGAAATCATCTCACAGAGTTACAGCTTTCCCCTCAAGAAGCCTTTCGCTAAGACAGTTCTTGTGGAATTGGCAAAGTGATATTTGAAAGCCCATAGAGGGCTATGGTGAAAAAGGAAATATCCTCAGATGAAATCTGGAAAGAAGCTTTCTGAGAAACTGCTCTGTGATGTGTGACTTCCACTCACAGAGTTCCATCTGTATTTCGTGGATCTCTTTGCTAGCCTTATTTCTGTGGAATCTGAGAACAGATATATCGGATCCTCTGAAGACTATATTGCAAAAGGAAACATCCTCCGATAACAAAGAGAAAGAAGCTTTCAGAGAAACTTACTTGTGTTCTGTGAAATCATCTCACAGAGTTACAGCTTTCCCCTCAAGAAGCCTTTCGCTAAGACAGTTCTTGTGGAATTGGCAAAGTGATATTTGGAAGCCCATAGAAGGATATGATGAAAAAGGAAATATCCTCAGATGAAATCTGGAAAGAAGCTTTCTGAGAAACTGCTTAGTGTTCTGTTAATTCATCTCACAGGGTTACATCTGTATTTCGTGGATCTCTTTGCTAGCCTTATTTCTGAGAAATCTGAGAACAGATATTTCGGATCCCTTTGAAGACTCCAGGGCCAAAGGAAATATCCTCCGATAACAAAGAGAAAGAAGCTTTCTGAGAAACTTTTTTGTGTTCTGAGAAATCATCTCCCAGAGTTAAAGCTTTCCCCTCAAGAAGCCTTTCGCTAAGATAGTTCTTGTGGTATTGGCAAAGTGATATTTGGAAGCCCATAGAGGGCTATGGTGAAAAAGGAGATATCCTCAGATGAAATCTGGAAAGAATCTTTCTGAGAAACTGCTCTGTGATGTGTGACTTCCACTCACAGAGTTATATCTGTATTTCGTGGATCTCTTTGCTAGCCTTATTTCTGTGGAATCTGAGAACAGATATTTCGGATCCCTTTGAAGACTATAGGGCCAAAGGAAATATCCTCCGATAACAAAGAGAAAGAAGATTTCTGAGAAACTTCTTTGGTTCTGTGAAATCATCTCACAGTGTTACAGCTTTCCCCTAAAGAAGCTTTTCGATAAGACAGTTCTTGTGGAATTGGCAAAGTGATGTTAGGAAGCCCATGGAGGGCTATGGTGAAAAAGGAAATATCCTCAGATGAAATCTGCAAACAAGCTTTCTGAGAAACTGCTTAGTGTTCTGTTAATTCATCTCATAGAGTTACATCTGTATTTCGTGGATCTCTTTGCTAGCCTTATTTCTGTGGAATCTGAGAATAGATATTTAAGATCCCTTTGAAGACTATAGGGCCAAAGGAAATATCCTCCGATAACAAAGAGAAAGAAGATTTCTGAGAAATTTCTTTGTGTTCTGTGAAATCATCTCACAGTGATACAGCTTTCCCCTCAAGAAGCCTTTCGCTAAGACAGTTCTTGTGGAATTTGCAAAGTGATATTTGGAAGCCCATAGAGGGCTATGGTGAAAAAGGAAATATCCTCAGATGAAATCTGGAAAGAAGCTTTCTGAGAAACTGCTTATTGTTTTGTTAATTCATCTACAGAGTTACATCTGTATTTCGTGGATCTCTTTGCTAGCCTTATTTCTGTGAAATCCGAGAGCAGATATTTAAGATACCTTTGAAGACTATAGTGCCAAAGGAAATATCCTCCGATAACAAAGAGAAAGAAGATTTCTGAGAAACTTCTTTGTGTTCTGTGAAATCCTCTCCCTGAGTTACAGCTTTCCCCTCAAGAAGCCTTTCGCTAAGACAGTTCATGAGGAATTGGCAAAGTGATATTTGGAAGCCCTTAGAGGGCTGTGGTGAAAAAGGAAATATCCTCAGATGAAATCTGGAAAGAAGCTTTCTGAGAAACTGCTCTGTGATGTGTGACTTCTACTCACAGAGTTACTTCTGTATTTCGTGGATCTCTTTGCTAGCCTTATTTCTGTGGAATCTGAGAACAGATAGTTCGGATCCCTTTGAAGACTATAGGGCAAAAGGAAATATCCTCCGATAACAAAGAGAAAGAAGTTTTCTGAGAAACTTCTTTGTGTTCTGTGAAATCATCTCACAGAGTTACAGATTTCCCTTCAAGAAGCCTTTCGCTAACACAGTTCTTGTGGAATTGGCAAAGTGATATTTGGAAGCCCATAGAGGGCTATGGTGAAAAAGGAAATATCCTCAGATGAAATCTGGAAAGAAGCTTTCTGAGAAACTGCTCTGTGATGTGTGACTTCCACTCACAGAGTTACATCTGTATTTCGTGGATCTCTTTACAAGCCTTATTTCTGTGGAATCTGAGAACAGATATTTCGGATCCCTTTGAAGACTCTAGGTCCAAAGGAAATATCCTCCGATAACAAAGAGAAAGAAGCTTTCTGAGAAACATCTTTGTGTTCTGTGAAATCATCTCACAGATTTACAGCTTTCCCCTCAAGAAGCCTTTCGCTAAGACAGTTCTTGTGGAATTGGCAAAGTGAAATTTGGAAGCCCATAGAGGGCTATGGTGAAAAAGGAAATATCCTCAGATGAAATCTGGAAAGAAGGTTTCTGGGAAACTGCTCTGTGATGTGTGACTTCCACTCACAGAGTTCCATCTGTATTTCGTGGATCTCTTTGCTAGCCTTATTTCTGTGGAATCTGAGAACAGACATTTCGGATCCTTTGAAGACTATATTGCAAAAGGAAACATCCTCCGATAACAAAGAGAAAGAAGCTTTCAGAGAAACTTACTTGTGTTCTTTGAAATCATCTCACAGAGTTACAGCTTTCCCTTCCAGAAGCCTTTCGCTAAGACAGTTCTTGTGGAATTGGCAAAGTGATATTTGGAAGCCCATAGAGGGCTACGGTGAAAAAGGAAATATCCTCAGATGAAATCTGGAAAGAAGCTTTCTGAGAGACTACTCTGTGATGTGTGACTTCCACTCAGAGAGTAACATCTGTATTTCGTGGATCTCTTTGCTAGCCTTATTTCTGTGGAATCTGAGAACAGATATTTAAGATCCCTTTGAAGACTATAGGGCCAAAGGAAATATCCTCCGATAACAAAGAGAAAGAAGCTTTCTGAGAAACTTCTTTGTGTTCTGTGAAATCATCTCACAGAGTTACAGCTTTCCCCTCAAGAAGCCTTTCGCTAAGACAGTTCTTGAGGAATTGGCAAAGGGATATTTGGAAGCCCATAGAAGTTTATGGTGAAAAACAAATATCCTCAGAAGAAATCTGGAAAGAAGCTTTCTGAGAAACTGCTCTGTGATGTGTGACTTCCACTCACAGAGTTAAATCTGTATTTCGTGGATCTCTTTGCTAGACTTATTTCTGTGGAATCTGAGAACAGATATTTCGGATCCCTTTGAAGACGATAGGGCCAAAGGAAATATCCTCCGATAATAAAGAGAAAGAAGCTTTCTGAGATACTTCTTTGTGTTCTGTGAAATCATCTCACAGAGTTACAGCTTTCCCCTCAAGAAGCCTTTCGCTAAGACAGTTCTTGTGGAATTGGCAAAGTGATATTTGGAAGCCCATAGAGGGCTATGGTGAAAAAGGAAATATCCTCAGATGAAATCTGGAAAGAAGCTTTCTGAGAGACTGCTCTGTGATGTGTGACTTCCACTCACACAGTTACATCTGTATTTCGTGGATCTCTTTGCTAGCCTTATTTCTGTGGAATCTGAGAACAGATATTTCGGATCCCTTTGAAGTCTCTAGGGCCAAAGGAAATATCCTCCGATAACAAGGACAAAGAAGCTTTCTGAGAAACTCCTTTGTGTTCTGTGAAATCATCTCACAGAGTTACAGCTTTCCCCTCAGGAAGCCTTTCGCTAAGACAGTTCTTGTGGTTTTGGCAAAGTGATATTTGGAAGCCCATAGAAGGCTATGGTGAAAAAGGAAATATCCTCAGATGAAATCTGGAAAGAACCTTTGAGAAACTGCTCTGTGATGTGTGACTTCCAGTCACAGAGTTACATCTGTATTTCGTGGATCTCTTTGCTAGCCTTATTTCTGTGGAATCTGAGAACAGATATTTCGGATCCATTTGAAGACTATATGGCAAAAGGAAACGTCCTCCGATAACAAAGAGAAAGAAGCTTTCAGAGAAAATTCTTTGTGTTCTGTGAAATCATCTCACAGAGTTACAGCTTTCCCCTCAAAAAGCCTTTCGCTAAGACAGTTCTTGTGGAATTGGCAAAATGATATTTGGAAGCCCATAGAGGGCTATGGTGAAAAAGGAAATATCCTCAGATGAAATCTGGAAAGAAGCTTTCTGAGAGACTGTTCTGTGATGTGTGACTTCCACTCAAAGAGTTACATCTGTATTTCGTGGATCTCTTTACAAGCATTATTTCTGTGGAATCTGAGAACAGATATTTCGGATCCCTTTGAAGACTCTAGGGCCAAAGGAAATATCCTCCGATAACAAAGAGAAAGAAGCTTTCTGAGAAACATCTTTGTGTTCTGTGAAATCATCTCACAGATTTACAGCTTTCCCCTCAAGAAGCCTTTCGCTAAGACACTTCTTCTGGAATTGGGAAAGTGATATTTGAAAGCCCATAGTGGGCTATTGTGAAAAAGGAAATATCCTCAGATGAAATCTGGAAAGAAGCTTTCTGAGAAACTGCTTAGTGTTCTGTTAATTCATCTCACAGATTTACATCTGTATTTTGTGGATCTCTTTGCTACCCTTATTTCTGTGGAATCTGAGAACAGATATTTAAAATCCCTTTTAAGACTTTAGGGCCAAAGGAAATATCCTCCGATAACAAAGAGAAAGAAGCTGTCTGAGAAACTTCTTTGTGTTCTGTGAAATCATCTCACAGAGTTACAACTTTCCCCTCAAGAAGCCTTTCGCTAAGACAGTTCTTGTAGAATTGGCCAAATGATATTTGGAAGCCCATAGAGGGCTATGGTGAAAAAGGAAATATCCTCAGATGAAATCTGGAAAGAAGCTTTCTGAGAAACTGCTTAGTGTTCTGTTAATTCATCTCACAGAGTTACATCTGTATTTCGTGGATCTCTTTGCTAGCCTTATTTGTGTGGAATCTGAGAACAGACATTTCGGATCCCTTTGAAGACTATAGGGTCAAAGGAAATATCCTCCGATAAGAAAGAGAAAGAAGCTTTCTGAGAAACTTCTTTGTGTTCTGTGAAATCATCTCACAGAGTTACAGCTTTCCCCTCAAGAAGCCTTTCGCTAAGACAGTTCTTGTGGAATTGGCAAAGTGATATTTGGAAGCCCATAGAGGGCTATGGTGAAAAAGGAAATATCCTCAGATGAAATCTGGAAAGAAGCTTTCTGAGAAACTGCTTAGTGTTCTGTTAATTCATCTCACAGAGTTACATCTGTATTTCGTGGATCTCTTTGCTAGGCTTTTTTCTGTGGAATCTGAGAACAGATATTTCGGATCCCTTTGAAGACTATAGGACCAAAGGAAATATCCTCCGATAAGAAAGAGAAAGAAGCTTTCTGAGAAACTTCTTTGTGTTCTGTGAAATCATCTCACACAGTTTCAGCTTTGCCCTCAAGAAGCCTTTCGCTAAGACAGTTCTTGTGGAATTGGCAAAGGGATATTTGGAAGCCCATAGAGGGCTATGGTGAAAAAGGAAATATCCACAGATGAAATCTGGAAAGAAACTTTCTGAGAAACTGCTTAGTGTTCTGTTAATTCATCTCACAGAGTTACATCTGTATTTCGTGGATCTCTTTGCTAGCCTTATTTCTGTGGAATCTGAGAACAGATATTTAAGATCCCTTTGAAGACTATAGGGCCAAAGGAAATATCCTCCGATAACAAAGAGAAAGAAGCTTTCTGAGAAACATCTTTGTGTTCTGTGAAATCATCTCACAGATTTACAGCTTTCCCCTCAAGAAGCCTTTCGCTAAGACATTTCTTGTGGAATTGGCAAAGTGATATTTGAAAGCCCATAGAGGGCTATTGTGAAAAAGGAAATATCCTCAGATGAAATCTGGAAAGAAGCTTTCTGAGAAACTGCTCTGTGATGTGTGACTTCCACTCACAGAGTTCCATCTGTATTTCGTGGATCTCTTTGCTAGCCTTATTTCTGTGGAATCTGAGAACAGATATTTCGGATCCCTTTGAAGACTATTGGGCCAAAGGAAATATCCTCCGATAACACAGAGAAAGAAGATTTCTGAGAAACTTCTTTGCTTTTGTGAAATCATCTCACAGTGTTACAGCTTTCCCCTCAAGAAGCTTTTCGATAAGACAGTTCTTGTGGAATTGGCAAAGTGATGTTAGGAAGCCCATGGAGGGCTATGGTGAAAAAGGAAATATCCTCAGATGAAATCTGCAAACAAGCTTTCTGAGAAACTGCTTAGTGTTCTGTTAATTCATCTCACAGAGTTACATCTGTATTTCGTGGATCTCTTTGCTAGCCTTATTTCTGTGGAATCTGAGAACAGATATTTAAGATCCCTTTGAAGACTATATGGCAAAAGGAAACATCCTCCGATAACAAAGAGAAAGAAGCTTTCTGAGAAACTTCTTTGTGTTCTGTGAAATCATCTCACAGAGTTACAGCTTTCCCCTCAAGAAGCGTTTCGCTAAGACAGTTCTTGTAGAATTGACAAAATTATATTGGAAGCCCATAGAGGGCTATGGTGAAAAAGGAAATATCCTCCGATGAAATCTGGAAAGAAGCTTTCTGAGAAACGGCTTAGTGTTCTGTTAATTCATCTCACAGATTTACATCTGTATTTCGTGGATCTCTTTGCTAGCCTTATTTCTGTGGAATCTGAGAACAGATATTTAAAATCCCTTTGAAGGCTCTAGGGCCATAGGAAATATCCTCCGATAACAAAGAGAAAGATGCTTTCTGAGAAACTTCTTTGTGTTCTGTGAAATCATCTCACAGAGTTACAGCTTTTCCCTCAAGAAGCCTTTCGCTAAGACCTTTATTGTAGAATTGGCAAAGTGATATTTGGAAACCCATAGAGGGCTATGGTGAAAAAGGAAATATCCTCAGATGAAATCTGGAAAGAAGCTTTCTGAGAGACTACTCTGTGATGTGTGACTTCCACTCTCAGAGTAACATCTGTATTTCGTGGATCTCTTTGCTAGCCTTATTTCTGTGGAATCTGAGAACAGATATTTAAGATCCCTTTGAAGATTTTGGGCCAAAGGAAATATCCTCCGATAAGAAAGAGAAAGAAGATTTCTGAGAAAATTCTTTATGTTCTGAGAAATCATCTCACAGAGTTACAGCTTTCTCCTCAAGAAGCCTTTCGCTAAGACAGTTCTTGGGGAATTGTCAAAGGGATATTTGGAAGCCCATGGAAGGTTACAGTGAAAAAGGAAATATCCTCAGATGAAATCTGGAAAGAACCTTTGAGAAACTGCTCTGTGATGTGTGACTTCCACTCACAGAGTTACATCTGTATTTCGTGGATCTCTTTGCTAGCCTTATTTCTGTGAAATCTGAGAACAGATATTTCGGATCCCTTTGAAGACTCAAGGGCCAAAGGAAATATCCTCCGATAACAAAGAGAAAGAAGCTTTCTGAGAAACTTTTTTGTGTTCTGAGAAATCATCTCCCAGAGTTAAAGCTTTCCCCTCAAGAAGCCTTTCGCTAAGATAGTTCTTGTGGTATTGGCAAAGTGATATTTGAAAGCCCATAGAGGGCTATGGTGAAAAAGGAAATATCCTCAGATGAAATCTGGAAAGAAGCTTTCTGAGAAACTGCTCTGTGATGTGTGACTTCCCCTCACAGAGTTATATCTGTATTTCGTGGATCTCTTTGCTAGCCTTATTTCTGTGGAATCTGAGAACAGATAATTCGGATCCCTTTGAAGACTATTGGGCCAAAGGAAATATCCTCCGATAACACAGAGAAAGAAGATTTCTGAGAAACTTCTTTGCTTTTGTGAAATCATCTCACAGTGTTACAGCTTTCCCCTCAAGAAGCTTTTCGATAAGACAGTTCTTGTGGAATTGGCAAAGTGATGTTAGGAAGCCCATGGAGGGCTATGGTGAAAAAGGAAATATCCTCAGATGAAATCTGCAAACAAGCTTTCTGAGAAACTGCTTAGTGTTCTGTTAATTCATCTCACAGAGTTACATCTGTATTTCGTGGATCTCTTTGCTAGCCTTATTTCTGTGGAATCTGAGAACAGATATTTAAGATCCCTTTGAAGACTATAGGGCCAAAAGAAATATCCTCCGATAACAAAGAGAAAGAAGATTTCTGAGAAACTTCTTTGTGTTCTGTGAAATCCTCTCCCTGAGTTACAGCTTTCCCCTCAAGAAGCCTTTCGCTAAGACAGTTCCTGAGGAATTGGCAAAGTGATATTTGGAAGCCCTTAGAGGGCTATGGTGAAAAAGGAAATATCCTCAGATGAAATCTGGAAAGAAGCTTTCTGAGAAACTGCTCTGTGATGTGTGACTTCTAATCACAGAGTTACTTCTGTATTTCGTGGATCTCTTTGCTAGCCTTATTTCTGTGGAATCTGAGAACAGATAGTTCGGACCCCTTTGAAGACTATAGGGCAAAAGCAAATATCCTCCGATAACAAAGAGAAAGAAGTTTTCTGAGAAACTTCTTTGTGTTCTGTGAAATCATCTCACAGAGTTACAGCTTTCCCTTCAAGAAGCCTTTCGCTAAGACTTTTCTTGTGGAATTGGCAAAGTGATATTTGGAAGCCCATAGAGGGCTATGGTGAAAAAGGAAATATCGTCAGATGAAATCTGGAAAGAAGCTTTCTGAGAAACTGCTCTGTGATATGTGACTTCCACTCAAAGAGTTACATCTGTATTTCGTGGATCTCTTTACAAGCCTTATTTCTGTGGAATCTAAGAACAGATATTTCCGATCTCTTTGAAGACTCTAGGGCCAAAGGAAATATCCTCCGATAACAAAGAGAAAGAAGCTTTCTGAGAAACATCTTTGTGTTCTGTGAAATCATCTCACAGAGTTACAGCTTTCCCCTCAAGAAGCCTTTCGCTAAGACAGTTCTTGAGGAATTGGCAAAGGGATATTTGGAAGCCCATAGAAGGTTATGGTGAAAAAGGAAATATCCTCAGATGAAATCTGGAAAGAAGCTTTCTGAGAATCTGCTCTGTTATGTGTGACTTCCACTCACAGAGTTACATCTGTATTTCGTGGATCTCTTTGCTAGACTTATTTCTGTGGAATCTGAGAACAGATATTTCGGATCCCTTTGAAGACGATAGTGCCAAAGGAAATATCCTCCGATAACAAAGAGAAAGAAGCTTTCTGAGATACTTCTTTGTGTTCTGTGAAATCATCTCACAGAGTTACAGCTTTCCCCTCAAGAAGCCTTTCGCTAAGACATTTCTTGTGGAATTGGAAAAGTGATATTTGGAAGCCCATAGAGGGCTATGGTGAAAAAGGAAATATCCTCAGATGAAATCTGGAAAGAAGCTTTCTGAGAAACTGCTCTGTGATGTGTGACTTCTACTCACCGAGTTACTTCTGTATTTCGTGGATCTCTTAGCTAGCCTTATTTCTGTGGAATCTGAGAACAGATAGTTCGGATCCCTTTGAAGACTACAGGGCAAAAGGAAATATCCTCCGATAACAAAGAGAAAGAAGTTTTCTGAGAAACTTCTTTGTGTTCTGTGAAATCATCTCACAGAGTTACAGCTTTCCCTTCAAGAAGCCTTTCGCTAAGACTGTTCTTGTGGAATTGGCAAAGTGATATTTGGAAGCCCATAGAGGGCTACGGTGAAAAAGGAAATATCCTCAGATGAAATCTGGAAAGAAGCTTTCTGAGAAACTGCTCTGTGATGTGTGACTTCCACTCAAAGAGTTACATCTGTATTTCGTGGATCTCTTTGCTAGCCTTATTTCTGTGGAATCTGAGAACAGATATTTCGGATCTCTTTGAAGACTCTAGGGCCTAAGGAAATATCCTCCGATAACAAAGAGAAAGAAGCTTTCTGAGAAACATCTTTGTGTTCTGTGAAATCATCTCACAGATTTACAGCTTTCCCCTCAAGAAGCCTTTCGCTAAGATAGTTCTTGTGGTATTGGCAAAGTGATATTTGAAAGCCCATAGAGGGCTATGGTGAAAAAGGAAATATCCTCAGATGAAATCTGGAAAGAAGCTTTCTGAGAAACTGCTCTGTGATGTGTGAGTTCCACTCACAGAGTTACATCTGTATTTCGTGTATCTCTTTGCTAGCCTTATTTCTGTGGAATCTGAGAACAGATATTTAAGATCCCTTTGAAGACTATATGGCAAAAGGAAACATCCTCCGATAACAAAGAGAAAGAAACTTTCTGAGAAACTTCTTTGTGTTCTGTGAAATCATCTCACAGAGTTACAGCTTTCCCCTCAAGAAGCCTTTCGCTAAGACAGTTCTTGTGGAATTGGCAAAGTGATATTTGGAAGCCCATAGAAGGCTATGATGAAAAAGGAAATATCCTCAGATGAAATCTGGAAAGAAGCTTTCTGAGAAACTGCTTAGTGTTCTGTTAATTCATCTCACAGGGTTACATCTGTATTTCGTGGATCTCTTTGCTAGCCTTATTTCTGTGAAATCTGAGAACAGATATTTCGGATCCCTTTGAAGACTCTAGGGCCAAAGGAAATATCCTCCGATAACAAAGAGAAAGAAGCTTTCTGAGAAACTTTTTTGTGTTCTGAGAAATCATCTCCCAGAGTTAAAGCTTTCCCCTCAAGAAGCCTTTCGCTAAGATAGTTCTTGTGGTATTGGCAAAGTGATATTTGAAAGCCCATAGAGGGCTATGGTGTAAAAGGAAATATCCTCAGATGAAATCTGGAAAGAAGCTTTCTGAGAAACTGCTCTGTGATGTGTGACTTCCACTCACAGAGTTATATCTGTATTTTGTGGATCTCTTTGCTAGCCTTATTTCTGTGGGATCTGAGAACAGATATTTCGGATCCCTTTGAAGACTATAGGGCCAAAGGAAATATCCTCCGATAACAAAGAGAAAGAAGATTTCTGAGAAACTTCTTTGGTTCTGTGAAATCATCTCACAGTGTTACAGCTTTCCCCTCAAGAAGCTTTTCGATAAGACAGTTCTTGTGGAATTGGCAAAGTGATGTTCGGAAGCCCATGGAGGGCTATGGTGAAAAAGGAAATATCCTCAGATGAAATCTGCAAACAAGCTTTCTGAATAACTGCTTAGTGTTCTGTTAATTCATCCCACAGAGTTACATCTGTATTTCGTGGATCTCTTTACAAGCCTTATTTCTGTGGAATCTGAGAACAGATATTTCGGATCTCTTTGAAGACTCTAGGGCCAAAGGAAATATCCTCCGATAACAAAGAGAAAGAAGCTTTCTGAGAAACATCTTTGTGTTCTGTGAAATCATCTCACAGATTTACAGCTTTCCCCTCAAGAAGCCTTTCGCTAAGACAGTTCTTGTGGAATTGGCAAAGTGATATTTGAAAGCCCATAGAGGGCTATTGTGAAAAAGGAAGTATCCTCAGATGAAATCTGGAAAGAAGCTTTCTGAGAAACTGCTCTGTGATGTGTGACTTCCACTCACAGAGTTCCATCTGTATTTCGTGGACCTCTTTGCTAGCCTTATTTCTGTGGAATCTGAGAACAGATATTTCGGATCCTTTGAAGACTATATTGCAAAAGGAAACATCCTCCGATAACAAAGAGAAAGAAGCTTTCAGAGAAACTTACTTGTGTTCTGTGAAATCATCTCACAGAGTTACAGCTTTCCCCTCTAGAAGCCTTTCGCTAAGACAGTTCTTGTGGAATTGGCAAAGTGATATTTGGAAGCCCATAGAGGGCTATGGTGAAAAAGGAAATATCCTCAGATGAAATCTGGAAGGAAGCTTTCTGAGAGACTACTCTGTGATGTGTGACTTCCACTCAGAGAGTAACATCTGTATTTCGTGGATCTCTTTGCTAGCCTTATTTCTGTGGAATCTGAGAACAGATATTTAAGATCCCTTTGAAGACTATAGGGCCAAAGGAAATATCCTCCGATAACAAAGAGAAAGAAGCTTTCTGAGAAACTTCTTTGTGGTCTGTGAAATCATCTCACAGAGTTACAGCTTTCCCCTCAAGAAGCCTTTCGCTAAGACAGTTCTTGAGGAATTGGCAAAGGGATATTTGGAAGCCCATAGAAGGTTATGGTGAAAAAGGAAATATCCTCAGAAGATATCTGGAAAGAAACTTTCTGAGAAACTGCTCTGTTATGTGTGACTTCCACTCACAGAGTTACATCTGTATTTCGTGGATCTCTTTGCTAGACTTATTTCTGTGGAATCTGAGAACAGATATTTCGGATCCCTTTGAAGACGATAGGGCCAAAGGAAATATCCTCCGATAACAAAGAGAAAGAAGCTCTCTGAGATACTTCTTTGTGTTCTGTGAAATCATCTCACAGAGTTACAGCTTTCCCCTCAAGAAGCCTTTCGCTAAGACATTTCTTGTGGAATTGGAAAAGTGATATTTTGAAGCCCATAGAGGGCTATGGTGAAAAAGGAAATATCCTCAGATGAAATCTGGAAAGAAGCTTTCTGAGAAACTGCTCTGTGATGTGTGACTTCTACTCACAGAGTTGCTTCTGTATTTCGTGGATCTCTTTGCTAGCCTTATTTCTGTGGAATCTGAGAACAGATAGTTCGGATCCATTTGAAGACTACAGGGCAAAAGGAAATATCCTCCGATAACAAAGAGAAAGAAGTTTTCTGAGAAACTTCTTTGTGTTATGTGAAATCATCTCACAGAGTTACAGCTTGCCCTTCAAGAAGCCTTTCGCTAAGACTGTTCTTGTGGAATTGGCAAAGTGATATTTGGAAGCCCATAGAGGGCTATGGTGAAAAAGGAAATATCCTCAGATGAAATCTGGAAAGAAGCTTTCTGAGAAACTGCTCTGTGATGTGTGACTTCCACTCAAAGAGTTACATCTGTATTTCGTGGATCTCTTTACAAGCCTTATTTCTGTGGAATCTGAGAACAGATATTTCGGATCTCTTTGAAGACTCTAGGGCCAAAGGAAATATCCTCCGATAACAAAGAGAAAGAAGCTTTCTGAGAAACATCTTTGTGTTCTGTGAAATCATCTCACAGATTTACAGCTTTCCCCTCAAGAAGCCTTTCGCTAAGACAGTTCTTGTGGAATTGGCAAAGTGATATTTGAAAGCCCATAGAGGGCTATTGTGAAAAAGGAAATATCCTCAGATGAAATCTGGAAAGAAGGTTTCTGGGAAACTGCTCTGTGATGTGTGACTTCCACTCTCAGAGTTCCATCTGTATTTCGTGGATCTCTTTGCTAGCCTTATTTCTGTGGAATCTGAGAACAGATATTTCGGATCCTTTGAAGACTATATTGCAAAAGGAAACATCCTCCGATAACAAAGAGAAAGAAGCTTTCAGAGAAACTTACTTGTGTTCTTTGAAATCATCTCACAGAGTTACAGCTTTCCCTTCAGGAAGCCTTTCGCTAAGACAGTTCTTGTGGAATTGGCAAAGTGATATTTGGAAGCCCATAGAGGGCTATGGTGAAAAAGGAAATATCCTCAGATGAAATCTGGAAAGAAGCTTTCTGAGAGACTGCTCTGTGATGTGTGACTTCCACTCACACAGTTACATCTGTATTTCGTGGATCTCTTTGCTAGCCTTATTTCTGTGGAATCTGAGAACAGATATTTCGGATCCCTTTGAAGTCTCTAGGGCCAAAGGAAATATCCTCCGATAACAAGGACAAAGAAGCTTTCTGAGAAACTTCTTTGTGTTCTGTGAAATCATCTCACAGAGTTACAGCTTTCCCCTCAGGAAGCCTTTCGCTAAGACAGTTCTTGTGGTTTTGGCAAAGTGATATTTGGAAGCCCATAGAGGGCTATGGTGAAAAAGGAAATATCCTCAGATGAAATCTGGAAAGAACCTTTGAGAAACTGCTCTGTGATGTGTGACTTCCAGTCACAGAGTTACATCTGTATTTCGTGGATCTCTTTGCTAGCCTTATTTCTGTGGAATCTGAGAACAGATATTTCGGATCCATTTGAAGACTATATGGCAAAAGGAAACGTCCTCCGATAACAAAGAGAAAGAAGCTTTCAGAGAAAATTCTTTGTGTTCTGTGAAATCATCTCACAGAGTTACAGCTTTCCCCTCAAAAAGCCTTTCGCTAAGACACTTCCTCTGGAATTGGCAAAGTGATATTTGAAAGCCCATAGAGGGCTATGGTGAAAAAGGAAATATCCTCAGATGAAATCTGGAAAGAAGCTTTCTGAGAAACTGCTTAGTGTTCTGTTAATTCATCTCACAGAGTTACATCTGTATTTCGTGGATCTCTTTGCTAGCCTTATTTGTGTGGAATCTGAGAACAGATATTTCGGATCCCTTTGAAGACTATAGGGTCAAAGGAAATATCCTCCGATTAGAAAGAGAAAGAAGCTTTCTGAGAAACTTCTTTGTGTTCTGTGAAATCATCTCACAGAGATACAGCTTTCCCCTCAAGAAGCCTTTCGCTAAGACAGTTCTTGTGGAATTGGCAAAGTGATATTTGGAAGCCCTTAGAGGGCTATGGTGAAAAAGGAAATATCCTCATATGAAATCTGGAAAGAAGCTTTCTGAGTAACTGCTTAGTGTTCTGTTAATTCATCTCACAGAGTTACATCTGTATATCGTGGATCTCTTTGCTAGGCTTTTTTCTGTGGAATCTGAGAACAGATATTTCGGATCCCTTTGAAGACTATAGGACCAAAGGAAATATCCTCCGATAAGAAAGAGAAAGAAGCTTTCTGAGGAACTTCTTTGTGTTCTGTGAAATCATCTCACACAGTTTCAGCTTTGCCCTCAAGAAGCCTTTCGCTAAGACAGTTCTTGTGGAATTGGCAAAGGGATCATTGGAAGCCCATAGAGGGCTATGGTGAAAAAGGAAATATCCACAGATGAAATCTGGAAAGAAACTTTCTGAGAAACTGCTTAGTGTTCTGTTAATTCATCTCACAGAGTTACATCTGTATTTCGTGGATCTCTTTGCTAGCCTTATTTCTGTGGAATCTGAGAACAGATATTTAAGATCCCTTTGAAGACTATAGGGCCAAAGGAAATATCCTCCGATAACAAAGAGAAAGAAGCTTTCTGAGAAACTTCTTTGTGTTCTGTGAAATCATCTCACAGAGTTACAGCTTTCCCCTCAAGAAGCCTTTCGCTAAGACAGTTCTTGTGGAATTGGCAAAGTGATATTTGAAAGCCCATAGAGGGCTATGGTGAAAAAGGAAATATCCTCAGATGAAATCTGGAAAGAAGCTTTCTGAGAAACTGCTCTGTGATGTGTGACTTCCACTCACAGAGTTCCATCTGTATTTCGTGGATCTCTTTGCTAGCCTTATTTCTGTGGAATCTGAGAACAGATATTTCGGATCCTTTGAAGACTATATTGCAAAAGGAAACATCCTGCGATAACAAAGAGAAAGAAGCTTTCAGAGAAACTTACTTGTGTTCTGTGAAATCATCTCACAGAGTTACAGCTTTCCCCTCAAGAAGCCTTTCGCTAAGACAGTTCTTGTGGAATTGGCAAAGTGATATTTGGAAGCCCATAGAAGGATATGATGAAAAAGGAAATATCCTCAGATGTAATCTGGAAAGAAGCTTTCTGAGAAACTGCTTAGTGTTCTGTTAATTCATCTCACAGGGTTACAGCTGTATTTCGTGGATCTCTTTGCTAGCCTTATTTCTGAGAAATCTGAGAACAGATATTTCGGATCCCTTTGAAGACTCTAGGGCCAAAGGAAATATCCTCCGATAACAAAGAGAAAGAAGCTTTCTGAGAAACTTTTTTGTGTTCTGAGAAATCATCTCCCAGAGTTAAAGCTTTCCCCTCAAGAAGCCTTTCGCTAAGATAGTTCTTGTGGTATTGGCAAAGTGATATTTGGAAGCCCATAGAGGGCTATGGTGAAAAAGGAAATATCTTCAGATGAAATCTGGAAAGAATCTTTCTGAGAAACTGCTCTGTGATGTGTGACTTCCACTCACAGAGTTATATCTGTATTTCGTGGATCTCTTTGCTAGCCTTATTTCTGTGGAATCTGAGAACAGATATTTCGGATCCCTTTGAAGACTATAGGGCCAAAGGAAATATCCTCCGATAACAAAGAGAAAGAAGATTTCTGAGAAACTTCTTTGGTTCTGTGAAATCATCTCACAGTGTTACAGCTTTCCCCTAAAGAAGCTTTTCGATAAGACAGTTCTTGTGGAATTGGCAAAGTGATGTTAGGAAGCCCATGGAGGGCTATGGTGAAAAAGGAAATATCCTCAGATGAAATCTGCAAACAAGCTTTCTGAGAAACTGCTTAGTGTTCTGTTAATTCATCTCATAGAGTTACATCTGTATTACGTGGATCTCTTTGCTAGCCTTATTTCTGTGGAATCTGAGAATAGATATTTAAGATCCCTTTGAAGACTATAGGGCCAAAGGAAATATCCTCCGATAACAAAGGGAAAGAAGATTTCTGAGAAATTTCTTTGTGTTCTGTGAAATCATCTCACAGTGATACAGCTTTCCCCTCAAGAAGCCTTTCGCTAAGACAGTTCTTGTGGAATTTGCAAAGTGATATTTGGAAGCCCATAGAGGGCTATGGTGAAAAAGGAAATATCCTCAGATGAAATCTGGAAAGAAGCTTTCTGAGAAACTGCTTATTGTTTTGTTAATTCATCTACAGAGTTACATCTGTATTTCGTGGATCTCTTTGCTAGCCTTATTTCTGTGAAATCCGAGAGCAGATATTTAAGATACCTTTGAAGACTATAGTGCCAAAGGAAATATCCTCCGATAACAAAGAGAAAGAAGATTTCTGAGAAACTTCTTTGTGTTCTGTGAAATCCTCTCCCTGAGTTACAGCTTTCCCCTCAAGAAGCCTTTCGCTAAGACAGTTCATGAGGAATTGGCAAAGTGATATTTGGAAGCCCTTAGAGGGCTGTGGTGAAAAAGGAAATATCCTCAGATGAAATCTGGAAAGAAGCTTTCTGAGAAACTGCTCTGTGATGTGTGACTTCTACTCACAGAGTTACTTCTGTATTTCGTGGATCTCTTTGCTAGCCTTATTTCTGTGGAATCTGAGAACAGATAGTTCGGATCCCTTTGAAGACTATAGGGCAAAAGGAAATATCCTCCGATAACAAAGAGAAAGAAGTTTTCTGAGAAACTTCTTTGTGTTCTGTGAAATCATCTCACAGAGTTACAGATTTCCCTTCAAGAAGCCTTTCGCTAACACAGTTCTTGTGGAATTGGCAAAGTGATATTTGGAAGCCCATAGAGGGCTATGGTGAAAAAGGAAATATCCTCAGATGAAATCTGGAAAGAAGCTTTCTGAGAAACTGCTCTGTGATGTGTGACTTCCACTCACAGAGTTACATCTGTATTTCGTGGATCTCTTTACAAGCCTTATTTCTGTGGAATCTGAGAACAGATATTTCGGATCCCTTTGAAGACTCTAGGTCCAAAGGAAATATCCTCCGATAACAAAGAGAAAGAAGCTTTCTGAGAAACATCTTTGTGTTCTGTGAAATCATCTCACAGATTTACAGCTTTCCCCTCAAGAAGCCTTTCGCTAAGACAGTTCTTGTGGAATTGGCAAAGTGAAATTTGGAAGCCCATAGAGGGCTATGGTGAAAAAGGAAATATCCTCAGATGAAATCTGGAAAGAAGGTTTCTGGGAAACTGCTCTGTGATGTGTGACTTCCACTCACAGAGTTCCATCTGTATTTCGTGGATCTCTTTGCTAGCCTTATTTCTGTGGAATCTGAGAACAGACATTTCGGATCCTTTGAAGACTATATTGCAAAAGGAAACATCCTCCGATAACAAAGAGAAAGAAGCTTTCAGAGAAACTTACTTGTGTTCTTTGAAATCATCTCACAGAGTTACAGCTTTCCCTTCCAGAAGCCTTTCGCTAAGACAGTTCTTGTGGAATTGGCAAAGTGATATTTGGAAGCCCATAGAGGGCTACGGTGAAAAAGGAAATATCCTCAGATGAAATCTGGAAAGAAGCTTTCTGAGAGACTACTCTGTGATGTGTGACTTCCACTCAGAGAGTAACATCTGTATTTCGTGGATCTCTTTGCTAGCCTTATTTCTGTGGAATCTGAGAACAGATATTTAAGATCCCTTTGAAGACTATAGGGCCAAAGGAAATATCCTCCGATAACAAAGAGAAAGAAGCTTTCTGAGAAACTTCTTTGTGTTCTGTGAAATCATCTCACAGAGTTACAGCTTTCCCCTCAAGAAGCCTTTCGCTAAGACAGTTCTTGAGGAATTGGCAAAGGGATATTTGGAAGCCCATAGAAGTTTATGGTGAAAAACAAATATCCTCAGAAGAAATCTGGAAAGAAGCTTTCTGAGAAACTGCTCTGTGATGTGTGACTTCCACTCACAGAGTTAAATCTGTATTTCGTGGATCTCTTTGCTAGACTTATTTCTGTGGAATCTGAGAACAGATATTTCGGATCCCTTTGAAGACGATAGGGCCAAAGGAAATATCCTCCGATAATAAAGAGAAAGAAGCTTTCTGAGATACTTCTTTGTGTTCTGTGAAATCATCTCACAGAGTTACAGCTTTCCCCTCAAGAAGCCTTTCGCTAAGACAGTTCTTGTGGAATTGGCAAAGTGATATTTGGAAGCCCATAGAGGGCTATGGTGAAAAAGGAAATATCCTCAGATGAAATCTGGAAAGAAGCTTTCTGAGAGACTGCTCTGTGATGTGTGACTTCCACTCACACAGTTACATCTGTATTTCGTGGATCTCTTTGCTAGCCTTATTTCTGTGGAATCTGAGAACAGATATTTCGGATCCCTTTGAAGTCTCTAGGGCCAAAGGAAATATCCTCCGATAACAAGGACAAAGAAGTTTTCTGAGAAACTCCTTTGTGTTCTGTGAAATCATCTCACAGAGTTACAGCTTTCCCCTCAGGAAGCCTTTCGCTAAGACAGTTCTTGTGGTTTTGGCAAAGTGATATTTGGAAGCCCATAGAAGGCTATGGTGAAAAAGGAAATATCCTCAGATGAAATCTGGAAAGAACCTTTGAGAAACTGCTCTGTGATGTGTGACTTCCAGTCACAGAGTTACATCTGTATTTCGTGGATCTCTTTGCTAGCCTTATTTCTGTGGAATCTGAGAACAGATATTTCGGATCCATTTGAAGACTATATGGCAAAAGGAAACGTCCTCCGATAACAAAGAGAAAGAAGCTTTCAGAGAAAATTCTTTGTGTTCTGTGAAATCATCTCACAGAGTTAGGGCTTTCCCCTCAAAAAGCCTTTCGCTAAGACAGTTGTTGTGGAATTGGCAAAATGATATTTGGAAGCCCATAGAGGGCTATGGTGAAAAAGGAAATATCCTCAGATGAAATCTGGAAAGAAGCTTTCTGAGAGACTGTTCTGTGATGTGTGACTTCCACTCAAAGAGTTACATCTGTATTTCGTGGATCTCTTTACAAGCATTATTTCTGTGGAATCTGAGAACAGATATTTCGGATCCCTTTGAAGACTCTAGGGCCAAAGGAAATATCCTCCGATAACAAAGAGAAAGAAGCTTTCTGAGAAACATCTTTGTGTTCTGTGAAATCATCTCACAGATTTACAGCTTTCCCCTCAAGAAGCCTTTCGCTAAGACACTTCTTCTGGAATTGGCAAAGTGATATTTGAAAGCCCATAGTGGGCTATTGTGAAAAAGGAAATATCCTCAGATGAAATCTGGAAAGAAGCTTTCTGAGAAACTGCTTAGTGTTCTGTTAATTCATCTCACAGATTTACATCTGTATTTTGTGGATCTCTTTGCTACCCTTATTTCTGTGGAATCTGAGAACAGATATTTAAAATCCCTTTTAAGACTTTAGGGCCAAAGGAAATATCCTCCGATAACAAAGAGAAAGAAGCTGTCTGAGAAACTTCTTTGTGTTCTGTGAAATCATCTCACAGAGTTACAACTTTCCCCTCAAGAAGCCTTTCGCTAAGACAGTTCTTGTAGAATTGGCCAAATGATATTTGGAAGCCCATAGAGGGCTATGGTGAAAAAGGAAATATCCTCATATGAAATCTGGAAATAAGCTTTCTGAGAAACTGCTTAGTGTTCTGTTAATTCATCTCACAGAGTTACATCTGTATTTCGTGGATCTCTTTGCTAGCCTTATTTGTGTGGAATCTGAGAACAGACATTTCGGATCCCTTTGAAGACTATAGGGTCAAAGGAAATATCCTCCGATAAGAAAGAGAAAGAAGCTTTCTGAGAAACTTCTTTGTGTTCTGTGAAATCATCTCACAGAGTTACAGCTTTCCCCTCAAGAAGCCTTTCGCTAAGACAGTTCTTGTGGAATTGGCAAAGTGATATTTGGAAGCCCATAGAGGGCTATGGTGAAAAAGGAAATATCCTCAGATGAAATCTGGAAAGAAGCTTTCTGAGAAACTGCTAAGTGTTCTGTTAATTCATCTCACAGAGTTACATCTGTATTTCGTGGATCTCTTTGCTAGGCTTTTTTCTGTGGAATCTGAGAACAGATATTTCGGATCCCTTTGAAGACTATAGGACCAAAGGAAATATCCTCCGATAAGAAAGAGAAAGAAGCTTTCTGAGAAACTTCTTTGTGTTCTGTGAAATCATCTCACACAGTTTCAGCTTTGCCCTCAAGAAGCCTTTCGCTAAGACAGTTCTGTGGAATTGGCAAAGGGATATTTGGAAGCCCATAGAGGGCTATGGTGAAAAAGGAAATATCCACAGATGAAATCTGGAAAGAAACTTTCTGAGAAACTGCTTAGTGTTCTGTTAATTCATCTCACAGAGTTACATCTGTATTTCGTGGATCTCTTTGCTAGCCTTATTTCTGTGCAATCTGAGAACAGATATTTAAGATCCCTTTGAAGACTATAGGGCCAAAGGAAATATCCTCCGATAACAAAGAGAAAGAAGCTTTCTGAGAAACTTCTTTGTGTTCTGTGAAATCATCTCACAGAGTTACAGCTTTCCCCTCAAGAAGCCTTTCGCTAAGACAGTTCTTGTGGAATTGGCGAAGTGATATTTGAAAGCCCATAGAGGGCTATGGTGAAAAAGGAAATATCCTCAGATGAAATCTGGAAAGAAGCTTTCTGAGAAACTGCTCTGTGATGTGTGACTTCTACTCACAGAGTTACTTCTGTATTTCGTGGATCTCTTTGCTAGCCTTATTTCTGTGGAATCTGAGAACAGATAGTTCGGATCCCTTTGAAGACTACAGGGCAAAAGGAAATATCCTCCGATAACAAAGAGAAAGAAGTTTTCTGAGAAACTTCTTTGTGTTCTGTGAAATCATCTCACAGAGTTACAGCTTGCCCTTCAAGAAGCCTTTCGCTAAGACTGTTCTTGTGGAATTGGCAAAGTGATATTTGGAAGCCCATAGAGGGCTATGGTGAAAAAGGAAATATCCTCAGATGAAATCTGGAAAGAAGCTTTCTGAGAAACTGCTCTGTGATGTGTGACTTCCACTCAAAGAGTTACATCTGTATTTCGTGGATCTCTTTGCTAGCCTTATTTCTGTGGAATCTGAGAACAGATATTTCGGATCTCTTTGAAGACTCTAGGGCCAAAGGAAATATCCTCCGATAACAAAGAGAAATAAGCTTTCTGAGAAACATCTTTGTGTTCTGTGAAATCATCTCACAGATTTACAGCTGTCCCCTCAAGAAGCCTTTCGCTAAGACAGTTCTTGTGGAATTGGCAAAGTGATATTTGGAAGCCCATAGAGGGCTATTGTGAAAAAGGAAATATCCTCAGATGAAATCTGGAAAGAAGCTTTCTGAGAAACTGCTCTGTGATGTGTGACTTCCACTCACAGAGTTACATCTGTATTTCGTGGATCTCTTTGCTAGCCTTATTTCTGTGGAATCTGAGAACAGATATTTCGGATCCCTTTGAAGACGATAGGGCCAAAGGAAATATCCTCCGATAACAAAGAAAAAGAAGCTTTCTGAGATACTTCTTTGTGTTCTGTGAAATCATCTCACAGAGTTACAGCTTACCCCTCAAGAAGCCTTTCCCTAAGACATTTCTTGTGGAATTGGCAAAGTGATATTTGGAAGCCCATAGAGGGCTATGGTGAAAAAGGAAATATCCTCAGATGAAATCTACAAAGAAGCTTTCTGAGAAACTGCTCTGTGATGTGTGACTTCTACTCACAGAGTTACTTCTGTATTTCGTGGATCTCTTTGCTAGCCTTATTTCTGTGGAATCTGAGAACAGATAGTTCGGATCCCTTTGAAGACTACAGGGCAAAAGGAAATATCCTATGATAACAAAGAGAAAGAAGTTTTCTGAGACACTTCTTTGTGTTCTGTGAAATCATCTCACAGAGTTACAGCTTGCCCTTCAAGAAGCCTTTCGCTAAGACTGTTCTTGTGGAATTGGCAAAGTGATATTTGGAAGCCCATAGAGGGCTATGGTGAAAAAGGAAATATCCTCAGATGAAATCTGGAAAGAAGCTTTCTGAGAAACTGCTCTGTGATGTGTGACTTCCACTCAAAGAGTTACATCTGTATTTCGTGGATCTCTTTACAAGCCTTATTTCTGTGGAATCTGAGAACAGATATTTCGGATCTCTTTGAAGACTCTAGGGCCAAAGGAAATATCCTCCGATAACAAAGAGAAAGAAGCTTTCTGAGAAACTTCTTTGTGTTCTGTGAAATCAACTCACACAGTTACAGCTTTCCCCTCAAGAAGCCTTTCGCTAAGACAGTTCTTGAGGAATTGGCAAAGGGATATTTGGAAGCCCATAGAAGTTTATGGTGAAAAACAAATATCCTCAGATGAAATCTGGAAAGAAGCTTTCTGAGAAACTGCTCTGTGATGTGTGACTTCCACTCACAGAGTTACATCTGTATTTCGTGGATCTCTTTGCTAGCCTTATTTCTGTGGAATCTGAGAACAGATATTTCGGATCCCTTTGAAGACGATAGGGCCAAAGGAAATATCCTCCGATAGTAAAGAGAAAGAAGCTTTCTGAGATACTTCTTTGTGTTCTGTGAAATCATCTCACAGAGTTACAGCTTTCCCCTCAAGAAGCCTTTCGCTAAGACAGTTCTTGTGGAATTGGCAAAGTGATATTTGGAAGCCCATAGAGGGCTATGGTGAAAAAGGAAATATCCTCAGATGAAATCTGGAAAGAAGCTTTCTGAGAGACTGCTCTGTGATGTGTGACTTCCACTCACACAGTTACATCTGTATTTCGTGGATCTCTTTGCTAGCCTTATTTCTGTGGAATCTGAGAACAGATATTTCGGATCCCTTTGAAGTCTCTAGGGCCAAAGGAAATATCCTCCGATAACAAGGACAAAGAAGCTTTCTGAGAAACTTCTTTGTGTTCTGTGAAATCAGCTCACAGAGTTACAGCTTTCCCCTCAGGAAGCCTTTCGCTAAGACAGTTCTTGTGGTTTTGGCAAAGTGATATTTGGAAGCCCATAGAAGGCTATGGTGAAAAAGGAAATATCCTCAGATGAAATCTGGAAAGAACCTTTGAGAAACTGCTCTGTGATGTGTGACTTCCAGTCACAGAGTTACATCTGTATTTCGTGGATCTCTTTGCTAGCCTTATTTCTGTGGAATCTGAGAACAGATATTTCGGATCCATTTGAAGACTATATGGCAAAAGGAAACGTCCTCCGATAACAAAGAGAAAGAAGCTTTCAGAGAAAATTCTTTGTGTTCTGTGAAATCATCTCACAGAGTTTCAGCTTTCCCCTCAAAAAGCCTTTTGCTAAGACAGTTCTTGTGGAATTGGCAAAATGATATTTGGAAGCCCATAGAGGGCTATGGTGAAAAAGGAAATATCCTCAGATGAAATCTGGAAAGAAGCTTTCTGAGAGACTGTTCTGTGATGTGTGACTTCCACTCAAAGAGTTACATCTGTATTTCGTGGATCTCTTTACAAGCATTATTTCTGTGGAATCTGAGAACAGATATTTCGGATCCCTTTGAAGACTCTAGGGCCAAAGTAAATATCCTCCGATAACAAAGAGAAAGAAGCTTTCTGAGAAACATCTTTGTGTTCTGTGAAATCATCTCACAGATTTACAGCTTTCCCCTCAAGAAGCCTTTCGCTAAGACACTTCTTCTGGAATTGGCAAAGTGATATTTGAAAGCCCATAGTGGGCTATTGTGAAAAAGGAAATATCCTCAGATGAAATCTGGAAAGAAGCTTTCTGAGAAACTGCTTAGTGTTCTGTTCATTCATCTCACAGATTTATATCTGTATTTTGTGGATCTCTTTGCTAGCCTTATTTCTGTGGAATCTGAGAACAGATATTTAAAATCCCTTTGAAGACTTTAGGGCCAAAGGAAATATCCTCCGATAACAAAGAGAAAGAAGCTTTCTGAGAAACTTCTTTGTGTTCTGTGAAATCATCTCACAGAGTTACAACTTTCCCCTCAAGAAGCCTTTCGCTAAGACAGTTCTTGTAGAATTGGCCAAATGATATTTGGAAGCCCATAGAGGGCTATGGTGAAAAAGGAAATATCCTCAGATGAAATCTGGAAAGAAACTTTCTGAGAAACTGCTTAGTGTTCTGTTAATTCATCTCACAGAGTTACATCTGTATTTCGTGGATCTCTTTGCTAGCCTTATTTCTGTGGAATCTGAGAACAGATATTTAAGATCCCTTTGAAGACTATAGGGCCAAAGGAAATATCCTCCGATAACAAAGAGAAAGAAGCTTTCTGAGAAACTTCTTTGTGTTCTGTGAAATCATCTCACAGAGTTACAGCTTTCCCCTCAAGAAGCCTTTCGCTAAGACAGTTCTTGTGGAATTGGCAAAGTGATATTTGAAAGCCCATAGAGGGCTATGGTGAAAAAGGAAATATCCTCAGATGAAATCTGGAAAGAAGCTTTCTGAGAAACTGCTCTGTGATGTGTGACTTCTACTCACAGAGTTACTTCTGTATTTCGTGGATCTCTTTGCTAGCCTTATTTCTGTGGAATCTGAGAACAGATAGTTCGGATCCCTTTGAAGACTACAGGGCAAAAGGAAATATCCTCCGATAACAAAGAGAAAGAAGTTTTCTGAGAAACTTCTTTGTGTTCTGTGAAATCATCTCACAGAGTTACAGCTTGCCCTTCAAGAAGCCTTTCGCTAAGACTGTTCTTGTGGAATTGGCAAAGTGATATTTGGAAGCCCATAGAGGCCTATGGTGAAAAAGGAAATATCCTCAGATGAAATCTGGAAAGAAGCTTTCTGAGAAACTGCTCTGTGATGTGTGACTTCCACTCAAAGAGTTACATCTGTATTTCGTGGATCTCTTTGCTAGCCTTATTTCTGTGGAATCTGAGAACAGATATTTCGGATCTCTTTGAAGACTCTAGGGCCAAAGGAAATATCCTCCGATAACAAAGAGAAAGAAGCTTTCTGAGAAACATCTTTGTGTTCTGTGAAATCATCTCACAGATTTACAGCTTTCCCCTAAAGAAGCGTTTCGCTAAGACAGTTCTTGTGGAATTGGCAAAGTGATATTTGAAAGCCCATAGAGGGCTATTGTGAAAAAGGAAATATCCTCAGATGAAATCTGGAAAGAAGCTTTCTGAGAAACTGCTCTGTGATGTGTGACTTCCACTCACAGAGTTCCATCTGTATTTCGTGGATCTCTTTGCTAGCCTTATTTCTGTGGAATCTGAGAACAGATATTTCGGATCCTTTGAAGACTATATTGCAAAAGGAAACATCCTCCGATAACAAAGAGAAAGAAGCTTTCAGAGAAACTTACTTGTGTTCTATGAAATCATCTCACAGAGTTACAGCTTTCCCCTCAAGAAGCCTTTCGCTAAGACAGTTCTTGTGGAATTGGCAAAGTGATATTTGGAAGCCCATAGAGGGCTATGGTGAAAAAGGAAATATGCTCAGATGAAATCTGGAAAGAAGCTTTCTGAGAGACTACTCTGTGATGTGTGACTTCCACTCAGAGAGTAACCTCTGTATTTCGTGGATCTCTTTGCTAGCCTTATTTCTGTGGAATCTGAGAACAGATATTTAATATCCCTTTGAAGACTACAGGGCCAAAGGAAATATCCTCCGATAACAAAGAGAAAGAAGCTTTCTGAGAAACTTCCTTGTGTTCTGTGAAATCATCTCACAGAGTAACAGCTTTCCCCTCAAGAAGCCTTTCGCTAAGACAGTTCTTGAGGGATTGGCAAAGGGATATTTGGAAGCCCATAGAAGGTTATGGTGAAAAAGGAAATATCCGCAGAAGATATCTGGAAAGAAGCTTTCTGAGAAACTGCTCTGTTATGTGTGACTTCCACTCACAGAGATACATCTGTATTTCGTGAATCTCTTTGCTAGACTTATTTCTGTGGAATCTGAGAACAGATATTTCGGATCCCTTTGAAGACGATAGGGCCAAAGGAAATATCCTCCGATAACAAAGAGAAAGAAGCTTTCTGAGATACTTCTTTGTGTTCTGTGAAATCATCTCACTGATTTACAGCTTTCCCCTCAAGAAGCCTTTCGCTAAGACAGTTCTTGTGGAATTGGCAAAGTGATATTTGAAAGCCCATAGAGGGCTATGTTGAAAAAGGAAATATCCTCAGATGAAATCTGGAAAGAAGCTTTCTGAGAATCTGCTCTGTGATGTGTGACTTCCACTCAGAGAGTTACATCTGTATTTCGTGGATCTCTTTGCTAGCCTTATTTCTGTGGAATCTGAGAACAGATATTTAAGATCCCTTTGAAGACTATATGGCAAAAGGAAACATCCTCCGATAACAAAGAGAGAGAAGCTTTCTGAGAAACTTCTTTTTGTTCTGTGAAATCATCTCACAGAGTTACAGCTTTCCCCTCAAGAAGCCTTTCGCTAAGACAGTTCTTGTGGAATTGGCAAAGTGATATTTGGAAGCCCATAGAAGGCTATGATGAAAAAGGAAATATCCTCAGATGAAATCTGGAAAGAAGCTTTCTGAGAAACTGCTTAGTGTTCTGTTAATTCATCTCACAGGGTTACATCTGTATTTCGTGGATCTCTTTGCTAGCCTTATTTCTGTGAAATCTGAGAACAGATATTTCGGATCCCTTTGAAGACTCTAGGGCCAAAGGAAATATCCTCCGATAACAAAGAGAAAGAAGCTTTCTGAGAAACTTTTTTGTGTTCTGAGAAATCATCTCCCAGAGTTAAAGCTTTCCCCTCAAGAAGCCTTTCGCTAAGATAGTTCTTGTGGTATTGGCAAAGTGATATTTGAAAGCCCATAGAGGGCTATGGTGAAAAAGGAAATATCCTCAGATGAAACCTGAAAGAAGCTTTCTGAGAAACTGCTCTGTGATGTGTGACTTCCACTCACAGAGTTATATCTGTATTTCGTGGATCTCTTTGCTAGCCTTATTTCTGTGGAATCTGAGAACAGATATTTCGGATCCCTTTGAAAACTATAGGGCCAAAGGAAATATCCTCCGATAACAAAGAGAAAGAAGATTTCTGAGAAACTTCTTTGGTTCTGTGAAATCATCTCACAGTGTTACAGCTTTCCCCTCAAGAAGCTTTTCGATAAGACAGTTCTTGTGGAATTGGCAAAGTGATGTTAGAAAGCCCATGGAGGGCTATGGTGAAAAAGGAAATATCCTCAGATGAAATCTGCAAACAAGCTTTCTGAATAACTGCTTAGTGTTCTGTTAATTCATTTCACAGGGTTACATCTGTATTTCGTGGATCTCTTTGCTAGCCTTATTTCTGTGGAATCTGAGAACAGATATTTAAGATCCCTTTGAAGACTATAGGGCCAAAGGAAATATCCTCCGATAACAAAGAGAAAGAAGCTTTCTGAGAAATTTCTTTGTGTTCTGTGAAATCATCTCACAGTGTTACAGCTTTCCCCTCAAGAAGCCTTTCGCTAAGACAGTTCTTGTGGAATTTGCAAAGTGATATTTGGAAGCCCAAAGAGGGCTATGGTGAAAAAGGAAATATCCTCAGATGAAATCTGGAAAGAAGCTTTCTGAGAAACTGCTTATTGTTTTGTTAATTCATCTACAGAGTTACATCTGTATTTCGTGGATCTCTTTGCTAGCCTTATTTCTGTGAAATCTGAGAGCAGATATTTAAGATACCTTTGAAGACTATAGTGCCAAAGGAAATATCCTCCGATAACAAAGAGAAAGAAGATTTCTGAGAAACTTCTTTGTGTTCTGTGAAATCCTCTCCCTGAGTTACAGCTTTCCCCTCAAGAAGCCTTTCGCTAAGACAGTTCATGAGGAACTGGCAAAGTGATATTTGGAAGCCCTTAGAGGGCTATGGTGAAAAAGGAAATATACTCAGATGAAATCTGGAAAGAAGCTTTCTGAGAAACTGCTCTGTGATGTGTGACTTCCACTCACAGAGTTCCATCTGTATTTCGTGGATCTCATTGCTAGCCTTATTTCTGTGGAATCTGAGAACAGATATTTCGGATCCTTTGAAGACTATATTGCAAAAGGAAACATCCTCCGATAACAAAGACAAAGAAGCTTTCAGAGAAACTTACTTGTGTTCTGTGAAATCATCTCACAGAGTTACAGCTTTCCCCTCAAGAAGCTTTTCGCTAAGACAGTTCTTGTGGAATTGGCAAAGTGATATTTGGAAGCCCATAGAGGGCTATGGTGAAAAAGGAAATATCCTCAGATGAAATCTGGAAAGAAGCTTTCTGAGAGACTACTCTGTGATGTGTGACTTCCACTCACAGAGTAACATCTGTATTTCGTGGATCTCTTTGCTAGCCTTATTTCTGTGGAATCTGAGAACAGATATTTAAGATCCCTTTGAAGACTATATGGCAAAATGAAACATCCTCCGATAACAAAGAGAGAGAAGCTTTCTGAGAAACTTCTTTTTGTTCTGTGAAATCATCTCACAGAGTTACAGCTTTCCCCTCAAGAAGCCTTTCGCTAAGACAGTTCTTGTGGAATTGGCAAAGTGATATTTGGAAGCCCATAGAAGGCTATGATGAAAAAGGAAATATCCTCAGATGAAATCTGGAAAGAAGCTTTCTGAGAAACTGCTTAGTGTTCTGTTAATTCATCTCACAGGGTTACATCTGTATTTCGTGGATCTCTTTGCTAGCCTAGTCTTTCTTTGAAATCTGAGAACAGATATTTCGGATCCCTTTGAAGACTCTAGGGCCAAAGGAAATATCCTCCGATAACAAAGAGAAAGAAGCTTTCTGAGAAACTTTTTTGTGTTCTGAGAAATCATCTCCCAGAGTTAAAGCTTTCCCCTCAAGAAGCCTTTCGCTAAGATAGTTCTTGTGGTATTGGCAAAGTGATATTTGAAAGCCCATAGAGGGCTATGGTGAAAAAGGAAATATCCTCAGATGAAATCTGGAAAGAAGCTTTCTGAGAAACTGCTCTGTGATGTGTGACTTCCACTCACAGAGTTATATCTGTATTTCGTGGATCTCTTTGCTAGCCTTATTTCTGTGGAATCTGAGAACAGATATTTCGGATCCCTTTGAAAACCATAGGGCCAAAGGAAATATCCTCCGATAACAAAGAGAAAGAAGATTTCTGAGAAACTTCTTTGGTTCTGTGAAATCATCTCACAGTGTTACAGCTTTCCCCTCAAGAAGCTTTTCGATAAGACAGTTCTTGTGGAATTGGCAAAGTGATGTTAGAAAGCCCATGGAGGGCTATGGTAAAAAAGGAAATATCCTCAGATGAAATCTGCAAACAAGCTTTCTGAATAACTGCTTAGTGTTCTGTTAATTCATTTCACAGGGTTACATCTGTATTTCGTGGATCTCTTTGCTAGCCTTATTTCTGTGGAATCTGAGAACAGATATTTAAGATCCCTTTGAAGACTATAGGGCCAAAGGAAATATCCTCCGATAACAAAGAGAAAGAAGCTTTCTGAGAAATTTCTTTGTGTTCTGTGAAATCATCTCACAGTGTTACAGCTTTCCCCTCAAGAAGCCTTTCGCTAAGACAGTTCTTGTGGAATTTGCAAAGTGATATTTGGAAGCCCATAGAGGGCTATGGTGAAAAAGGAAATATCCTCAGATGAAATCTGGAAAGAAGCTTTCTGAGAAACTGCTTATTGTTTTGTTAATTCATCTACAGTGTTACATCTGTATTTCGTGGATCTCTTTGCTAGCCTTATTTCTGTGAAATCTGAGAGCAGATATTTAAGATACCTTTGAAGACTATAGTGCCAAAGGAAATATCCTCCGATAACAAAGAGAAAGAAGATTTCTGAGAAACTTCTTTGTGTTCTGTGAAATCCTCTCCCTGAGTTACAGCTTTCCCCTCAAGAAGCCTTTCGCTAAGACAGTTCATGAGGAATTGGCAAAGTGATATTTGGAAGCCCTTAGAGGGCTATGGTGAAAAAGGAAATATACTCAGATGAAATCTGGAAAGAAGCTTTCTGAGAAACTGCTCTGTGATGTGTGACTTCCACTCACAGAGTTCCATCTGTATTTCGTGGATCTCATTGCTAGCCTTATTTCTGTGGAATCTGAGAACAGATATTTCGGATCCTTTGAAGACTATATTGCAAAAGGAAACATCCTCCGATAACAAAGACAAAGAAGCTTTCAGAGAAACTTACTTGTGTTCTGTGAAATCATCTCACAGAGTTACAGCTTTCCCCTCAAGAAGCCTTTCGCTAACACAGTTCTTGTGGAATTGGCAAAGTGATATTTGGAAGCCCATAGAGGGCTATGGTGAAAAAGGAAATATCCTCAGATGAAATCTGGAAAGAAGCTTTCTGAGAGACTACTCTGTGATGTGTGACTTCCACTCACAGAGTAACATCTGTATTTCGTGGATCTCTTTGCTAGCCTTATTTCTGTGGAATCTGAGAACAGATATTTAAGATCCCTTTGAAGACTATAGGGCCAAAGGAAATATCCTCCGATAACAAAGAGAAAGAAGCTTTCTCAGAAACTTCTTTGTGTTCTGTGAAATCATCTCACAGAGTTACAGCTTTCCCCTCGAGAAGCCTTTCGCTAAGACAGTTCTTGTGGAATTGGCAAAGGTATATTTCGAAGCCCATAGAAGGTTATGGTGAAAAAGGAAATATCCTCAGAATATATCTGGAAAGAAGCTTTCTGAGAAACTGCTCTGTTATGTGTGACTTCCACTCACAGAGTTACATCTGTATTTCGTGGATCTCTTTGCTAGACTTATTTCTGTGGAATCTGAGAACAGATATTTCGGATCCCTTTGAAGACTATAGGGCCAAAGGAAATATCCTCCGATAACAAAGAGAAAGAAGCTTTCTGAGATACTTCTTTGTGTTCTGTGAAATCATCTCACAGAGTTACAGCTTTCCCCTCAAGAAGCCTTTCGCTAAGACATTTCTTGTGGAATTGGAAAAGTGATATTTGGAAGCCCATAGAGGGCTATGGTGAAAAAGGAAATATCCTCAGATGAAATCTACAAAGAAGCTTTCTGAGAAACTGCTCTGTGATGTGTGACTTCTACTCACAGAGTTACTTCTGTATTTCGTGGATCTCTTTGCTAGCCTTATTTCTGTGGAATCTGAGAACAGATAATTCGGATCCCTTTGAAGACTACAGGGCAAAAGGAAATATCCTCCGATAACAAAGAGAAAGAAGTTTTCTGAGAAACTTCTTTGTGTTCTGTGAAATCATCTCACAGAGTTACAGCTTGCCCTTCAAGAAGCCTTTCGCTAAGACTGTTCTTGCGGAATTGGCAAAGTGATATTTGGAAGCCCATAGAGGGCTATTGTGAAAAAGGAAATATCCTCAGATGAAATCTGGAAAGAAGCTTTCTGAGAAACTGCTCTGTGATGTGTGACTTCCACTCAAAGAGTTACATCTGTATTTCGTGGATCTCTTTACAAGCCTTATTTCTGTGGAATCTGAGAACAAATATTTCGGATCTCTTTGAAGACTCTAGGGCCAAAGGAAATATCCTCCGATAACAAAGAGAAAGAAGCTTTCTGAGAATCATCTTTGTGTTCTGTGAAATCATCTCACAGATTTACAGCTTTCCCCTCAAGAAGCCTTTCGCTAAGACAGTTCTTGTGGAATTGGCGAAGTGATATTTGAAAGCCCATAGAGGGCTATTGTGAAAAAGGAAATATCCTCAGATGAAATCTGGAAAGAAGGTTTCTGGGAAACTGCTCTGTGATGTGTGACTTCCACTCACAGAGTTCCATCTGTATTTCGTGGATCTCTTTGCTAGCCTTATATCTGTGGAATCTGAGAACAGATATTTCGGATCCTTTGAAGACTATATTGCAAAAGGAAACATCCTCCGATAACAAAGAGAAAGAAGCTTTCAGAGAAACTTACTTGTGTTCTTTGAAATCATCTCACAGAGTTACAGCTTTCCCCTCAAGAAGCCTTTCGCTAAGACAGTTCTTGTGGAATTGGCAAAGGGATATTTGGAAGCCCAAAGAGGGCTACGGTGAAAAAGGAAATATCCTCAGATGAAATCTGGAAAGAAGCTTTCTGAGATACTTCTTTGTGTTCTGTGAAATCATCTCACAGAGTTACAGCTTTCCCCTCAAGAAGCCTTTCCCTAAGACAGTTCTTGTGGAATTGGCAAAGTGATATTTGGAATCCCATAGAGGGCTATGGTGAAAAAGGAAATATTCTCAGATGAAATCTGGAAAGAAGCTTTCTGAGAGACTGCTCTGTGATGTGTGACTTCCACTCACACAGTTACATCTGTATTTCGTGGATCTCTTTCCTAGCCTTATTTCTGTGGATTCTGAGAACAGATATTTAAGATCCCTTTGAAGACTATAGGGCCAAAGGAAATATCCTCCGATAACAAAGAGAAAGAAGCTTTCTGAGAAATTTCTTTGTGTTCTGTGAAATCATCTCACAGTGTTACAGCTTTCCCCTCAAGAAGCCTTTCGCTAAGACAGTTCTTGTGGAATTTGCAAAGTGATATTTGGAAGCCCATAGAGGGCTATGGTGAAAAAGTAAATATCCTCAGATGAAATCTGGAAAGAAGCTTTCTGAGAAACTGCTTATTGTTCTGTTAATTCATCTCACAGAGTTACATCTGTATTTCGTGTATCTCTTTGCTAGCCCTATTTCTGTGGAATCTGAGAACAGATATTTAAGATACCTTTGAAGACTATAGGGCCAAAGGAAATATCCTCCTATAACAAAGAGAAAGAAGATTTCTGAGAAACTTCTTTGTGTTCTGTGAAATCATCTCCCTGAGTTACAGCTTTCCCCTCAAGAAGCCTTTCGCTAAGACAGTTCTTGTGGAATTGGCAAAGTGATATTTGGAAGCCCTTAGATGGCTATGGTGAAAAAGGAAATATCCTCAGATGAAATCTGGAAAGAAGCTTACTGAGAAACTGCTCTGTGATGTGTGACTTCCACTCAAAGAGTTACATCTGTGTTTCGTGGATCTCTTTACAAGCCTTATTTCTGTGGAATCTGAGAACAGATATTTCGGATCCGTTTGAAGACTCTAGGGCCAAAGGAAATATCCTCCGATAACAAAGAGAAAGAAGCTTTCTGAGAAACATCTTTGTGTTCTGTGAAATCATCTCACAGATTTACAGCTTTCCCCTCAAGAAAACTTTCAATAAGACAGTTCTTGTGGAATTGGCAAAATGATATTTGGAAGCCAATAGAGGGCTACGGTGAAAAAGGAAATATCCTCAGATGAAATCTGGAAAGAAGCTTTCTGAGAAACTGCTTAGTGTTCTGTTAATTCATCTCACAGAGTTACATCTGTATTTCGTGGATCTCTTTGCTAGCCTTATTTCTGTGGAATCTGAGAACAGATATTTAAGATCCCTTTGAAGACTGTAGGGCCAAAGGAAATATCCTCCGATAACAAAGAGAAAGAAGATTTCTGAGAAACTTCTTTTTGTTCTGTGAAATCATCTCACAGAGTTACAGCTTTCCCCTCAAGAAGCCTTTCTCTAAGACAGTTCTTGTAGAATTGACAAAATGATATTGGAAGCCCATAGAGGGCTATGGTGAAAAAGGAAATATCCACAGATGAAATCTGGAAAGAAGCTTTCTGAGAGACTGCTCTGTGATGTGTGACTTCCACTCACAGAGTTACATCTGTATTTCGTGGATTTCTTGGCTAGCCTTATTTCTGTGGAATCTGAGAACAGATATTTCGGATCCCTTTGAAGACTATATGGCAAAAGGAAACGTCCTCCGATAACAAAGAGAAAGAAGCTTTCAGAGAAACTTATTTGTGTTCAGTGAAATCATCTCACAGAGTTACAGCTTTCCCCTCAAGAAGCCTTTCGCTAAGACAGTTCTTGTGGAATTAGCAAAGTGATATTTGGAAGCCCATAGAGAGCTATGGTGAAAAAGGAAATATCCTCAGACGAAATCTGGAAAGAAGCTTTCTGAGAAACTGCTTAGTGTTCTGTTAATTCATCTCACAGAGTAACATCTGTATTTCGTGAATCTCTTTGCTAGCCTTATTTCTGTGGAATCTGAGAACAGATATTTAAGATCCCTTTGAAGACTATAGGGCCAAAGGAAATATCCTCCGATAACAAAGAGAAAGAAGCTGTCTGAGAAACTTTTTTGTGTTCTGTGAAATCAGCTCCAGAGTTACAGCTTTCCCCTCAAGAAGCCTTTCGCTAAGACAGTTCTTGTAGAATTGGCAAAATGATATTTGGAAGCCCATAGAGGCATATGTTGAAAAAGGAAATATCCTCAGATGAAATCTGGAAAGACGCTTTCTGAGAAACTGCTTAGTGTTGTGTGAATTCATCTCACAGAGTTACATCAGTATTTCGTGGATCTCTTTGCTATCCTCATTTCTGTGGAATCTGAGAACAGATATTTAAAATCCCTTTGAAGACTATAGGGCCAAAGGAAATATCCTCCGATAACAAAGAGAAAGAAGCTTTCTGAGAAAATTCTTTGTGTTCTGTGAAATCATCTCACAGAGTTACAGCTTTCCCCTCAAGAAGCCTTTCGCTAAGACAGTTCTTGTAGAATTGGCAAAATGATATTTGGAACCCCATGGAGGGCAATGGTGAAAAAGGAAATATCCTCAGATGAAATCTGGAAAGAAGCTTTCTGAGAAACCGCTCTGTGATGTGTGACTTCCATTCACGGAGTTATATCTGTATTTCGTGGATCTCTTTGTTAGGCTTATTTCTGTGGAATCTGAGAACAGATATTTCGGATCCCTTTGAAGACTATAGGGCCAAAGGAAATATCCTCCGATAAGAAAGAGAAAGAAGCTTTCTGAGAAACTTCTTTGTCTTCTGTGAAATCATCTCACAGAGTTACAGCTTTCCCCTCAAGAAGCCTTTCGCTAAGACAGTTCTTGGGGAATTGGCAAAGTGATATTTGGAAGCCCATAGAGGGCTATGGTGAAAAAGGAAATATCCTCAGATGAAATCTAGAAAGAAGCTTTCTGAGAGACTACTCTGTGATGTGTGACTTCCACTCACAAAGTAATATCTGTATTTCGTGGATCTCTTTGCTAACCTTATTTGTGTGGAATCTGAGAACAGACATTTCGGATCCCTTTGAAGACTATAGGGCCAAAGGAAATATCCTCCGATAACAAAGAGAAAGAAGCTTTCTGAGAAACTTCTTTGTGCTCTGTGAAATCATCTCACAGAGTTACAGCTTTCCCCTCAAGAAGCCTTTCGCTAAGACAGTTCTTGTAGAATTGGCAAAATGATATTTGGAAGCCCATAGAGGGCTAAGGTGAAAAAGGAAATATCCTCAGATGAAAACTGGAAAGAAGCTTTCTGAGAAACTACTTAGTGTTCTGTTAATTCATCTCACAGAGTTACATCTGTATTTCGTGGATCTCTTTGCTAGCCTTATTTCTGTGGAATCTGAGAACAGATATTTCGGATCCCGTTGAAGACTATAGGGCCAAAGGAAATATCCTCCAATAACAGAGAGAAAGAAGCTTTCTGAGAAACTTCTTTGTGTTCTGTGAAATCATCTCACAGAGTTACAGCTTTCCCCTCAAGAAGCCTTTCGATAACAGAGTTCTTGTGGAATTTGCAAAGTGATATTTGGAAGCCCATAGATTGCTATGGTGAAAAAGGAAATATCCTCAGATGAAATCTGGAAAGAAGCTTTCTGAGAGACTACTCTGTGATGTGTGACTTCCACTCAGAGAGCAACATCTGTATTTCGTGGATCTCTTTGCTAGCCTTATTTCTGTGGAATCTGAGAACAGATATTTAAGATCCCTTTGAAGACTATAGGGCCAAAGGAAATATCCTGCGATAACAAAGAGAAAGAAGCTTTCTGAGAAACTTCTTTGTGTTCTGTGAAATCATCTCACAGAGTGACAGCTTTCCCCTCAAGAATCCTTTCGCTAAGACAGTTCTTGTAGAATTGGCAAAATGATATTTGGAAGCCCATAGAGGGCTATGGTGAAAAAGGAAATATCCTCAGATGAAATATGGAAAGAAGCTTTGTGAGAAACTGCTCTGTGATGTGTGACTTCCACTCACCGAGATATATCTGTATTTCGTGGATCTCTTTGCTAGCCTTATTTCTGTGGAATCTGAGAACAGATATTTCGGATCCCTTTGAAGACTATAGGGCCAAAGGAAATATCCTCCGATAAGAAAGAGAAAGAAGCTTTCTGAGAAACTTCTTTGTGTTCTGTGAAATTATCTCACAGAGTTACAGCTTTCCCCTAAAGAAGCCTTTCGCTAAGACAGTTCTTGTGGAATTGGCAAAGTGATACTTGGAAGCTCATAGAGGGCTATGGTGAAAAAGGAAATATCCTCAGATGAAATCTGGAAAGAGGCTTTCTGAGAGACTACTCTGTGACGTGTGACTTCCACTCACAGAGTAACATCTGTATTTCGTGGATCTCATTGCTAGCCTTATTTCCGTGGAATCTGAGAACAGATATTAAAGATCCCTTTGAAGACTATAGGGCCAAAGGAAATATCCTCCGATAACAAAGAGAAAGAAGCTTTCTGAGAAAATTCTTTGTGTTCTGTGAAATCATCTCACAGAGTTACAGCTTTCCCCTCAAGAAGCCTTTTGCTAAGACAGTTCTTGGGGAATTGGCAAAGGGATATTTGGAAGCCCATGGAAGGTTATGGTGAAAAAGGAAATATCCTCAGATGAAATCTGGAAAGAAGCTTTCTGAGAAACTGCTCTGTGATGTGTGACTTCCACTCACAGAGTTACATCTGTATTTCTTGGATGTCTTTCCTAGAATTATTTCTGTGGAATCTGAGAACAGATATTTCGGATCCCTTTTAAGACTATAGGGCCAAAGGAAATATCCTCCGATAACAAAGAGAAAGAAGCTTTCTGAGATACTTCTTTGTGTTCTGTGAAATCATCTCACAGAGTTACAGCTTTCCCCTCAAGAAGCCTTTCGCTAAGACAGTTATTGTGGAATTGGCTAAGTGATATTTGGAAGCCCTTAGAGGGCTATGGTGAAAAAGGAAATATAATCAGATGAAATCTGGAAAAAAGCTTTCTGAGAGACTACTCTGTGATGTGTGACTTCCACTCACAGAGTAACATCTGTATTTCGTGGATCTCTTTGCTAGCCTTATTTCTGTGGAATCTGAGAACAGATATTTAAGATCCCTTTGAAGACTATAGGGTCAAAGGAAATATCCTCCGATAACAAAGAGAAAGAAGCTTTCTGAGAAACTTCTTTGTGTTCTGTGAAATCATCTCACAGAGTTACAGCTTTCCCCTCAAGAAGCCTTTCGCTAAGACAGTTCTTGTGGTATTGGCAAAGTGATATTTGAAAGCCCATAGAGGGCTATGGTGAAAAAGGAAATATACTCAGGTGAAATCTGGAAAGAACCTTTGAGAAACTGCTCTGTGATGTGTGACTTCCACTCACAGAGTTACATCTGTATTTCGTGGATCTCTTTGCTCACCTTATTTCTGTGGAATCTGAGAACAGATAATTCGGATCCCTTTGAAGACTTCATGGCAAAAGGAAACGTCCTCCGATAACAAAGAGAAAGAAGCTTTCAGAGAAAATTCTTTGTGTTCTGTGAAATCAACTCACAGAGTTACAGCTTTCCCCTCAAGAAGTCTTTCGCTAAGACAGTTCTTGTGGAATTGTCAAAATGATATTTGGAAGCCAATAGAGGGCTATGGTGAAAAAGGAAATATCCTCAGATGAAATCTGGAAAGAAGCTTTCTGAGAGACTGCTCTGTGATGTGTGACTTCCACTCACAGAGTTACATCTGTGTTTCGTGGATCTCTTTGCTAGCCTTATTTCTGTGGAATCTGAGAACAGATATTTCGGATCCCTTTGAAGACTATATGGCAAAAGGAAACGTCCTCCGATAACCAAAAGAAAGAAGCTTTCAGAGAAACTTATTTGTGTTCAGTGAAATCATCTCACAGAGTTACAGCTTTCCCCTCAAGAAGCCTTTCGCTAAGACAGTTCTTGTGGAATTAGCAAAGTGATATTTGGAAGCCCATAGAGAGCTATGGTGAAAAAGGAAATATCCTCAGATGAAATCTGGAATGAAGCTTTCTGAGAAACTGCTTAGTGTTCTGTTAATTCATCTCACAGAGTTACATCTGTATTTCGTGAATCTCTTTGCTAGCCTTATTTCTGTGGAATCTGAGAACAGATATTTAAGATCCCTTTGAAGACTAGAGGGCCAAAGGAAATATCCTCCGATAACAAAGAGAAAGAAGCTTTCTGAGAAACTTTTTTGTGTTCTGTGAAATCAACTCACAGAGTTACAGCTTTCCCCTCAAGAAGCCTTTCGCTAAGACAGTTCTTGTAGAATTGGCAAAATGATATTTGGAGCCCTTAGAGGCATATGTTGAAAAAGGAAATATCCTCAGATGAAATCTGGAAAGACGCTTTCTGAGAAACTGCTTAGTGTTCTGTTAATTCATCGCACAGAGTTACATCTGTATTTCGTGGATCTCTTTGCTAGCCTTATTTCTGTGGAATCTGAGAACAGATATTTAAAATCCCTTTGAAGACTATAGGGCCAAAAGGAAATATCCTCCGATAACAAAGAGAAAGAAGCTTTCTGAGAAACTTCTTTGTGTTCTGTGAATTCATCTCACAGAGTTACAGCTTTCCCCTCAAAAAGCCTTTCGCTAAGACAGTTCTTGTAGAATTGGCAAAATGATATTTGGAAGCCCTTAGAGGGCAATGGTGAAAAAGGAAATATCCTCAGATGAAATCTGGAAAGAAGCTTTCTGAGAAACCGCTCTGTGATGTGTGACTTCCATTCACGGAGTTACATCTGTATTTCGTGGATCTCTTCGTTAGGCTTATTTCTGTGGAATCTAAGAACAGATATTTCGGATCCCTTTGACGACTATAGGGCCAAAGGAAATATCCTCTGATAAGAAAGAGAAAGAAGCTTTCTGAGAATCTTCTTTGTGTTCTGTGAAATCATCTCACAGAGTTACAGCTTTCCCCTCAAGAAGCCTTTCGCTAAGACAGTTCTTGGGGAATTGGCAAAGGGATATTTGGAAGCCCATAGAGGGCTATGGTGAAAAAGGAAATATCCTCAGATGAAATCTGGAAAGAAGCTTTCTGAGAAACTACTCTGTGATGTGTGACTTCCACTCGCAGAGTTACATCTGTATTTCGTGGATCTCTTTGCTAGCCTTATTTCTGTGGAATCTGAGAACAGATATTTCGGATCCCTTTGAAGACTCTAGGGCCAAAGGAAATATCCTCCGATAACAAAGAGAAAGAAGCTTTCTGAGAAACTTCTTTGTGTTCTGTGAAATCATCTCACAGAGTTACAGCTTTCCCCTCAAGAAGCCTTTCGCTAAGACAGTTCTTGTAGAATTGGCAAAATGATATTTGGAACCCCATGGAGGGCAATGGTGAAAAAGGAAATATCCTCAGATGAAATCTGGAAAGAAGCTTTCTGAGAAACCGCTCTGTGATGTGTGACTTCCATTCACGGAGTTATATCTGTATTTCGTGGATCTCTTTGTTAGGCTTATTTCTGTGGAATCTGAGAACAGATATTTCGGATCCCTTTGAAGACTATAGGGCCAAAGGAAATATCCTCCGATAAGAAAGAGAAAGAAGCTTTCTGAGAAACTTCTTTGTCTTCTGTGAAATCATCTCACAGAGTTACAGCTTTCCCCTCAAGAAGCCTTTCGCTAAGACAGTTCTTGGGGAATTGGCAAAGTGATATTTGGAAGCCCATAGAGGGCTATGGTGAAAAAGGAAATATCCTCAGATGAAATCTAGAAAGAAGCTTTCTGAGAGACTACTCTGTGATGTGTGACTTCCACTCACAAAGTAATATCTGTATTTCGTGGATCTCTTTGCTAACCTTATTTGTGTGGAATCTGAGAACAGACATTTCGGATCCCTTTGAAGACTATAGGGCCAAAGGAAATATCCTCCGATAACAAAGAGAAAGAAGCTTTCTGAGAAACTTCTTTGTGCTCTGTGAAATCATCTCACAGAGTTACAGCTTTCCCCTCAAGAAGCCTTTCGCTAAGACACTTCTTGTAGAATTGACAAAATGATATTTGGAAGCCCGTAGAGGGTTATGGTGAAAAAGGAAATATCCTCAGATGAAATCTGGAAAAGAGCTTTCTGAGAAACTGCTCTGTGATATGTGACTTCCACTCAAAGAGTTACATCTGTATTTCGTGGATCTCTTTACAAGCCTTATTTCTGTGGAATCTGAGAACAGATATTTCGGATCCCTTTGAAGACTCTAGGGCCAAAGAAAATATCCTCTGATAACAAAGAGAAAGAAGCTCTCTGAGAAACATCTTTGTGTTCTGTGAAATCATCTCACAGATTTACAGCTTTCCCCTCAAGAGGCCTTTCGCTAAGACAGTTCTTGTGGAATTGGCAAAGTCATATTTGAAAGCCCCTAGAGGTCTACTGTGAAAAAGGAAATATCCTCAGATGAAATCTGGAAAGAAGCTCTCTGAGAAACTGCTCTGTGATGTGTGACTTCCACTCACAGAGTTACATCTGTATTTCGTGGATCTCTTTCCTAGCCTTATTTCTGTGGAATCTGAGAACTGATATTTCGGATCCCTTTGAAGACTCTAGGGCCAAAGAAAATATCCTCCCATAACAAAGAGAAAGAAGCTTTCTGAGAAACTTCTTTGTGTTCTGAGAAATCATCTCACAGAGTTACAGCTTTCCCCTCAAGAAGCCTTTCGCTAAGATAGTTCTTGTGGTATTGGCAAAGTGATATTTGAAAGCCCATAGAGGGCTATGGTGAAAAAGTAAATATCCTCAGATGAAATCTGGAAAGAAGCTTTCTGAGTAACTGCTCTGTGATGTGTGACTTCCACTCACAGAGTTACATCTGTATTTCGTGGATCTCTTTGCTAGCCTTCTTTCTGTGGAATCTGAGAACAGATATTTCGGATCCCTTTGAAGACTATATGGCAAAAGGAAACATCCTCCGATAACAAAGAGAAAGAAGCTTTCTGAGAAACTTCTTTGTGTTCTGTGAAATCATTTCACAGAGTTACAGCTTTCCCCTCAAGAAGCCTTTCGCTAAGACAGTTCTTGTAGAATTGACAAAATGATATTTGGAAGCCCATAGAGGGCTATGGTGAAAAAGGAAATATCCTCAGATGAAATCTGGAAAGAAGCTTTCTGAGAAACTGCTTAGTTGTCTGTTAATTCATCTCACAGACTTACATCTGTATTTCGTGGATGTCTTTGCTAGCCTTATTTCTGTGGAATCTGAGAACAGATATTTAAAATCCCTTTGAAGACTCTAGGGCCAAAGGAAATATCCTCCGATAACAAAGAGAAAGAAGCTTTCTGAGAAACTTCTTTGTGCTCTGTGAAATCATCTCACAGAGTTACAGCTTTCCCCTCAAGAAACCTTTCGCTAAGACAGTTCTTGTAGAATTGGCAAAATGATATTTGGAAGCCCTTAGAGGGCTATGGTGAAAAAGGAAATATCCTCAGATGAAATCTGGAAAGAAGCTTTCTGAGAAACTGCTTAGTGTTCTGTTAATTCATCTCACGGAGTTACATCAGTATTTCGTGGATCTCTTTGCTAGCCTTATTTCTGTGGATTCTGAAAACAGATATTTCGGATCCCTTTGAAGACTATAGGGTCAAAGGAAATATCCTCCGATAAGAAAGAGAAAGAAGCTTTGTGAGAAACTTCTTTGTGTTCTGTGAAATCATCTCACAGAGTTACAGCTTTCCCCTCAAGAAGCCTTTCGCTAAGACAGTTCTTGTGGAATTGGCTAAGTGATATTTGGAAGCCTATTGTGGGCTACGGTGAAAACGGAAATATCCTCAGATGAAATCTGGAAAGAAGCTTTCTGAGAGACTACTCTGTGATTTGTGACTTCCACTCTCAGAGTAACATCTGTATTTCGTGGATCTCTTTGCTAGCCTTATTTCTGTGGAATCTGAGAACAGATATTTAAGATCCCTTGGAAGATTTTGGTCCAAAGGAAATATCCTCCGATAACAAAGAGAAAGAAGCATTCTGAGAAAATTGTTTGTGTTCTGTGAAATCATCTCACAGAGTTACAGCTTTCCCCTTAAGAAGCCTTTCGCTAAGACAGTTCTTGGGGAATTGGCAAAGGGATATTTGGAAGCCCATAGAAGGTTATGGTGAAAAAGGAAATATCCTCAGATGAAATCTGGAATGAACCTTTGAGAAACTGCTCTGTGATGTGTGACTTCCACTCACAGAGTTACATCTTTATTTCGTGGATCTCTTCGCTAGCCTTATTTCTGTGGAATCTGAGAACAGATATTTCGGATCCCTTTGAAGTCTATATGGCAAAAGGAAACGTCCTCCGATAACAAAGAGAAAGAAGCTTTCAGAAAAATTCTTTCTGTTCTGTGAAATCATCTCACAGAGTTACAGCTTTCCCCTCAAGAAGCCTTTCGCTAAGACAGTTCTTGTGGAATTGGCAAAATGACATTTGGAAGCCAATAGAGGGCTATGGTGAAAAAGGAAATATCCTCAGATGAAATCTGGAAAGAAGCTTTCTGAGAGACTGCTCTGTGATGTGTGACTTCCACTCACAGAGTTACATCTGTATTTCGTGGATCTCTTTGCTAGCCTTATTTCTGTGGAATCTGAGAACAGATATTTCGGATCCCTTTGAAGACTCTAGGGCCAAAGGAAATATCCTCCGATAACAAAGAGAAAGAAGCTTTCTGAGAAACTTCTTTATGTTGTGTGAAATCATCTCACAGAGTTACAGCTTTCCCCTCAAGAAGCCTTTCGCTAAGACAGTTCTTGTAGAATTGACAAAATGATATTTGGAAGCCCATAGAGGGCTATGGTGAAAAAGGAAATATCCTCAGATGAAATCTGGAAAGAAGCTTTCTGAGAGACTACTCTGTGATGTGTGACTTCCACTCACAGAGTTATATCTGTATTTCGTGGATCTCTTTGCTAGCCTTATTTCTGTGGAATCTGAGAACAGATATTTCGGATCCCTTTGAAGACTATACGGCCAAAGGAAATATCCTCCGATAACAAAGAGAAAGAAGCTTTCTGAGAAACTTCTTTGTGTTCTGTGAAATCGTCTCACAGAGTTACAGCTTTCCCCTCAAGAAGCCTTTCGCTAAGACACTTCTTGTAGAATTGACTAAATGATATTTGGAAGCCCGTAGAGGGTTATGGTGAAAAAGGAAATATCCTCAGATGAAATCTGGAAAGAAGCTTTCTGAGAAACTGCTCTGTGATATGTGACTTCCACTCAAAGAGTTACATCTGTATTTCGTGGATCTCTTTACAAGCCTTATTTCTGTGGAATCTGAGAACAGATATTTCGGATCCCTTTGAAGACTCTAGGGCCAAAGAAAATATCCTCTGATAACAAAGAGAAAGAAGCTCTCTGAGAAACATCTTTGTGTTCTGTGAAATCATCTCACAGATTTACAGCTTTCCCCTCAAGAGGCCTTTCGCTAAGACAGTTCTTGTGGAATTGGCAAAGTCATATTTGAAAGCCCATAGAGGTCTACGGTGAAAAAGGAAATATCCTCAGATGAAATCTGGAAAGAAGCTCTCTGAGAAACTGCTCTGTGATGTGTGACTTCCACTCACAGAGTAACATCTGTATTTCGTGGATCTCTTTCCTAGCCTTATTTCTGTGGAATCTGAGAACTGATATTTCGGATCCCTTTGAAGACTCTAGGGCCAAAGAAAATATCCTCCCATAACAAAGAGAAAGAAGCTTTCTGAGAAACTTCTTTGTGTTCTGAGAAATCATCTCACAGAGTTACAGCTTTCCCCTCAAGAAGCCTTTCGCTAAGACAGTTCTTGTGGTATTGGCAAAGTGATATTTGAAAGCCCATAGAGGGCTATGGTGAAAAAGTAAATATCCTCAGATGAAATCTGGAAAGAAGCTTTCTGAGAAACTGCTCTGTGATGTGTGACTTCCACTCACAGAGTTACATCTGTATTTCGTGGATCTCTTTGCTAGCCTTCTTTCTGTGGAATCTGAGAACAGATATTTCGGATCCCTTTGAAGACTATATGGCAAAAGGAAACATCCTCCGATAACAAAGAGAAAGAAGCTTTCTGAGAAACTTCTTTGTGTTCTGTGAAATCATCTCACAGAGTTACAGCTTTCCCCTCAAGAAGCCTTTCGCTAAGACAGTTCTTGTAGAATTGACAAAATGATATTTGGAAGCCCATAGAGGGCTATGGTGAAAAAGGAAATATCCTCAGATGAAATCTGGAAAGAAGCTTTCTGAGAAACTGCTTAGTTGTCTGTTAATTCATCTCACAGACTTACATCTGTATTTCGTGGATGTCTTTGCTAGCCTTATTTCTGTGGAATCTGAGAACAGATATTTAAAATCCCTTTGAAGACTCTAGGGCCAAAGGAAATATCCTCCGATAACAAAGAGAAAGAAGCTTTCTGAGAAACTTCTTTGTGCTCTGTGAAATCATCTCACAGAGTTACAGCTTTCCCCTCAAGAAACCTTTCGCTAAGACAGTTCTTGTAGAATTGGCAAAATGATATTTGGAAGCCCTTAGAGGGCTATGGTGAAAAAGGAAATATCCTCAGATGAAATCTGGAAAGAAGCTTTCTGAGAAACTGCTTAGTGTTCTGTTAATTCATCTCACGGAGTTACATCAGTATTTCGTGGATCTCTTTGCTAGCCTTATTTCTGTGGATTCTGAAAACAGATATTTCGGATCCCTTTGAAGACTATAGGGTCAAAGGAAATATCCTCCGATAAGAAAGAGAAAGAAGCTTTCTGAGAAACTTCTTTGTGTTCTGTGAAATCATCTCACAGAGTTACAGCTTTCCCCTCAAGAAGCCTTTCGTTAAGACAGTTCTTGTGGAATTGTCTAAGTGATATTTGGAAGCCTATTGTGGGCTATGGTGAAAAAGGAAATATCCTCAGATGAAATCTGGAAAGAAGCTTTCTGAGAGACTACTCTGTGATTTGTGACTTCCGCTCTCAGAGTAACATCTGTATTTCGTGGATCTCTTTGCTAGCCTTATTTCTGTGGAATCTGAGAACAGATATTTAAGATCCCTTGGAAGATTTTGGTCCAAAGGAAATATCCTCCGATAACAAAGAGAAAGAAGCATTCTGAGAAAATTGTTTGTGTTCTGTGAAATCATCTCACAGAGTTACAGCTTTCCCCTCAAGAAGCCTTTCGCTAAGACAGTTCTTGGGGAATTGGCAAAGGGATATTTGGAAGCCCATAGAAGGTTAGGGTGAAAAAGGAAATATCCTCAGATGAAATCTGGAATGAACCTTTGAGAAACTGCTCTGTGATGTGTGACTTCCACTCACAGAGTTACATCTTTATTTCGAGGATCTCTTTGCTAGCCTTATTTCTGTGGAATCTGAGAACAGATATTTCGGATCCCTTTGAAGTCTATATGGCAAAAGGAAACGTCCTCCGATAACAAAGAGAAAGAAGCTTTCAGAAAAATTCTTTGTGTTCTGTGAAATCATCTCACAGAGTTACAGCTTTCCCCTCAAGAAGCCTTTCGCTAAGACAGTTCTTGTGGAATTGGCAAAATGATATTTGGAAGCCCATAGAGGGCTATGGTGAAAAAGGAAATATCCTCAGATGAAATCTGGAAAGAAGCTTTCTGAGAGACTGCTCTGTGATGTGTGAATTCCACTCACACAGTTACACCTGTATTTCGTGGATCTCTTTGCTAGCCTTATTTCTGTGGAATCTGAGAACAGATATTTCGGATCCCTTTGAAGACTATAGGGCCAAAGGAAATATCCTCCGATAACAAAGAGAAAGAAGCTTTCTGAGAAACTTCTTTATGTTGTGTGAAATCATCTCACAGAGTTACAGCTTTCCCCTCAAGAAGCCTTTCGCTAAGACAGTTCTTGTAGAATTGACAAAATGATATTTGGAAGCCCATAGAGGGCTATGGTGAAAAAGGAAATATCCTCAGATGAAATTTGGAAAGAAGCTTTCTGAGAGACTACTCTGTGATGTGTGACTTCCGCTCACAGAGTTATATCTGTATTTCGTGGATCTCTTTGCTAGCCTTATTTCTGTGGAATCTGAGAACAGATATTTCGGATCCCTTTGAAGACTATACGGCCAAAGGAAATAACCTCCGATAACAAAGAGAAAGAAGCTTTCTGAGAAACTTCTTTGTGTTCTGTGAAATCGTCTCACAGAGTTACAGCTTTCCCCTCAAGAAGACTTTCGCTAAGACAGTTCTTGTAGAATTGACAAAATGATATTTGGAAGCCCGTAGAGGGTTATGGTGAAAAAGGAAATATCCTCAGATGAAATCTGGAAAGAAGCTTTCTGAGAAACTGCTAAGTGTTCTGTTAATTCATCTCACAGACTTACATCTGTATTTCGTGGATCTCTTTGCTAGCCTTATGTCTGTGGAATCTGAGAACAGATATTTAATATCCCTTTGAAGACTCTAGGGCCAAAGGAAATATCCTCCGATAACAAAGAGAAAGAAGCTTTCTGAGAAACTTCTTTGTGTTCTGTGAAATCATCTCACAGAGTTACAGCTTTCCCCTCAAGAAACCTTTCGCTAAGACAGTTCTTGTAGAATTGGCAAAATGATATTTGGAGGCACTTAGAGGGCTATGGTGAAAAAGGAAATATCCTCAGATGAAATCTGGAAAGAAGCTTTCTGAGAAACTGCTTAGTGTTCTGTTAATTCATCTCAGGGAGTTACATCTGTATTTCGTGGATCTCTTTGCTAGCCTTATTTCTGTGGATTCTGAGAACAGATATTTCGGATCCCTTTGAAGACTATAGGTTCAAACGAAATATCCTCCGATAAGAAAGAGAAAGAAGCTTTCTGAGAAACTTCTTTGTGTTCTGTGAAATCATCTCAGAGAGTTACAGCTTTCCCCTCAAGAAGCCTTTCGCTAAGACAGTTCTTGTGGAATTGGCTAAGTGATATTTGGAAGCCCATAGAGGGCTATGGTGAAAAAGGAAATATCTTCAGATGAAATCTGGAAAGAAGCTTTCTGAGAAACTGCTTAGTGTTCTGTTAATTCATCTCACAGAGTTACATCTGTATTTCCTAGATCTCTTTCTATCCTTATTTCTGTGGAGTCTGAGAACAGATATTTCGGATCCCATTGAAGTCTATAGGGCCAAAGGAAATATCCTCCGATAACATAGAGAAAGAAGCTTTCTGAGAAACTTCTTTGTGTTCTGTGAATTCATCTCACAGAGTTACAGCTTTCCACTCAAGAAGCCTTTTGCTAAGACAGTTCTTGTGGAATAGGCAAAGTGATATTTGGAAGCCCATAGAGGGCTATGGTGAAAAAGGAAATATCCTCAGATGAAATCTGGAAAGAAGCTTTCTGAGAACCTGCTCTGTGATGTGTCACTTCCACTCACAGAGTTACATCTGTATTTCGTGGATCTCTTTGCTAGCCTTATTTCTGTGGAATCTGAGAACAGATATTTCGGATCCCTTTGAAGACAAAGGGCCAAAGGAAATATCCTCCGATAACAAAGAGAAAGAAGCTTTCGGAGAAACTTTTTTGTGTTCTGTGAAATCATCTCACAGAGTTACAGCTTTCCCCTCAAGAAGCCTTTCGCTAAGACAGTTCTTCTGGAATGGGCAAAGTAATATTTGGAATCCCATAGAGGGCTATGGTGAAAAAGGAAATATCCTCAGATGAAATCTGGAAAGAAGATTTGTGAGAATCTGCTCTGTGATGTGTCACTTCCACTCAGAGAGTTACATCTGTATTTCGTGGATCTCTTTGCTAGCCTTATTTCTGTGGAATCTGAGAACAGATATTTCGGATCCCTTTGAAGACTACAGGGCCAAAGGAAATATCCTCCGATAACAAAGTGAAAGAATCTTTCTGAGAAACTTCTTTGTGTTCTGTGAAATCATCTCACAGAGTTACAGCTTTCCCCTCAAGAAGCATTTCGCTAAGACAGTTCTTGAGGAATTGGCAAAGTGATATTTGGAAGCCCATAGAGGGCTATGGTGAAAAAGGAAATATCCTCTGATGAAATCTGGAAAGAAGCTTTCTGAGAAACTGCTTAGTGTTCTGTTAATTAATCTCACAGAGTTACATCTCTATTTCATGGATCTCTTTGCTAGCCTTATTTCTGTGGAGTCTGAGAACAGATATTTCGGATCCTTTGAAGTCTATAGGGCCAAAGGAAATATCCTCCAATAATAAAGAGAAAGAAGCTTTCTGAGAAACTTCTTTGTGTTCTGTGAAATCATCTCACAGAGTTACAGCTTTCCCTTCAGGAAGACTTTTGCTAAGACAGTTCTTGTGGTATTGGCAAAGTGATGTTTTGAAGCCCATAGAGGGCTATGGTGAAAAAGGAAATATCCTCAGATGAAATCTGGAAAGAAGCTTTCTGAGAAACTGCTTAGAGTTCTGTTAATTCATCTCACAGAGTTACATCTGTATTTCGTGGATCTCTTTGCTAGCCTTATTTCTGTGGAATCCGAGAACAGATATTTCGGATCCCTTTGTAGACTGTGGGGCCAAAGGAAATATCCTAAGATAACAAAGAGAAAGAAGCTTTCTGAGAAACTTCTTTGTGTCTGTGAAATCATCTCACGGAGTTACAGCTTTCCCCTCAAGAAGCGTTTCGCTAAGCCAGTTCTTGTGGTATTGGCAAAGTGATATTTGAAAGGCCATAGTGGGCTACGGTGAAAAAGGAAATATCCTCAGATGAAATCTGGAAAGAAGCTTTCAGAGAAACTGCTCTGTGATGTGTGAATTCCACTCAAAGAGTTACATCTGTATTTCGTGGATCTCTTTGCTAGCCTTATTTCTGTGGAATCTGAAAACAGATATTTCGGATCCCTTTGAAGACTCTAGGTCCAAAGGAAATATCCTCCGATAAGAGAGAGAAAGAAGCTTTCTGAGAAACTTCTTTGTGTTCTGTGAAATTATCTCACAGAGTTACATCTATCCCCTCAAGAAGCATTTCGCTAAGACAGTTCTTGTGGTATTGGCAAAGTGATATTTGAAAGCCCATAGAGGGCTATGGTGAAAAAGGAAATATCCTCAGATGAAATCTGGAAAAAGCTTTCTGAGAAACTGCTCTGTGATGTGTCACTTCCACTCACAGAGTTACATCTGTATTTCGTGAATCTCTTTGCTAGCCTTATTTCTGTGGAATCTGAGAACAGATATTTCGGATCCCTTTGAAGAATCTAGGGCCAAAGGAAATATCCTCCGCTAACAGAGAGAAAGAAGCTTTCTGAGAGACTTCTTTGTGTTCTGTGAAATCATCTCACAGAGTTACCGCTTTCCCCTCAAGAAGCCTTTCGCTAAGACAGTTCTTGTGGAATTGGCAAAGTGATATTTGGAAGCCCATAGAGGGCTATGGTGAAAAAGGAAATATCCTCAGATGAAATCTGGAAAGAAGCTTTCTGAGAGACTGCTCTGTGATGTGTGACTTTCACTCACAGAGTTACGTCTGTATTTCGTGGATCTCTTTGCTAGCCTTATTTCTGTGGAATCTGAGAACAGATATTTCGGATCCCTTAGAAGACTCTAGGGCCAAAGGAAATATCCTGTGATAACAAAGAGAAAGAAGCTTTCTGAGAAACTTCTTTGTGTTCTGTGAAATCATCTCACAGAGATACAGCTTTCCCCTCAAGAAGCCTTTCGCTAAGACAGTTCTTGTGGAATTGGCAAAGTGATATTTGGAAGCCCATAGAGGGCTATGGTGAAAAAGGAAATATCCTCAGATGAAATCTGGAAAGAAGCTTTCTGAGAGACTGCTCTGTGATGTGTCACTTCCAATCACAGAGTTATATCTGTATTTCGTGGATCTCTTTGATAGCCTTATTTCTGTGGAATCTGCGAACAGATATTTCGGATCACTTTGAAGACTCTAGGGCCAAACGAAATACCCTCCGATAACAGAGAGAAAGAAGCTTTCTGAGAAACTTCTTTGTGTTCTGTTATATCATCTCACAGAGTTACTGCTCTCCCCTCAAGAAGCCTTTCGCTCAGACAATTCTTGCGGTATTGGCAAAGTGATATTGAAAGCCCATAGAGGGCTATGGTGAAAAAGGAAATATCCTCAGATGAAATCTGGAAAGAAGATTTCTGAGAAACTGCTCTGTGATGTGTGACTTCCACTCACAGAGTTACATCTGTATTTCGTGGATCTCTTTTCTAGCCTTATTTCTGTGGAATCTGAGGACAGATATTTCAGATCCCGTTGAAGAACACGGGGCCAAAGGAAATATCCTCCGATAACAAAGAGAAAGAAGCTTTCGGAGAAACTTCTTTGTGTTCTGTGAAATCATCTCACAGATTTACAGCTTTCCCCTCAAGAAGCCTTTCGCTAAGACAGTTCTTGTGGAATTGGCAAAGTGATATTTGGAAGCCCATAGAGGGCTATTGTGAAAAAGGAAATATCTTCAGATGAAATCTGGAAAGAAGCTTTCTGAGAAACTCCTCTGTGATGTGTCACTTCCACTCACAGAGTTACATCTGTGTTTCGTGGATCTCTTTACTAGCCTTATTTCTGTGGAATGTGAGAACAGATATTTCGGATCCCTTTGAAGACTATAGGGCCAAAGGAAATATCCTCCGATAACAAAGAGAAAGAAGCTTTCTGAGAAACTTCTTTGTGTTCAGTGAAATCATCTCACAGAGTTACAGATTTCCCCTCAAGAAGCCTTTCGCTAAGACAGTTCTTGTGGAATTGGCAAAGTGATATTTGGAGCCCATAGAGGGCTATGGTGAAAAAGGAAACATCCTCAGATGAAATCTGGAAAGAAGCTTTCTGAGAGACTGCTTTGTGATGTGTGACTTCCACTCACAGAGTTACATCTGTATTTCGTGGATCTCTTTGGTATCCTTCTATCTGTGGAATCTGAGAACAGATATTTCGGATGCCTTTGAAGACTCTAGGGCCAAAGTAAATATCCTCCGATAATATGGAGAAAGAATCTTTCTGAGAAACTTCTTTGTGTTCTGTGAAATCATCTCACAGAGTTACAGCTTTCCCCTCAAGAAGCCTTTCGCTAAGACAGTTCTTGTGGTATTGGCAAAGTGATATTTGAAAGCCCCCAGAGGGCTATGGTGAAAAAGGAAATATCCTCAGATGAAATCTGGAAAGAAGCTTTCTGAGAATCTGCTTAGTGTTCTGTTAATTCATCTCACAGAGTTACGTCTGTATTTCGTGGATCTCTTTGCTAGCCTTATTTCTGTTTAATCTAAGAACAGTTATTTCGGATCCCTTTGAAGATTCAAGGGCCAAAGGAAATATCATCCGATAACAAGGAGAAAGAAGCTTTCTGAGAAACTTCTTCGTGTTCTGTGAAATCATCTCTCAGAGCTACAGCTTTCCCCTCAAGAAGCCTTTCGCTGAGACAATTCTTGTGGAATTGGAAAAGTGATATTTGGAAGCCCATAGAGGACTATGGTGAAAAAGGAAATATCCTCAGATGAAATCTGCAAAGAAGCTTTCTGAGAGACTGCTCCGTGATGTGTGACTTCCACTCACAGAGTTACATCTATATTTCGTGGATCTCTTTTGTGGCCTTATTTCTGTGGAATCTGAGAACAGATATTTCGGATCCCTTTGAAGACTACAGGGCCAAAGGAAATACCCTCCGATAACAAAGAGAATGAAGCTTTCTGAGACACTTCTTTGTGTTCTGTGAAATCATCTCACAGAGTTACAGCTTTCCCCTCAAGAAGCCGTAGGCTAAGACAGTTCTTGTGGAATTGGCAAAGTGATATTTGGAAGCACATAGAGGGCTATGCTGAAAAATTAAATATCCTCAGATGAAATCTGGAAAGAAGAGTTCTGAGAAACTGCTTAGTGTTCTGTTAATTCATCTTACAGAGTTACATCAGTATTTCGTGGATATCTGTACTAGCCTTATTTCTGTGGATTCTGAGAACAGATATTTAAGATCCCTTTGAAGACTAAAGGGCCAAAGGAAATATCCTCCGATAACAAAGAGAAAGAAGCTTTCGGAGAAACTTCTTTGTGTTCTGTGAAATCATCTGACAGAGTTACAGCTTTCCCCTCAAGAAGCCTTTCGCGAAGACAGTTCTTGTGGAATTGGCAAAGTGGTATTTGGAAGCCCATTGAGGGCTACGGTGAAAAAGGAAATATCCTCAGATGAAATCTGGAAAGAAGCTCTCTGAGAAACTGCTCTGTGATGTGTGACTTCCACTCACAGAGTTACATCTGTAAATCGTGGATCTCTTTGCTAGCCTTATTTCTGTGGAATCTGAGAACAGATATTTCGTATCCCTTTGTAGACTATAGGGCCAAAGGAAATATCCTCCGATAACAAAGAGAAAGAAGCTTTCTGAGAAACTTCTTTGTGTTCTGTGAAATCATCTTACAGAGTTACAGCTTTCCCTCAAGAAGCCTTTCGCTAAGACAGTTCTTGTGGAATTGGCAAAGTGATATTTGGAAGCCCATAGAGGGCTATGGTGAAAAAGGAAATATGCTCAGATGAAATCTGGAAAGAAGCTTTCTGAGAAACTGCTCTGTGATGTGTGACTTCCACTCACAGAGTTACATCTGTATGTCGTGGATCCATTTGCTAGCCTTATTTCTGTGGAATCTGAGAACAGATATTTCGGATCCCTTTGAAGACTGTAGGGCCAAAGGAAATATCCTCGATAACAGAGAAAGAAGCTTTCTGAGAAACTTCTTTGTGTTCTGTGAAATCATCTCACAGAGTTACAGCTCTCCCCTCAAGAAGCATTTCGCTAAGACAGTTCTTGTGGTATTGGCAAAGTGATATTTGAAAGCCCATAGAGGGCTATGGTGAAAAAGGAAATATCCCCAGATGAAACCTGGAAAGCAGATTTCTGAGAAACTGCTCTGTGATGTGTGACTTCCACTCACAGAGTTACATCTGTATTTCGTGGATCTCTTTGCTATCCTTATTTCTGTGGATTCTGAGAACAGATATTTCGGATCCCTTTGAAGACTATAGGGCCAAAGGAAATATCCTCCGATAACAAAGAGAAAGAAGCTTTCTGAGAAACTTCTTGGTGTTCTGTGAAATCATCTCACAGAGTTACAGCTTTCCCCTCAAGAAGCCTTTCGCTAAGACAGTTCTTGTGGAATTGGCAAAGTGATATTTGGAAGCCCATAGAGGGCTATGCTGAAAATGGAAATATCCTCAGATGAAATCTGGAAAGAAGCTTTCTGAGAAACTGCTTAGGTTCTCTTAATTCATCTCACAGAGTTACATCTGTATTTCTTGGATCTCTTTGCTAGCCTTATTTCTGTGGAGTCTGAGAACAGATATTTCAGATCCCTTTGAAGCCTATAGGGCCAGAGGAAATATACTCCGATAACAAAGAGAAAGAAGCTTTCTGAGAAACTTCTTTGTGTTCTGTGAAATCATCTCACAGAGTTACAGCTTTCGCTTCAAGAAGCCTTTCGCTGAGACAGTTCTTGTGGTATTGGAAAAGTGATGTTTGGAAGCCCATAGAGGGCTATTGTGAAAAAGGAAATATCCTCAGATGAAATCTGGAAAGAAGATTTCTGAGAAACTGCTCTGTGAGGTGTGACTTCCACTCACAGAGTTACATCTGTATTTCGTGGATCTATTTGTTAGCCTTATTTCTGTGGAATCTGAGAACAGATATTTCGGATCCCTTTGAAGACTATAGGGCCAAAGGAAATATCCTCAGATAACAAAATGAAAGAAGCTTTCTGAGAAACTTCTTTGTGTTCTGTGAAATCATCTCACAGAGCTACAGCTTTCCCCTCAAGAAGCCTTTCACTAAGACAGTTCTTGTGGAATTGGCAAAGTGATATTTGGAAGCCCATAGAGGGGTATGGTGAAAAAGGAAATATCCTCAGATGAAATCTGGAAAGAAGCTTTCTGAGAAACTGCTTAGTGTTCTGTTAATTCATCTCACAGAGTTACATCTGTATTTCGTGGATCTCTTTGCTAGCCTTATTTCTGTGGAATCTGAGAACAGATATTTCGGATCCCTTTGAAGACTATAGGGCCAAAGGAAATATCCTCCGATAACAAAGAGAAAGAAGCTTTCTGAGAAACTTCTTTGTGTTCTGTGAAATCATATCACAGAGTTACAGCTTTCCCCTCAAGAAGCCTTTCGCTAACACAGTTCTTGTGGAATTGGCAAAGGGATATTTGGAAGCCCATAGAGGGCTATGATGAAAAAGGAAATATCCTCAGGTGAAATCTGGAAAGAAGCTTTCTGAGAAACTGCTCTGTGATGTGTGACTTCCACTCACACAGTACATCTGTATTTCCTGGATCTCTTTGCTAGCCTTATTTATGTGGAATCTGAGAACAGATATTTCGGATCCCTTTGAAGACTATAGGGCCAAAGGAAATATCCTCCGATAACAAAGAGAAAGAAGCTTTCTGAGAAACTTCTTTGTGTTCTGTGAAATCATCTCACAGAGTTACAGCTTTCCCCTCAAGAAGCCTTTCGCTAAGACAGTTCTTGTCTAATTGGCAAAGTGATATTTGGAAGCCCATAGAGGGCTATGGTGAAAAAGGAAATATCCTCAGATGAAATCTGGAAAGAGGCTTTCTGAGAAACTGCTCTGTGATGTGTGACTTCCTCTCAGGGGTTACATCTGTATTTCGTGGATCTCTTGTCTAGCCTTATTTCTGTGGAATCTGAGAACAGATATTTCGGATCCCTTTGAAGACTATAGGGCCAAAGGAAATATCCTCCGATAACAAAGAGAAAGAAACTTTCTGAGAAACTTCTTTGTGTTCTGTGAAATCATCTCACAGAGTTACAGCTTTGCCCTCAAGAAGCCTTTCGCTAAGACAGTTCTTGTGGAATTGGCAAATGGATATTTGGAAGCCCATAGAGGGCTATGGTGAAAAAGCAAATATCCTCAGATGAAATCTGGAAAGAAGCTTTCTGAGAAACTGCTTATTGTTCTGTTAATTCATCTCACAGAGTTACATCTGTATTTCGTGGATCTCTTTGCTAGTCTTATTTATGTGGAATCTGAGAACAGATATTTCGGATCCCTTTGAAGACTGTAGGGCCAAAGGAAATATCTTCCGATAACAAAGAGAAAGAAGCTTTCTGAGAAACTTCTTTGTGTTCTCTGAAATCATATCACAGAGTTACAGCTTTCCCCTCAAGAACCGTTCACTAAGACAGTTCTTGTGGAATTCGCAAAGGGATATTTGGGAGCCCGTAGAGTGGTATGGTGAAAAAGGAAATATTCTCAGATGAAATCTGGAAAGAAGCTTTCTGAGAAACTGCTCTGTGATGTGTGACTTCCACTCACAGAGTTATATCTGTATTTCGTGGATCTCTTTGCTAGCCTTATTTCTGTGGAATCTGAGAACAGATATTTCGGATCCCTTTGAAGACTATAGGGCCAAAGGAAATATCCTCCGATAACAAAGAGAAAGAAGCTTTCTGAGAAACTTCTTTGTGTTCTGTGAAATCATCTCACAGAGTTACAGCTTTCCCCTCAAGAAGCCTTTCGCTAAGACAGTTCTTGTGGAATTGGCAAAGGATATTTAGGAGCCCATAGAGGCCTATGGTGAAAAAGGAAATATCCTCAGATGAAATCTGGAAAGAAGCTTTCTGAGAAACTGCTCTGTGATGTGTGACTTCCACTCACAGAGTTACATCTGTATTTCGTGGATCTCTTTGCTAGCCTTATTTCTGTGGAATCTGAGAACAGATATTTCGGACCCCTTTGAAGACTATAGGGCCAAAGGAGATATCCTCCGATGACAAAGAGAAAGAAGCTTTCTGAGAAACTTCTTTGTGTTCCGTGAAATCATCTCACAGAGTTACAGCTTTCCTCTCAAGAAGCCTTTCGCTAAGACAGTTCTTGTGGAATTGGCAAAGGATATTTAGGAGCCCATAGAGGCCTATGGTGAAAAAGGAAATATCCTCAGATGAAATCTGGAAAGAAGCTTTCTGAGAAACTGCTTAGTGTTTTGTTAATTCATCTCACAGTGTTACATCTGTATTTCGTGGATCTCTTTGCTCGCCTTATTTCTGTGGAATCTGAGAACAGATATTTCGGTTCCCTTTGAAGACTATAGGGCCAAAGGAAATATCCTCTGATAACAAAGAGAAAGAAGCTTTCTGAGAAACTTCTTTGTGTTCTGCGAAATCATCTCACAGAGTTACAGCATTCCCCTCAAGAAGCCTTTCGCTAAGACAGTTCTTGTGGAATTGGCAAAGGGATATTTGGAAGCCCATAGAGGGATATGGTGAAAAAGGAAATATCCTCAGATGAAATCTGGAAAGAAGCCTTCTGAGAAACTGCTTAGTGTTCTGTTAATGCATCTCACAGAGTTACATCTGTATTTCGTGGATCTCTTTGCTAGCCTTATTTCTGTGGAATCTGAGAACAGATATTTCGGATCCCTTTGAAGACTATAGGGCCAAAGGAAATATCCTCCGATAACAAAGAGAAAGAAGCTTTCTGAGAAACTTCTTTGTGTTCTGTGAAATCATCTCACAGAGTTACAGCTTTCCCCTCAAGAAGACTTTCGCTAAGACAGTTCTTGTGGAATTGGCAAAGTGATATTTGGAAGCCCATAGAGGGCTGTCGTGAAAAAGGAAATATACTCAGATGAAATCTGGAAAGAAGCTTTCTGAGAAACTGCTCTGTGATGTGTGACTTCCACTCACAGAGTTACATCTGTATTTCGTGGATCTCTTTGCTTTCCTTATTTCTGTGGAATCTGAGAACAGATATTTCGGATCCCTTTGAAGACTATAGGGCCAAAGGAAATATCCTCCGATAACAAAGAGAAAGAAGCTTTCTGAGAAACTTCTTTGTGTTCTGTGAAATCATCTCACAGAGTTACAGCTTTCCCCTCAAAAAGCCTTTCGCTAAGACAGTTCTTGTGGTACTGGAAAAGGGATATTTGGGAGCCCATAGAGGCCTATGGTGAAAAAGGAAATATCCTCAGATGAAATCTGGAAAGAAGCTTTCTGAGAAAGTGCTTAGTGTTCTGTTAATTCATCTTACAGAGTTACATCTGTATTTCCTGGATCTCTTTGCTAGCCTTATTTCTGTGGAATCTGAGAACAGATATTTCGGATCCCTTTGAAGACTATAGGGCCAAAGGAAATATCCTCCGATAACAAAGAGAAAGAAGCTTTCTGAGAAACTTCTTTGTGTTCTGTGAAATCATCTCACAGAGTTACAGCTTTCCCCTCAAGAAGCCTTTCGCTAAGACAGTTCTTGTGGAATTGGCAAAGGGATATTTGGAAGCCCGTAGAAGGCTATGGTGAAAAAGGAAATGTCCTCAGATGAAATCTGGAAAGAAGCTTTCTGAGAAACTGCTTAGTGTTCTGTTAAATCATCTCACAGAGTTACATCTGTATTTCGTGGATCTCTTTGCTAGCCTTATTTCTGTGGAATCTGAGAACAGATATTTCGGATCCCTTTGAAGACTATAGGGCCAAAGGAAATATCCTCCGATAACAAAGAGAAAGAAGTTGTCTGAGAAACTTCTTTGTGTTCTGTGAAATCATCTCACAGAGTTACAGCTTTCCCCTCAAGAAGACTTTCGCTAAGATAGTTCTTGTGGAATTGGCAAAGCGATATTTGAAGCCCATAGAGGGCTATGGTGAAAAAGGAAATATCCTCAGATGAAATCTGGAAAGAGGCTTTCTGAGAAACTGCTCTGTGAGGTGTGACTTCCACTCACAGAGTTACATCTGTATTTCGTGGATCTCTTTGTTAGCCTTATTTCTGTGGAATCTGAGAACAGGTATTTCGGATCCCTTTGAAGACTATAGGGCCAAAGGAAATATCCTCCGATAACAAAATGAAAGAAGCATTCTGAGAAAGTTCTTTGTGTTCTGTGAAACCACCTCACAGAGTTACAGCTTTCCCCTCAAGAAGCCTTTCACTAAGACAGTTCTTGTGGAATTGGCAAAGTGATATTTGGAAGCCCATAGAGTGGTATGGTGAAAAATAAATATCCTCAGATGAAATCTGGAAAGAAGCTTTCTGAGAAACTGCTTAGTGTTCTCTTAATTCATCTCACAGAGTTACATCTGTATTTCGTGGATCTCTTTGCTAGCCTTATTTCTGTGGAATCTGAGAACAGATATTTCGGATCCCTTTGAAGACTATAGGGCCAAAGGAAATATCCTCCGATAACAAAGAGAAAGAAGCTTTCTGAGACACATCTTTGTGTTCTGTGAAATCATCTCACAGAGTTACAGCTTTCCCCTCAAGAAGCCTTTCGCTAACACAGTTCTTGTGGAATTGGCAAAGGGATATTTGGAAGCCCATAGAGGGCTATGATGAAAAAGGAAATATACTCAGGTGAAATCTGGAAAGAAGCCTTCTGAGAAATCGCTCTGTGATGTGTGGCTTCCACTCACAGAGTACATCTGTATTTCCTGGATCTCTTTGCTAGCCTTATTTATGTGGAATCTGAGAACAGATATTTCGGATCCCTTTGAAGACTATAGGGCCAAAGGAAATATCCTCCGATAACAAAGAGAAAGAAGCTTTCAGAGAAACTTCTTTGTGTTCTGTCAAATCATCTCACAGAGTTACAGCTTTCCCCTCAAGAAGCCTTTCGCTAAGACAGTTCTTGTCTAAATGGCAAAGTGATATTTGGAAGCCCATAGAGGGCTATGGTGAAAAAGGAAATATCCTCAGACGAAATCTGGAAAGAGGCTTTCTGAGAAACAGCTCTGGTGATGTGTGACTTCCACTCAGGGGTTACATCTGTATTTCGTGGATCTCTTTGCCAGCCTTATTTCTGTGGAATCTGAGAACAGATATTTCGGATCCCTTTGAAGAATCTAGGGCCAAAGGAAATATCCTCCGATAACAAAGAGAAAGAAGCTTTCTGAGAAACTTCTTTGTGTTCTGTGAAATCATCTCACAGAGTTACAGCTTTCCCCTCAAGAAGCCTTTCGCTAAGACAGTTCTTGTGGAATTGGCAAAGGGATATTTAGGAGCCCATAGAGGCCTATGATGAAAGAGGAAATATCCTCAGATGAAATCTGGAAAGAAGCTTTCTGAGAAACTGCTTAGTGTTCTGTTAATTCATCTCACAGAATTACATCTGTATTTCGTGGATCTCTTGGCTAGCCTTATTTCTGTGGAATCTGAGAACAGATATTTCGGATCCCTTTGAAGACTATAGGGCCAAAGGAAATATCCTCCGATAACAAAGAGAAAGAAGCTTTCTGAGAAACTTCTTTGTGTTCTGTGAAATCATCTCACAGAGTTACAGCTTTCCCCTCAAGAAGCCTTTCGCTAAGACAGTTCTTGTGGAATTGGCAAATGGATATTTGGAAGCCCATAGAGGGCTATGGTGAAAAAGCAAATATCCTCAGATGAAATCTGGAAAGAAGCTTTCTGAGAAACTGCTTATTGTTCTGTTAATTCATCTCACAGAGTTACATCTGTATATCGTGGATCTCTTTGCTAGCCTTATTTCTGTGGAATCTGAGAACAGATATTTCGGATCCCTTTGAACACTATAGGGCCAAAGGAAATATCTTCCGATATCAAAGAGAAAGAAGCTTTCTGAGAAACTTCTTTGTGTTCTGTGAAATCATCTCACAGAGTTACAGCTTTCCCCTCAAGAACCGTTCAATAAGACAGTTCTTGTGGATTTCGCAAAGGGATATTTGGAAGCCCGTAGAAGGCTATGGTGAAAAAGGAAATATTCTCAGATGAAATCTGGAAAGAAGATTTCTGAGAAACTGCTCTGTGATGTGTGACTTCCACTCACAGAGTTATATCTGTATTTCGTGGATCTCTTTGCTAGCCTTATTTCTGTGGAATCTGAGAACAGATATTTCGGATCCCTTTGAAGACTATAGGGCCAAAGGAAATATCCTCTGATAACAAAGAGAAAGAAGCTTTCTGAGAAACTTCTTTGTGTTCCGTGAAATCATCTCACAGAGTTACAGCTTTCCACTCATGAAGCCTTTCGCTAAGACAGTTTTTTTGAAATTGGCAAAGGATATTTAGGAGCCCATAGAGGCCTATGGTGAAAAAGGAAATATCCTCAGATGAAATCTGGAAAGAAGCTTTCTGAGAATCTGCTTAGTGTTCTGTTAATTCATCTCACACAGTTATATATGTATTTCGTGGATGTCTTTGCTAGCCTTATTTCTGTGGAATCTGAGAACAGATATTTCGGATCCCTTTGAAGACTATAGGGCCAAAGGAAATATCCTCCGATAACAAAGGGAAAGAAGCTTTCTGAGAAACTTCTTTGTGTTCTGTGAAATCATCTCACAGAGTTACAGCTTTCCCCTCAAGAAGACTTTCGCTAAGACAGTTCTTGTGGAATTTGCAAAGGGATATTTGGAAGCCCGTACAGGGCTATGGTGAAAAAGGAAATATTCTCAGATGAAACCTGGAAAGAAGTTTTCTGAGAAACCGCTCTGTGATGTGTGACTTCCACTGACAGAGTTACATCTCTATTTCATGGTTCTCTTTGCTAGCCTTATTTCTGTGGAATCTGAGAACAGATATTTCGGATCCCTTTGAAGACTATAGGGCCAAAGGTAATATCCTCCGATAACAAAGAGAAAGAAGCTTTCTGAGAAACTTCTTTGTGTTCTGTGAAATCATCTCACAGAGTTACAGCTTTCCCCTCAAAAAGCCTTTCGCTAAGACAGTTCTTGTGGAATTGGCAAAGGGATATTTGGGAGCCCATAGAGGCCTATGGTGAAAAAGGAAATATCGTCAGATGAAATCTGGAAAGAAGCTTTCTGATAAAGTGCTTAGTGTTCTGTTAATTCATCTCACAGAGTTACATCTGTATTTCGTGGATCTCTTTGCTAGCCTTATTTCTGTGGAATCTGAGAACAGATATTTCGGATCCCTTTGAAGAATCTAGGGCCCAAGGAAATATCCTCCGATAACAGAGAGAAAGAATCTTTCTGAGAAACTTCTTTGTGTTCTGTGAAATCATCTCACAGAGTTACAGCTCTCCCTACAAGAAGCCTTTCGCTAAGACAGTTCTTGTGGTATTGGCAAAGTGATATTGAAAGCCCATAGAGGGCTATGGTGAAAAAGGAAATATCCTCAGATGAAATCTGGAAAGAAGCTTTCTGAGAAACTGTTCTGTGATGTGTCACTTCCACTCACAGAGTTACATCTGTATTTCGTGGATCTCTTTGCTATCCTTATTTCTGTGGAATCTGAGAACAGATATTTCGGATCCCTTTGAAGACTCTAGGGCCAAAGGAAATATCCTCCGATAACAAAGAGAAAGAGGCTTTCTGAGAAACTCCTTTGTGTTCTGTGAAATCATCTCACAGAGTTACAGCTTTCGCCTCAAGAAGCCTTTCGCTTAGACAGTTCTTGTGGAATTGGCAAAGTGATATTTGGAAGCCCATAGAGGGCTATGGTGAAAAAGGAAATATCCTCAGATGAAATCTGGAAAGAAGCTTTCTAAGAAACTGCTTAGTGTTCTGTAAATTCATCTCACAGAGTTACATCTGTATTTCCTGGATCTATTTGCTATCCTTATTTCTGTGGAGTCTGAGAACAGATATTTCGGATCCCATTGAAGTCTACAGGGCCAAAGGAAATATCCACCGATAACAAAGAGAAAGAAGCTTTCTGAGAAACTTCTTTGTGTTCTGTGAAATCATCTCACAGAGTTACCGCTTTCCCCTCAAGAAGCCTTTCTCTAAGACAGTTCTTGTGGAATTGGCAAAGGGATATTTGGAAGCCCTTAGAGGGCTATGTTGAAATAGGAAATATCCTCAGATGAAATCTGGAAAGAAGCTTTCTGAGAGACTGCTCTGTGATGTGTGACTTCCACTCACAGAGTTACATCTGTATTTCGTGGATCTCTTTGCTAGCCTTATTTCTGTGGAATCTGAGAACAGATATTTCGGATCCCTTTGAAGACTATAGGGCCAAAGGAAATATCCTCCAATAACAAAGAGAAAGAAGCTTTCTGAGAAACTTCTTTGTGTTCTGTGAAATCATCTCACAGAGTTACAGCTTTCCCCTCAAGAAGCCTTTCGCTAAGACAGTTCTTGTGGAATTGGCAAAGTGATATTTGGAAGCCCATAGAGGGCTATGGTGAAAAAGGAAATATCCTCAGATGAAATCTGGAAAGAAGCTTTCTGAGAGACTGCTCTGTGATGTGTCACTTCCAATCACAGAGTTACATCTGTATTTCGTGGATCTCTTTGATAGCCTTATTTCTGTGGAATCTGCGAACAGATATTTCCGATCCCTTTGAAGACTACTAGGCCTAAGGAAATATCCTCCGATAACAAAGTGAAAGAGGCTTTCTGAAAAACTCCTTTGTGTTCTGTGAAATCATCTCACAGAGTTACAGCTTTTCCCTCAAGAAGCCTTTCGCTAAGACAGTTCTTGTGGAATTGGCAAAGTGATATTTGGAAGCCCATAGAGGGCTATGGTGAAAAAGGAAATATCCTCAGATGAAATCTGGAAAGAAGCTTTCTTAGAAACTGCTTAGTGTTCTGTTAATTCATCTCACAGAGTTACATCTGTATTTCCTGGATCTCTTTGCTATCCTTATTTCTGTGGAGTCTGAGAACAGATATTTCAGATCCCTTTGAAGAATCTAGGGCCAAAGGAAATATCCTCCGATAACAGAGAGAAAGAAGCTTTCTGAGAAACTTCTTTGTGTTCTGTGAAATCATCTCACAGAGTTACAGCTCTCCCCTCAAGAATCCTTTCGCTAAAACAGTTCTTGTGGTATTGGAAAAGTGATATTGAAAGCCCATAGAGGGCTAGGGTGAAAAAGGAAATATCCTCAGATGAAATCTGGAATTAAGCTTTCTGAGAAACTGCTCTGTGATGTGTCACTTCCACTCACAGAGTTACATCTGTATTTCGTGGATCTCTTTGCTAGCCTTTTTTCTGTGGAATTTGAGAACAGATATTTCGGATCCCTTTAAAGACTCTAGGGCCAAAGGAAATATCCTCCGATAACAAAGAGAAAGAGGCTTTCTGAGAAACTCCTTTGTGTTCTGTGAAATCATCTCACAGAGTTACAGCTTTCCCCTCAAGAAGCCTTTCGCTAAGACAGTTCTTGAGGAATTGGCAAAGTGATATTTGGAAGCCCATAGAGGGCTAGGGTGAAAAAGGAAATATCCTCAGATGAAATCTGGAAAGAAGCTTTCTGAGAAACTGCTTAGTGTTCTGTTAATTCATCTCACAGAGTTACATCTGTATTTCCTGGATCTCTTTGCTAGCCTTATTTCTGTGGAATCTGAGAACAGATATTTCGGATCCCTTTGAAGACTATAGGGCCAAAGGAAATATCCTCCGATAAGAAAGAGAAAGAAGCTTTCTGAGAAACTTCTTGGTGTTCTGTGAAATCATCTCACAGAGTTACAGCTTTCCCCTCAAGAAGCCTTTCGCTAAGACAGTTCTTGTGGAATTGGCAAAGTGATATTTGGAAGCCCATAGAGGGCTATGGTGAAAATGGAAATATCCTCAGATGAAATCTGGAAAGAAGCTTTCTGAGAAACTGCTTAGTGTTCTCTTAATTCATCTCACAGAGTTACATCTGTATTTCTTGGATCTCTTTGCTAGCCTTATTTCTGTGGAGTCTGAGAACAGATATTTCGGATCCCTTTGAAGCCTATAGTGCCAGTGGAAATATACTCCGGTAACAAAGAGAACGAAGCTTTCTGAGAAACTTCTTTGTGTTCTGTGAAATCATCTCACAGAGTTACAGCTTTCGCTTCAAGAAGCCTTTCGCTGAGACAGTTCTTGTGGTATTGGAAAAGTGATGTTTGGAAGCCCATAGAGGGCTATGGTGAAAAAGGAAATATCCTCAGATGAAATCTGGAAAGAAGCTTTCTGAGAAACTGCTCTGTGAGGTGTGACTTCCACTCACAGAGTTACATCTGTATTTCGTGGATCTCTTTGTTAGCCTTATTTCTTTGGAATCTGAGAACAGATATTTCGGATCCCTTTGAAGACTATAGGGCCAAAGGAAATATCCTCAGATAACAAAATGAAAGAAGCTTTCTGAGAAACTTCTTTGTGTTCTGTGAAATCATCTCACAGAGCTACAGCTTTCCCCTCAAGAAGCCTTTCACTAAGACAGTTCTTGTGGAATTGGCAAAGTGATATTTGGAAGCCCATAGAGGGGTATGGTGAAAAAGGAAATATCCTCAGATGAAATCTGGAAAGAAGCTTTCTGAGAAACTGCTTAGTGTTCTGTTAATTCATCTCACAGAGTTACATCTGTATTTCGTGGATCTCTTTGCTAGCCTTATTTCTGTGGAATCTGAGAACAGATATTTCGGATCCCTTTGAAGACTATAGGGCCAAAGGAAATATCCTCCGATAACAAAGAGAAAGAAGCTTTCTGAGAAACTTCTTTGTGTTCTGTGAAATCATCTCACAGAGTTACAGCTTTCCCCTCAAGAAGCCTTTCGCTAACACAGTTCTTGTGGAATTGGCAAAGGGATATTTGGAAGCCCATAGAGGGCTATGATGAAAAAGGAAATATCCTCAGGTGAAATCTGGAAAGAAGCTTTCTGAGAAACTGCTCTGTGATGTGTTACTTCCACTCACAGAGTACATCTGTATTTCCTGGATCTCTTTGCTAGGCTTATTTATGTGGAATCTGAGAACAGATATTTCGGATCCCTTTGAAGACGATAGGGCCAAAGGAAATATCCTCCGATAACAAAGAGAAAGAAGCTTTCTTAGAAACTTCTTTGTGTTCTGTGAAATCATCTCACAGAGTTACAGCTTTCCCCTCAAGAAGCCTTTCGCTAAGACAGTTCTTGTCTAATTGGCAAAGTGATATTTGGAAGCCCATAGAGGGCTATGGTGAAAAAGGAAATATCCTCAGATGAAATCTGGAAAGAGGCTGTCTGAGAAACTGCTCTGTGATGTGTGACTTCCTCTCAGGGTTTACATCTGTATTTCGTGGATCTCTTTGCCAGCCTTATTTCTGTGGAATCTGAGAACAGATATTTCGGATCCCTTTGAAGACTATAGGGCCAAAGGAAATATCCTCCGATAACAAAGAGAAAGAAGCTTTCTGAGAAACTTCTTTGTGTTCTGTGAAATCATCTCACAGAGTTACAGCTTTCCCCTCAAGAAGCCTTTCGCTAAGACAGTTCTTGTGGAATTGGCAAAGGGATATTTAGGAGCCCATAGAGGCCTATGGTGAAAGAGGAAATATCCTCAGATGAAATCTGGAAAGAAGCTTTCTGAGAAACTGCTTAGTGTTCTGTTAATTCATCTCACAGAGTTACATCTGTATTTCGTGGATCTCTTGTCTAGCCTTATTTCTGTGGAATCTGAGAACAGATATTTCGGATCCCTTTGAAGACTATAGGGCCAAAGGAAATATCCTCCGATAACAAAGAGAAAGAAGCTTTCTGAGAAACTTCTTTGTGTTCTGTGAAATCATCTCACAGAGTTACAGCTTTGCCCTCAAGAAGCCTTTCGCTAAGACAGTTGTTGTGGAATTGGCAAATGGATATTTGGAAGCCCATAGAGGGCTATGGTGAAAAAGCAAATATCCTCAGATGAAATCTGGAAAGAAGCTTTCTGAGAAACAGCTTATTGTTCTGTTAATTCATCTCACAGAGTTACATCTGTATTTCGGGGATCTCTTTGCTAGCCTTATTTCTGTGGAATCTGAGAACAGATATTTCGGATCCCTTTGAAGACTGTAGGGCCAAAGGAAATATCTTCCGATAACAAAGAGAAAGAAGCTTTCTGAGAAACTTCTTTGTGTTCTGTGAAATCATATCACAGAGTTACAGCTTTCCCCTCAAGAACCGTTCACTAAGACAGTTCTTGTGGAATTCGCAAAGGGATATTTGGGAGCCCGTAGAGGGGTATGGTGAAAAAGGAAATATTCTCAGATGAAATCTGGAAAGAATCTTTCTGAGAAACTGCTCTGTGATGTGTGACTTCCACTCACAGAGTTAAATCTGTATTTCGTGGATCTCTTTGCTAGCCTTATTTCTGTGGAATCTGAGAACAGATATTTCGGATCCCTTTGAAGACTATAGGGCCAAAGGAAATATCCTCTGATAACAAAGAGAAAGAAGCTTTCTGAGAAACTTCTTTGTGTTCCGTGAAATCATCTCACAGAGTTACAGCTTTCCCCTCAAGAAGCCTTTCGCTAAGACAGTTCTTGTGGAATTGGCAAAGGATATTTAGGAGCCCATAGAGGCCTATGGTGAAAAAGGAAATATCCTCAGATGAAATATGGAAAGAAGCTTTCTGAGAAACTGCTCTGTGATGTGTGACTTCCACTCACAGAGTTACATCTGTATTTCGCGGATCTCTTTGCTAGCCTTATTTCTGTGGAATCTGAGAACAGATATTTCGGATCCCTTTGAAGACTATAGGGCCAAAGGAAATATCCTCCGATGACAAAGAGAAAGAAGCTTTCTGAGAAACTTCTTTGTGTTCCGTGAAATCATCTCACAGAGTTACAGCTTTCCCCTCAAGAAGCCTTTCGCTAAGACAGTTCTTGTGGAATTGGCAAAGGATATTTAGGAGCCCATAGAGGCCTATGGTGAAAAAGGAAATATCCTCAGATGAAATCTGGAAAGAAGCTTTCTGAGAAACTGCTTAGTGTTTTGTTAATTCATCTCACAGAGTTACATCTGTATTTCGTGGATCTCTTTGCTCGCCTTATTTCTGTGGAATCTGAGAAGAGATATTTCGGTTCCCTTTGAAGACTATAGGGCCAAAGGAAATATCCTCTGATAACAAAGAGAAAGAAGCTTTCTGAGAAACTTCTTTGTGTTCTGTGAAATCATCTCACATAGTTACAGCATTCCCCTCAAGAAGCCTTTCGCTAAGACAGTTCTTGTGGAATTGGCAAATGGATATTTGGATGCCCATAGAGGGATATGGTGAAAAAGGAAATATCCTCAGATGAAATCTGGAAAGAAGCTTTCTGAGAAACTGCTTAGTGTTCTGTTAATGCATCTCACAGAGTTACATCTGTATTTCGTGGATCTCTTTGCTAGCCTTATTTCTGTGGAATCTGAGAACAGATATTTCGGATCCCTTTGAAGACTATAGGGCCAAAGGAAATATCCTCCGATAACAAAGAGAAAGAAGCTTTCTGAGAAACTTCTTTGTGTTCTGTGAAATCATCTCACAGAGTTACAGCTTTCCCCTCAAGAAGACTTTCGCTAAGACAGTTCTTGTGGAATTGGCAAAGTGATATTTGGAAGCCCATAGAGGGCTGTCGTGAAAAAGGAAATATACTCAGATGAAATCTGGAAAGAAGCTTTCTGAGAAACTGCTCTGTGATGTGTGACTTCCACTCACAGAGTTACATCTGTATTTCGTGGATCTCTTTGCTTTCCTTATTTCTGTGGAATCTGAGAACAGATATTTCGGATCCCTTTGAAGACTATAGGGCCAAAGGAAATATCCTCCGATAACAAAGAGAAAGAAGCTTTCTGAGAAACTTCTTTGTGTTCTGTGAAATCATCTCACAGAGTTACAGCTTTCCCCTCAAAAAGCCTTTCGCTAAGACAGTTCTTGTGGTACTGGCAAAGGGATATTTGGGAGCCCATAGAGGCCTATGGTGAAAAAGGAAATATCCTCAGATGAAATCTGGAAAGAAGCTTTCTGAGAAAGTGCTTAGTGTTCTGTTAATTCATCTTACAGAGTTACATCTGTATTTCCTGGATCTCTTTGCTAGCCTTATTTATGTGGAATCTGAGAACAGATATTTCGGATCCCTTTGAAGACTATAGGGCCAAAGGAAATATCCTCCGATAACAAAGAGAAAGAAGCTTTCTTAGAAACTTCTTTGTGTTCTGTGAAATCACATCACAGAGTTACAGCTTTCCCCTCAAGAAGCCTTTCGCTAAGATAGTTCTTGTGGAATTGGCAAAGGGATATTTGGAAGCCCTTAGAAGGCTATGGTGAAAAAGGAAATATCCTCAGATGAAATCTGGAAAGAAGCTTTCTGAGAAACTGCTTAGTGTTCTGTTAAATCATCTCACAGAGTTACATCTGTATTTCGTGGATCTCTTTGCTTGCCTTATTTCTGTGGAATCTGAGAACAGATATTTCGGATCCCTTTGAAGACTATAGGGCCAAAGGAAATATCCTCCGATAACAAAGAGAAAGAAGCGTTCTGAAAAACTTCTTTGTGTTCTGTGAAATCATCTCACAGAGTTACAGCTTTCCCCTCAAGAAGCCTTTCGCTAAGACAGTTCTTGTGGAATTGGCAAAGTGATATTTGGAAGCCATAGAGGGCTATGGTGAAAAAGGAAATATCCTCAGATGAAATCTGGAAAGAGGCTTTCTGAGAAACTGCTCTGTGATGTGTGACTTCCACTCACAGAGTACATCTGTATTTTGTGGATCTCTTTGCTAGCCTTATTTCTGTGGAATCTGAGAACAGATATATCGGATCCCTTTGAAGACTATAGGGCCAAAGGAAATATCCTCCGATAAAAAAGAGAAAGAAGTTTTCTGAGAAACTTCTTTGTGTTCTGTGAAATCATCTCACAGAGTTACAGCTTTCCCCTCAAGAAGACTTTCGCTAGGATAATTCTTGTGGAATTGGCAAAGCGATATTTGGAAGCCCATAGAGGGCTATGGTGAAAAAGGAAATATCCTCAGATGAAATCTGGAAAGAGGCTTTCTGAGAAACTGCTCTGTGAGGTGTGACTTCCACTCACAGAGTTACATCTGTATTTCGTGGATCTCTTTGTTAGCCTTATTTCTGTGGAATCTGAGAACAGGTATTTCGGATCCCTTTGAAGACTATAGGGCCAAAGGAAATATCCTCCGATTACAAAATGAAAGAAGCTTTCTGAGAAACTTCTTTGTGTTCTGTGAAATCATCTCACAGAGTTACAGCTTTCCCCTCAAGAAGCCTTTCACTAAGACAGTTCTTGTGGAATTGGCAAAGTGATATTTGGTAGCCCATAGAGGGGTATGGTGAAAAATAAATATCCTCAGATGAAATCTGGAAAGAAGCTTTCTGAGAAACTGCTTAGTGTTCTGTTAATTCATCTCTCAGAGTTACATCTGTATTTCGTGGATCTCTTTGCTAGCCTTATTTCTGTGGAATCTGAGAACAGATATTTCGGATCCCTTTGAAGACTTTAGGGCCAAAGGAAATATCCTCCGATAACAAAGAGAAAGAAGCTTTCTGAGACACATCTTTGTGTTCTGTGAAATTATCTCACAGAGTTACAGCTTTCCCCTCAAGAAGCCTTTCTCTAACACAGTTCTTGTGGAATTGGCAAAGGGATATTTGGAAGCCCATAGAGGGCTATGATGAAAAAGGAAATATACTCAGGTGAAATCTGGAAAGAAGCTTTCTGAGAAACTGCTCTGTGATGTGTGACTTCCACTCACAGAGTACATCTGTATTTCCTGGATCTCTTTGCTAGCCTTATTTATGTGGAATCTGAGAACAGATATTTCGGATCCCTTTGAAGACTATAGGGCCAAAGGAAATATCCTCCGATAACAAAGAGAAAGAAGCTTTCAGAGAAACTTCTTTGTGTTCTGTGAAATCATCTCACAGAGTTACAGCTTTCCCCTCAAGAAGCCTTTCGCTAAGACAGTTCTTGTCTAATTGGCAAAGTGATATTTGGAAGCCCATAGAGGGCTATGGTGAAAAAGGAAATATCGTCAGATGAAATCTGGAAAGAGGCTTTCTGAGAAACAGCTCTGTGATGTGTGACTTCCACTCACAGAGTTATATCTGTATTTCGTGGATCTCTTTGCTAGCCTTATTTCTGTGGAATCTGAGAACAGATATTTCGGATCCCTTTGAAGACTATGGGGCCAAAGGAAATATCCTCTGATAACAAAGAGAAAGAAGCTTTCTGAGAAACTTCTTTGTGTTCCGTGAAATCATCTCACAGAGTTACAGCTTTCCACTCATGAAGCCTTTCGCTAAGACAGTTCTTTTGGAATTGGCAAAGGATATTTAGGAGCCCATAGAGGCCTATGGTGAAAAAGGAAATATCCTCACTTGAAATCTGGAAAGAAGCTTTCTGAGAATCTGCTTAGTGTTCTGTTAATTCATCTCACACAGTTATATATGTATTTCGTGGATGTCTTTGCTAGCCTTATTTCTGTGGAATCTGAGAACAGATATTTCGGATCCCTCTGAAGACTATAGGGCCAAAGGAAATATCCTCCGATAACAAAGGGAAAGAAGCTTTCTGAGAAACATCTTTGTGTTCTGTGAAATCATCTCACAGAGTTACAGCTTTCCCCTCAAGAAGCGTTTCGCTAAGACAGTTCTTGTGGAATTGGCAAAGTGATATTTGGAAGCCCATAGAGGGATATGGTGAAAAAGGAAATATCCTCAGATGAAATCTGGAAAGAAGCTTTCTGAGAAACTGCTTAGGGTTCTGTTAATGCATCTCACAGAGTTACATCTGTATTTCGTGGATCTCTTTGCTAGCCTTATTTCTGTGGAATCTGAGAACAGATATTTCGGATCCCTTTGAAGACTATAGGGCCAAAGGAAATATCCTCCGATAACAAAGAGAAAGAAGCTTTCTGAGAAACTTCTTTGTGTTCTGTGAAATCATCTCACAGAGTTACAGCTTTCCCCTCAAGAAGACTTTCGCTAAGACAGTTCTTGTGGAATTGGCAAAGTGATATTTGGAAGCCCATAGAGGGCTGTCGTGAAAAAGGAAATATACTCAGATAAAATCTGGAAAGAAGCTTTCTGAGAAACTGCTCTGTGATGTGTGACTTCCACTCACAGAGTTACATCTGTATTTCGTGGATCTCTTTGCTTTCCTTATTTCTGTGGAATCTGAGAACAGATATTTCGGATCCCTCTGAAGACTATAGGGCCAAAGGAAATATCCTCCGATAACAAAGAGAAAGAAGCTTTCTGAGAAACTTCTTTGTGTTCTGTGAAATCATCTCACAGAGTTACAGCTTTCTCCTCAAAAAGCCTTTCGCTAAGACAGTTCTTGTGGTACTGGCAAAGGGATATTTGGGAGCCCATAGAGGCCTATGGTGAAAAAGGAAATATCCTCAGATGAAATCTGGAAAGAAGCTTTCTGAGAAAGTGCTTAGTGTTCTGTTAATTCATCTTTCAGAGTTACATCTGTATTTCCTGGATCTCTTTGCTAGCCTTATTTATGTGGAATCTGAGAACAGATATTTCGGATCCCTTTGAAGACTATAGGGCCAAAGGAAATATCCTCCGATAACAAAGAGAAAGAAGCTTTCTGAGAAACTTCTTTGTGTTCTGTGAAATCATCTCACAGAGTTACAGCTTTCCCCTCAAGAAGCCTTTCGCTAAGACAGTTCTTGTGGAATTGGCAAAGGGATATTTGGAAGCCCTTAGAAGGCTATGGTGAAAAAGGAAATATCCTCAGATGAAATCTGGAAAGAGGCTTTCTGAGAAACTGCTCTGTGATGTGTGTCTTCCACTCACAGAGTACATCTGTATTTTGTGGATCTCTTTGCTAGCCTTACTTCTGTGGAATCTGAGAACAGATATTTCGGATCCCTTTGAAGACTATAGGGCCAAAGGAAATATCCTCCGATAACAAAGAGAAAGAAGTTTTCTGAGAAACTTCTTTGTGTTCTGTGAAATCATCTCACAGAGTTACAGCTTTCCCCTCAAGAAGACTTTCGCTACGATAGTTCTTGTGGAATTGGCAAAGCGATATTTGAAGCCCATAGAGGGCTATGGTGAAAAAGGAAATATCCTCAGATGAAATCTGGAAAGAGGCTTTCTGAGAAACTGCTCTGTGAGGTGTGACTTCCACTCACAGAGTTACATCTGTATTTCGTGGATCTCTTTGTTAGCCTTATTTCTGTGGAATCTGAGAACAGGTATTTCGGATCCCTTTGAAGACTATAGGGCCAAAGGAAATATCCTCCGATAACAAAATGAAAGAAGCTTTCTGAGAAACTTCTTTGTGTTCTGTGAAATCACCTCACTGAGTTACAGCTTTCCCCTCAAGAAGCCTTTCACTAAGACAGTTCTTGTGGAATTGGCAAAGTGATATTTGGAAGCCCAGGAGTGGTATGGTGAAAAATAAATATCCTCAGATGAAATCTGGAAAGAAGCTTTCTGAGAAACTGCTTAGTGTTCTGTTAATTCATCTCACAGAATTACATCTGTATTTCGTGGATCTCTTGGCTAGCCTTATTTCTGTGGAATCTGAGAACAGATATTTCGGATCCCTTTGAAGACTATAGGGCCAAAGGAAATATCCTCCGATAACAAAGAGAAAGAAGCTTTCTGAGAAACTTCTTTGTGTTCTGTGAAATCATCTCACAGAGTTACAGCTTTCCCCTCAAGAAGCCTTTCGCTAAGACAGTTCTTGTGGAATTGGCAAATGGATATTTGGAAGCCCATAGAGGGCTATGGTGAAAAAGCAAATATCCTCAGATGAAATCTGGAAAGAAGCTTTCTGAGAAACTGCTTATTGTTCTGTTAAATCATCTCTCAGAGTTACATCTGTATATCGTGGATTTCTTTGCTAGCCTTATTTCTGTGGAATCTGAGAACAGATATTTCGGATCCCTTTGAACACTATAGAGCCAAAGGAAATATATTCCGATATCAAAGAGAAAGAAGCTTTCTGAGAAACTTCTTTGTGTTCTGTGAAATCATCTCACAGAGTTACAGCTTTCCCCTCAAGAACCGTTCACTAAGACAGTTCTTGTGGATTTCGCAAAGGGATATTTGGAAGCCCGTAGAGGGCTATGGTGAAAAAGGAAATATTCTCAGATGAAATCTGGAAAGAAGCTTTCTGAGAAACTGCTCTGTGATGTGTGACTTCCACTCACAGAGTTATATCTGTATTTCGTGGATCTCTTTGCTAGCCTTATTTCTGTGGAATCTGAGAACAGATATTTCGGATCCCTTTGAAGACTATAGGGCCAAAAGAAATATCCTCTGATAACAAAGAGAAAGAAGCTTTCTGAGAAACTTCTTTGTGTTCCGTGAAATCATCTCACAGAGTTACAGCTTTCCACTCATGAAGCCTTTCGCTAAGACAGTTCTTTTGGAATTGGCAAAGGATATTTAGGAGCCCTTAGAGGCCTATGGTGAAAAAGGAAATATCCTCAGATGAAATCTGGAAAGAAGCTTTCTGAGAATCTGCTTAGTGTTCTGTTAATTCATCTCACACAGTTATATATGTATTTGGTGGATGTCTTTGCTAGCCTTATTTCTGTGGAATCTGAGAACAGATATTTCGGATCCCTTTGAAGACTATAGGGCCAAAGGAAATATCCTCCGATAACAAAGGGAAAGAAGCTTTCTGAGAAACTTCTTTGTGTTCTGTGAAATCATCTCACAGAGTTACAGCTTTCCCCTCAAGAAGCCTTTCGCTAAGACAGTTCTTGTGGAATTTGCAAAGGGATATTTGGAAGCCCGTACAGGGCTATGGTGAAAAAGGAAATATTCTCAGATGAAACCTGGAAAGAAGTTTTCTGAGAAACCGCTCTGTGATGTGTGACTTCCACTCACAGAGTTACATCTCTTTTTCATGGTTCTCTTTGCTAGCCTTATTTCTGTGGAATCTGAGAACAGATATTTCGGATCCCTTTGAAGACTATAGGGCCAAAGGTAATATCCTCCGATAACAAAGAGAAAGAAGCTTTCTGAGAAACTTCTTTGTGTTCTGTGAAATCATCTCACAGAGTTACAGCTTTCCCCTCAAAAAGCCTTTCGCTAAGACAGTTCTTGTGGAATTGGCAAAGGGATATTTGGGAGCCCATAGAGGCCTATGGTGAAAAAGGAAATATCGTCAGATGAAATCTGGAAAGAAGCTTTCTGATAAAGTGCTTAGTGTTCTGTTAATTCATCTCACAGAGTTACATCTGTATTTCGTGGATCTCTTGGCTAGCCTTATTTCTGTGGAATCTGAGAACAGATATTTCGGATCCCTTTGAAGACTATAGGGCCAAAGGAAATGTCCTACGATAACAAAGAGAAAGAAGCTTTCTGAGAAACTTCTTTGTGTTCTGTGAAATCATCTCACAGAGTTACAGCTTTCTCCTCTAGAAGCCTTTCACTAAGACAGTTCTTGTGGAATTGGCAAAGGGATATTTGGAAGCCCGTAGAGGGCTATGGTGAAAAAGGAAATATCCTCAGATGAAATCTGGAAGGAAGCTTTCTGAGAAACTGCTTAGTGTTCTATTAATTCATCTCACAGAGTTACATGTGTATTTCGTGGATCTCTTTGCTAGCCTTATTTCTGTGGAATCTGAGAACAGATATTTCGGATCCCTCTGAAGACTATAGGGCCAAAGGAAATATCCTCCGATAACAAAGAGAAAGAAGCTTTCTGAGAAACTTCTTTGTGTTCTGTGAAACCATCTCACAGAGTTACAGCTTTCCCCTCAAGAAGCCTTTCGCTAAGACAGTTCTTGTGTAATTGGCAAAGTGATATTTGGAAGCCCATAGAGGGCTATGGTGAAAAGGAAATATCCTCAGATGAAATCTGGAAAGAGGCTTATTGAGAAACTGCTCTGTGATGTGTGACTTCCACTCACAGAGTTACATCTGTATTTTGTGGATCTCTTTGCTAGCCTTATTTCTGTGGAATCTGAGAACAGATATTTCGGATCCCTTTGAAGACTATAGGGCCAAAGGAAATATCCTCTGATAACAAAGAGAAAGAAGCTTTCTAAGAAACATCTTTGTGTTCCGTGAAATCATCCCACAGAGTTACAGCTTTCCCCTCAAGAAGCCTTTCGCTAAGACAGTTCTTGTGGAATTGGCAAACGATATTTAGGAGCCCTTAGAGGCCTATGGTGAAAAAGGAAATATCCTCAGATGAAATCTGGAAAGAGGCTTTCTGAGAAACTGCTCTCTGAGGTGTGACTTCCACTCACAGAGTTACATCTGTATTTCGTGGATCTCTTTGTTAGCCTTATTTCTGTGGAATCTGAGAACAGATATTTCGGATCCCTTTGAAGACTATAGGGCCAAAGGAAATATCCTCCGATAACAAAATGAAAGAAGCTTTCTGAGAAACTTCTTTGTGTTCTGTGAAATCACCTCACAGAGTTACAGCACTCCCCTCAAGAAGCCTTTCACTAAGACAGTTCTTGTGGAATTGGCAAAGTGATATTTGGAAGCCCATAGAGGGCTATGTTGAAAAGGAAATATCCTCAGATGAAATCTGGAAAGAAGCTTTCTGAGAAACTGCTTAGTGTTCTGTTAATTCATCTCACAGAGTTACATCTGTATTTCGTGGATCTCTTTGCTAGCCTTATTTCTGTGGAATCTGAGAACAGATATTTCCGATCCCTTTGAAGACTATAGGGCCAAAGGAAATATCCTCCGATAACAAAGAGAAAGAAGCTTTCTGAGACACATCTTTGTGTTCTGTGAAATCATCTCACAGAGTTACAGCTTTCCCCTCAAGAAGCCTTTCGCTAACACAGTTCTTGTGGAATTGGCAAAGGGATATTTGGAAGCCCATAGAGGGCTATGATGAAAAAGGAAATATACTCAGGTGAAATCTGGAAAGAAGCTTTCTGAGAAACTGCTCTGTGATGTGTGACTTCCACTCACAGAGTACATCTGTATTTCCTGGATCTCTTTGCTAGCCTTATTTATGTGGAATCTGAGAACAGATATTTCGGATCCCTTTGAAGACTATAGGGCCAAAGGAAATATCCTCCGATAACAAAGAGAAAGAAACTTTCAGAGAAACTTCTTTGTGTTCTGTGAAATCATCTCACAGAGTTACAGCTTTCCCCTCAAGAAGCCTTTCGCTAAGACAGTTCTTGTCTAATTGGCAAAGTGATATTTGGAAGCCCATAGAGGGCTATGGTGAAAAAGGAAATATCCTCAGATGAAATCTGGAAAGAGGCTTTCTGAGAAACAGCTCTGTGATGTGTGACTTCCACTCAGAGGTTACATCTGTATTTCGTGGATCTCTTTGCCAGCCTTATTTCTGTGGAATCTGAGAACAGATATTTCGGATCCCTTTGAAGAATCTAGGGCCAAAGGAAATATCCTCCGATAACAAAGAGAAAGAATCTTTCTGAGAAACTTCTTTGTGTTCTGTTAAATCATCTCACAGAGTTACAGCTTTCCCCTCAAGAAGCCTTTCGCTAAGACAGTTCTTGTGGAATTGGCAAAGGGATATTTAGGAGCCCATAGAGGCCTATGATGAAAGAGGAAATATCCTCAAATGAAATCTGGAAAGAAGCTTTCTGAGAAACTGCTTAGTGTTCTGTTAATTCATCTCACAGAATTACATCTGTATTTCGTGGATCTCTTGGCTAACCTTATTTCTGTGGAATCTGAGAACAGATATTTCGGATCCCTTTGAAGACTATAGGGCCAAAGGAAATATCCTCCGATAACAAAGAGAAAGAAGCTTTCTGAGAAACTTCTTTGTGTTCTGTGAAATCATCTCACAGAGTTACAGCTTTCCCCTCAAGAAGCCTTTCGCTAAGACAGTTCTTGTGGAATTGGCAAATGGATATTTGGAAGCCCATAGAGGGCTATGGTGAAAAAGCAAATATCCTCAGATGAACTCTGGAAAGAAGCTTTCTGAGAAACTGCTTATTGTTCTGTTAAATCATCTCACAGAGTTACATCTGTATATCGTGGATCTCTTTGCTAGCCTTATTTCTGTGGAATCTGAGAACAGATATTTCGGATCCCTTTGAACACTATAGGGCCAAAGGAAATATCTTCCGATATCAAAGAGAAAGAAGCTTTCTGAGAAACTTCTTTGTGTTCTGTGAAATCATCTCACAGAGTTACAGCTTTCCCCTCAAGAACCGTTCACTAAGACAGTTCTTGTGGATTTCGCAAAGGGATATTTGGAAGCCCGTAGAGGGCTATGGTGAAAAAGGAAATATTCTCAGATGAAATCTGGAAAGAATCTTTCTGAGAAACTGCTCTGTGATGTGTGACTTCCACTCACAGAGTTATAGCTGTATTTCGTGGATCTCTTGGCTAGCCTTATTTCTGTGGAATCTGAGAACAGATATTTCGGATCCCTTTGAAGACTATAGGGCCAAAGGAAATATCCTCTGATAACAAAGAGAAAGAAGCTTTCTGAGAAACTTCTTTGTGTTCCGTGAAATCATCTCACAGAGTTACAGCTTTCCACTCATGAAGCCTTTCGCTAAGACAGTTCTTTTGGAATTGGCAAAGGATATTTAGGAGCCCATAGAGGCCTATGGTGAAAAAGGAAATATCCTCAGATGAAATCTGGAAAGAAGCTTTCTGAGAATCTGCTTAGTGTTCTGTTAATACATCTCACACAGTTATATATGTATTTCGTGGATGTCTTTGCTAGCCTTATTTCTGTGGAATCTGAGAACAGATATTTCGGATCCCTTTGAAGACTATAGGGCCAAAGGAAATATCCTCCGATAACAAAGGGAAAGAAGCTTTCTGAGAAACTTCTTTGTGTTCTGTGAAATGATCTCACAGAGTTACAGCTTTCCCCTCAAGAAGCCTTTCACTAAGACAGTTCTTGTGGAATTTGCAAAGGGATATTTGGAAGCCCGTACAGGGCTATGGTGAAAAAGGAAATATTCTCAGATGGAACCTGGAAAGAAGTTTTCTGAGAAACCGCTCTGTGATGTGTGACTTCCACTCACAGAGTTACATCTCTATTTCATGGTTCTCTTTGCTAGTCTTATTTCTGTGGAATCTGAGAACAGATATTTCGGATCCCTTTGAAGACTATAGGGCCAAAGGTAATATCCTCCGATAACAAAGAGAAAGAAGCTTTCTGAGAAACTTCTTTGTGTTCTGTGAAATCATCTCACAGAGTTACAGCTTTCCCCTCAAAAAGCCTTTCGCTAAGACAGTTCTTGTGGAATTGGCAAAGGGATATTTGGGAGCCCATAGAGGCCGATGGTGAAAAAGGAAATATCCTCAGATGAAATCTGGAAAGAAGCTTTCTGAGAAAGTGCTTAGTGTTCTGTTAATTCATCTCACAGAGTTACATCTGTATTTCGTGGATCTCTTTGCTAGCCTTATTTCTGTGGAATCTGAGAACAGATATTTCGGATCCCTTTGAAGACTATAGGGCCAAAGGAAATGTCCTACGATAACAAAGAGAAAGAAGCTTTCTGAGAAACTTCTTTGTGTTCTGTGAAATCATCTCACAGAGTTACAGCTTTCTCCTCAAGAAGCCTTTCACTAAGACAGTTCTTGTGGAATTGGCAAAAGGATATTTGGAAGCCCGTAGAGGGCTATGGTGAAAAAGGAAATATCCTCAGATGAAATCTGGAAGGAAGCTTTCTGAGAAACTGCTTAGTGTTCTAATAATTCATCTCACAGAGTTACATGTGTATTTCGTGGATCTCTTTGCTAGCCTTCTTTCTGTGGAATCTGAGAACAGATATTTCGGATCCCTCTGAAGACTATAGGGCCAAAGGAAATATCCTCCGATAACAAAGAGAAAGAAGCTTTCTGAGAAACTTCTTTGTGTTCTGTGAAACCATCTCACAGAGTTACAGCTTTCCCCTCAAGAAGCCTTTCGCTAAGACAGTTCTTGTGTAATTGGCAAAGTGATATTTGGAAGCCCATAGAGGGCTATGGTGAAAAGGAAATATCCTCAGATGAAATCTGGAAAGAGGCTTATTGAGAAACTGCTCTGTGATGTGTGACTTCCACTCACAGAGTTACATCTGTATTTCGTGGATCTCTTTGCTAGCCTTATTTCTGTGGAATCTGAGAACAGATATTTCGGATCCCTTTGAAGACTATAGGGCCAAAGGAAATATCCTCTGATAACAAAGAGAAAGAAGCTTTCTAAGAAACATCTTTGTGTTCCGTGAAATCATCCCACAGAGTTACAGCTTTCCCCTCAAGAAGCCTTTCGCTAAGACAGTTCTTGTGGAATTGGCAAACGATATTTAGGAGCCCTTAGAGGCCTATGGTGAAAAAGGAAATATCCTAAGATGAAATCTGGAAAGAGGCTTTCTGAGAAACTGCTCTCTGAGGTGTGACTTCCACTCACAGAGTTACATCTGTATTTCGTGGATCTCTTTGTTAGCCTTATTTCTGTGGAATCTGAGAACAGATATTTCGGATCCCTTTGAAGACTAAAGGGCCAAAGGAAATATCCTCCGATAACAAAATGAAAGAAGCTTTCTGAGAAACTTCTTTGTGTTCTGTGAAATCACCTCACAGAGTTACAGCTCTCCCCTCAAGAAGCCTTTCACTAAGACAGTTCTTGTGGAATTGACAAAGTGATATTTGGAAGCCCATAGAGGGCTATGGTGAAAAAGGAAATATCCTCAGATGAAATCTGGAAAGAAGCTTTCTGAGAAACTGCTTAGTGTTCTGTTAATTCATCTCACAGAGTTACATCTGTATTTCGTGGATCTCTTTGCTAGCCTTATTTCTGTGGAATCTGAGAACAGATATTTCGGATCCCTTTGAAGACTATAGGGCCAAAGGAAATATCCTCCGATAACAAAGAGAAAGAAGCTTTCTGAGAAACTTCTTTGTGTTCTGTGAAATCATCTCACAGAGTTACAGCTTTCCCCTCAAGAAGCCTTTCGCTAACTTAGTTCTTGTGGAATTGGCAAAGGGATATTTGGAAGCCCATAGAAGGCTATGATGAAAAAGAAAATATCCTCAGGTGAAATCTGGAAAGAAGCTTTCTGAGAAACTGCTCTGTGATGTGTGACTTCCACTCGCACAGTACATCTGTATTTCCTGGATCTCTTTGCTAGCCTTATTTATGTGGAATCTGAGAACAGATATTTCGGATCCCTTTGAAGACTATAGGGCCAAAGGAAATATCCTCCGATAACAAAGAGAAAGAAGCTTTCTTAGAAACTACTTTGTGTTCTGTGAAATCATCTCACAGAGTTACAGCTTTCCCCTCAAGAAGCCTTTCGCTAAGACTGTTCTTGTCTAATTGGCAAAGTGATATTTGGAAGCCCATAGAGGGCTATGGTGAAAAAGGAAATATCCTCAGATGAAATCTGGAAAGAGGCTTTCTGAGAAACTGCTCTGTGATGTGTGACTTCCACTCAGGGGTTACATCTGTATTTCGTGGATCTCTTTGCCAGCCTTCTTTCTGTGGAATCTGAGAACAGATATTTCGGATCCCTTGAAGACTATAGGGCCAAAGGAAATATCTTCCGATAACAAAGAGAAAGAAGCTTTCTGAGAAACTTCTTTGTGTTCTGTGAAATCATCTCACAGAGTTACAGCTTTCCCCTCAAGAACCGTTCACTAAGACAGTTCTTGTGGAATTCGCAAAGGGATATTTGGGAGCCCGTAGAGGGGTATGGTGAAAAAGGAAATATTCTCAGATGAAATCTGGAAAGAAGCTTTCTGAGAAACTGCTCTGTGATGTGTGACTTCCACTCACAGAGTTACATCTGTATTTCGTGGATCTCTTTGCTAGCCTTATTTCTGTGGAATCTGAGAACAGATATTTCGGATCCCTTTGAAGAATATAGGACCAAAGGAAATATCCTCCGATAACAAAGAGAAAGAAGCTTTCTGAGAAACTTCTTTGTGTTCTGTGAAATCATCTCACAGAGTTACAGCTTTCCCCTCAAGAAGGCTTTCGCTAAGACAGTTCTTGTGTAATTGGCAAAGTGATATTTGGAAGCCCATAGAGGGCTATGGTGAAAAGGAAATGTCCTCAGATGAAATCTGGAAAGAGGCTTTCTGAGAAACTGCTCTGTGATGTGTGACTTCCACTCACAGAGTTACATCTGTATTTCGTGTTTCTCTTTGCTAGCCTTATTTCTGTGGAATCTGAGAACAGATATTTCGGATCCCTTTGAAGACTATAAGGCCAAAGGAAATATCCTCCGATAACAAAGAGAAGAAGCTTTCTGAGAAACTTCTTTGTGTTCCGTGAAATCATCTCACAGAGTTACAGCATTCCCCTCAAGAAGCCTTTCGCTAAGACAGTTCTTGTGGAATTGGCAAAGGGATATTTGGAAGCCCATAGAGGGATATGGTGAAAAAGGAAATATCCTCAGATGAAATCTGGAAAGAAGCTTTCTGAGAAACTGCTTAGTGTTCTGTTAATGCATCTCACAGAGTTACATCTGTATTTCGTGGATCTCTTTGCTAGCCTTATTTCTGTGGAATCTGAGAACAGATATTTCGGATCCCTTTGAAGACTATAGGGCCAAAGGAAATATCCTCCAATAACAAAGAGAAAGAAGCTTTCTGAGAAACTTCTTTGTGTTCTGTGAAATCATCTCACAGAGTTACAGCTTTCCCCTCAAGAAGACTTTCGCTAAGATAGTTCTTGTGGAATTGGCAAAGTGATATTTGGAAGCCCATAGAGGGCTATGGTGTAAAAGGAAATATCCTCAGATGAAATCTGGAAAGAGGCTTTCTGAGAAACTACTCTGTGATGTGTGACTTCCACTCACAGAGTACATCTGTATTTTGTGGATCTCTTTGCTAGCCTTATTTCTGTGGAATCTGAGAACAGATATTTCGGATCCCTTTGAAGACTATAGGGCCAAAGAAAATATCCTCCGATAACAAAGAGAAAGAAGTTTTCTGAGAAACTTCTTTGTGTTCTGTGAAATCATCTCACAGAGTTACAGCTTTCCCCTCAAGAAGACTTTCGCTAAGATAGTTCTTGTGGAATTGGCAAAGCGATATTTGGAAGCCCATAGAGGGCTATGGTGAAAAAGGAAATATCCTCAGATGAAATCTGGAAAGAGGCTTTCTGAGAAACTGCTCTGTGAGGTGTGACTTCCACTCACAGAGTTACATCTGTATTTCGTGGATCTCTTTGTTAGCCTTATTTCTGTGGAATCTGAGAACAGGTATTTCGGATCCCTTTGAAGACTATAGGGCCAAAGGAAATATCCTCCGATAACAAAATGAAAGAAGCTTTCTGAGAAACTTCTTTGTGTTCTGTGAAATCATCTCACAGAGTTACAGCTTTCCCCTCAAGAAGCCTTTCACTAAGACAGTTCTTGTGGAATTGGCAAAGGGATATTTGGAAGCCCATAGAGGGCTATGATGAAAAAGGAAATATACTCAGGTGAAATCTGGAAAGAAGCTTTCTGAGAAACTGCTCTGTGATGTGTGACTTCCACTCACAGAGTACATCTGTATTTCCTGGATCTCTTTGCTAGCCTTATTTATGTGGAATCTGAGAACAGATATTTCGGATCCCTTTGAAGACTATAGGGCCAAAGGAAATATCCTCCGATAACAAAGAGAAAGAAGCTTTCAGAGAAACTTCTTTGTGTTCTGTGAAATCATCTCACAGAGTTACAGCTTTCCCGTCAAGAAGCCTTTCGCTAAGACAGTTCTTGTCTAATTGGCAAAGTGATATTTGGAAGCCCATAGAGGGCTATGGTGAAAAAGGAAATATCCTCAGATGAAATCTGGAAAGAGGCTTTCTGAGAAACAGCTCTGTGATGTGTAACTTCCACTCAGGGGTTACATCTGTATTAGGTGGATCTCTTTGCCAGCCTTATTTCTCTGGAATCTGAGAACAGATATTTCGGATCCCTTTGAAGAATCTAGGGCCAAAGGAAATATCCTTCGATAACAAAGAGAAAGAAGCTTTCTGAGAAACTTCTTTGTGTTCTGTGAAATCATCTCACAGAGTTACAGCTTTCCCCTCAAGAAGCCTTTCGCTAAGACAGTTCTTGTGGAATTGGCCAAGGGATATTTAGGAGCCCATAGAGGCCTAGGATGAAAGAGGAAATATCCTCAGATGAAATCTGGAAAGAAGCTTTCTGAGAAACTGCTTAGTGTTCTGTTAATTCATCTCACAGAATTACATCTGTATTTCGTGGATCTCTTGGCTAGCCTTATTTCTGTGGAATCTGAGAACAGATATTTCGGATCCCTTTGAAGACTATAGGGCCAAAGGAAATATCCTCCGATAACAAAGAGAAAGAAGCTTTCTGAGAAACTTCTTTGTGTTCTGTGAAATCATCTCACAGAGTTACAGCTTTCCCCTCAAGAAGCCTTTCGCTAAGACAGTTCTTGTGGAATTGGCAAATGGATATTTGGAAGCCCATAGAGGGCTATGGTGAAAAAGCAAATATCCTCAGATGAAATCTGGAAAGAAGCTTTCTGAGAAACTGCTTATTGTTCTGTTAAATCATCTCACAGAGTTACATCTGTATATCGTGGATCTCTTTGCTAGCCTTATTTCTGTGGAATCTGAGAACAGATATTTCGGATCCCTTTGAACACTATAGGGCCAAAGGAAATATCTTCCGATATCAAAGAGAAAGAAGCTTTCTGAGAAACTTCTTTGTGTTCTGTGAAATCATCTCACAGAGTTACAGCTTTCCCCTCAAGAACCGTTCACTAAGACAGTTCTTGTGGATTTCGCAAAGGGATATTTGGAAGCCCGTAGAGGGCTATGGTGAAAAAGGAAATATTCTCAGATGAAATCTGGAAAGAAGCTTTCTGAGAAACTGCTCTGTGATGTGTGACTTCCACTCACAGAGTTATATCTGTATTTCGTGGATCTCTTTGCTAGCCTTATTTCTGTGGAATCTGAGAACAGATATTTCGGATCCCTTTGAAGACTATAGGGCCAAAGGAAATATCCTCTGATAACAAAGAGAAAGAAGCTTTCTGAGAAACTTCTTTGTGTTCCGTGAAATCATCTCACAGAGTTACAGCTTTCCACTCATGAAGCCTTTCGCTAAGACAGTTCTTTTGGAATTGGCAAAGGATATTTAGGAGCCCATAGAGGCCTATGGTGAAAAAGGAAATATCCTCAGATGAAATCTGGAAAGAAGCTTTCTGAGAATCTGCTTAGTGTTCTGTTAATTCATCTCACACAGTTATATATGTATTTCGTGGATGTCTTTGCTAGCCTTATTTCTGTGGAATCTGAGAACAGATATTTCGGATCCCTTTGAAGACTATAGGGCCAAAGGAAATATCCTCCGATAACAAAGGGAAAGAAGCTTTCTGAGAAACTTCTTTGTGTTCTGTGAAATCATCTCACAGAGTTACAGCTTTCCCCTCAAGAAGCCTTTCGCTAAGACAGTTCTTGTGGAATTTGCAAAGGGATATTTGGAAGCCCGTACAGGGCTATGGTGAAAAAGGAAATATTCTCAGATGAAACCTGGAAAGAAGTTTTCTCAGAAACCGCTCTGTGATGTGTGACTTCCACTCACAGAGTTACATCTCTATTTCATGGTTCTCTTTGCTAGCCTTATTTCTGTGGAATCTGAGAACAGATATTTCGGATCCCTTTGAAGACTATAGGGCCAAAGGTAATATCCTCCGATAACAAAGAGAAAGAAGCTTTCTGAGAAACTTCTTTGTGTTCTGTGAAATCATCTCACAGAGTTACAGCTTTTCCCTCAAAAAGCCTTTCGCTAAGACAGTTCTTGTGGAATTGGCAAAGGGATATTTGGGAGCCCATAGAGGCCGATGGTGAAAAAGGAAATATCGTCAGATGAAATCTGGAAAGAAGCTTTCTGATAAAGTGCTTAGTGTTCTGTTAATTCATCTCACAGAGTTACATCTGTATTTCGTGGATCTCTTTGCTAGCCTTATTTCTGTGGAATCTGAGAACAGATATTTCGGATCCCTTTGAAGACTATAGGGCCAAAGGAAATGTCCTACGATAACAAGGAGAAAGAAGCTTTCTGAGAAACTTCTTTGTGTTCTGTGAAATCATCTCACAGAGTTACAGCTTTCTCCTCAAGAAGCCTTTCACTAAGATAGTTCTTGTGGAATTGGCAAAGGGATATTTGGAAGCCCGTAGAGGGCTATGGTGAAAAGGAAATATCCTCAGATGAAATCTGGAAGGAAGCTTTCTGAGAAACTGCTTAGTGTTCTATTAATTCATCTCACAGAGTTACATGTGTATTTCGTGGATCTCTTTGCTAGCCTTATTTCTGTGGAATCTGAGAACAGATATTTCGGATCCCTCTGAAGACTATAGGGCCAAAGGAAATATCCTCCAATAACAAAGAGAAAGAAGCTTTCTGAGAAACTTCTTTGTGTTCTGTGAAATCATCTCACAGAGTTACAGCTTTCCCCTCAAGAAGACTTTCGCTAAGATAGTTCTTGTGGAATTGGCAAAGTGATATTTGGAAGCCCATAGAGGGCTATGGTGTAAAATGAAATATCCTCAGATGAAATCTGGAAAGAGGCTTTCTGAGAAACTGCTCTGTGATGTGTGACTTCCACTCACAGAGTACATCTGTATTTTGTGGATCTCTTTGCTAGCCTTATTTCTGTGGAATCTGAGAACAGATATTTCGGATCCCTTTGAAGACTATAGGGCCAAAGAAAATATCCTCCGATAACAAAGAGAAAGAAGTTTTCTGAGAAACTTCTTTGTGTTCTGTGAAATCATCTCACAGAGTTACAGCTTTCCCTTCAAGAAGACTTTCGCTAAGATAGTTCTTGTGGAATTGGCAAAGCGATATTTGGAAGCCCATAGAGGGCTATGGTGAAAAAGGAAATATCCTCAGATGAAATCTGGAAAGAGGCTTTCTGAGAAACTGCTCTGTGAGGTGTGACTTCCACTCACAGAGTTACATCTGTATTTCGTGGATCTCTTTGTTAGCCTTATTTCTGTGGAATCTGAGAACAGGTATTTCGGATCCCTTTGAAGACTATAGGGCCAAAGGAAATATCCTCCGATAACAAAATGAAAGAAGCTTTCTGAGAAACTTCTTTGTGTTCTGTGAAATCATCTCACAGAGTTACAGCTTTCCCCTCAAGAAGCCTTTCACTAAGACAGTTCTTGTGGAATTGGCAAAGGGATATTTGGAAGCCCATAGAGGGCTATGATGAAAAAGGAAATATACTCAGGTGAAATCTGGAAAGAAGCTTTCTGAGAAACTGCTCTGTGATGTGTGACTTCCACTCACAGAGTACATCTGTATTTCCTGGAACTCTTTGCTAGCCTTATTTATGTGGAATCTGAGAACAGATATTTCGAATCCCTTTGAAGACTATAGGGCCAAAGGAAATATCCTCCGATAACAAAGAGAAAGAAGCTTTCAGAGAAACTTCTTTGTGTTCTGTGAAATCATCTCACAGAGTTACAGCTTTCCCGTCAAGAAGCCTTTCGCTAAGACAGTTCTTGTCTAATTGGCAAAGTGATATTTGGAAGCCCATAGAGGGCTATGGTGAAAAAGGAAATATCCTCAGATGAAATCTGGAAAGAGGCTTTCTGAGAAACAGCTCTGTGATGTGTGACTTCCACTCACAGAGTTATATCTGTATTTCGTGGATCTCTTTGCTTGCCTTATTTCTGTGGAATCTGAGAACAGATATTTCGGATCCCTTTGAAGTCTATAGGGCCAAAGGAAATATCCTCTGATAACAAAGAGAAAGAAGCTTTCTGAGAAACTTCTTTGTGTTCCATGAAATCATCTCACAGAGTTACAGCTTTCCCCTCAAGAAGCCTTTCGCTAAGACAGTTCTTGTGGAATTGGCAAAGGATATTTAGGAGCCCATAGAGGCCTAAGGTGAAAAAGGAAATATCCTCAGATGAAATCTGGAAAGAAGCTTTCTGAGAAACTGCTCTGTGATGTGTGACTTCCACTCACAGAGTTACATCTGTATTTCGTGGATCTCTTTGCTAGCCTTATTTCTGTGGAATCTGAGAACAGATATTTCGGATCCCTTTGAAGACTATAGGGCCAAAGGAAATATCCTCCGATGACAAAGAGAAAGAAGCTTTCTGATAAACTTCTTTGTGTTCCGTGAAATCATCTCACAGAGTTACAGCTTTCCCCTCAAGAAGCCTTTCGCTAAGACAGTTCTTGTGGAATTGGCAAAGGATATTTAGGAGCCCATAGAGGCCTATGGTGAAAAAGGAAATATCCTCAGATGAAATCTGGAAAGAAGCTTTCTGAGAAACTGCTTAGTGTTTTGTTAATTCATCTCACAGAGTTACATCTGTATTTCGTGGATCTCTTTGCTCGCCTTATTTCTGTGGAATCTGAGAACAGATATTTCGGTTCACTTTGAAGACTATAGGGCCAAAGGAAATATCCTCTGATAACAAAGACAAAGAAGCTTTCTGAGAAACTTCTTTGTGTTCTGTGAAATCATCTCACAGAGTTACAGCATTCCCCTCAAGAAGCCTTTCGCTAAGACAGTTCTTGTGGAATTGGCAAAGGGATATTTGGAAGCCCATAGAGGGATATGGTGAAAAAGGAAATATCCTCAGATGAAATCTGGAAAGAAGCTTTCTGAGAAACTGCTTAGTGTTCTGTTAATGCATCTCACAGAGTTACATCTGTATTTCATGGATCTCTTTGCTAGCCTTATTTCTGTGGAATCTGAGAACAAATATTTCGGATCCCTTTGAAGACTATAGGGCCAAAGGAAATATCCTCCGATAACAAAGAGAAAGAAGCTTTCTGAGAAACTTCTTCGTGTTCTGTGAAATCATCTCACAGAGGTACAGCTTTCCCCTCAAGAAGACTTTAGCCAAGACAGTTCTTGTGGAATTGGCAAAGTGATATTTGGAAGCCCTTAGAGGGCTGTCGTGAAAAAGGAAATATACTCAGATGAAATCTGGAAAGAAGCTTTCTGAGAAACTGCTCTGTGATGTGTGACTTCCACTCACAGAGTTACATCTGTATTTCGTGGATCTCTTTGCTTTCCTTATTTCTGTGGAATCTGAGAACAGATATTTCGGATCCCTTTGAAGACTATAGGGCCAAAGGAAATATCCTCCGATAACAAAGAGAAAGAAGCTTTCTTAGAAACTTCTTTGTGTTCTGTGAAATCATCTCACAGAGTTACAGCTTTCCCCTCAAGAAGCCTTTCGCTAAGACAGTTCTTGTGGAATTGGCAAAGGGATATTTGGAAGCCCTTAGAAGGCTATTGTGAAAAAGGAAATATCCTCAGATGAAATCTGGAAAGAAGCTTTCTGAGAAACTGCTTAGTGTTCTGTTAAATCATCTCACAGAGTTACATCTGTATTTCGTGGATCTCTTTGCTAGCCTCATTTCTGTGGAATCTGAGAACAGATATTTCGGATCCCTTTGAAGACTAGAGGGCCAAAGGAAATATCCTCCGATAACAAAGAGAAAGAAGCTTTCTGAGACACATCTTTGTGTTCTGTGAAATCATCTCACAGAGTTACAGCTTTCCCCTCAAGAAGCCTTTCGCTAACACAGTTCTTGTGGAATTGGCAAAGGGATATTTGGGAGCCCATAGAGGGCTATGATGAAAAAGGAAATATACTCAGGTGAAATCTGGAAAGAAGCTTTCTGAGAAACTGCTCTGTGATGTGTGACTTCCACTCACAGAGTACATTTGTATTTCCTGGATCTCTTTGCTAGCCTTATTTATGTGGAATCTGAGAACATATATTTCGGATCCCTTTGAAGACTATAGGGCCAAAGGAAATATCCTCCGATAACAAAGAGAAAGAAGCTTTCAGAGAAACTTCTTTGTGTTCTGTGAAATCATCTCACAGAGTTACAGCTTTCCCCTCAAGAAGCCTTTCGCTAAGACAGTTCTTGTCTAATTGGCAAAGTGATATTTGGAAGCCCATAGAAGGCTATGGTGAAAAAGGAAATATCCTCAGATGAATTCTGGAAAGAGGCTTTCTGAGAAACAGCTCTGTGATGTGTGACTTCCACTCAGGGGTTACATCTGTATTTCGTGGATCTCTTTGCCAGCCTTATTTCTGTGGAATCTTAGAACAGATATTTCGGATCCCTTTGAAGAATCTAGGGCCAAAGGAAATATCCTCCGATAACAAAGAGAAAGAAGCTTTCTGAGAAACTTCTTTGTGTTCTGTGAAATCATCTCACAGAGTTACAGCTTTCCCCTCAAGAAGCCTTTCGCTAAGACAGTTCTTGTGGAATTGGCAAAGGGATATTTAAAAGCCCATAGAGGCCTATGATGAAAGAGGAAATATCCTCAGATGAAATCTGGAAAGAAGCTTTCTGAGAAACTGCTTAGTGTTCTGTTAATTCATCTCACAGAATTACATCTGTATTTCGTGGATCTCTTGGCTAGCCTTCTTTCTGTGGAATCTGAGAACAGATATTTCGGATCCCTTTGAAGAGTATAGGGCCAAAGGAAATATCCTCCGATAACAAAGAGAAAGAAGCTTTCTGAGAAACTTCTTTGTGTTCTGTGAAATCATCTCACAGAGTTACAGATTTCCCCTCAAGAAGCCTTTCGCTAAGACAGTTCTTGTGGAATTGGCAAATGGATATTTGGAAGCCCATAGAGGGCTATGGTGAAAAAGCAAATATCCTCAGATGAAATCTGGAAAGAAGCTTTCTGAGAAACTGCTTATTGTTCTGTTAATTCATCTCACAGAGTTACATCTGTATATCGTGGATCTCTTTGCTAGCCTTATTTCTGTGGAATCTGAGAACAGATATTTCGGATCCCTTTGAACACTATAGGGCCAAAGGAAATATCTTCCGATATCAAAGAGAAAGAAGCTTTCTGAGAAACTTCTTTGTGTTCTGTGAAATCATCTCACAGAGTTACAGCTTTCCCCTCAAGAACCGTTCACTAAGACAGTTCTTGTGGATTTCGCAAAGGGATATTTGGAAGCCCGTAGAGGGCTATGGTGAAAAAGGAAATATTCTCAGATGAAATCTGGAAAGAAGCTTTCTGAGAAACTGCTCTGTGATGTGTGACTTCCACTCACAGAGTTATATCTGTATTTCGTGGATCTCTTTGCTAGCCTTATTTCTGTGGAATCTGAGAACAGATATTTCGGATCCCTTTGAAGACTATAGGGCCAAAGGAAATATCCTCTGATAACAAAGAGAAAGAAGCTTTCTGAGAAACTTCTTTGTGTTCCGTGAAATCATCTCACAGAGTTACAGCTTTCCACTCATGTAGCCTTTCGCTAAGACAGTTCTTGTGGAATTGGCAAAGGATATTTAGGAGCCCATAGAGGCCTATGGTGAAAAAGGAAATATCCTCAGATGAAATCTGGAAAGAAGCTTTCTGAGAATCTGCTTAGTGTTCTGTTAATTCATCTCACACAGTTATATATGTATTTCGTGGATGTCTTTGCTAGCCTTATTTCTGTGGAATCTGAGAACAGATATTTCGGATCCCTTTGAAGACTATAGGGCCAAAGGAAATATCCTCCGATAACAAAGGGAAAGAAGCTTTCTAGGAAACTTCTTTGTGTTCTGTGAAATCATCTCACAGAGTTACAGCTTTCCCCTCAAGAAGCCTTTCGCTAAGACAGTTCTTGTGGAATTTGCAAAGGGATATTTGGAAGCCCGTACCGGGCTATGGTTAAAAAGGAAATATTCTCAGATGAAACCTGGAAAGAAGTTTTCTGAGAAACCGCTCTGTGATGTGTGACTTCCACTCACAGAGTTACATCTCTATTTCATGGTTCTCTTTAATAGCCTTATTTCTGTGGAATGTGAGAACAGGTATTTCGGATCCCTTTGAAGACTATAGGGCCAAAGGAAATATCCTCCGATAACAAAGAGAAGGAAGCTTTCTGAGAAACTTCTTTGTGTTCTGTGAAATCATCTCACAGAGTTACAGCTTTCCCCTCAAGAAGACTTTCGCTAAGATAGTTCTTGTGGAATTGGCAAAGTGATATTTGGAAGCCCATAGAGGGCTATGGTGTAAAAGGAAATATCCTCAGATGAAATCTGGAAAGAGGCTTTCTGAGAAACTACTCTGTGATGTGTGACTTCCACTCACAGAGTACATCTGTATTTTGTGGATCTCTTTGCTAGCCTTATTTCTGTGGAATCTGAGAACAGATATTTCGGATCCCTTTGAAGACTATAGGGCCAAAGAAAATATCCTCCGATAACAAAGAGAAAGAAGTTTTCTGAGAAACTTCTTTGTGTTCTGTGAAATCATCTCACAGAGTTACAGCTTTCCCCTCAAGAAGACTTTCGCTAAGATAGTTCTTGTGGAATTGGCAAAGCGATATTTGGAAGCCCATAGAGGGCTATGGTGAAAAAGGAAATATCCTCAGATGAAATCTGGAAAGAGGCTTTCTGAGAAACTGCTCTGTGAGGTGTGACTTCCACTCACAGAGTTACATCTGTATTTCGTGGATCTCTTTGTTAGCCTTATTTCTGTGGAATCTGAGAACAGGTATTTCGGATCCCTTTGAAGACTATAGGGCCAAAGGAAATATCCTCCGATAACAAAATGAAAGAAGCTTTCTGAGAAACTTCTTTGTGTTCTGTGAAATCATCTCACAGAGTTACAGCTTTCCCCTCAAGAAGCCTTTCACTAAGACAGTTCTTGTGGAATTGGCAAAGGGATATTTGGAAGCCCATAGAGGGCTATGATGAAAAAGGAAATATACTCAGGTGAAATCTGGAAAGAAGCTTTCTGAGAAACTGCTCTGTGATGTGTGACTTCCACTCACAGAGTACATCTGTATTTCCTGGATCTCTTTGCTAGCCTTATTTATGTGGAATCTGAGAACAGATATTTCGGATCCCTTTGAAGACTATAGGGCCAAAGGAAATATCCTCCGATAACAAAGAGAAAGAAGCTTTCAGAGAAACTTCTTTGTGTTCTGTGAAATCATCTCACAGAGTTACAGCTTTCCCGTCAAGAAGCCTTTCGCTAAGACAGTTCTTGTCTAATTGGCAAAGTGATATTTGGAAGCCCATAGAGGGCTATGGTGAAAAAGGAAATATCCTCAGATGAAATCTGGAAAGAGGCTTTCTGAGAAACAGCTCTGTGATGTGTAACTTCCACTCAGGGGTTACATCTGTATTAGGTGGATCTCTTTGCCAGCCTTATTTCTCTGGAATCTGAGAACAGATATTTCGGATCCCTTTGAAGAATCTAGGGCCAAAGGAAATATCCTTCGATAACAAAGAGAAAGAAGCTTTCTGAGAAACTTCTTTGTGTTCTGTGAAATCATCTCACAGAGTTACAGCTTTCCCCTCAAGAAGCCTTTCGCTAAGACAGTTCTTGTGGAATTGGCAAAGGGATATTTAGGAGCCCATAGAGGCCTATGATGAAAGAGGAAATATCCTCAGATGAAATCTGGAAAGAAGCTTTCTGAGAAACTGCTTAGTGTTCTGTTAATTCATCTCACAGAATTACATCTGTATTTCGTGGATCTCTTGGCTAGCCTTATTTCTGTGGAATCTGAGAACAGATATTTCGGATCCCTTTGAAGACTATAGGGCCAAAGGAAATATCCTCCGATAACAAAGAGAAAGAAGCTTTCTGAGAAACTTCTTTGTGTTCTGTGAAATCATCTCACAGAGTTACAGCTTTCCCCTCAAGAAGCCTTTCGCTAAGACAGTTCTTGTGGAATTGGCAAATGGATATTTGGAAGCCCATAGAGGGCTATGGTGAAAAAGCAAATATCCTCAGATGAAATCTGGAAAGAAGCTTTCTGAGAAACTGCTTATTGTTCTGTTAAATCATCTCACAGAGTTACATCTGTATATCGTGGATCTCTTTGCTAGCCTTATTTCTGTGGAATCTGAGAACAGATATTTCGGATCCCTTTGAACACTATAGGGCCAAAGGAAATATCTTCCGATATCAAAGAGAAAGAAGCTTTCTGAGAAACTTCTTTGTGTTCTGTGAAATCATCTCACAGAGTTACAGCTTTCCCCTCAAGAACCGTTCACTAAGACAGTTCTTGTGGATTTCGCAAAGGGATATTTGGAAGCCCGTAGAGGGCTATGGTGAAAAAGGAAATATTCTCAGATGAAATCTGGAAAGAAGCTTTCTGAGAAACTGCTCTGTGATGTGTGACTTCCACTCACAGAGTTATATCTGTATTTCGTGGATCTCTTTGCTAGCCTTATTTCTGTGGAATCTGAGAACAGATATTTCGGATCCCTTTGAAGACTATAGGGCCAAAGGAAATATCCTCCGATAACAAAGGGAAAGAAGCTTTCTGAGAAACTTCTTTGTGTTCTGTGAAATCATCTCACAGAGTTACAGCTTTCCCCTCAAGAAGCCTTTCGCTAAGACAGTTCTTGTGGAATTTGCAAAGGGATATTTGGAAGCCCGTACAGGGCTATGGTGAAAAAGGAAATATTCTCAGATGAAACCTGGAAAGAAGTTTTCTCAGAAACCGCTCTGTGATGTGTGACTTCCACTCACAGAGTTACATCTCTATTTCATGGTTCTCTTTGCTAGCCTTATTTCTGTGGAATCTGAGAACAGATATTTCGGATCCCTTTGAAGACTATAGGGCCAAAGGTAATATCCTCCGATAACAAAGAGAAAGAAGCTTTCTGAGAAACTTCTTTGTGTTCTGTGAAATCATCTCACAGAGTTACAGCTTTTCCCTCAAAAAGCCTTTCGCTAAGACAGTTCTTGTGGAATTGGCAAAGGGATATTTGGGAGCCCATAGAGGCCGATGGTGAAAAAGGAAATATCGTCAGATGAAATCTGGAAAGAAGCTTTCTGATAAAGTGCTTAGTGTTCTGTTAATTCATCTCACAGAGTTACATCTGTATTTCGTGGATCTCTTTGCTAGCCTTATTTCTGTGGAATCTGAGAACAGATATTTCGGATCCCTTTGAAGACTATAGGGCCAAAGGAAATGTCCTACGATAACAATGAGAAAGAAGCTTTCTGAGAAACTTCTTTGTGTTCTGTGAAATCATCTCACAGAGTTACAGCTTTCTCCTCAAGAAGTCTTTCACTAAGATAGTTCTTGTGGAATTGGCAAAGGGATATTTGGAAGCCCGTAGAGGGCTATGGTGAAAAGGAAATATCCTCAGATGAAATCTGGAAGGAAGCTTTCTGAGAAACTGCTTAGTGTTCTATTAATTCATCTCACAGAGTTACATGTGTATTTCGTGGATCTCTTTGCTAGCCTTATTTCTGTGGAATCTGAGAACAGATATTTCGGATCCCTCTGAAGACTATAGGGCCAAAGGAAATATCCTCCAATAACAAAGAGAAAGAAGCTTTCTGAGAAACTTCTTTGTGTTCTGTGAAATCATCTCACAGAGTTACAGCTTTCCCCTCAAGAAGACTTTCGCTAAGATAGTTCTTGTGGAATTGGCAAAGTGATATTTGGAAGCCCATAGAGGGCTATGGTGTAAAATGAAATATCCTCAGATGAAATCTGGAAAGAGGCTTTCTGAGAAACTGCTCTGTGATGTGTGACTTCCACTCACAGAGTACATCTGTATTTTGTGGATCTCTTTGCTAGCCTTATTTCTGTGGAATCTGAGAACAGATATTTCGGATCCCTTTGAAGACTATAGGGCCAAAGAAAATATCCTCCGATAACAAAGAGAAAGAAGTTTTCTGAGAAACTTCTTTGTGTTCTGTGAAATCATCTCACAGAGTTACAGCTTTCCCTTCAAGAAGACTTTCGCTAAGATAGTTCTTGTGGAATTGGCAAAGCGATATTTGGAAGCCCATAGAGGGCTATGGTGAAAAAGGAAATATCCTCAGATGAAATCTGGAAAGAGGCTTTCTGAGAAACTGCTCTGTGAGGTGTGACTTCCACTCACAGAGTTACATCTGTATTTCGTGGATCTCTTTGTTAGCCTTATTTCTGTGGAATCTGAGAACAGGTATTTCGGATCCCTTTGAAGACTATAGGGCCAAAGGAAATATCCTCCGATAACAAAATGAAAGAAGCTTTCTGAGAAACTTCTTTGTGTTCTGTGAAATCATCTCACAGAGTTACAGCTTTCCCCTCAAGAAGCCTTTCACTAAGACAGTTCTTGTGGAATTGGCAAAGGGATATTTGGAAGCCCATAGAGGGCTATGATGAAAAAGGAAATATACTCAGGTGAAATCTGGAAAGAAGCTTTCTGAGAAACTGCTCTGTGATGTGTGACTTCCACTCACAGAGTACATCTGTATTTCCTGGAACTCTTTGCTAGCCTTATTTATGTGGAATCTGAGAACAGATATTTCGAATCCCTTTGAAGACTATAGGGCCAAAGGAAATATCCTCCGATAACAAAGAGAAAGAAGCTTTCAGAGAAACTTCTTTGTGTTCTGTGAAATCATCTCACAGAGTTACAGCTTTCCCGTCAAGAAGCCTTTCGCTAAGACAGTTCTTGTCTAATTGGCAAAGTGATATTTGGAAGCCCATAGAGGGCTATGGTGAAAAAGGAAATATCCTCAGATGAAATCTGGAAAGAGGCTTTCTGAGAAACAGCTCTGTGATGTGTGACTTCCACTCACAGAGTTATATCTGTATTTCGTGGATCTCTTTGCTTGCCTTATTTCTGTGGAATCTGAGAACAGATATTTCGGATCCCTTTGAAGTCTATAGGGCCAAAGGAAATATCCTCTGATAACAAAGAGAAAGAAGCTTTCTGAGAAACTTCTTTGTGTTCCATGAAATCATCTCACAGAGTTACAGCTTTCCCCTCAAGAAGCCTTTCGCTAAGACAGTTCTTGTGGAATTGGCAAAGGATATTTAGGAGCCCATAGAGGCCTAAGGTGAAAAAGGAAATATCCTCAGACGAAATCTGGAAAGAAGCTTTCTGAGAAACTGCTCTGTGATGTGTGACTTCCACTCACAGAGTTACATCTGTATTTCGTGGATCTCTTTGCTAGCCTTATTTCTGTGGAATCTGAGAACAGATATTTCGGATCCCTTTGAAGACTATAGGGCGAAAGGAAATATCCTCCGATGACAAAGAGAAAGAAGCTTTCTGATAAACTTCTTTGTGTTCCGTGAAATCATCTCACAGAGTTACAGCTTTCCCCTCAAGAAGCCTTTCGCTAAGACAGTTCTTGTGGAATTGGCAAAGGATATTTAGGAGCCCATAGAGGCCTATGGTGAAAAAGGAAATATCCTCAGATGAAATCTGGAAAGAAGCTTTCTGAGAAACTGCTTAGTGTTTTGTTAATTCATCTCACAGAGTTACATCTGTATTTCGTGGATCTCTTTGCTCGCCTTATTTCTGTGGAATCTGAGAACAGATATTTCGGTTCACTTTGAAGACTATAGGGCCAAAGGAAATATCCTCTGATAACAAAGACAAAGAAGCTTTCTGAGAAACTTCTTTGTGTTCTGTGAAATCATCTCACAGAGTTACAGCATTCCCCTCAAGAAGCCTTTCGCTAAGACAGTTCTTGTGGAATTGGCAAAGGGATATTTGGAAGCCCATAGAGGGATATGGTGAAAAAGGAAATATCCTCAGATGAAATCTGGAAAGAAGCTTTCTGAGAAACTGCTTAGTGTTCTGTTAATGCATCTCACAGAGTTACATCTGTATTTCATGGATCTCTTTGCTAGCCTTATTTCTGTGGAATCTGAGAACAAATATTTCGGATCCCTTTGAAGACTATAGGGCCAAAGGAAATATCCTCCGATAACAAAGAGAAAGAAGCTTTCTGAGAAACTTCTTCGTGTTCTGTGAAATCATCTCACAGAGGTACAGCTTTCCCCTCAAGAAGACTTTAGCCAAGACAGTTCTTGTGGAATTGGCAAAGTGATATTTGGAAGCCCTTAGAGGGCTGTCGTGAAAAAGGAAATATACTCAGATGAAATCTGGAAAGAAGCTTTCTGAGAAACTGCTCTGTGATGTGTGACTTCCACTCACAGAGTTACATCTGTATTTCGTGGATCTCTTTGCTTTCCTTATTTCTGTGGAATCTGAGAACAGATATTTCGGATCCCTTTGAAGACTATAGGGCCAAAGGAAATATCCTCCGATAACAAAGAGAAAGAAGCTTTCTTAGAAACTTCTTTGTGTTCTGTGAAATCATCTCACAGAGTTACAGCTTTCCCCTCAAGAAGCCTTTCGCTAAGACAGTTCTTGTGGAATTGGCAAAGGGATATTTGGAAGCCCTTAGAAGGCTATTGTGAAAAAGGAAATATCCTCAGATGAAATCTGGAAAGAAGCTTTCTGAGAAACTGCTTAGTGTTCTGTTAAATCATCTCACAGAGTTACATCTGTATTTCGTGGATCTCTTTGCTAGCCTCATTTCTGTGGAATCTGAGAACAGATATTTCGGATCCCTTTGAAGACTAGAGGGCCAAAGGAACTATCCTCCGATAACAAAGAGAAAGAAGCTTTCTGAGACACATCTTTGTGTTCTGTGAAATCATCTCACAGAGTTACAGCTTTCCCCTCAAGAAGCCTTTCGATAACACAGTTCTTGTGGAATTGGCAAAGGGATATTTGGGAGCCCATAGAGGGCTATGATGAAAAAGGAAATATCCTCAGATGAAATCTGGAAAGAAGCTTTCTGAGAAACTGCTCTGTGATGTGTGACTTCCACTCACAGAGTACATTTGTATTTCCTGGATCTCTTTGCTAGCCTTATTTATGTGGAATCTGAGAACATATATTTCGGATCCCTTTGAAGACTATAGGGCCAAAGGAAATATCCTCCGATAACAAAGAGAAAGAAGCTTTCAGAGAAACTTCTTTGTGTTCTGTGAAATCATCTCACAGAGTTACAGCTTTCCCCTCAAGAAGCCTTTCGCTAAGACAGTTCTTGTCTAATTGGCAAAGTGATATTTGGAAGCCCATAGAAGGCTATGGTGAAAAAGGAAATATCCTCAGATGAATTCTGGAAAGAGGCTTTCTGAGAAACAGCTCTGTGATGTGTGACTTCCACTCAGGGGTTACATCTGTATTTCGTGGATCTCTTTGCCAGCCTTATTTCTGTGGAATCTTAGAACAGATATTTCGGATCCCTTTGAAGAATCTAGGGCCAAAGGAAATATCCTCCGATAACAAAGAGAAAGAAGCTTTCTGAGAAACTTCTTTGTGTTCTGTGAAATCATCTCACAGAGTTACAGCTTTCCCCTCAAGAAGCCTTTCGCTAAGACAGTTCTTGTGGAATTGGCAAAGGGATATTTAAAAGCCCATAGAGGCCTATGATGAAAGAGGAAATATCCTCAGATGAAATCTGGAAAGAAGCTTTCTGAGAAACTGCTTAGTGTTCTGTTAATTCATCTCACAGAATTACATCTGTATTTCGTGGATCTCTTGGCTAGCCTTCTTTCTGTGGAATCTGAGAACAGATATTTCGGATCCCTTTGAAGAGTATAGGGCCAAAGGAAATATCCTCCGATAACAAAGAGAAAGAAGCTTTCTGAGAAACTTCTTTGTGTTCTGTGAAATCATCTCACAGAGTTACAGATTTCCCCTCAAGAAGCCTTTCGCTAAGACAGTTCTTGTGGAATTGGCAAATGGATATTTGGAAGCCCATAGAGGGCTATGGTGAAAAAGCAAATATCCTCAGATGAAATCTGGAAAGAAGCTTTCTGAGAAACTGCTTATTGTTCTGTTAATTCATCTCACAGAGTTACATCTGTATATCGTGGATCTCTTTGCTAGCCTTATTTCTGTGGAATCTGAGAACAGATATTTCGGATCCCTTTGAACACTATAGGGCCAAAGGAAATATCTTCCGATATCAAAGAGAAAGAAGCTTTCTGAGAAACTTCTTTGTGTTCTGTGAAATCATCTCACAGAGTTACAGCTTTCCCCTCAAGAACCGTTCACTAAGACAGTTCTTGTGGATTTCGCAAAGGGATATTTGGAAGCCCGTAGAGGGCTATGGTGAAAAAGGAAATATTCTCAGATGAAATCTGGAAAGAAGCTTTCTGAGAAACTGCTCTGTGATGTGTGACTTCCACTCACAGAGTTATATCTGTATTTCGTGGATCTCTTTGCTAGCCTTATTTCTGTGGAATCTGAGAACAGATATTTCGGATCCCTTTGAAGACTATAGGGCCAAAGGAAATATCCTCTGATAACAAAGAGAAAGAAGCTTTCTGAGAAACTTCTTTGTGTTCCGTGAAATCATCTCACAGAGTTACAGCTTTCCACTCATGTAGCCTTTCGCTAAGACAGTTCTTGTGGAATTGGCAAAGGATATTTAGGAGCCCATAGAGGCCTATGGTGAAAAAGGAAATATCCTCAGATGAAATCTGGAAAGAAGCTTTCTGAGAATCTGCTTAGTGTTCTGTTAATTCATCTCACACAGTTATATATGTATTTCGTGGATGTCTTTGCTAGCCTTATTTCTGTGGAATCTGAGAACAGATATTTCGGATCCCTTTGAAGACTATAGGGCCAAAGGAAATATCCTCCGATAACAAAGGGAAAGAAGCTTTCTAGGAAACTTCTTTGTGTTCTGTGAAATCATCTCACAGAGTTACAGCTTTCCCCTCAAGAAGCCTTTCGCTAAGACAGTTCTTGTGGAATTTGCAAAGGGATATTTGGAAGCCCGTACCGGGCTATGGTTAAAAAGGAAATATTCTCAGATGAAACCTGGAAAGAAGTTTTCTGAGAAACCGCTCTGTGATGTGTGACTTCCACTCACAGAGTTACATCTCTATTTCATGGTTCTCTTTAATAGCCTTATTTCTGTGGAATGTGAGAACAGGTATTTCGGATCCCTTTGAAGACTATAGGGCCAAAGGAAATATCCTCCGATAACAAAGAGAAGGAAGCTTTCTGAGAAACTTCTTTGTGTTCTGTGAAATCATCTCACAGAGTTACAGCTTTCCCCTCAAAAAGCCTTTCGCTAAGACAGTTCTTGTGGAATTGGCAAAGGTATATTTGGGAGCCCATAGAGGGCTATGGTGAAAAAGGAAATATCCTCAGATGAAATCTGGAAAGAAGCTTTCTGATAAACTGCTTAGTGTTCTGTTAATTCATCTCACAGAGTTACATCTGTATTTCGTGGATCTCTTTGCTAGCCTTATTTCTGTGGAATCTGAGAACAGATATTTCGGATCCCTTTGAAGACTATAGGGCCAAAGGAAATGTCCTCCGATAACAAAGAGAAAGAAGCTTTCTGAGAAACTTCTTTGTTTTCTGTGAAATCATATCACAGAGTTACAGCTTTCCCCTCAAGAAGCCTTTCACTAAGACAGTTCTTGTGGAATTGGCAAAGGGATATTTGGAAGCCCGTAGAGGGCTATGGTGAAAAAGGAAATATCCTCAGATGAAATCTGGAAGGAAGCTTTCTGAGAAACTGCTTAGTGTTCTATTAATTCATCTCACAGAGTTACATGTGTATTTCGTGGATCTCTTTGCTAGCCTTATTTCTGTGGAATCTGAGAACAGATATTTCGGATCCCTTTGAAGACTATAGGGCCAAAGGAAATATCCTCCGATAACAAAGAGAAAGAAGCTTTCTGAGACACATCTTTGTGTTCTGTGAAATCATCTCACAGAGTTACAGCTTTCCCCTCAAGAAGCCTTTCGCTAACACAGTTCTTGTGGAATTGGCAAAGGGATATTTGGAAGCCCATAGAGGGCTATGATGAAAAAGGAAATATCCTCCTGTGAAATCTGGAAAGAAGCTTTCTGAGAAACTGCTCTGTGATGTGTGACTTAGACTCACAGAGTACATCTGTATTTCCTGGATCTCTTTGCTAGCCTTATTTATGTGGAATCTGAGAACAGATATTTCGGATCCCTTTGAAGTCTATAGGGCCAAAGGAAATATCCTCCGATAACAAAGAGAATGAAGCTTTCAGAGAAACTTCTTTGTGTTCTGTGAAATCATCTCACAGAGTTACAGCTTTCCCCTCAAGGAGCCTTTCGCTAAGACAGTTCTTGTCTAATTTGCAAAGTGATATTTGGAAGCCCATAGAGGGCTATGGTGAAAAAGGAAATATCCTCAGATGAAATCTGGAAAGAGGCTTTCTGAGAAACAGCTCTGTGATGTGTGACTTCCACTCAGGGGTTACATCTGTATTTCGTGGATCTCTTTGCCAGCCTTATTTCTGTGGAATCTGAGAACAGATATTTCGGATCCCTTTGAAGAATCTGGGGCCAAAGGAAATATCCTCCGATAACAAAGAGAAAGAAGCTTTCTGAGAACCTTCTTTGTGTTCTGTGAAATCATATCACAGAGTTACAGCTTTCCCCTCAAGAACCGTTCACTAAGACAGTTCTTGTGGAATTCGCAAAGGGATATTTGGGAGCCCGTAGAGGGGTATGGTGAAAAGGGAAATATTCTCAGATGAAATCTGGAAAGAAGCTTTCTGAGAAACTGCTCTGTGATGTGTGACTTCCACTCACAGAGTTATATCTGTATTTCGTGGATCTCTTTGCTAGCCTTATTTCTGTGGAATCTGAGAACAGATATTTCGGATCCCTTTGAAGACTATAGGGCCAAAGGAAATATCCTCTGATAACAAAGAGAAAGAAGCTTTCTGAGAAACTTCTTTGTGTTCCGTGAAATCATCTCACAGAGTTACAGCTTTCCCCTCAAGAAGCCTTTCGCTAAGACAGTTCTTGTGGAATTGGCAAAGGATATTTAGGAGCCCATAGAGGCCTATGGTGAAAAAGGAAATATCCTCAGATGAAATCTGGAAAGAAGCTTTCTGAGAAACTGCTCTGTGATGTGTGACTTAAACTCACAGAGTTACATCTGTATTTCGTGGATCTCTTTGCTAACCTTATTTCTGTGGAATCTGAGAACAGATATTTCGGATCCCTTTGAAGACTATAGGACCAAAGGAAATAACCTCCGATAACAAAGAGAAAGAAGCTTTCTGAGAAACTTCTTTGTGTTCTGTGAAATCATCTCACAGAGTTACAGCTTTCCCCTCAAGAAGCCTTTCGCTAAGACAGTTCTTGTGTAATTGGCAAAGTGATATTTTGAAGCCCATAGATGGCTATGGTGAAAAGGAAATATCCTCAGATGAAATCTGGAAAGAGGCTTTCTGGGAAACTGCTCTGTGATGTGTGACTTCCACTCACAGAGTTACATCTGTATGTCGTGGATCTCTTTGCTAGCCTTATTTCTGTGGAATCTGAGAACAGATATTTCGGATCCCTTTGAAGACTAAAGGGCCAAAGGAAATATCCTCCGATAACAAAGAGAAAGAAGCTTTCTGAGAAACTTCTTTGTGTTCCGTGAAATCATCTCACAGAGTTACAGCTTTCCCCTCAAGAAGCCTTTCGCTAAGACAGTTCTTGTGGAATTGGCAAAGGATATTTAGGAGCCCATAGAGGCCTATGGTGAAAAAGGAAATATCCTCAGATGAAATCTGGAAAGAAGCTTTCTGAGAAACTGCTTAGTGTTTTGTTCATTCATGTGACAGAGTTACATCTGTATTTCGTGGATCTCTTTGCTCGCCTTATTTCTGTGGAATCTGAGAACAGATATTTCGGTTCCCTTTGAAGACTATAGGGCCAAAGGAAATATCCTCTGATAACAAAGAGAAAGAAGCTTTCTGAGAAACTTCTTTGTGTTCTGTGAAATCATCTCACAGAGTTCCAGCATTCCCCTCAAGAAGCCTTTCGCTAAGACAGTTCTTGTGGAATTGGCAAAGGGATATTTGGAAGCCCATAGAGGGATATGGTGAAAAAGGATATATCCTCAGATGAAATCTGGAAAGAAGCTTTCTGAGAAACTGCTTAGTGTTCTGTTAATGCATCTCACAGAGTTACATCTGTATTTCGTGGATCTCTTTGCTAGCCTTATTTCTGTGGAATCTGAGAACAGATATTTCGGATCCCTTTGAAGACTATAGGGCCAAAGGAAATATCCTCCGATAACAAAGAGAAAGAAGATTTCTGAGAAACTTCTTTGTGTTCTGTGAAATCATCTCACAGAGTTACAGCTTTCCCCTCAAGAAGACTTTCGCTAAGACAGTTCTTGTGGAATTGGCAAAGTGATATTTGGAAGCCCATAGAGGGCTGTCGTGATAAAGGAAATATACTCAAATGAAATCTGGAAAGAAGCTTTCTGAGAAACTGCTCTGTGATGTGTGACTTCCACTCACAGAGTTACATCTGTATTTCGTGGATCTCTTTGCTTTCCTTATTTCTGTGGAATCTGAGAACAGATATTTCGGATCCCTTTGAAGTCTATATGGCCAAAGGAAATATCCTCCGATAACAAAGAGAAAGAAGCTTTCTGAGAAACTTCTTTGTGTTCTGTGAAATCATCTCACAGAGTTACAGCTTTCCCCTCAAAAAGCCTTTCGCTAAGACAGTTCTTGTGGTACTGGCAAAGGGATATTTGGGAGCCCATAGAGGCCTATGGTGAAAAAGGAAATATCCTCAGATGAAATCTGGAAAGAAGCTTTCTGAGAAAGTGCTTAGTGTTCTGTTAATTCATCTTACAGAGTTACATCTGTATTTCCTGGATCTCTCTGCTAGCCTTATTTATGTGGAATCTGAGAACAGATATTTCGGATCTCTTTGAAGACTATAGGGCCAAAGGAAATATCCTCCGATAACAAAGAGAAAGAAGCTTTCTTAGAAACTTCTTTGTGTTCTGTGAAATCATCTCACAGAGTTACAGCTTTCCCCTCAAGAAGCCTTTCGCTAAGACAGTTCTTGTGGAATTGGCAAAGGGATATTTGGAAGCCCTTAGAAGGCTATGGTGAAAAAGGAAATATCCTCAGATGAAATCTGGAAAGAAGCTTTCTGAGAAACTGCTTAGTGTTCTCTTAAATCATCTCACAGAGTTACATCTGTATTTCGTGGATCTCTTTGCTAGCCTTATTTCTGTGGAATGTGAGAACAGATATTTCGGATCCCTTTGAAGACTATAGGGCCAAAGGAAATATCCTCCGATAACAAAGAGAAAGAAGCTTTCTGAAAAACTTCTTTGTGTTCTGTGAAATCATCTCACAGAGTTACAGCTTTCCCTTCAAGAAGCCTTTCGCTAAGACAGTTCTTGTGGAATTGGCAAAGTGATATTTGGAAGCCCATAGAGGGCTATGGTGAAAAAGGAAATATCCTCAGATGAAATCTGGAAAGAGGCTTTCTGAGAAACTGCTCTGTGATGTGTGACTTCCACTCACAGAGTACATCTGTATTTTGTGGATCTCTTTGTTAGCCTTATTTCTGTGGAATCTGAGAACAGATATTTCGGATCCCTTTGAAGACTATAGGGCCAAAGGAAATATCCTCCGATAACAAAGAGAAAGAAGTTTTCTGAGAAACTTCTTTTGTTCTGTGAAATCATCTCACAGAGTTACAGCTTTCCCCTCAAGAAGACTTTCGCTAAGATAGTTCTTGTGGAATTGGCAAAGCGATATTTGGAAGCCCATAGAGGGCTATGGTGAAAAAGGAAATATCCTCAGATGAAATCTGGAAAGAGGCTTTCTGAGAAACTGCTCTGTGATTTGTGACTTCCACTCACAGAGTTACATCTGTATTTCGTGGATCTCTTTGTTAGCCTTATTTCTGTGGAATCTGAGAACAGGTATTTTGGATCCCTTTGAAGACTATAGGGCCAAAGGAAATATCCTCCGATAACAAAGAGAAAGAAGCTTTCTGAGAAACTTCTTTGTGTTCTGTGAAATCATCTCACAGAGTTACAGCTTTCCCCTCAAGAAGCCTTTCGCTAAGACAGTTCTTGTGGAATTGGCAAAGGGATATTTAGGAGCCCATAGAGGCCTATGATGAAAGAGGAAACATCCTCAGATGAAGTCTGGAAAGAAGCTTTCTGAGAAACTGCTTAGTGTTCTGTTAATTCATCTCACAGAATTACATCTGTATTTCGTGGATCTCTTGTCTAGCCTTATTTCTGTGGAATCTGAGAACAGATATTTCGGATCCCTTTGAAGACTATAGGGCCAAAGGAAATATCCTCCGATAACAAAGAGAAAGAAGCTTTCTGAGAAACTTCTTTGTGTTCTGTGAAATTATCTCACAGAGTTACTGCTTTCCCCTCAAGAAGCCTTTCGCTAAGACAGTTCTTGTGGAATTGGCAAATGGATATTTGGAAGCCCATAGAGGGCTATGTTGAAAAAGCAAATATCCTCAGATGAAATCTGGAAAGAAGCTTTCTGAGAAACTGCTTATTGTTCTGTTAATTCATCTCACAGAGTGACATCTGTATATCGTGGATCTCTTTGCTAGCCTTATTTCTCTGGAATCTGAGAACAGATATTTCGGATCCCTTTGAAGACTATAGGGCCAAAGGAAATATCTTCCGATATCAAAGAGAAAGAAGCTTTCTGAGAAACTTCTTTGTGTTCTGTGAAATCATCTCACAGAGTTACAGCTTTCCCCTCAAGAACCGTTCACTAAGACAGTTCTTGTGGATTTCGCAAAGGGATATTTGGAAGCCCGTAGAGGGCTATGGTGAAAAAGGAAATATTCTCAGATGAAATCTGGAAAGAAGCTTTCTGAGAAACTGCTCTGTGATGTGTGACTTCCACTCACAGAGTTATATCTGTATTTCGTGGATCTCTTTGCTAGCCTTATTTCTGTGGAATCTGAGAACAGATATTTCGGATCCCTTTGAAGACTATAGGGCCAAAGGAAATATCCTCTGATAACAAAGAGAAAGAAGCTTTCTGAGAAACTTCTTTGTGTTCCGTGAAGTCATCACACAGAGTTACAGCTTTCCACTCATGAAGCCTTTCGCTAAGACAGTTCTTGTGGAATTGGAAAGGATATTTAGGAGCCCATAGAGGCCTATGGTGAAAAAGGAAATATCCTCAGATGAAATCTGGAAAGAAGCTTTCTGAGAATCTGCTTAGTGTTCTGTTAATTCATCTCACACAGTTATATATGTATTTCGTGGATGTCTTTGCTAGCCTTATTTCTGTGGAATCTGAGAACAGATATTTCGGATCCCTTTGAAGACTATAGGGCCAAAGGAAATATCCTCCGATAACAAAGGGAAAGAAGCTTTCTGAGAAACTTCTTTGTGTTCCGAGAAATCATCTCACAGAGTTACAGCTTTCCCCTCAAAAAGCCTTACGCTAAGACAGTTCTTGTGGAATTGGCAAAGGGATATTTCGGAGCCCATAGAATCCTATGGTGAAAAAGGAATTATCCTCAGATGAAATCTGGAAAGAAGCTTTCTGATAAACTGCTTAGTGTTCTGTTAATTCATCTCACAGAGTTACATCTTTATTTTGTGGATCTCTTTGCTAGCCTTATTTCTGTGGAATCTGAGAACAGATATTTCGGATCCCTTTGAAGACTATAGGGCCAAAGGAAACGTCCTCGATAACAAAGAGAAAGAAGCTTTCTGAGAAACTTCTTTGTGTTCTGTGAAATCATCTCACAGAGTTACAGCTTTCCCCTCAAGAAGCCTTTCCCTAAGACAGTTCTTGTGGAATTGGCAAAGTGATATTTGGAAGCCCTTAGAAGGCTATGGTGAAAAAGGAAATATCCTCAGATGAAATCTGGAAAGAAGCTTTCTGAGAAACTGCTTAGTGTTCTGTTAATTCGTCTCACAGAGTTACATCTCTATTTCGTGGATCTCTTTGCTAGCCTTATTTCTGTGGAATCTGAGAACAGATATTTCGGATCCCTTTGAAGACTATAGGGCCAAAGGAAATATCCTCCGATAACAAAGAGAAAGAAGCTTTCTGAAAAACTTCTTTGTGTTCTGTGAAATCATCTCACAGAGTTACAGCTTTCCCCTCTAGAAGCCTTTCGCTAAGACAGTTCTTGTGGAATTGGCAAAGTGATATTTGGAAGCCCATACAGGGCTATGGTGAAAAAGGAAATATCCTCAGATGAAATCTGGAAAGAGGCTTTCTGAGAAACTGCTCTGTGATGTGTGACTTCCACTCACAGAGTACATCTGTATTTTGTGGATCTCTTTGCTAGCCTTATTTCTGTGGAATCTGAGAACAGATATTTCGGATCCCTTTGAAGACTATAGGGCCAAAGGAAATATCCTCCGATAACAAAGAGAAAGAAGCTTTCTGAGAAACTTCTTTGTGTTCTGTGAAGTCATCTCACAGAGTTACAGCTTTCCCCTCAAGAAGCCTTTCGCTAACTTAGTTCTTGTGGAATTGGCAAAGGGATATTTGGAAGCACATAGAGGGCTATGATGAAAAAGGAAATATCCTCAGGTGAAATCTGGAAAGAAGCTTTCTGAGAAACTGCTCTGTGATGTGTGACTTCCACTCACACAGTACATCTGTATTTCCTGGATCTCTTTGCTAGCCTTATTTATGTGGAATCTGAGAACAGATATTTCGGATCCCTTTGAAGACTATAGGGCCAAAGGAAATATCCTCCGATAACAAAGAGAAAGAAGCTTTGTTAGAAACTTCTTTGTGTTCTGTGAAATCATCTCACAGAGTTACAGCTTTCCCCTCAAGAAGCCTTTCGCTAAGACAGTTCTTGTCTAATTGGCAAAGTGATATTTGGAAGCCCATAGAGGGCTATGGTGAAAAAGGAAATATCCTCAGATAAAATCTGGAAAGAGGCTTTCTGAGAAACTGCTCTGTGATGTGTGACTTCCACTCAGGGGTTACATCTGTATTTCGTGGATCTCTTTGCCAGCCTTCTTTCTGTGGAATCTGAGAACAGATATTTCGGATCCCTTTGAAGACTATAGGGCCAAAGGAAATATCTTCCGATAACAAAGAGAAAGAAGCTTTCTGAGAAACTTCTTTGTGTTCTGTGAAATCATCTCACAGAGTTACAGCTTTCCCCTCAAGAAGCCTTTCGCTAAGACAGTTCTTGTGTAATTGGCAAAGTGATATTTGGAAGCCCATAGAGGTCTATGGTGAAAAGGAAATATCCTCAGATGAAATCTGGAAAGAGGCTTTCTGAGAAACTGCTCTGTGATGTGTGACTTCCACTCACAGAGTTACATCTGTATTTCGTGGATCTCTTTGCTTGCCTTATTTCTGTGGAATCTGAGAACAGATATTTCGGATCCCTTTGAAGACTATAGGGCCAAAGGAAATATCCTCCGATAACAAAGAGAAAGAAGCTTTCTGAGAAACTTCTTTGTGTTCCGTGAAATCATCTCACAGAGTTACAGCTTTCCCCTCAAGAAGCCTTTCGCTAAGACAGTTCTTGTGGAATTGGCAAAGGATATTTAAGAGCCCATAGAGGCCTATGGTGAAAAAGGAAATATCCTCAGATGAAATCTGGAAAGAAGCTTTCTGAGAAACTGCTTAGTGTTTTTTTTTAATTCATCTCACAGAGTTACATCTGTATTTCGTGGATCTCTTTGCTCGCCTTATTTCTGTGGAATCTGAGAACAGATATTTCGGTTCCCTTTGAAGACTATAGGGCCAAAGGAAATATCCTCTGATAACAAACAGAAAGAAGCTTTCTGAGAAACTTCTTTGTGTTAGTGAAATCATCTCACAGAGTTACAGCTTTCCCCTCAAAAAGCCTAACGCTAAGACAGTTCTTGTGGAATTGGCAAAGGGATATTTGGAAGCCCATAGAGGGATATGGTGAAAAAGGAAATATCCTCAGATGAAATCTGGAAAGAAGCTTTCTGAGAAAGTGCTTAGGGTTCTGTTAATTCATCTTACAGAGTTACATCTGTATTTCCTGGATATCTTTGCTAGCCTTATTTATGTGGAATCTGAGAACAGATATTTCGGATCCCTTTGAAGACTATAGGGCCAAAGGAAATATCCTCCGATAACAAAGAGAAAGAAGCTTTCTTAGAAACTTCTCTGTGTTCTGTGAAATCATCTCACAGAGTTACAGCTTTCCCCTCTAGAAGCCTTTCGCTAAGACAGTTCTTGTGGAATTGGCAAAGTGATATTTGGAAGCCCATAGAGGGCTATGGTGAAAAAGGAAATATCCTCAGATGAAATCTGGAAAGAGGCTTTCTGAGAAACTGCTCTGTGATATGTGACTTCCACTCACAGAGTACATCTGTATTTTGTGGATCTCTTTGCTAGCCTTATTTCTGTGGAATCTGAGAACAAATATTTCGGATCCCTTTGAAGACTATAGGGCGAAAGGAAATATCCTCCGATAACAAAGAGAAAGAAGTTTTCTGAGAAACTTCTTTGTGTTCTGTGAAATCATATCACAGAGTTACAGCTTTCCCCTCAAGAATACTTTCGCTAAGACAGTTCTTTTGGAATTGGCAAAGCGATATTTGGAAGCCCATAGAGGGCGATGGTGAAAAAGGAAATATCCTCAGAAGAAATCTGGAAAGAGGCTTTCTGAGAAACTGCTCTGTGAGGTGTGACTTCCACTCACAGAGTTACATCTGTATTTCGTGGATCTCTTTGTTAGCCTTATTTCTGTGGAATCTGAGAACAGATATTTCGGATCCCTTTGAAGACTATAGGGCCAAAGGAAATATCCTCCGATAACAAAATGAAAGAATCTTTCTGAGAAACTTCTTTGTGTTCTGTGAAATCATCTCACAGAGTTACAGCTTTCCCCTCAAGAAGCCTTTCACTAAGACAGTTCTTGTGCAATTGGCAAAGTGATATTTGGAAACCCATAGAGGGCTATGGTGAAAAAGGAAATATCCTCAGATGAAATCTGGAAAGCAGCTTTCTGAGAAACTGCTTAGTGTTCTGTTTATTCATCTCACAGAGTTAAATCTGTATTTCGTGGATGTCTTTGCTAGCCTTATTTCTGTGGAATCTGAGAACAGATATTTCGGATCCCTTTGAAGACTATAGGGCCAAAGGAAATATCCTCCGATAACAAAGAGAAAGAAGCTTTCTGAGCAACTTCTTTGTGTTTTGTGAAATCATCTCACAGACTTACAGCTTTCCCCTCAAGAAGCCTTTCGCTAAGGCTGTTCTTGTGGAATTGGCAAAGGGATATTTGGAAGCCCGTAGAGGGCTATGTTGAAAAAGGAAATCCTCAGATGAAATCTGGAAAGAAGCTTTCTGAGAAACTGCTTAGTCTTCTGTTAATTCATCTCACAGAGCTACATCTGCATTTCGTGGATCTCTTTGTTAGCCTTATTTCTGTGGAATCTGAGAACAGATATTTCGGATCCCTTTGAAAACTCTAGGGCCAAAGGAAATATCCTCCGATAACAAAGAGAAAGAAGCTTTCTGAGAAACTTCTTTGTGTTCTGTGAAATCATCTCACAGAGTTACAGTTTCCCCCTCAAGAAGCCGTTCGCTAAGACAGTTCTTGTGGAATTTGCAAAGCGATATTTGGAAACCCGTAGAGGGCTATGGTGAAAAAGGAAATATTCTCAGATGAAATCTGGAAAGAAGCTTTCTGAGAAACTGCTCTGTGATGTGTGACTTCCACTCACAGAGTACATCTGTATTTTGTGGATCTCTTTGCTAGCCTTATTTCTGTGGAATCTGAGAACAGATATTTCGGATCCCTTTGAAGACTATAGGGCCACAGGAAATATCCTCCGATAACAAAGAGAAAGAAGTTTTCTGAGAAACTTCTTTGTGTTCTGTGAAATCATCTCACAGAGTTACAGCTTTCCCCTCAAGAAGACTTTCGCTAAGACAGTTCTTGTGGAATTGGCAAACGATATTTGGAAGCCCATAGAGGGCTATGGTGAAAAAGGAAATATCCTCAGATGAAATCTGGAAAGAGGGTTTCTGAGAAACTGCTCTGTGAGGTGTGACGTCCACTCACAGAGTTACATCTGTATTTCGTGGATCTCTTTGTTAGCCTTATTTCTGTGGAATCTGAGAACAGATATTTCGGATCCCTTTGAAGACTATAGGGCCAAAGGAAATATCCTCCGATAACAAAATGAAAGAAGCTTTCTGAGAAACTTCTTTGTGTTCTGTGAAATCATCTCACAGAGTTACAGCTTTCCCCTCAAGAAGCCTTTCACTAAGACAGTTCTTGTGGAATTGGCAAAGTGATATTTGGAAGCCCATAGAGGGGTATGGTGAAAAAAGAAATATCCTCAGATGAAATCTGGAAAGAAGCTTTCTGAGAAACTGCTTAGTGTTCTGCTAATTCATCTAACAGAGTTACATCTGTATTTCGTGGATCTCTTTGCTAGCCTTATTTCTGTGGAATCTGAGAACAGATATTTCGGATCCCTTTGAAGACTATAGGGCCAAAGGAAATATCCTCCGATAACAAAGAGAAAGAAGCTTTCTGAGAAACTTCTTTGTGTTCTGTGAAATCATCTCACAGAGTTACAGCTTTCCCCACAAGAAGCCTTTCGCTAAGACTGTTCTTGTGTAATTGGCAAAGTGATATTTGGAAGCCCATAGATGGCTATGGTGAAAAGGAAATATCCTCAGATGAAATCTGGAAAGAGGCTTTCTGAGAAACTGCTCTGTGATCTGTGACTTCCACTCACAGAGTTACATCTGTATTTCGTGGATCTCTTTGCTAGCCTTATTTCTGTGGAATCTGAGAACAGATATTTCGGATCCCTTTGAAGACTCTAGGGCCAAAGGAAATATCCTCTGATAACAAAGAGAAAGAAGCTTTCTGAGAAACTTCTTTGTGTTCTGTGAAATCATCCCCCAGAGTTACAGCTTTCCCCTCAAGAAGCCTTTCGCTAAGACACTTCTTGTGGAATTGGCAAAGGATATTTGGGAGCCCTTAGAGGCCTATGGTGAAAAAGGAAATATCCTCAGATGAAATCTGGAAAGAAGCTTTCTGAGAAACTGCTCTGTGATGTGTGACTTCCACTCACAGAGTAAAATCTCTATTTCATGGTTCTCTTTGCTAGCCTTATTTCTGTGGAATCTGAGAACAGATATTTCGGATCCCTTTGAAGACTATAGGGCCAAAGGAAATATCCTCCGATAACAAAGGGAAAGAAGCTTTCTGAGAAACTTCTTTGGGTTCTGTGAAATCATCTCACAGAGTTACAGCTTTCCCCTCAAACAGCCTTACGCTAAGACAGTTCTTGTGGAATTGGCAAAGGGATATTTCGGAGCCCATAGAGGCCTATGGTGAAAAAGGAATTATCCTCAGATGAAATCTGGAAAGAAGCTTTCTGATAAAGTGCTTAGTGTTCTGTTAATTCATCTCACAGAGTTACATCTTTATTTTGTGGATCTCTTTGCTAGCCTTATTTCTGTGGAATCTGAGAACAGATATTTCGGATCCCTTTGAAGACTATAGGGCCAACGGAAACGTCCTCCGATAACAAAGAGAAAGAAGCTTTCTGAGAAACTTCTTTGTGTTCTGTGAAATCATCTCACAGAGCTACAGCTTTCCCCTCAAGAAGCCTTTCACTAAGACAGTTCTTGTGGAATTGGCAAAGGGATATTTGGAAGCCCGTAGAGGGCTATGGTGAAAACGGAAATATCCTCAGATGAAATCTGGAAAGAAGCTTTCTGAGAAACTGCTTAGTGTTCTGTTAATTCATCTCACAGAGTTACCTGTGTATTTCGTGGATCTCTTTGCTAGCCTTATTTCTGTGGAATCTGAGAACAGATATTTCGGATCCCTTTGAAGACTATAGGGCCAAAGGAAATATCCTCCGATAACAAAGAGAAAGAAGCTTTCTGAGAAACTTCTTTGTGTTCTGTGAAATCATCTCGCAGAGTTACAGCTTTCCCTTCAAAAAGCCTTTCGCTAAGACAGTTCTTGTGGTACTGGCAAAGAGATATTTGGGAACCCATAGAGGCCTATGGTGAAAAAGGAAATATCCTCAGATGAAATCTGGAAAGAAGCTTTCTGAGAAAGTGCTTAGGGTTCTGTTAATTCATCTTACAGAGTTACATCTGTATTTCCTGGATATCTTTGCTAGCCTTATTTATGTGGAATCTGAGAACAGATATTTCGGATCCCTTTGAAGACTATAGGGCCAAAGGAAATATCCTCCGATAACAAAGAGAAAGAAGCTTTCTTAGAAACTTCTCTGTGTTCTGTGAAATCATCTCACAGAGTTACAGCTTTCCCCTCTAGAAGCCTTTCGCTAAGACAGTTCTTGTGGAATTGGCAAAGTGATATTTGGAAGCCCATAGAGGGCTATGGTGAAAAAGGAAATATCCTCAGATGAAATCTGGAAAGAGGCTTTCTGAGAAACTGCTCTGTGATATGTGACTTCCACTCACAGAGTACATCTGTATTTTGTGGATCTCTTTGCTAGCCTTATTTCTGTGGAATCTGAGAACAAATATTTCGGATCCCTTTGAAGACTATAGGGCGAAAGGAAATATCCTCCGATAACAAAGAGAAAGAAGTTTTCTGAGAAACTTCTTTGTGTTCTGTGAAATCATATCACAGAGTTACAGCTTTCCCCTCAAGAATACTTTCGCTAAGACAGTTCTTTTGGAATTGGCAAAGCGATATTTGGAAGCCCATAGAGGGCGATGGTGAAAAAGGAAATATCCTCAGAAGAAATCTGGAAAGAGGCTTTCTGAGAAACTGCTCTGTGAGGTGTGACTTCCACTCACAGAGTTACATCTGTATTTCGTGGATCTCTTTGTTAGCCTTATTTCTGTGGAATCTGAGAACAGATATTTCGGATCCCTTTGAAGACTATAGGGCCAAAGGAAATATCCTCCGATAACAAAATGAAAGAATCTTTCTGAGAAACTTCTTTGTGTTCTGTGAAATCATCTCACAGAGTTACAGCTTTCCCCTCAAGAAGCCTTTCACTAAGACAGTTCTTGTGCAATTGGCAAAGTGATATTTGGAAACTCATAGAGGGCTATGGTGAAAAAGGAAATATCCTCAGATGAAATCTGGAAAGCAGCTTTCTGAGAAACTGCTTAGTGTTCTGTTTATTCATCTCACAGAGTTAAATCTGTATTTCGTGGATGTCTTTGCTAGCCTTATTTCTGTGGAATCTGAGAACAGATATTTCGGATCCCTTTGAAGACTATAGGGCCAAAGGAAATATCCTCCGATAACAAAGAGAAAGAAGCTTTCTGAGCAACTTCTTTGTGTTTTGTGAAATCATCTCACAGACTTACAGCTTTCCCCTCAAGAAGCCTTTCGCTAAGGCTGTTCTTGTGGAATTGGCAAAGGGATATTTGGAAGCCCGTAGAGGGCTATGTTGAAAAAGGAAATCCTCAGATGAAATCTGGAAAGAAGCTTTCTGAGAAACTGCTTAGTCTTCTGTTAATTCATCTCACAGAGCTACATCTGCATTTCGTGGATCTCTTTGTTAGCCTTATTTCTGTGGAATCTGAGAACAGATATTTCGGATCCCTTTGAAAACTCTAGGGCCAAAGGAAATATCCTCCGATAACAAAGAGAAAGAAGCTTTCTGAGAAACTTCTTTGTGTTCTGTGAAATCATCTCACAGAGTTACAGTTTCCCCCTCAAGAAGCCGTTCGCTAAGACAGTTCTTGTGGAATTTGCAAAGCGATATTTGGAAACCCGTAGAGGGCTATGGTGAAAAAGGAAATATTCTCAGATGAAATCTGGAAAGAAGCTTTCTGAGAAACTGCTCTGTGATGTGTGACTTCCACTCACAGAGTTACATCTGTATTTCGTGGATTTCTTTGCTAGCCTTATTTCTGTGGAATCTGAGAACAGATATTTCGGATCCCTTTGAAGACTATAGGGACAAAGGAAATATCCTCTGATAACAAAGAGAAAGAAGCTTTCTGAGAAACTTCTTTCTGTTCTGTGAAATCATCTCACAGAGTTACAGCTTTCCCCTCAAGAAGCCTTTCGCTAAGACAGTTCTTGTGGAATTGGCAAAGTGATATTTGGAACCCCTAGAAGGCTATGGTGAAAAAGGAAATATCCTCAGATGAAATCTGGAAAGAAGCTTTCTGAGAAAGTGCTTATTGTTCTGTTAATTCATCTCACAGAGTTACATCTGTATTTTGTGGATCTCTTTGCTAGCCTTATTTCTGTGGAATCTGAGAACAGATATTTCGGATCCCTTTGAAGACTATAGGGCCAAAGGAAATATCCTCCGATAACAAAGAGAAAGAAGCTTTCTGAGAAACTTCTTTGTGTTCTGTGAAATCATCTCACAGAGTTACATCTTTCCCCTCAAGAAGCCTTTCGCTAGGACAGTTCTTTTGGAATTGGCAAAGGGATATTTGGAAGCCCATAGAGGGCTGTGGTGAAAAAGGAAATATCCTCAGATGAAATCTGGAAAGAAGCTTTCTGAGAAACTGCTCTGTGATGTGTGACTTCCACTCACAGAGTACATCTGTATTTTGTGGATCTCTTTGCTAGCCTTATTTCTGTGGAATTTGAGAACATATATTTCGGATCCCTATGAAGACTATAGTGCCAAATGAAATATCCTCCGATAACAAAGAGAAAGAAGCTTTCTGAGCAACTTCTTTGTGTTTTGTGAAATCATCTCACAGACTTACAGCTTTCGCCTCAAGAAGCCTTTCGCTAAGACAGTTCTTGTGGAATTGGCAAAGTGATATTTGGAACCCCTAGAAGGCTATGGTGAAAAAGGAAATATCCTCAGATGAAATCTGGAAAGAAGCTTTCTGAGAAACTGCTTAGTGTTCTGTTAATTCATCTCACAGAGTTACATCTATATTTCGTGGATCTCTTGGCTAGCCTTATTTCTGTGGAATCTGAGAACAGATATTTCGGATCCCTTTGAAGACTATGGGGCCAAAGGATATATCCTCCGATAACAAAGAGAAAGAAGCTTTCTGAGAAACATCTTTGTGTTCTGTGAAATCATCTCACAGAGTTACAGCTTTCCCCTCAAGAAGCCTTTCGCTAAGACAGTTCTTGTGGAATTGGCAAAGGGATATTTGGAAGCCCTTAGAGGGCTATGTTGAAAAAGGAAATATCCTCAGATCAAATCTGGAAAGAAGCTTTCTGAGAAACTGCTTATTGTTCTGTTAATTCATCTCACAGAGTTACATCTGTATTTTGTGGATCTCTTTGCTAGCCTTATTTCTGTGGAATCTGAGAACAGATATTTCGGATCCCTTTGAAGACTATAGGGCCAAAGGAAATATCCTCCGATAACAAAGAGAAAGAAGCTTTCTGAGAAACTTCTTTGTGTTCTGTGAAATCATCTCACAGAGTTACATCTTTCCCCTCAAGAAGCCTTTCGCTAGGACAGTTCTTTTGGAATTGGCAAAGGGATATTTGGAAGCCCATAGAGGGCTGTGGTGAAAAAGGAAATATCCTCAGATGAAATCTGGAAAGAAGCTTTCTGAGAAACTGCTTATTGTTCTGTTAATTCATCTCACAGAGTTACATCTGTATTTCGTGGATCTCTTTCCTAGCCTTATTTCTGTGGAATCTGAGAACAGATATTTCGGATCCTTTTGAAGACTATGGGGTCAAAGGAAATATCATCCGATAACAAAGAGAAAGAAGCTTTCTGAGAAACTTCTTTGTGTTCTGTGAAATCATCTCACAGAGTTACAGCTTCCCCCTCAAGAACCGTTCACTAAGACAGTTCTTGTGGAATTCGCAAAGGGATATTTGGAAGCCCGTAGAGGGCTATGGTGAAAAAGGAAATATTCTCAGATTAAATCTGGAAAGAAGCTTTCTGAGAAACTGCTCTGTGATGTGTGACTTCCACTCACAGAGTACATCTGTATTTCGAGGATCTCTTTGCTAACCTTATTTCTGTGGAATCTGAGAACCGATATTTCGAATCCCTTTGAAGACTATAGGGCCAAAGGAAATATCCTCCGATAACAAAGAGAAAGAAGCTTTCTGAGAAACTTCTTTGTGTTCTGTGAAATCATCTCACAGAGTTACAGCTTTCCTCTCAAAAAGCCTTTCGCTAAGACAGTTCTTTTGGAACTGGCAAAGGGAGATTTGGGAGCCCATAGAGGCCTATGGTGAAAAAGGAAATATCCTCAGATGAAATCTGGAAAGAAGCTTTCTGAGAAAGTGCTTAGTGTTATGTTAATTCATCTCACAGAGTTACATCTGTATTTCGTGCATCTCTTTGCTAGCCTTATTTCTGTGGAATCTGAGAACAGATATTTCGGATCCCTTTGAAGACTATAGGGCCAAAGGAAATATCCTCCGATAACAAAGAGAAAGAAGCTTTCTGAGAAACTTCTTTGTGTTCTGTGAAATCATCTCACAGAGTTACAGCTTTCCCCTCAAGAAGACTTTCGCTAAGACAGTTCTTGAGGAATTGGCAAAGGGATATTTGTAAGCCCTTAGAGGGCTATGGTGAAAAAGGAAATATCCTCAGATGAAATCTGGAAAGAAGCTTTCTGAGAAACTGCTTTGTGTTCTGTAAATTCATCTCACAGAGTTACATCTGTATTTCGTGGATCTCTTTGCTAGCCTTATTTCTGTGGAATCTGCGAACAGATATTTCAGATCCCGTTGAAGACTAAAGGGCCCAAGGTAATATCCTCCGATAACAAAGAGAAAGAAGCTTTCTGAGAAACTTCTTTCTGTTCTGTGAAATCATCTCACGGAGTTACAGCTTTCCCCTCAAGAAGCCTTTAGCTAAGACAGTTCTTGTGGAATTGGCAAAGGGATATTTGGAAGCCCATAGACGGCTATGATGAAAAAGGAAATATCCTCAGGTGAAATCTGGAAAGAAGCTTTCTGAGAAACTGCTCTGTGATGTGTCACTTCCACTAACAGAGTACATCTGTATTTCGTGGATCTCTTTGCTAGCCTTATTTCTGTGGAATCTGAGAACAGATATTTGGGATCCCTTTGAAGACTATAGGGCCAAAGGAAATATCCTCCGATAACAAAGAGAAAGAAGCTTTCTGAGAAACTTCTTTGTGTTCTGTGAAATCATCTCACAGAGTTACAGCTTTCCCCTCAAGAAGCCTTTCGCTAAGACAGTTCTTGTGGAATTGGCAAAGGGATATTTGGAAGCCCGTAGAGGGCTATGGTGAAAAAGGAATTATACTCAGATGAAATCTGGAAAGAAGCTTTCTGAGAAACTGCTCTGTGATGTGTGACTTCCACTCACAGAGTTACATCTGTATTTCGTGGATCTCTTTGCTCGCCTTATTTCTGTGGAATCTGAGAACAGATATTTCGGATCCCTTTGAAGACTATAGGGCCAAAGGAAATATCCTCCGATAACAAAGAGAAAGAAGCTTTCTGAGAAACTTCCTTGTGTTCTGTGAAATCATCTCACAGAGTTACAGCTTTCCCCTCAAGAAGCCTTTCGCTAAGACACTTCCTGTGGAATTGGCAAAGGGATATTTGGAAGCCCTTAGAGGGCTATGGTGAAAAAGGAAATATCCTCAGATGAAATCTGGAAAGAAGCTTTCTGAGAAAGTGCTTAGTGTTCTGTTAATTCATCTCACAGAGTTACATCTGTATTTCGTGCATCTCTTTGCTAGCCTTATTTCTGTGGAATCTGAGAACAGATATTTCGGATCCCTTTGAACACTATAGGGCCAAAGGAAATATCCTCGAATAACAAAGAGAAAGAAGCTTTCTGAGAAACTTCTTTGTGTTCTGTGAAATCATCTCACAGAGTTACAGCTTTCCCCTCAAGAAACCTTTCGCTAAGACAGTTCTTGTGGAATTGGCAAAGTGATATTTGGAAGCCCGTAGAGGGCTATGGTGAAAAAGGAATTATCCTCAGATGAAATCTGGAAAGAAGCTTTCTGAGAAACTGCTCTGTGATGTGTGACTTCCACTCACAGAAGTACATCTGTATTTCGTGGATCTCTTTGCTAGCCTTATTTCTGTAGAATCTGAGAACAGATATTTCGGATCCCTTTGAAGACTATAGGGCCAAAGGAAATCTCCTCTGATAACAAGGAGAAAGAAGCTTTCTGAGAAATTTCTTTGTGTTCTGTGAAATCATCTCACAGAGTGACAGCTTTCCCCTTAAGAAGCCTTTCGCTAAGACAGTCTTGTGGAATTGGCAAAGTGATATTTGGAAGCCCATAAAGGGCTATGGTGAAAAAGGAAATATCCTCAGTTGAAATCTGGAAAGAAGCTTTCTGAGAAACTGCTCTGTGATGTGTGACTTCAACGCACAGAGTTACATCTCTATTTCTTGGATGTCTTTTCTAGCCTTATTTCTGTGGAATCTGAGAACAAATATTTCGGATCCCTTTGAAGAGTATAGGGCCAAAGGAAATATCCTCCGATAACAAAGAGAAAGAAGCTTTCTGAGAAACTTCTTTGTGTTCTGTGAAATCATCTCACTGAGTTACAGCTTTCCCCGCAAAAAGCCTTTCGCTAAGACAGTTCTTGTGGAATTGGCAAAGGGATATTTGGGAGCCCATAGAGGCCTATGGTGAAAAAGGAAATATCCTCAGATGAAATCTGGAAAGAAGCTTTCTGAGAAAGTTCTTAGTGTTCTGTTAATTCATCTCACAGAGTTACATCTGTATTTCGTGGATCTCTTTGCTAGCCTTATTTCTGTGGAATCTGAGAACAGATATTTCGGATCCCTTTGAAGACTACAGGGCCAAAGGAAATATCCTCCGATAACAAAGAGAAAGAAGCTTTCTGAGAAACTTCTTTGTGTTCTGTGAAATCATCTTACAGAGTTACAGCTTCCCTCAAGAAGCCTTTCGCTAAGACAGTTCTTGTGGAATTGGCAAAGTGATATTTGGAAGCCCTTAGAGGGCTATGGTGAAAAAGGAAATATCCTCAGATGAAATCTGGAAAGAAGCTTTCTGATAAACTGCTTAGTGTTCTGTTAATTCATCTCACAGAGTTACATCTGTATTTCGTGGATCTCTTTGCTCGCCTTATTTCTGTGGAATCTGAGAACAGATATTTCGGATCCCTTTGAAGACTATAGGGCCAAAGGAAATATCCTCCGATAAAAAAGAGAAAGAAGCTTTCTGAAAAACTTCTTTGTGTTTTGTGAAATCATCTCACAGAGTTACAGCTTTCCCCTCAAGAAGCCTTTCGCTAAGACAGTTCTTGTGGAAATGGCAAAGGGATATTTGGAAGCCCGTAGAGGGCTATGTTGAAAAAGGAAATATCCTCAGATGAAATCTGGAAAGAAGATTTCTGAGAAACTTCTTAGTCTTCTGTTAATTCTTCTCACAAAGTTACATGTGTATTTCGTGGATCTCTTTGCTTTCCTTATTTCTGTGGAATCTGAGAATAGATATTTCGGATCCCTTTGAAGACTATAGGGCCAAAGGAAATATCCTCCGATAACAAAGAGAAAGAAGCTTTCTGAGAAACTTCTTTGTGTTCTGTGAAATCATCTCACAGAGTTACAGCTTTCCCCTCAAGAAGCCTTTCGCTAAGACAGGTCTTGTGGAATTAGCAAAGGGATATTTGGAAGCCCTTAGAGGGCTATGGTGAAAAAGGAAATATCCTCAGATGAAATCTGGAAAGAAGCTTTCTGAGAAACTGCTCTGTGATGTGTGACTTCCACTCACAGAGTACATCTGTATTTCGTGGATCTCTTTGCTAGCCTTATTTCTGTGGAATCTGAGAACAGATATTTCGGATCCCTTTGAAGACTATATGGCCAAAGGAAATATCCTCCGATAACAAAGAGAAAGAAGCTTTCTGAGAAACTTCTTTGTGTTCTTTGAAATCATCTCACAGAGTTACAGCTTTCCCGTCAAGAAGCCATTCGCTAAGACAGTTCTTGTGGAATTGGCAAAGGGATATTTGGAAGCCCATAGAGGGCTATGGTGAAAAAGGAAATATCCTCAGATGAAATCTGGAAAGAAGCTTCCTGAGAAACTGCTTAGTGTTCTGTTAATTCATCTCACAGAGTTACATCTGTATTTCGTGGATCTCTTTGCTAGCCTTATTTCTGTGGAATCAGAGAGCAGATATTTCAGATGTCTTCCAAGACTATAAGGCCAAAGGAAATATCCTCCGATTAGAAGGAGAAAGTAGCTTTCTGAGAAACTTCTTTGTGTTCTGTGAAATCATCTCACAGAGTTACAGCTTTCCCCTCAAGAAACCTTTCGCTAAGACAGTTCTTGTGGAATTGGCAAAGGGATATTTGGAAGCCCTAGAGGGCTTTGGTGAAAAAGGAAATATTCTCAGATGAAATCTGGAAAGAAGCTTTCTGAGAAACTGATCTGTGATGTGTGACTTCCACTCACAGAAGTACATCTGTATTTCGTGGATCTCTTTGCTAGCCTTATTTCTGTGGAATCTGAGAATAGATATTTCGGATCCCTTTGAAGACTATAGGGCCAAAGGAAATCTCCTCTGATACCAAAGAGAAAGAAGCTTTCTGAGAAACTTCTTTGTGTTCTGTGAAATCATCTCACAGAGTTACAGCTTTCCCCTCAAGAAGCCTTTCGCTAAGACAGTTCTTGTGGAATTGGCAAAGTGATATTTGGAAGCCCACAGAGGGATATGGTGCAAAAGGAAATATCCTCAGATGAAATCTGGAAAGATGCTTTCTGAGAAACTGCTCTGTGATGTGGGACTTCCACTCACAGAGTTACATCAGTATTTCGTGGATCTCTTTGCTAGCCTTATTTCTGTGGAATATGAGAACAGATATTTCGGATCCCTTTGAAGACTACAGGGCCAAAGGAAATATCCTCCCATAACAAACAGAAAGAAGCTTTCTGAGAAACTTCTTTGTGTTCTGTGAAATCATCTCACAGAGATACAGCTTTCCCCTCCAGAAGCCTTTCGCTAAGGCAGTTCTTGTGGAATTGGCAAAGTGATATTTGGAAGCCCATAGAGGGCTAAGGTGAAAAAGGAAATATCCTCAGATGAAATCTGGAAAGAAGCTTTCTGAGAAACTGCTTAGTGTTCTCTTAATTCATCTCACAGTGTTACATCTGTATTTCGTGGTCTCTTTGCTAGCCTTATTTCTGTGGAATCTGAGAAGAGATATTTCGGATCCCTTTGAAGACTACAGGGCCAAAGGAAATATCCTCCGATAACAAAGAGAAAGAAGCTTTCTGAGAAACTACTTTGTGTTCTGTGAAATCATCTCACAGAGTTACAGGTCTCCCCTCAAGAAGCCTTTCGCTAAGACAGTTCTTGTGGAATTGGCAATGTGATATTTGGAAGCCCATAGAGGGCTATGGTGAAAAAGAAAATATCCTCGGATGAAATCTGGAAAGAAGCTTTCTGAGAAACTGCTCTGTGATGTGTGACTTCCACTCACAGAGATACATCTGTATTTCGTGGATCTCTTAGCTCCCCTTATTTCTGTGGAATCTGAGAACAGATATTTCGGTTCCCTTTGAAGACTATAGGGCCAAAGAAAATATCCTCCGATAACAAAGAGAAAGAAGCTTTCTGAGAAACTTCTTTGTGTTCTGTGAAATCATCTCACAGAGTTACAGCTTTCCCCTCAAGAAGCCTTTCGCTAAGACAGTTCTTGTGGAATTGGCAAAGAGATATTTGGAAGCCCATAGAGGGCTTTGGTGCAAAAGGAAATATAGTCGCATGAAATCTGGAAAGAAGCTTTCTGAGAATCTGCTCTGTGATGTGTGACTTCCACTCACAGAGTTACATCTGTATTTCGTGGATCTCTTTGCTAGCCTTATTTCTGTGGAATCTGAGAACAGATATTTCGGGTCCCTATGAAGACTAGAGCGCCAAAGGAAATATCCTCCGATAACAAAGAGAAAGAAGCTTCTGAGAAACTTCTTTGTGTTCTGTGAAATCATCTCACAGAGTTACAGCTTTCCCCTCAAGAAGCCGTTCGCTAAGACAGTTCTTGTGGTATTCGCAAAGGGATATTTGGAAGCCCGTAGAGGGCTATGGTGAAAAAGGAAATATTCTCAGATGAAATCTGGAAAGAAGCTTTCTGAGAAACTGCTCTGTGATGTGTGACTTCCACTCACAGAGTTTCATCTGTATTTCGTGGATCTCTTTGCTCGCCTTATTTCTGTGGAATCTGAGAACAGATATTTCGGATCCCTTTGAACACTATAGGGCCAAAGGAAATATCCTCTAATAACAAAGAGAAAGAAGCTTTCTGAGAAACTATTTTGTGTTCTGTGAAATCATCTCACAGAGTTACAGCTTTCCCCTCAAGAAGCCTTTCGCTAAGACAGTTCTTGTGGAATTGGCAAAGTGATATTTGGAAGCCCATAGAGGGCTATGGTGAAAAAGGAATTATCCTCAAATGAAATCTGGAAAGAAGCTTTCTGAGAAACTGCTCTGTGATGTGTGACTTCCACTCACAGAAGTACATCTGTATTTCGTGGATCTCTTTGCTAGCCTTATTTCTGTGGAATCTGAGAACAGATATTTCGGATCCCTTTGAAGACTATAGGGCCAAAGGAAATCTCCTCTGATAACAAAGACAAAGAAGCTTTCTGAGAAACTTCTTTGTGTTCTGTGAAATCATCTCACAGAGTGACAGCATTCCCCTTAAGAAGCCTTTCGCTAAGACAGTTCTTGTGGAATTGGCAAAGTGATCTTTGGAAGCCCATAAAGGGCTATGGTGAAAAAGGAAATATCCTCAGTTGAAATCTGGAAAGTAGCTTTCTGAGAAACTGCTCTGTGATGTGTGACTTCAACGCACAGAATTACATCTCTATTTCTTGGATGTCTTTTCTAGCCTTATTTCTGTGGAATCTGAGAACAGATATTTCGGATCCCTTTGAAGAGTATAGGGCCAAAGGAAATATCCTCTGATAACAAAGAGAAAGAAGCTTTCTGAGAAACTTCTTTGTGTTCTGTGAAATCATCTCACTGAGTTACAGCTTTCCCCGCAAAAAGCCTTTCGCTAAGACAGTTCTTGTGGAATTGGCAAAGGGATATTTGGGAGCCCATAGAGGCCTATGGTGAAAAAGGAAATATCCTCAGATGAAATCTGGAAAGAAGCTTTCTGAGAAAGTGCTTAGTGTTCTGTTAATTCATCTCACAGAGTTACATCTGTATTTCGTTGATCTCTTTGCTAGCCTTATTTCTGTGGAATCTGAGAACAGATATTTCGGATCCCTTTGAAGACTACAGGGCCAAAGGAAATATCCTCCGATAAAAAAGAGAAAGAAGCTTTCTGAGAAACTTCTTTGTGTTCTGTGAAATCATCTTACAGAGTTACAGCTTTCCCTCAAGAAGCCTTTCGCTAAGACAGTTCTTGTGGAATTGGCAAAGTGATATTTGGAAGCCCTTAGAGGGCTATGGTGAAAAAGGAAATATCCTCAGATGAAATCTGGAAAGAAGCTTTCTGATAAACTGCTTAGTGTTCTGTTAATTCATCTCACAGAGTTACATCTGTATTTCGTGGATCTCTTTGCTCGCCTTATTTCTGTGGAATCTGAGAACAGATATTTCGGATCCCTTTGAAGACTCTAGGGCCAAAGGAAATATCCTCCGATAACAAAGAGAAAGAAGCTTTCAGAGAAACTTCTTTGTGTTTTGTGAAATCATCTCACAGAGTTACAGCTTTCCCCTCAAGAAGCCTTTCGCTAAGACAGTTCTTGTGGAAATGGCAAAGGGATATTTGGAAGCCCGTAGAGGGCTATGTTGAAAAAGGAAATATTCTCAGATGAAATCTGGAAAGAAGCTTTCTGAAAAACTGCTCTGTGATGTGTGACTTCCACTCACAGAGATACATCTGTATTTCGTGGATCTCTTATCTCCCCTTATTTCTGTGGAATCTGAGAACAGATATTTCGGTTCCCTTTGAAGACTATAGGGCCAAAGAAAATAACCTCCGATAACAAAGAGAAAGAAGCTTTCTGAGAAACTTCTTTGTGTTCTGTGAAATCATCTCACAGAGTTACAGCTTTCCCCTCAAGAAGCCTTTCGCTAAGACAGTTCTTGTGGAATTGGCAAAGTGATATTTGAAGCCCATAGAGGGCTTTGGTGCAAAAGGAAATATAGTCGCATGAAATCTGGAAAGAAGCTTTCTGAGAATCTGCTCTGTGATGTGTGACTTCCACTCACAGAGTTACATCTGTATTTCGTGGATCTCTTTGCTAGCCTTATTTCTGTGGAATCTGAGAACAGATATTTTGGGTCCCTATGAAGACTAGAGCGCCAAAGGAAATATCCTCCGATAACAAAGAGAAAGAAGCTTTCTGAGAAACTTCTTTGTGTTCTGTGAAATCATCTCACAGAATTACAGCTTTCCCCTCAAGAAACCTTTAGCTAAGACAGTTCTTGTGGAATTGGCAAAGGGATATTTGGAAGCCCATAGAGGGCTATGATGAAAAAGGAAATATCCTCAGATGAAATCTGGAAAGAAGCTTTCTGAGAAACTGCTCTGTGATGTGTGACTTCCACTAACAGAGTTACATCTGTATTTCGTGGATCCTTTGCTAGCCTTATTTCTGTGGAATCTGAGAACAGATATTTCGCCTCCCTTTGAAGACTACATGGCCAAAGGAAATATCCTCCGATAACAAAGAGAAAGAAGCTTTCTGAGAAACTTCTTTGTGTTCTGTGAAATCATCTCACAGAGTTACAGCTTTCTATCAAGAAGCCTTTTGCTAAGACAGTTCTTGTGGAATTGGCAAAGTGATATTTGGAAGCCCATAGATGGCTATGGTGAAAAAGGAAATATACTCAGATGAAATCTGGAAAGAAGCTTTCTGAGAAACTGCTTAGTTTTCGGTTAATTCATCTCACAGAGTTACATCTGTATTTCGTGGATCTCTTTGTTCGCCTTATTTCTGTGGAATCTGAGAAGAGATATTTCGGATCCCTTTGAAGACAATGGGGCCAAAGGAAATATCCTCCGATAACAAAGAGAAAGAAGCTTTCTGAGAAACTTCTTTGTGTTCTGGGAAATCATCTCACAGAGTTACAGCTTTCCCCTCAAGAAGCCTTTCGCTAATACAGTTCTTGTGGATTTGGCCAAGTGATATTTGGAAGCGCCTAGAGGGCAGTGGTGAAAAAGGAAATATCCTCAGATGAAATCTGTAAAGAAGCTTTCTGAGAAACTGTTCTGTGATTTGCGACTTCCACTCACAGAGTTACATGTGTATTTCGTGGATCTGTTTGCTAGCCTTGTTTCTGTGGAATCTGAGAATAGATATTTCGGATCCCTTTGAAGAGTATAGGGCCAAAGGAAATACCTTCCGATAAGAAAGAGAAAGAAGCTTTCTGAGAAACTTCTTTGTGTTCTGTGAAATCATCTCACAGAGTTACAGCTTTCCACTCAAGAAGCCTTTCCCTAATACAGTTCTTGTGGATTTGGCAAAGTGATATTTGGAAGCCCATAGAGGGCTATGGTGAAAAAGGAAATATACTCGGATGAAATCTGGAAAGAAGCTTTCTGAGAAACTGCTCTGTGATGTGTGACTTCCACTCATGGAGTTACATCTGTATTTCGAGGATCTCTTTGCTAGCCTTATTTCTGTGGAATCTGAGAACAGATATTTCGGATCCCGTTGAAGACTATAGGGCCAAAGGAAATATCCTCCGATAACAAAGAGAAAGAAGCTTTCTGAGAAACTTCTTTGTGTTCTGTGAAATCATCTCACAGAGTTACACCTTTCCCCTCAAGAGGCCTTTCGCTAAGACAGTTCTTGTGGAATTGGCAAAGTGATATTTGGAAGCCCATAGATGGCTATGGTGAAAAAGGAAATATCCTCAGATGAAATCTGGAAAGAAGCTTTCTGAGAAACTGCTTAGTGTTCTGTTAATTCATCTCACAGAGTTATATCTGTATTTCGTGGATCTCTTTGCTAGCCTTATTTCTGTGGAATCTGAGAACAGATATTTCGGATCCCTATGAAGACTATAGGGCCAAAGGAAATATCCTCCGATAACAAAGAGAAAGAAGCTTTCTGAGAAACTTCTTTGTGTTCTGTGAAATCATCTCACAGAGTTACAGCTTTCCCCTCAAGAAGCCTTTCTCTAAGACAGTTCTTCTGGCATTGGCAAAGGGATATTTGGGAGCCGAGAGAAGGCTATGGAGAAAAAAGAAATATCCTCACATGAAATCTGGAAAGAAGCGTACTGAGAAATTGCTTAGGGTTCTGTTAATTCATCTCACAGAGTTACATGTGTATTTCGTGGATCTCTTTGCTAGCCTTATTTCTGTGGAATCTAAGAACAGATATTTCGGATCCCTTTGAAGACTATAGGGCCAAAGGAAATATCCTCCGATAACAAAGAGAAAGAAGCTTTCTGAGAAACTTCATTGTGTTCTGTGAAATCATCTCACAGAGTTAAAGCTTTCTCCTCAAGAAGCCTTTCGCTAAGACAGTTCTTGTGGAATTGGCAAGGTATATTTGGAAGCTCATAGAGGGGTATGGTGAAAAAGGAAATATCCTCAGATGAAATCTGGAAAGAAGCTTTCTGAGAAACTGCTTAGTGTTCTGTTAATTCATCTCACAGAGTTACATCTGTATTTCGTGGATCTCTTTGCTAGCCTTATTTCTGTGGAATCTGAGAACAGATATTTCGGATCCCCTTGAAGACTACAGGGCCAAAGAAAATATACTCCGATAACAAAGAGAAAGAAGCTTTCTGAGAAACTTCTTTGTGTTCTTTGAAATCATCTCACAGAGTTACAGCTTTCCCCTCAAGAAGCCTTTCGCTAAGACAGTTCTTGTGGCATTGGCAAAGGGATATTTGGGAGCCCATAGAGGCCTATGGTGAAAAAAGAAATATCCTCACATGAAATCTGGAAAGAAGCTTTCTGAGAAACTGCTTAGTGTTCTGTTAATTCATCTCACAGAGTTACATCTGTATATTCGTGGATCTCTTTGCTAGCCTTATTCCTGTGGAATCTGAGAACAGATATTTCGGATCCCTTTGAAGACTATAGGGCCAAAGGAAATATCCTCCCATAACAAAGAGAAAGAAGCTTTCTGAGAAACTTCTTTGTGTTCTGTGAAATCATCTCACAGAGTTACAGCTTTCCCCTCAAGAAGCCTTTCGCTAAGACAGTTCTTGTGGAATTGGCAAAGGGATATTTGGGAGCCCATAGAGGCCTATGGTGAAAAAGGAAATATCCTCAGATGAAATCTGGAAAGAAGCTTTCTGAGAAACTGCTTAGTGTTCAGTTAATTCATCTCACAGAGTTACATCTGTATTTCGTGGATATCTTTGCTAGCCTTATTTCTGTGGAATATGAGAACAGATATTTCGGATCCCTTTGAAGATTATAGGGCCAAAGGAAATATCCTCCGATAACAAAGAGAAAGAAGCTTTCTGAGAAACTTCTTTGTGTTCTGTGAAATCATATCAGAGAGTTACAGCTTTACCCTCAAGAAGCCTTTCGCTAAGACAGTTCTTGTGGAATTAGCAAAGTGATATTTGGAAGCCCATAGAGGGCTATGGTGAAAAAGGAAATATCCTCAGATGAAATCTGGAAAGAAGCTTTCTGAGAAACTGCTCTGTGATGTGTGACTTCCACTCACAGAGTTACATCTGTATTTCGTGGATCTCTTTGCTAGCCTTATTTCTGTGGAATCTGAGAACAGATATTTCGGATCCCTTTGAAGACTATAGGGCCAAAGGAAATATCCTCCGATAACAAAGAGAAAGAAGCTTTCTGAGAAACTTCTTTGTGTTCTGTGAAATCATCTCACAGAGATACAGATTTCCCCTCAAGAAGACCTTCGCTAAGACAGTTCTTGTGGAATTGGCAAAGGGATATTTGGGACCCCATAGAGGCCTATGTTGAAAAAGGAAATATCCTCAGATAAAATCTAGAAAGAAGCTTTCTGAGAAACTGCTTAGTGTTCTGTTTATTCATCTCACAGAGTTACATCTGTATTTCGTGGATCTCTTTGCTAGCCTTATTTCTGTGGAATCTGAGAACAGATATTTCAGATCCCTTTGTAGACTGTAGGGCCAAAGGAAATATCCTCCGATAACAAAGAGAAAGAAGCTTTCTGAGAAACTTCTTTGTGTTCTGTGAAATCATCTCACAGAGTTACAGCTTTCCCCTCAAGAAGCCCTTCCCTAAGACAGTTCTTGTGGAATTGGCAAAGTGATATTTGAAAGCCCATAGAGGGCTATGGTGAAAAAGGAAATATCCTCCGATGAAATCTGGAAAGAAGCTATCTGAGAAACTGCTTAGTGTTCTGTTCATTCATCTCACAGAGTTACATCTGTATTTCGTGGTCTCTTTGTTATCCTTATTTCTGTGGAATCTGAGAAGAGATATTTCGGATCCCTTTGAAGACTACAGGGCCAAAGGAAATATCCTCCGATAACAAAGAGAAAGAAACTTTCTGAGAAACTACTTTGTGTTCTGTGAAATCATCTCACAGAGTTACAGCTCTCACCTCAAGAAGCCTTTCGCTAAGACAGTTCTTGTGGAATTGGCAATGTGATATTTGGAAGCCCTTAGAGGGCTATGGTAAAAAAGAAAATATCCTCGGATGAAATCTGGAAAGAAGCTTTCTGAGAAACTGCTCTGTGATGTGTGACTTCCACTCACAGAGATACATCTGTATTTCGTGGATCACTTAGCTAGCCTTATTTCTGTGGAATCTGAGAACAGATATTTCGGATCCCTTTGAAGACTATAGGGCCAAAGGAAATATCCTCCGATAACAAAGAGAAAGAAGCTTTCTGAGAAACTTCTTTGTGTTCTGTGAAATCATCTCACAGAGTTACAGCTTTCCCCTCAAGAAGCCTTTCGCTAAGACAGTTCTTGTGGAATTGGCAAAGTGATATTTGGAAGCCCATAGAGGGCTATGGTGAAAAAGGAAATATCCTCGGATGAAATCTGGAAAGAAGCTTTCTGAGGATCTGCTCTGTGATGTGTGACTTCCACTCACAAAGTTACATGTGTATTTCGTGGATCTCTTTGCTAGCCTTATTTCTGTGGAATCTGAGAACAGATATTTCGGATCCCTTTGAAGACTATAGGGCCAAAGGAAATATCCTCCGATAACAAAGAGAAAGAAGCTTTCTGAGAAACTTCTTTGTGTTCTGTGAAATCATCTCACGGAATTACAGCTTTCCCCTCAAGAAGCCTTTAGCTAAGACAGTTCTTGTGGAATTGGCAAAGGGATATTTGGAAACCCATAGAGGGCTATGATGAAAAAGGAAATATCCTCAGATGAAATCTGCAAAGAAGCTTTCTGAGAAACTGCTCTGTGATGTGTGACTTCCACTCACAGAGTTACATCTGTATTTCGTGGATCCTTTGCTAGCCTTATTTCTGTGGAATCTGAGAACAGATATTTCGGCTCCCTTTGAAGACTACAGGGCCAAAGGAAATATCCTCCGATAACAAAGAGAAAGAAGCTTTCTGAGAAACTTCTTTGTGTTCTGTGAAATCATCTCACAGAGTTACAGCTTTCTATCAAGAAGCCTTTTTCTAAGACAGTTCTTGTGGAATTGGCAAAGTGATATTTGGAAGCCCATAGAGGGCAATGGTGAAAAAGGAAATATCCTCGGATCAAATATGGAAAGAAGCTTTCTGAGAAACTGCTTAGTGTTCTCTTAATTCATCTCACAGAGTTACATCTGTATTTCGTGGATCTCTTTGCTAGCCTTGTTTCTGTGGAATCTGAGAACAGATATTTCGTATCCCTTTGAAGAGTATAGGGCCAAAGGAAATATCCTCCGATAACAAAGATAAAGAAGCTTTCTGAGAATCTTCTTTGAGTTCTGTGAAATCATCTCACAGAGTTACAGCTTTCCCCTCAAGAAGCCTTTCGCTAATACAGTTCTTGTGGATTTGGCAAAGTGATATTTGGAAGCCCATAGAGGGCTATGGTGAAAAAGGAAATATCCTCGGATGAAATCTGGAAAGAAGCTTTCTGAGAAACTGCTCTGTGATTTGTGACTTCCACTCATGGAGTTACATCTGTATTTCGAGGATCTCTTTGCCAGCCTTATTTCTGTGGAATCTGAGAACAGATATTTCGGATCCCGTTGAAGACTATAGGGCCAAAGGAAATATCCTCCGATAACAAAGAGAAAGAAGCTTTCTGAGAAACTTCTTTGTGTTCTGTGAAATCATCTCACAGAGTTACAGCTTTCCCCTCAAGAAGCCTTTCGCTAAGACAGTTCTTGTGGAATTGGCAAAGGGATATTTGGAAGCGCATAGAGGGCTGTGGTGAAAAAGGAAATATCCTCAGATGAAATCTGTAAAGAAGCTTTCTGAGAAACTGCTCTGTGACTTGTGACTTCCACTCACAGAGTTACATGAGTATTTCGTGGATCTCTTTGCTAGCCTTGTTTCTGTGCAATCTGAGAACAGATATTTCGGATCCCTTTGAAGAGTATTGGGCCAAAGGAAATATCGTCCGATAACAAAGAGAAAGAAGCTTTCTGAGAAACTTCTTTGTGTTCTGTGAAATCATCTCACAGAGTTACAGCTTTCCCCTCAAGAAGCGTTTCGCTAATACAGTTCTTGTGGATTTGGCAAAGTGATATTTGGAAGCCCTTAGAGGGCTATGGTGAAAAAGGAAATATCCTCGGATGAAATCTGGAAAGAAGCTTTCTGAGAAACTGCTCTGTGATGTGTGACTTCCACTCATGGAGTTACATCTGTATTTCGAGGATCTCTTTGCTAGCCTTATTTCTGTGGAATCTGAGAACAGATATTTCGGATCCCGTTGAAGACTATAGGGCCAAAGGAAATGTCCTCCGATAACAAAGAGAAAGAAGCTTTCTGAGAAACTTCTTTGTGTTCTGTGAAATCATCTCACAGAGTTACAGCTTTCCCCTCAAGAAGCCTTTCGCTAAGACAGTTCTTGTGGAATTGGCAAAGTGATATTTGGAAGCCCATAGAGGGGTATGGTGAAAAAGGAAATATCCTCAGATGAAATCTGGAAAGAAGCTTTCTGAGAAACTGCTCTGTGATGTGTGACTTCCACTCACAGAGTTACATCTGTATTTCGTGGATCTTTTTGCTAGCCTTATTTCTGTGGAATCTGAGAACAGATATTTCGGATCCCTTTGAAGACTACAGGGCCAAAGGAAATATCCTCCGATAACAAAGAGAAAGAAGCTTTCTGAGAAACTTCTTTGTGTTCTGTGAAATCATCTCACAGAGTTACAGCTTTCCCCTCAAGAAGCCTTTCGCTAAGACAGTTCTTGTGGAATTGGCAAAGGGATATTTGGAAGCCCCTAGAGGCCTATGGTGAAAAAGGAAATATCCTCAGATGAAATCTGGAAAGAAGGTTTCTGAGAAACTGCTCTGTGATGTGTGACTTCCACTCACAGAGTTACATCTGTATTTCGTGGATCTCTTTGCTAGCCTTATTTCTGTGGCATCTGAGAACAGATATTTCGGATCCCTTTGAAGACTATAGGGCCAAAGGAAATATCCTCCGATAACAAAGAGAAAGAAGCTTTCTGAGAAACTTCTCTGTGTTCTGTGAAATCATCTCACAGAGTTACAGCTTTCCCCTCAAGAAGCCTTTCGCTAAGACAGTTCTTGTGGAATTGGCAAAGTGATATTTGGAAGCCCATAAAGGGCTATGGTGAAAAAGGAAATATCCTCCGATGAAATCTGGAAAGAAGGTTTCTGAGAAACTGCTCTGTGATGTGTGACTTCCACTCACAGAGTTATATCTGTATTTCGTGGATCTCTTTGCTAGCCTTATTTCTGTGGAATCTGAGAACAGATATTTCGGATCCCTTTGAAGACTATAGGGCCAAAGGAAATATCCTCCGATAACAAAGAGAAAGAAGATTTCTGAGAAACTTCTTTGTGTTCTGTGAAATCATCTCACAGAGTTACAGCTTTCCACTCAAGAAGCCTTTCGCTAAGACAGTTCTTGTGGAATTGGCAAAGTGATATTTGGAAGCCCATAGAGGGCTACGGTGAAAAAGGAAATATCCTCTGATGAAATCTGGAAAGAAGCTTTCTGAGAAACCGCTCTGTGATGTGTGACTTCCACTCAGAGAGTTACATCTGTATTTCGTGGATCTCTTTGCTAGCCTTATTTCTGTGGAATCTGAGAACAGATATTTCGGATCCCTTTGAAGAATATAGGGCCAAAGGAAATATCCTCCGATAACAAAGAGAAAGAAGCTTTCTGAGAAACTTCTTTGTGTTCTGTGAAATCATCTCAGAGAGTTACAACTTTCCCCTCAGGAAGCCTTTCTCTAAGACAGTTCTTGTAGAGTTGGCAAAGAGATATTTGGAAGCCCATAGAGGGCTATGGTGAAAATGGAAATATCCTCAGATGACATCTGGAAAGAAGCTTTCTGAGAAACTGCTCTGTGATGTGTGACTTCCACTCACAGAGTTACATCTGTATTTCGTGGATCTCTTTGCTAGCCTTATTTCTGTGGAATCTGAGAACAGATATTTCGGATCCCTTTGAAGACTATAGGGCCAAAGGAAATATCCTCCCATAACAAAGAGAAAGAAGCTTTCTGAGAAACTTCTTTGTGTTCTGTGAAATCATCTCACAGAGTTACAGCTTTCCCCTCAAGAAGCCTTTCGCTAAGACAGTTCTTGTGGAATTGGCAAAGGGATATTTGGGAGCCCATAGAGGCCTATGGTGAAAAAGGAAATATCCTCAGATGAAATCTGGAAAGAAGCTTTCTGAGAAACTGCTTAGTGTTCAGTTAATTCATCTCACAGAGTTACATCTGTATTTCGTGGATATCTTTGCTAGCCTTATTTCTGTGGAATATGAGAACAGATATTTCGGATCCCTTTGAAGATTATAGGGCCAAAGGAAATATCCTCCGATAACAAAGAGAAAGAAGCTTTCTGAGAAACTTCTTTGTGTTCTGTGAAATCATATCAGAGAGTTACAGCTTTACCCTCAAGAAGCCTTTCGCTAAGACAGTTCTTGTGGAATTAGCAAAGTGATATTTGGAAGCCCATAGAGGGCTATGGTGAAAAAGGAAATATCCTCAGATGAAATCTGGAAAGAAGCTTTCTGAGAAACTGCTCTGTGATGTGTGACTTCCACTCACAGAGTTACATCGGTATTTCGTGGATCTCTTTGCTAGCCTTATTTCTGTGGAATCTGAGAACAGATATTTCGGATCCCTTTGAAGACTATAGGGCCAAAGGAAATATCCTCCGATAACAAAGAGAAAGAAGCTTTCTGAGAAACTTCTTTGTGTTCTGTGAAATCATCTCACAGAGTTACAGATTTCCCCTCAAGAAGACCTTCGCTAAGACAGTTCTTGTGGAATTGGCAAAGGGATATTTGGGACCCCATAGAGGCCTATGTTGAAAAAGGAAATATCCTCAGATAAAATCTAGAAAGAAGCTTTCTGAGAAACTGCTTAGTGTTCTGTTTATTCATCTCACAGAGTTACATCTGTATTTCGTGGATCTCTTTGCTAGCCTTATTTCTGTGGAATCTGAGAACAGATATTTCAGATCCCTTTGTAGACTGTAGGGCCAAAGGAAATATCCTCCGATAACAAAGAGAAAGAAGCTTTCTGAGAAACTTCTTTGTGTTCTGTGAAATCATCTCACAGAGTTACAGCTTTCCCCTCAAGAAGCCCTTCCCTAAGACAGTTCTTGTGGAATTGGCAAAGTGATATTTGAAAGCCCATAGAGGTCTATGGTGAAAAAGGAAATATCCTCCGATGAAATCTGGAAAGAAGCTATCTGAGAAACTGCTTAGTGTTCTGTTCATTCATCTCACAGAGTTACATCTGTATTTCGTGGTCTCTTTGTTATCCTTATTTCTGTGGAATCTGAGAAGAGATATTTTGGATCCCTTTGAAGACTACAGGGCCAAAGGAAATATCCTCCGATAACAAAGAGAAAGAAACTTTCTGAGAAACTACTTTGTGTTCTGTGAAATCATCTCACAGAGTTACAGCTCTCACCTCAAGAAGCCTTTCGCTAAGACAGTTCTTGTGGAATTGGCAATGTGATATTTGGAAGCCCTTAGAGGGCTATGGTAAAAAAGAAAATATCCTCGGATGAAATCTGGAAAGAAGCTTTCTGAGAAACTGCTCTGTGATGTGTGACTTCCACTCACAGAGATACATCTGTATTTCGTGGATCACTTAGCTAGCCTTATTTCTGTGGAATCTGAGAACAGATATTTCGGATCCCTTTGAAGACTATAGGGCCAAAGGAAATATCCTCCGATAACAAAGAGAAAGAAGCTTTCTGAGAAACTTCTTTGTGTTCTGTGAAATCATCTCACAGAGTTACAGCTTTCCCCTCAAGAAGCCTTTCGCTAAGACAGTTCTTGTGGAATTGGCAAAGTGATATTTGGAAGCCCATAGAGGGCTATGGTGAAAAAGGAAATATCCTCGGATGAAATCTGGAAAGAAGCTTTCTGAGGATCTGCTCTGTGATGTGTGACTTCCACTCACAGAGTTACATGTGTATTTCGTGGATCTCTTTGCTAGCCTTATTTCTGTGGAATCTGAGAACAGATATTTCGGATCCCTTTGAAGACTATAGGGCCAAAGGAAATATCCTCCGATAACAAAGAGAAAGAAGCTTTCTGAGAAACTTCTTTGTGATCAGTGAAATCATCTCACGGAATTACAGCTTTCCCCTCAAGAAGCCTTTAGCTAAGACAGTTCTTGTGGAATTGGCAAAGGGATATTTGGAAACCCATAGAGGGCTATGATGAAAAAGGAAATATCCTCAGATGAAACCTGCAAAGAAGCTTTCTGAGAAACTGCTCTGTGATGTGTGACTTCCACTCACAGAGTTACATCTGTATTTCGTGGATCCTTTGCTAGCCTTATTTCTGTGGAATCTGAGAACAGATATTTCGGCTCCCTTTGAAGACTACAGGGCCAAAGGAAATATCCTCCGATAACAAAGAGAAAGAAGCTTTCTGAGAAACTTCTTTGTGTTCTGTGAAATCATCTCACAGAGTTACAGCTTTCTATCAAGAAGCCTTTTTCTAAGACAGTTCTTGTGGAATTGGCAAAGTGATATTTGGAAGCCCATAGAGGGCAATGGTGAAAAAGGAAATATCCTCGGATCAAATATGGAAAGAAGCTTTCTGAGAAACTGCTTAGTGTTCTCTTAATTCATCTCACAGAGTTACATCTGTATTTCGTGGATCTCTTTGCTAGCCTTGTTTCTGTGGAATCTGAGAACAGATATTTCGTATCCCTTTGAAGAGTATAGGGCCAAAGGAAATATCCTCCGATAACAAACAGAAAGAAGCTTTCTGAGAAACTTCTTTGTGTTCTGTGAAATCATCTCACAGAGTTACAGCTTTCCCCTCAAGAAGCCTTTCGCTAAGACAGTTCTTGTGGAATTGACAAAGGGATATTTGGAAGCGCATAGAGGGCTGTGGTGAAAAAGGAAATATCATCAGATGAAATCTGTAAAGAAGCTTTCTGAGAAACTGCTCTGTGACTTGTGACTTCCACTCAGAGAGTTACATGAGTATTTCGTGGATCTCTTTGCTAGCCTTGTTTCTGTGCAATCTGAGAACAGATCTTTCGGATCCCTTTGAAGAGTATTGGGCCAAAGGAAATATCGTCCGATAACAAAGAGAAAGAAGCTTTCTGAGAAACTTCTTTGTGTTCTGTGAAATCATCTCACAGAGTTACAGCTTTCCCCTCAAGAAGCCTTTCGCTAATACAGTTCTTGTGGATTTGGCAAAGTGATATTTGGAAGCCCTTAGAGGGCTATGGTGAAAAAGGAAATATCCTCAGATGAAATCTGGAAAGAAGCTTTCTGAGAAACAGCTTAGTGTTCTGTTAATTCATCTCACAGAGTTACATCTGTATATCGTGGATCTCTTTGCTAGCCTTATTTCTGTGGAATCTAAGAACAGATATTTCGAATCCCTTTGAAGATTACAGGGCCAAAGGAAATGTCCTCCGATAACAAAGAGAAAGAAGCTTTCTGAGAAACATCTTTGTGTTCTGTGAAATCATCTCACAGAGTTACAGCTTTCCCCTCATGAAGCCTTTCGCTAAGACAGTTCTTGTAGAATTGGCAAAGTGATATTTGAAAGCCCATAGAGGGCTATGGTGAAAAAGGAAATATCCTCAGATGAAATCTCGAAAGAAGCTTTCTGAGAAACTGCTCTGTGATGTGTGATTTCCACTGACAGAGTTACATCTGTATTTCGTGGATCTCTTTGCTAGCCTTATTTCTGTGGAATCTGAGAACAGATATTTCGGATCCCTTTGAAGACTAAAGGCCTAAAGGAAATATCCTCCGATAACAAAAAGAAAGAAGCTTTCTGAGAAACTTCTTTGTGTTCTGTGATATCATCTCACAGAGTTACAGCTTTCCCCACAAGAAGCCTTTCGCTAAGGCAGTTCTTGTGGAATTGGCAAAGTGATATTTGGAAGCCCATAGAGGGGTATGGTGAAAAAGGAAATATCCTCAGATGAAATCTGTAAAGAAGCTTTCTGAGAATCTGCTCTGTGATGTGTGACTTCCACTCACAGAGTTACATCTGTATTTCGTGGATCTTTTTGCTAGCCTTATTTCTGTGGAATCTGAGAACAGATATTTCGGATCCCTTTGAAGACTACAGGGCCAAAGGAAATATCCTCCGATAACAAAGAGAAAGAAGCTTTCTGAGAAACTTCTTTGTGTTCTGTGAAATCATCTCACAGAGTTACAGCTTTCCCCTCAAGAAGCCTTTCGCTAAGACAGTTCTTGTGGAATTGGCAAAGGGATATTTGGAAGCCCCTAGAGGCCTATGGTGAAAAAGGAAATATCCTCAGATGAAATCTGGAAAGAAGGTTTCTGAGAAACTGCTCTGTGATGTGTGACTTCCACTCACAGAGTTACATCTGTATTTCGTGGATCTCTTTGCTAGCCTTATTTCTGTGGCATCTGAGAACAGATATTTCGGATCCCTTTGAAGACTATAGGGCCAAAGGAAATATCCTCCGATAACAAAGAGAAAGAAGCTTTCTGAGAAACTTCTTTGTGTTCTGTGAAATCATCTCACAGAGTTACAGCTTTCCCCTCAAGAAGCCTTTCGCTAAGACAGTTCTTGTGGAATTGGCAAAGTGATATTTGGAAGCCCATAAAGGGCTATGGTGAAAAAGGAAATATCCTCCGATGAAATCTGGAAAGAAGCTTTCTGAGAAACTGCTCTGTGATGTGTGACTTCCACTCACAGAGTTACATCTGTATTTCGTGGATCTCTTTGCTAGCCTTATTTCTGTGGAATCTGAGAACAGATATTTCGGATCCCTTTGAAGACTATAGGACCAAAGGAAATATCCTCCGGTAACAAAGAGAAAGAAGCTTTCTGAGAAACTTCTTTGTGTTCTGTGAAATCATCTCACAGAGTTACAGCTTTCCCCTCAAGAAGCCTTTCGCTAAGACAGTTCTTCTGGAATTGGCAAAGTGATATTTGGAAGCCCATAGTGGGCAATGGTGAAAAAGGAAATATCCTCAGATGAAATCTCGAAAGAAGCTTTCTGAGAAACTACTCTGTGATGTGTGACTTCCACTCACAGAGTTACATCTGTATTTCGTGGATCTCTTTCCTAGCCTTATTTCTGTGGAGTCTGAGAACTGATATTTCGGATTCCTTTGAAGACTATAGGGCCAAAGGAAATATCCTCCGATAACAAAGAGAAAGAAGCATTCTGAGAAACTTCTTTGTGTTCTGTGAAATCATCTCACAGAGTTACAGCTTTCCCCTCAAGAAGCCTTTCGCTAAGAGATTTCTTGTGGAATTGGAAAAGTGATATATGGAAGCCCATAGAGGGCTATGGTGAAAAAGGAAATATCCTCAGATGAAATCTGGAAAGAAACTTTCTGAGAAACTGCTTAGAGTTCTGTTAATTCATCTCACAGAGTTACATCTGTATTTCGTGGATCTCTTTCCTAACCTTATTTCTGTGGAATCTGAGAACAGATTTTTCGGATCCCTTTGAAGACTACAGGGCCAAAGGAAATATCCTCCGATAACAAAGAGAAAGAAGCTTTCTGAGAAACTTCTTTGTGTTCTGTGAAATCATCTCACAGAGTTACAGCTTTCCCCTCAAGAAGCCTTTCGCTAAGACAGTTCTTGTGGAATTCGCAAAGGGATATTTGGAAGCCCATAGAGGCCTATGGTGAAAAAGGAAATATCCTCAGATGAAATCTGGAAAGAAGCTTTCTGAGAAACTGCTTAGTGTTCTGTTCATTCATCTCAGAGAGTTACATCTGTATTTCGTGGATCTCTTTTCTAGCCTTATTTCTGTGGAACCTGAGAACAGATATTTCGGATCCCTTTGAAGACTATAGGGCCAAAGGAAATATCCTCCGATAACAAAGAGAAAGAAGCTTTCTGAGAAACTTCTTTGTGTTCTGTGAAATCATCTCACAGAGTTACAGCTTTCCCCTCAAGAAGCCTTTCGCTAAAACAGTTCTTGTGGAATTGGCAAAGTGATATTTGGAAGCCCCTAGAGGGCTATGGTGAAAAAGGAAATATCCTGAGATGAAATCTGGAAAGAAGCTTTCTGAGAAACTGCTCTGTGATGTGTGACTTCCACTCACAGAGTTATATCTGTATTTCGTGGATCTCTTTGCTAGCCTTATTTCTGTGGAATCTGAGAACAGATATTTCGGATCCCTTTGAAGACTATAGGGCCAAAGGAAATATCCTCCGATAACAAAGAGAAAGAAGATTTCTGAGAAACTTCTTTGTGTTCTGTGAAATCATCTCACAGAGTTACAGCTTTCCACTCAAGAAGCCTTTCGCTAAGACAGTTCTTGTGGAATTGGCAAAGTGATATTTGGAAGCCCATAGAGGGCTACGGTGAAAAAGGAAATATCCTCAGATGAAATCTGGAAAGAAGCTTTCTGAGAAACCGCTCTGTGATGTGTGACTTCCACTCAGAGAGTTACATCTGTATTTCGTGGATCTCTTTGCTAGCCTTATTTCTGTGGAATCTGAGAACAGATATTTCGGATCCCTTTGAAGAATATAGGGCCAAAGGAAATATCCTCCGATAACAAAGAGAAAGAAGCTTTCTGAGAAACTTCTTTGTGTTCTGTGAAATCATCTCAGAGAGTTACAACTTTCCCCTCAGGAAGCCTTTCTCTAAGACAGTTCTTGTAGAGTTGGCAAAGAGATATTTGGAAGGCCATAGAGGGCTATGGTGAAAATGGAAATATCCTCAGATGACATCTGGAAAGAAGCTTTCTGAGAAACTGCTCTGTGATGTGTGACTTCCACTCACAGATTTACATCTGTATTTCGTGGATCTCTTTGCTAGCCTTATTTCTGTGGAATCTGAGAACAGATATTTCGGATCCCTTTGAAGACTATAGGGCCAAAGGAAATATCCTCCGATAACAAAGAGAAAGAAGCTTTCTGAGAAACTTCTTTGTGTTCTGTGAAATCATCTCACAGAGTTACAGCTTTTCCCTCAAGAAGCCTTTCGCTAAGACAGTTCTTGTGGAATTGGCAAAGGGATATTTGGAAGCCCATAGAGGCCTATGATGAAAAAGGAAATATCCTCAGATGAAATCTGGAAAGAAGCTTTCTGAGAAACTGCTTAGTGTTCTGTTAATTCATCTCAGAGAGTTACATCTGTATTTCGTGGATCTCTTTGCTTGCCTTATTTCTGTGGAATCTGAGAACAGATATTTCGGATCCCTTTGAAGACTATAGGGCCAAAGGAAATATCCTCCGATAACAAAGAGAAAGAAGCTTTCTGAGAAACTTCTTTGTGTTCTGTGAAATCATCTCACAGAGTTACAGCTTTCCCCTCAAGAAGCCTTTCGCTAAGACAGTTCTTGTGGAATTGGCAAAGTGATATTTGGAAGCCCCTAGAGGGCTATGGTGAAAAAGGAAATATCCTCAGATGAAATCTGGAAAGAAGCTTTCTGAGAAACTGCTCTGTGATGTGTGACTTCCACTCACAGAGTTACATCTGTATTTCGTGGATCTCTTTGCTAGCCTTATTTCTGTGGAATCTGAGAACAGATATTTCGGATCCCTTTGAAGACTATAGGGCCAAAGGAAATATCCTCCGATAACAAAGAGAAAGAAGATTTCTGAGAAACTTCTTTGTGTTCTGTGAAATCATCTCACAGAGTTACAGCTTTCCCCTCAAGAAGCCTTTCGCTAAGACAGTTCTTGTGGAATTGGCAAAGTGATATTAGGAAGCCCATAGAATGCTATGGTGAAAAAGGAAATATCCTCAGATGAAATCTGGAAAGAAGCTTTCTGAGAAACCGCTCTGTGATGTGTGACTTCCACTCAGAGAGTTACATCTGTATTTCGTGGATCTCTTTGCTAGCCTTATTTCTGTGGAATCTGAGAACAGATATTTCGGATCCCTTTGAAGAATATAGGGCCAAAGGAAATATCCTCAGATAACAAAGAGAAAGAAGCTTTCTGAGAAACTTCTTTGTGTTCTGTGAAATCATCTCAGAGAGTTACATCTTTCCCCTCAGGAAGCCTTTCTCTAAGACAGTTCTTGTAGAATTGGCAAAGAGATATTTGGAAGCCCATAGAGGGCTATGGTGAAAATGGAAATATCCTCAGATGAAATCTGGAAAGAAGCTTTCTGAGAAACTGCTCTGTGATGTGTGACTTCCACTCACAGAGTTACATCTGTATTTCGTGGATCTCTTTGCTAGCCTTATTTCTGTGGAATCTGAGAACAGATATTTCGGATCCCTTTGAAGACTATAGGGCCAAAGGAAATATCCTCCGATAACAAAGAGAAAGAAGATTTCTGAGAAACTTCTTTGTGTTCTGTGAAATCATCTCACAGAGTTACAGCTTTCCCCTCAAGAAGCCTTTCGCTAAGAAAGTTCTTGTGGAATTGGCAAAGTGATATTTGGAAGCCCATAGAGTGCTATGGTGGAAAAGGAAATATCCTCAGATGAAATCTGGAAAGAAGCTTTCTGAGAAACCGCTCTGTGATGTGTGACTTCCACTCAGAGAGTTACATCTGTATTTCGTGGATCTCTTTGCTAGCCTTATTTCTGTGGAATCTGAGAACAGATATTTCGGATCCCTTTGAAGAATATAGGGCCAAAGGAAATATCCTCCGATAACAAAGAGAAAGAAGCTTTCTGAGAAACTTCTTTGTGTTCTGTGAAATCATCTCAGAGAGTTACATCTTTCCCCTCAGGAAGCCTTTCTCTAAGACAGTTCTTGTAGAATTGGCAAAGAGATATTTGGAAGCCCATAGAGGGCTATGGTGAAAATGGAAATATCCTCAGATGAAATCTGGAAAGAAGCTTTCTGAGAAACTGCTCTGTGATGTGTGACTTCCAATCACAGAGTTACATCTGTATTTCCTGGATCTCTTTGCTAGCCTTATTTCTGTGGAATCTGAGAACAGATATTTCGGATCCCTTTGAAGACTATAGGGCCAAAGGAAATATCCTCCGATAACAAAGAGAAAGAAGCTTTCTGAGAAACTTCTTTGTGTTCTGTGAAATCATCTCACAGAGTTACAGCTTTTCCCTCAAGAAGCCTTTCGCTAAGACAGTTCTTGTGGAATTGGCAAAGTGATATTTGGAAGCCCATAGAGGGCTATGGTGAAAAAGGAAATATCCTCAGATGAAATCTGGAAAGAAGCTTTCTGAGAAACTGCTTAGTGTTCTGTTAATTCATCTCACTGAGTTGCATCTGTATTTCGTGGTCCTCTTTGCTAGTCTTATTTCTGTGGAATCTGAGAACAGATATTTCGGATCCCTTTGAAGATATAGGACCAAAGGGAATATCCTCCGATAACAAAGAGAGAGAAGCTTTATGAGAAACTTCTTTGTGTTCTGTGAAATCATCTCACAGAGTTACAGCTTTTCCCTCAAGAAGCCTTTCGCTAAGACAGTTCTTGTGGAATTGGCAAAGTGATATTTGGAAGCCCATAGAGGGCTATGGTGAAAAAGGAAATATCCTCAGATGAAATCTGGAAAGAAGCTTCCTGAGAAACTGCTTAGTGTTCTGTTAATTCATCTCACAGAGTTACATCTGTATTTCCTGGATCTCTTTGCTAACCTTATTTCTGTGGAATCTGAGAACAGATATTTAAGATCCCTTTGAAGACTATAGGGCCAAAGGAAATATGCTCCGATAACAAAGAGAAAGAAGCTTTCTGAGAAACTTTTTTGTGTTCTGTGAAATCATCTCACAGACTTTCAGCTATCCCCTCAAGAAGCCTTTCGCTGAGACAGTTCTTGTGGAATTGGCAAAGGGATATTTGGAAGCCCGTCGAGGGCTATGTTGAAAAAGGAAATATCCTCAGATGAAATCTAGAAAGAAGCTTTCTGAGAAACTGCTTACTCTTCTGTTAATTCATCTCACAGAGTTACATCTGTATTTGGTGGATCTCTTTGCTAGCCTTATTTCGGTGGAATCTGAGAACAGATATTTCGGATCCCTTTGAAAACTATAGGGCCAAAGGAAATATCCTCCGATAACAAAGAGAAAGAAGCTTTCTGAGAAACTTCTTTGTGTTCTGTGAAATCATCTCCCAGAGTTACAGCTTTCCCCTCAAGAAGCCGTTCGCTAAGAGAGTTCTTGTGGTATTCGCAAAGGGATATTTGGAAGCCCGTAGAGGGCTATGGTGAAAAAGGAAATATTCTCAGATGAAATCTGGAAAGAAGCTTTCTGAGAAACTGCTCTGTGATGTGTGACTTCCACTCACAGAGTTTCATCTGTATTTCGTGGATCTCTTTGCTCGCCTTATTTCTGTGGAATCTGAGAACAGATATTTCGGATCCCTTTGAACACTATAGGGCCAAAGGAAATATCCTCTAATAACAAAGAGAAAGAAGCTTTCTGAGAAACTTCTTTGTGTTCTGTGAAATCATCTCACAGAGTTACAGCTTTCCCCTCAAGAAGCCTTTCGCTAAGACAGTTCTTGTGGAATTGGCAAAGTGATATTTGGAAGCCCATAGAGGGCTATGGTGAAAAAGGAATTATCCTCAAATGAAATCTGGAAAGAAGCTTTCTGAGAAACTGCTCTGTGATGTGTGACTTCCACTCACAGAAGTACATCTGTATTTCGTGGATCTCTTTGCTAGCCTTATTTCTGTGGAATCTGAGAACAGATATTTCGGATCCCTTTGAAGACTATAGGGCCAAAGGAAATCTCCTCTGATAACAAAGACAAAGAAGCTTTCTGAGAAACTTCTTTGTGTTCTGTGAAATCATCTCACAGAGTGACAGCATTCCCCTTAAGAAGCCTTTCGCTAAGACAGTTCTTGTGGAATTGGCAAAGTGATATTTGGAAGCCCATAAAGGGCTATGGTGAAAAAGGAAATATCCTCAGTTGAAATCTGGAAAGTAGCTTTCTGAGAAACTGCTCTGTGATGTGTGACTTCAACGCACAGAATTACATCTCTATTTCTTGGATGTCTTTTCTAGCCTTATTTCTGTGGAATCTGAGAACAGATATTTCGGATCCCTTTGAAGAGTATAGGGCCAAAGGAAATATCCTCCGATAACAAAGAGAAAGAAGCTTTCTGAGAAACTTCTTTGTGTTCTGTGAAATCATCTCACTGAGTTACAGCTTTCCACGCAAAAAGCCTTTCGCTAAGACAGTTCTTGTGGAATTGGCAAAGGGATATTTGGGAGCCCATAGAGGCCTATGGTGAAAAAGGAAATATCCTCAGATGAAATCTGGAAAGAAGCTTTCTGAGAAAGTGCTTAGTGTTCTGTTAATTCATCTCACAGAGTTACATCTGTATTTCGTTGATCTCTTTGCTAGCCTTATTTCTGTGGAATCTGAGAACAGATATTTCGGATCCCTTTGAAGACTATAGGGCCAAAGGAAATATCCTCCGATAACAAAGAGAAAGAAGCTTTCTGAGAAACTTCTTTGTGTTCTGTGAAATCATCTCACAGAGTTACAGCTTTCCCCTCAAGAAACCTTTCGCTAAGACAGTTCTTGTGGAATTGGCAAAGGGATATTTGGAAGCCCTAGAGGGCTATGGTGAAAAAGGAAATATTCTCAGATGAAATCTGGAAAGAAGCTTTCTGAGAAACTGATCTGTGATGTGTGACTTCCACTCACAGAAGTACATCTGTATTTCGTGGATCTCTTTGCTAGCCTTATTTCTGTGGAATCTGAGAATAGATATTTCGGATCCCTTTGAAGACTATAGGGCCAAAGGAAATCTCCTCTGATACCAAAGAGAAAGAAGCTTTCTGAGAAACTTCTTTGTGTTCTGTGAAATCATCTCACAGAGTTACAGCTTTCCCCTCAAGAAGCCTTTCGCTAAGACAGTTCTTGTGGAATTGGCAAAGTGATATTTGGAAGCCCACAGAGGGATATGGTGCAAAAGGAAATATCCTCAGATGAAATCTGGAAAGATGCTTTCTGAGAAACTGCTCTGTGATGTGGGACTTCCACTCACAGAGTTACATCAGTATTTCGTGGATCTCTTTGCTAGCCTTATTTCTGTGGAATATGAGAACAGATATTTCGGATCCCTTTGAAGACTACAGGGCCAAAGAAATATCCTCCTATAACAAACAGAAAGAAGCTTTCTGAGAAACTTCTTTGTGTTCTGTGAAATCATCTCACAGAGATACAGCTTTCCCCTGAAGAAGCCTTTCGCTAAGGCAGTTCTTGTGGAATTGGCAAAGTGATATTTGGAAGCCCATAGAGGGGTATGGTGAAAAAGGAAATATCCTCAGATGAAATCTGGAAAGAAGCTTTCTGAGAAACTGCTCTGTGATGTGTGACTTCCACTCACAGAGTTACATCTGTATTTCGTGGATCTTTTTGCTAGCCTTATTTCTGTGGAATCTGAGAACAGATATTTCGGATCCCTTTGAAGACTACAGGGCCAAAGGAAATATCCTCCGATAACAAAGAGAAAGAAGCTTTCTGAGAAACTTCTTTGTGTTCTGTGAAATCATCTCACAGAGTTACAGCTTTCCCCTCAAGAAGCCTTTCGCTAAGACAGTTCTTGTGGAATTGGCAAAGGTATATTTGGAAGCCCCTAGAGGCCTATGGTGAAAAAGGAAATATCCTCAGATGAAATCTGGAAAGAAGGTTTCTGAGAAACTGCTCTGTGATGTGTGACTTCCACTCACAGAGTTACATCTGTATTTCGTGGATGTCTTTCCTAGCCTTATTTCTGTGGAATCTGAGAACAGATATTTCAGATCCCTTTGAAGACTATAGGGCCAAAGGAAATATCCTCCGATAACAAAGAGAAAGAAGCTTTCTGAGAAACTTCTTGGTGTTCTGTGAAATCATCTCACAGAGTTACAGCTTTCCCCTCAAGAAGCCTTTCGCTAAGACAGTTCTTGTGGAATTGGCAAAGTGATATTTGAAGCCCATAGAGGGCTATGGTGAAAAAGGAAATATCCTCAGATGAAATCGGGAAAGAAGCTTTCTGAGAAACTGCTCTGTGATGTGTGACTTCCACTCACAGAGTTACATCTGTATTTCGTGGATCTCTTTGCTAGCCTTATTTCTGTGGAATCTGTGAACAGATATTTCGGATCCCTTTGAAGACTTTAGGGCCAAAGGAAATATCCTCCGATAACAAAGAGAAAGAAGCTTTCTGAGAAACTTCTTTGTGTTCTGTGAAATCATCTCACAGAGTTACAGCTTTCCCCTCAAGAAGCCTTTCGCTAATACAGTTCTTGTGGAATTGGCAAAGTGATATTTGGAAGCCCATAAAGGGCTATGGTGAAAAAGGAAATATCCTCCGATGAAATCTGGAAAGAAGCTTTCTGAGAAACTGCTTAGTGTTCTGTTAATTCATCTCACAGAGTTACACCTGTATTTCGTGGTTCTCTTTGCTAGCCTTATTTCTGTGGAATCTGAGAACAGATATTGCGGATCCCTTTGAAGACTATAGGACCAAAGGAAATATCCTCCGGTAACAAAGAGAAAGAAACTTTCTGAGAAACTTCTTTGTGTTCTGTGAAATCATCTCACAGAGTTACAGCTTTCCCCTCAAAAAGCCTTTCGCTAAGACAGTTCTTGTGGAATTGGCAAAGTGATATTTGGAAGCCCATAGAGGGCTATGGTGAAAAAGGAAATATCCTCAGATGAAATCTGGAAAGAAGCTTTCTGAGAAACTGCTCTGTGAAGTGTGACTTCCACTCACAGAGTTACATCTGTATTTCGTGGATCTCTTTGCTAGCCTTATTTCTGTGGCATCTGAGAACAGATATTTCGGATCCCTTTGAAGACTATAAGGGCAAAGGAAATATCCTCCGATAACAAAGAGAAAGAAGCTTTCTGAGAAACTTCTTTGTGTTCTGTGAAATCATCTCACAGAGTTACAGCTTTCCCCTCAAGAAGCCTTTCGATAAGACAGTTCTTGTGGAATTGGCAAAGGGATATTTGGGAGCCCATAGAGGCCTATGGTGTAAAAGGAAATATCCTCAGATGAAATCTGGAAAGAAGCTTTCTGAGAAACTGCTCTGTGATGTGTGACTTCCACTCACAGAGTTACATCTGTATTTCGTGGATCTCTTTGCTAGCCTTATTTCTGTGGAATCTGAGAACAGATATTTCGGATCCCATTGAAGACTATAGGACCAAAGGAAATATCCTCCGGTAACAAAGAGAAAGAAGCTTTCTGAGAAACTTCTTTGTGTTCTGTGAAATCATCTCACAGAGGTACAGCTTTCCCCTCAAGAAGCCTTTCGCTAAGACAGTTCTTCTGGAATTGGCAAAGTGATATTTGGAAGCCCATAGTGGGCAATGGTGAAAAAGGAAATATCCTCAGATGAAATCTAGAAAGAAGCTTTCTGAGAAACTACTCTGTGATGTGTGACTTCCACTCACAGAGTTACATCTGTATTTCGTGGATCTCTTTCCTAGCCTTATTTCTGTGGAGTCTGAGAACTGATATTTCGGATTCCTTTGAAGACTATAGGGCCAAAGGAAATATCCTCCGATAACAAAGAGAAAGAAGCTTTCTGAGAAACTTCTTTGTGTTCTGTGAAATCATCTCACAGAGTTACAGCTTTCCCCTCAAGAAGCCTTTCGCTAAGAGAGTAATTGTGGAATTGGAAAAGTGATATTTGGAAGCCCATAGAGGGCTATGGTGAAAAAGGAAATATCCTCAGATGAAATCTGGAAAGAAACTTTCTGAGAAACTGCTTAGAGTTCTGTTAATTCATCTCACAGAGTTACATCTGTATTTCGTGGATCTCTTTCCTAACCTTATTTCTGTGGAATCTGAGAACAGATTTTTCGGATCCCTTTGAAGACTACAGGGCCAAAGGAAATATCCTCCGATAACAAAGAGAAAGAAGCTTTCTGAGAAACTTCTTTGTGTTCTGTGAAATCATCTCAGAGAGTTACAGCTTTCCCCTAAAGAAGCCTTTCGCTAAGACAGTTCTTGTGGAATTGGCAAAGGGATATTTGGAAGCCCATAGAGGTCTATGGTGAAAAAGGAAATATCCTCAGATGAAATCTGGAAAGAAGCTTTCTGAGAAACTGCTTAGTGTTCTGTTAATTCATCTCAGAGAGTTACATCTGTATTTCGCGAATCTCTTTGCTAGCCTTATTTCTGTGGAACCTGAGAACAGATATTTCGGATCCCTTTGAAGACTATAGGGCCAAAGGAAATATCCTCCGATAACAAAGAGAAAGAAGATTTCTGAGAAACTTCTTTGTGTTCTGTGAAATCATCTCACAGAGTTACAGCTTTCCACTCAAGAAGCCTTTCGCTAAGACAGTTCTTGTGGAATTGGCAAAGTGATATTTGGAAGCCCATAGAGGGCTACGGTGAAAAAGGAAATATCCTCAGATGAAATCTGGAAAGAAGCTTTCTGAGAAACCGCTCTGTGATGTGTGACTTCCACTCAGAGAGTTACATCTGTATTTCGTGGATCTCTTTGCTAGCCTTATTTCTGTGGAATCTGAGAACAGATATTTCGGATCCCTTTGAAGAATATAGGGCCAAAGGAAATATCCTCCGATAACAAAGAGAAAGAAGCTTTCTGAGAAACTTCTTTGTGTTCTGTGAAATCATCTCAGAGAGTTACAACTTTCCCCTCAGGAAGCCTTTCTCTAAGACAGTTCTTGTAGAATTGGCAAAGAGATATTTGGAAGCCCATAGAGGGCTATGGTGAAAATGGAAATATCCTCAGATGACATCTGGAAAGAAGCTTTCTGAGAAACTGCTCTGTGATGTGTGACTTCCACTCACAGAGTTACATCTGTATTTCGTGGATCTCTTTGCTAGCCTTATTTCTGTGGAATCTGAGAACAGATATTTCGGATCCCTTTGAAGACTATAGGGCCAAAGGAAATATCCTCCGATAACAAAGAGAAAGAAGCTTTCTGAGAAACTTCTTTGTGTTCTGTGAAATCATCTCACAGACTTACAGCTTTCCCCTCAAGAAGCCTTTCGCTAAGACAGTTCTTGTGGAATTGGCAAAGGGATATTTGGAAGCCCGTAGTGGGCTATGGTGAAAAAGGAAATATCCTCAGATGAAATCTGGAAAGAAGCTTTCTGAGAAACTGCTCTGTGATGTGTGACTTCCACTGACAGAGTTACATCTGTATTTCGTGGATCTCTTTGCTAGCCTTATTTCTGTGGAATCTGAGAACAGATATTTCGGATCCCTTTGAAGACTATAGGGCCAAAGGAAATATCCTCCGATAACAAAGAGAAAGAAGCTTTCTGAGAAACTTCTTTGTGTTCTGTGAAATCATCTCACAGAGTTACAGCTTTCCCCTCAAGAAGCCTTTCGCTAAGACAGTTCTTGTGGAATTGGCAAAGTGATATTTGGAAGCCCATAGAGTGCTATGGTGAAAAAGGAAATATCCTCCGATGAAATCTGGAAAGAAGCTTTCTGAAAAACTACTTAGTGTTCTGTTAATTCATCTCACAGAGTTACACCTGTATTTCGTGGTTCTCTTTGCTAGCCTTATTTCTGTGGAATCTGAGAACAGATATTGCGGATCCCTTTGAAGACTATAGGGCCAAAGAAAATATCCTCCGATAACAAAGAGAAAGAAGATTTCTGAGAAACTTCTTTGTGTTCTGTGAAATCATCTCACAGAGTTACAGCTTTCCCTTCAAGAAGCCTTTCGCTAAGACAGTTCTTGTGGAATTGGCAAAGTGATATTTGGAAGACCATAGAGGCCTATGGTGAAAAAGGAAATATCCTCAGATGAAATCTGGAAAGAAGCTTTCTGAGAAACTGCTCTGTGATGTGTGACTTCCACTCACAGAATTACATGTGTATTTCGTGGATCTCTTTGCTAGCCTTATTTCTGTGGAATCTGAGAACAGATATTTCGGATCCCTTTGAAGACTATAGGGGCAAAGGAAATATCCTCCGATAACAAAGAGAAAGAAGATTTCTGAGAAACTTCTTTGTGTTCTGTGAAATCATCTCACAGAGTTACAGCTTTCCCCTCAAGAAGCCTTTCGCTAAGAGAGTTCTTGTGGAATTGGCAAAGCGATATTTGGAAGCCCATAGAGGGCAATGGTGAAAAAGGAAATATCCTCAGATGAAATCTGGAAAGAAGCTTTCTGAGAAACTGCTCTGTGATGTGTGACTTCCACTGACAGAGTTACATCTGTATTTCGTGGATCTCTTTCCTAGCCTTATTTCTGTGGAATCTGAGAACAGATATTTCGGATCCCTTTGAAGACTATAGGGCCAAAGGAAATATCCTCCGATAACAAAGAGAAAGAAGCTTTCTGAGAAACTTCTTTGTGTTCTGTGAAATCATCTCACAGAGTTACAGCTTTCCCCTCAAGAAGCCTTTCGCTAAGACAGTTCTTGTGGAATTCGCAAAGGGATATTTGGAAGCCCCTAGAGGCCTATGGTGAAAAAGGAAATATCCTCAGATGAAATCTGGAAAGAAGGTTTCTGAGAAACTGCTCTGTGATGTGTGACTTCCACTCACTGAGTTACATCTGTATTTCGTGGATCTCTTTCCTAGCCTTATTTCTGTGGAATCTGAGAACAGATATTTCGGATCCCTTTGAAGACTATAGGGCCAAAGGAAATATCCTCCGATAACAAAGAGAAGGAAGCTTTCTGAGAAACTTCTTTGTGTTCTGTGAAATCATCTCACAGAGTTACAGCTTTCCCCTCAAGAAGCCTTTCGCTAAGACAGTTCTTGTGGAATTGGCAAAGTGATATTTGGAAGCCCATAGAGGGCTATGGTGAAAAAGGAAATATCCTCAGATGAAATCGGGAAAGAAGCTTTCTGAGAAACTGCTTAGTGTTCTGTTAATTCATCTCACAGAGTTACATCTGTATTTCGTTGATCTCTTTGCTAGCCTTATTTCTGTGGAATCTGAGAACAGATATTTCGGATCCCTTTGATGACTATAGGACCAAAGGAAATATCCTCCGGTAACAAAGAGAAAGAAACTTTCTGAGAAACTTCTTTGTGTTCTCTGAAATCATCTCACAGACTTACAGCTTTCCCCTCAAGAAGCCTTTCGCTAAGACAGTTCTTGTGGAATTGGCAAAGTGATATTTGGAAGCCCCTAGAGGGCTATGGTGAAAAAGGAAATATCCTCAGATCAAATCTGGAAAGAAGCTTTCTGAGAAACTGCTCTGTGAAGTGTGACTTCCACTCACAGAGTTACATCTGTATTTCGTGGATCTCTTTGCTAGCCTTATTTCTGTGGCATCTGAGAAGAGATATTTCGGATCCCTTTGAAGACTATAAGGGCAAAGGAAATATCCTCCGATAACAAAGAGAAAGAAGCTTTCTGAGAAACTTCTTTGTGTTCTGTGAAATCATCTCACAGAGTTACAGCTTTCCCCTCAAGAAGCCTTTCGATAAGACAGTTCATGTGGAATTGGCAAAGGGATATTTGGGAGCCCATAGAGGCCTATGGTGTAAAAGGAAATATCCTCAGATGAAATCTGGAAAGAAGCTTTCTGAGAAACTGCTCTGTGATGTGTGACTTCCACTCACAGAGTTACATCTGTATTTCGTGGATCTATTTGCTAGCCTTATGTCTGTGGAATCTGAGAACAGATATTTCGGATCCCTTTGAAGACTATAGGACCAAAGGAAATATCCTCCGGTAACAAAGAGAAAGAAGCTTTCTGAGAAATCTTTGTGTTCTGTGAAATCATCTCACAGAGTTACAGCTTTCCCCTCAAGAAGCCTTTCACTAAGACAGTTCTTCTGGAATTGGCAAAGTGATATTTGGAAGCCCATAGTGGGCAATGGTGAAAAAGGAAATATCCTCAGATGAAATCTGGAAAGAAGCTTTCTGAGAAACTACTCTGTGATGTGTGACTTCCACTCACAGAGTTACGTCTGTATTTCGTGGATCTCTTTCCTAGCCTTATTTCTGTGGAGTCTGAGAACTGATATTTCGGATTCCTTTGAAGACTATCGGGCCAAAGGAAATATCCTCCGATAACAAAGAGAAAGAAGCTTTCTGAGAAACTTCTTTGTGTTCTGTGAAATCATCTCACAGTGTTACAGCTTTCCCTCAAGAAGCCTTTCGCTAAGAGAGTTCTTGTGGAATTGGCAAAGTGATATTTGGAAGCCCATAGAGGGGTATGGTGAAAAAGGAAATATCCTCAGATGAAATCTGGAAAGAAACTTTCTGAGAAACTGCTTAGAGTTCTGTTAATTCATCTCACAGAGTTACATCTGTATTTCGTGGATCTCTTTCCTAACCTTATTTCTGTGGAATCTGAGAACAGATTTTTCGGATCCCTTAGAAGACTACAGGGCCAAAGGAAATATCCTCCGATAACAAAGAGAAAGAAGCTTTCTGAGAAACTTCTTTGTGTTCTGTGAAATCATCTCACAGAGTTACAGCTTTCCCCTCAAGAAGCCTTTCGCTAAGACAGTTCTTGTGGAATTGGCAAAGGGATATTTGGAAGCCCCTAGAGGCCTATGGTGAAAAAGGAAATATCCTCAGATGAAATCTGGAAAGAAGGTTTCTGAGAAACTGCTCTGTGATGTGTGACTTCCACTCAGAGAGTTACATCTGTATTTCGTGGATCTCTTTCCTAGCCTTATTTCTGTGGAATCTGAGAACAGATATTTCGGATCCCTTTGAAGACTATAGGGCCAAAGGAAATATCCTCCGATAACAAAGAGAAGGAAGCTTTCTGAGAAACTTCTTTGTGTTCTGTGAAATCATCTCACAGAGTTACAGCTTTCCCCTCAAGAAGCCTTTCGCTAAGACAGTTCTTGTGGAATTGGCAAAGGGATATTTGGAAGCCCATAGAGGGCTATGGTGAAAAAGGAAATATCCTCAGACGAAATCGGGAAAGAAGCTTTCTGAGAAACTGCTTAGTGTTCTGTTAATTCATCTCACAGAGTTACATCTGTATTTCGTGGATCTCTTTGCTAGCCTTATTTCTGTGGAATCTGAGAACAGATATTTCGGATCCCTTTGAAGACTATAGGGCCAAAGGAAATATCCTCCGATAACAAAGAGAAAGAAGCTTTCTGAGAAACTTCTTTGTGTTCTGTGAAATCATCTCACAGACTTACAGCTTTCCCCTCAAGAAGCCTTTCGCTAAGACAGTTCTTGTGGAATTGGCAAAGGGATATTTGGAAGCCCGTAGTGGGCTATGGTGAAAAAGGAAATATCCTCAGATGAAATCTGGAAAGAAGCTTTCTGAGAAACTGATCTGTGATGTGTCACTTCCACTGACAGAGTTACATCTGTATTTCGTGGATCTCTTTGCTAGCCTTATTTCTGTGGAATCTGAGAACAGATATTTCGGATCCCTTTGAAGACTATAGGGCCAAAGGAAATATCCTCCGATAACAAAGAGAAAGAAGCTTTCTGAGAAACTTCTTTGTGTTCTGTGAAATCATCTCACAGAGTTACAGCTTTCCCCTCAAGAAGCCTTTCGCTAAGACAGTTCTTGTGGAATTGGCAAAGTGATATTTGGAAGCTCATAGAGTGCTATGGTGAAAAAGGAAATATCCTCCGATGAAATCTGGAAAGAAGCTTTCTGTGAAACTGCTTAGTGTTCTGTTAATTCATCTCACAGAGTTACACCTGTATTTCGTGGTTCTCTTTGTTAGCCTTATTTCTGTGGAATCTGAGAACAGATATTGCGGATCCCTTTGAAGACTATAGGACCAAAGGAAATATCCTCCGGTAACAAAGAGAAAGAAACTTTCTGAGAAACTTCTTTGTGTTCTGTGAAATCATCTCACAGAGTTACAGCTTTCCCCTCAAAAAGCCTTTCGCTAAGACAGTTCTTGTGGAATTGGCAAAGTGATATTTGGAAGCCCCTAGAGGGCTATGGTGAAAAAGGAAATATCCTCAGATCAAATCTGGAAAGAAGCTTTCTGAGAAACTGCTCTGTGAAGTGTGACTTCCACTCACAGAGTTACATCTGTATTTCGTGGATCTCTTTGCTAGCCTTATTTCTGTGGCATCTGAGAACAGATATTTCGGATCCCTTTGAAGACTATAAGGGCAAAGGAAATATCCTCCGATAACAAAGAGAAAGAAGCTTTCTGAGAAACTTCTTTGTGTTCTGTGAAATCATCTCACAGAGTTACAGCTTTCCCCTCAAGAAGCCTTTCGCTAAGACAGTTCTTCTGGAATTGGCAAAGTGATATTTGGAAGCCCATAGTGGGCAATGGTGAAAAAGGAAATATCCTCAGATGAAATCTGGAAAGAAGCTTTCTGAGAAACTACTCTGTGATGTGTGACTTCCACTCACAGATTTACGTCTGTATTTCGTGGATCTCTTTCCTAGCCTTATTTCTGTGGAGTCTGAGAACTGATATTTCGAATTCCTTTGAAGACTATCGGGCCAAAGGAAATATCCTCCGATAACAAAGAGAAAGAAGCTTTCTGAGAAACTTCTTTGTGTTCTGTGAAATCATCTCACAGTGTTACAGCTTTCCCTCAAGAAGCCTTTCGCTAAGAGAGTTCTTGTGGAATTGGCAAAGTGATATTTGGAAGCCCATAGAGGGGTATGGTGAAAAAGGAAATATCCTCAGATGAAATCTGGAAAGAAACTTTCTGAGAAACTGCTTAGAGTTCTGTTAATTCATCTCACAGAGTTACATCTGTATTTCGTGGATCTCTTTCCTAACCTTATTTCTGTGGAATCTGAGAACAGATTTTTCGGATCCCTTTGAAGACTACAGGGCCAAAGGAAATATCCTCCGATAACAAAGAGAAAGAAGCTTTCTGAGAAACTTCTTTGTGTTCTGTGAAATAATCTCACAGAGTTACAGCTTTCCCCTCAAGAAGCCTTTCGCTAAGACAGTTCTTGTGGAATAGGCAAAGGGATATTTGGAAGCCCATAGAGGCCTATGGTGAAAAAGGAAATATCCTCAGATGAAATCTGGAAAGAAGCTTTCTGAGAAACTGCTCTGTGATGTGTGACTTCCACTCACAGAGTTACATCTGTATTTCGTGGATCTCTTTGCTAGCCTTATTTCTGTGGAATCTGAGAACAGATATTTCGGATCCCTTTGAAGACTATAGGGCCAAAGGAAATATCCTCCGATAACAAAGAGAAAGAAGATTTCTGAGAAACTTCTTTGTGTTCTGTGAAATCATCTCACAGAGTTACAGCTTTCCCCTCAAGAAGCCTTTCGCTAAGACAGTTCTTGTGGAATTGGAAAAGTGATATTTGGAAGCCCATAGAGGGCTACGGTGAAAAAGGAAATATCCTCAGATGAAATCTGGAAAGAAGCTTTCTGAGAAACCGCTCTGTGATGTGTGACTTCCACTCAGAGAGTTACATCTGTAATTCGTGGATCTCTTTGCTAGCCTTATTTCTGTGGAATCTGAGAACAGATATTTCGGATCCCTTTGAAGATATAGGACCAAAGGGAATATCCTCCGATAACAAAGAGAAAGAAGCTTTATGAGAAACTTCTTTGTGTTTTGTGAAATCATCTCACAGAGTTACAGCTTTCCCCTCAAGAAGCCTTTGGCTAAGACAGTTCTTGTGGAATTGGCAAAGTGATATTTGGAAGCCCATAGAGGGCTATGGTTAAAAAGGAAATATCCTCAGATGAAATCTGGAAAGAAGCTTTCTGAGAAACTGCTCCGTGATGTGTGACTTCCACTCACAGAATTACATGTGTATTTCGTGGATCTCTTTGCTAGCCTTATTTCTTTAGAATCTGAGAACAGATATTTCGGATCCCTTTGAAGACTATAGGGCCAAAGGAAATATCCTCCGATAACAAAGAGACAGAAGATTTCTGAGAAACTTCTTTGTGTTCTGTGAAATCATCTCACAGAGTTACAGCTTTCCCCTCAAGAAGCCTTTCGCTAAGGGAGTTCTTGTGGAATTGGCAAAGTGATATTTGGAAGCCCCTAGAGGGCTATGGTGAAAAAGGAAATATCCTCAGATGAAATCTGGAAAGAAACTTTCTGAGAAACTGCTTAGGGTTCTGTTAATTCATCTCACAGAGTTACATCTGTATTTCGTGGATCTCTTTGCTAGCCTGATTTCTGTGGAATCTGAGAACAGATATTTCGGATCCCTTTGAAGACTATAGGGCCAAAGGAAATATCCTCCGATAACAAAGAGAAAGAAGCTTTCTGAGAAACTTCTTTGTGTTCTGTGAAATCATCTCACAGAGTTACAGCTTTCCCCTCAAGAAGCCTTTCCCTAAGACAGTTCTTGTGGAATAGCTAAAGTGATATTTGGAAGCCCCTAGAGGGCTATGGTGAAAAAGGAAATATCCTCAGATGAAATCTGGAAAGAAGCTTTCTTAGAAACTGCTCTGTGATGTGTGACTTCCACTCAGAGAGTTACATCTGTATTTCGTGGATCTCTTTGCTAGCCTTATTTCTGTGGAATCTGAGAACAGATATTTCGGATCCCTTTGAAGACTATAGGGCCAAAGGAAATATCCTCCGATAACAAAGAGAAAGAAGCTTTCTGAGAAACTTCTTTGTGTTCTGAGAAATCATCACACAGAGTTACAGCTTTTCCCTCAAGAAGCCTTTCGCTAAGACAGTTCTTGTGGAATTGGCAAAGTGATATTTGGAAGCCCATAGAGGGCTATGGTGAAAAAGGAAATATCCTTAGATGAAATCTGGAAAGAAGCTTTCTGAGAAACTGCTCTGTGGTGTGTGACTTCCACTCACATAGTTACATCTGTATTTCGTGAATCTCTTTGCTAGCCTTATTTGTGTGGAATCTGAGAACAGATATTTCGGATCCCTTTGAAGACTATAGGGCCAAAGGAAATATCCTCCGATAACAAAGAGAAGAAGATTTCTGAGAAACTTCTTTGTGTTCTGTGAAATCATCTCACAGAGTTACAGCTTTCCCCTCAAGAAGCCTTTCGCTAAGACAGTTCTTGTGGAATTGGCAAAGTGATATTTGGAAGCCCATAGAGGGCTACGGTGAAAAAGGAAATATCCTCAGATGAAATCTGGAAAGAAGCTTTCTGAGAAACCGCTCTGTGATGTGTGAATTCCACTCAGAGAGTTACATCTGTAATTCGTGGATCTCTTTGCTAGCCTTATTTCTGTGGAATCTGAGAACAGATATTTCGGATCCCTTTGAAGAATATAGGGCCAAAGGAAATATCCTCCGATAACAAAGAGAAAGAAGCTTTCTGAGAAACTTCTTTGTGTTCTGTGAAATCATCTCAGAGAGTTACATCTTTCCCCTCAGGAAGCCTTTCTCTAAGACAGTTCTTGTAGAATTGGCAAAGAGATATTTGGAAGCCCATAGAGGGCTATGGTGAAAATGGAAATATCCTCAGATGAAATCTGGAAAGAAGCTTTCTGAGAAACTGCTCTGTGATGTGTGACTTCCACTCACAGAGTTACATCTGTATTTCGTGGATCTCTTTGCTAGCCTTATTTCTGTGGAATCTGAGAACAGATATTTCGGATCCCTTTGAAGACTATAGGGCCAAAGGAAATATCCTCCGATAACAAAGAGAAAGAAGCTTTCTGAGAAACTTCTTTGTGTTCTGTGAAATCATCTCACAGAGTTACAGCTTTTCCCTCAAGAAGCCTTTCGCTAAGACAGTTCTTGTGGAATTGGCAAAGTGATATTTGGAAGCCCATAGAGGGCTATGGTGAAAAAGGAAATATCCTCAGATGAAATCTGGAAAGAAGCTTTCTGAGAAACTGCTGAGTGTTCTGTTAATTCATCTCACTGAGTTACATCTGTATTTCGTGGACCTCTTTGCTAGCCTTATTCCTGTGGAATCTGAGAACAGATATTTCGGATCCCTTTGAAGATATAGGACCAAAGGGAATATCCTCCGATAACAAAGAGAAAGAAGCTTTATGAGAAACTTCTTTGTGTTTTGTGAAATCATCTCACAGAGTTACAGCTTTCCCCTCAAGAAGCCTTTGGTTAAGACAGTTCTTGTGGAATTGGCAAAGTGATATTTGGAAGCCCATAGAGGGCTATGGTTAAAAAGGAAATATCCTCAGATGAAATCTGGAAAGAAGCTTTCTGAGAAACTGCTCTGTGATGTGTGACTTCCACTCACAGAATTACATGTGTATTTCGTGGATCTCTTTGCTAGCCTTATTTCTTTAGAATCTGAGAACAGATATTTCGGATCCCTTTGAAGACTATAGGGCCAAAGGAAATATCCTCCGATAACAAAGAGAAAGAAGATTTCTGAGAAACTTCTTTGTGTTCTGTGAAATCATCTCACAGAGTTACAGCTTTCCCCTCAAGAAGCCTTTCGCTAAGGGAGTTCTTGTGGAATTGGCAAAGTGATATTTGGAAGCCCCTAGAGGGCTATGGTGAAAAAGGAAATATCCTCAGATGAAATCTGGAAAGAAACTTTCTGAGAAACTGCTTAGGGTTCTGTTAATTCATCTCACAGAGTTACATCTGTATTTCGTGGATCTCTTTGCTAGCCTTATTTCTGTGGAATCTGAGAACAGATATTTCGGATCCCTTTGAAGACTATAGGGCCAAAGGAAATATCCTCCGATAACAAAGATAAAGAAGCTTTCTGAGAAACTTCTTTGTGTTCTGAGAAATCATCACACAGAGTTACAGCTTTTCCCTCAAGAAGCCTTTCGCTAAGACAGTTCTTGTGGAATTGGCAAAGTGATATTTGGAACCCCTAGAGGGCTATGGTGAAAAAGGAAATATCCTCAGATGAAATCTGGAAAGAAGCTTTCTGAGAAACTGCTTAGTGTTCTGTTAATTCATCTCACAGAGTTACACCTGTATTTCGTGGTTCTCTTTGCTAGCCTTATTTCTGTGGAATCTGAGAACAGATATTGCGGATCCCGTTGAAGACTATAGGACCAAAGGAAATATCCTCCGGTAACAAAGAGAAAGAAACTTTCTGAGAAACTTCTTTGTGTTCTGTGAAATCATCTCACAGAGTTACAGCTTTCCCCTCAAAAAGCCTTTCGCTAAGACAGTTCTTGTGGAATTGGCAAAGTGATATTTGGAAGCCCCTAGAGGGCTATGGTGAAAAAGGAAATATCCTCAGATCAAATCTGGAAAGAAGCTTTCTGAGAAACTGCTCTGTGAAGTGTGACTTCCACTGACAGAGTTACATCTGTATTTCGTGGATCTCTTTGCTAGCCTTATTTCTGTGGCATCTGAGAACAGATATTTCGGATCCCTTTGAAGACTATAAGGGCAAAGGAAATATCCTCCGATAACAAAGAGAAAGAAGCTTTCTGAGAAACTTCTTTGTGTTCTGTGAAATCATCTCACAGAGTTACAGCTTTCCCCTCAAGAAGCCTTTCGATAAGACAGTTCTTGTGGAATTGGCAAAGGGATATTTGGGAGCCCATAGAGGCCTATGGTGTAAAAGGAAATATCCTCAGATGAAATCTGGAAAGAAGCTTTCTGAGAAAATGCTCTGTGATGTGTGACTTCCACTCACAGAGTTACATCTGTATTTCGTGGATCTCTTTGCTAGCCTTATGTCTGTGGAATCTGAGAACAGATATTTCGGATCCCTTTGAAGACTATAGGACCAAAGGAAATATCCTCCGGTAACAAAGAGAAAGAAGCTTTCTGAGAAACTTCTTTGTGTTCTGTGAAATCATCTCACAGAGGTACAGCTTTCCCCTCAAGAAGCCTTTCGCTAAGACAGTTCTTCTGGAATTGGCAAAGTGATATTTGGAAGCCCATAGTGGGCAATGGTGAAAAAGGAAATATCCTCAGATGAAATCTGGAAAGAAGCTTTCTGAGAAACTACTCTGTGATGTGTGACTTCCACTCACAGAGTTACGTCTGTATTTCGTGGATCTCTTTCCTAGCCTTATTTCTGTGGAGTCTGAGAACTGATATTTCGGATTCCTTTGAAGACTATCGGGCCAAAGGAAATATCCTCCGATAACAAAGAGAAAGAAGCTTTCTGAGAAACTTCTTTGTGTTCTGTGAAATCATCTCACAGTGTTACAGCTTTCCCTCAAGAAGCCTTTCGCTAAGAGAGTTCTTGTGGAATTGGCAAAGTGATATTTGGAAGCCCATAGAGGGGTATGGTGAAAAAGGAAATATCCTCAGATGAAATCTGGAAAGAAACTTTCTGAGAAACTGCTTAGAGTTCTGTTAATTCATCTCACAGAATTACATCTGTATTTCGTGGATCTCTTTCCTAACCTTATTTCTGTGGAATCTGAGAACAGATTTTTCGGATCCCTTTGAAGACTACAGGGCCAAAGGAAATATCCTCCGATAACAAAGAGAAAGAAGCTTTCTGAGAAACTTCTTTGTGTTCTGTGAAATAATCTCACAGAGTTACAGCTTTCCCCTCAAGAAGCCTTTCGCTAAGACAGTTCTTGTGGAATTGGCAAAGGGATATTTGGAAGCCCATAGAGGCCTATGGTGAAAAAGGAAATATCCTCAGATGAAATCTGGAAAGAAGCTTTCTGAGAAACTGCTCTGTGATGTGTGACTTCCACTCACAGAGTTATATCTGTATTTCGTGGATCTCTTTGCTAGCCTTATTTCTGTGGAATCTGAGAACAGATATTTCGGATCCCTTTGAAGACTATAGGGCCAAAGGAAATATCCTCCGATAACAAAGAGAAGAAGATTTCTGAGAAACTTCTTTGTGTTCTGTGAAATCATCTCACAGAGTTACAGCTTTCCCCTCAAGAAGCCTTTCGCTAAGACAGTTCTTGTGGAATTGGCAAAGTGATATTTGGAAGCCCATAGAGGGCTACGGTGAAAAAGGAAATATCCTCAGATGAAATCTGGAAAGAAGCTTTCTGAGAAACCGCTCTGTGATGTGTGAATTCCACTCAGAGAGTTACATCTGTAATTCGTGGATCTCTTTGCTAGCCTTATTTCTGTGGAATCTGAGAACAGATATTTCGGATCCCTTTGAAGAATATAGGGCCAAAGGAAATATCCTCCGATAACAAAGAGAAAGAAGCTTTCTGAGAAACTTCTTTGTGTTCTGTGAAATCATCTCAGAGAGTTACATCTTTCCCCTCAGGAAGCCTTTCTCTAAGACAGTTCTTGTAGAATTGGCAAAGAGATATTTGGAAGCCCATAGAGGGCTATGGTGAAAATGGAAATATCCTCAGATGAAATCTGGAAAGAAGCTTTCTGAGAAACTGCTCTGTGATGTGTGACTTCCACTCACAGAGTTACATCTGTATTTCGTGGATCTCTTTGCTAGCCTTATTTCTGTGGAATCTGAGAACAGATATTTCGGATCCCTTTGAAGACTATAGGGCCAAAGGAAATATCCTCCGATAACAAAGAGAAAGAAGCTTTCTGAGAAACTTCTTTGTGTTCTGTGAAATCATCTCACAGAGTTACAGCTTTTCCCTCAAGAAGCCTTTCGCTAAGACAGTTCTTGTGGAATTGGCAAAGTGATATTTGGAAGCCCATAGAGGGCTATGGTGAAAAAGGAAATATCCTCAGATGAAATCTGGAAAGAAGCTTTCTGAGAAACTGCTGAGTGTTCTGTTAATTCATCTCACTGAGTTACATCTGTATTTCGTGGACCTCTTTGCTAGCCTTATTCCTGTGGAATCTGAGAACAGATATTTCGGATCCCTTTGAAGATATAGGACCAAAGGGAATATCCTCCGATAACAAAGAGAAAGAAGCTTTATGAGAAACTTCTTTGTGTTTTGTGAAATCATCTCACAGAGTTACAGCTTTCCCCTCAAGAAGCCTTTGGTTAAGACAGTTCTTGTGGAATTGGCAAAGTGATATTTGGAAGCCCATAGAGGGCTATGGTTAAAAAGGAAATATCCTCAGATGAAATCTGGAAAGAAGCTTTCTGAGAAACTGCTCTGTGATGTGTGACTTCCACTCACAGAATTACATGTGTATTTCGTGGATCTCTTTGCTAGCCTTATTTCTTTAGAATCTGAGAACAGATATTTCGGATCCCTTTGAAGACTATAGGGCCAAAGGAAATATCCTCCGATAACAAAGAGAAAGAAGATTTCTGAGAAACTTCTTTGTGTTCTGTGAAATCATCTCACAGAGTTACAGCTTTCCCCTCAAGAAGCCTTTCGCTAAGGGAGTTCTTGTGGAATTGGCAAAGTGATATTTGGAAGCCCCTAGAGGGCTATGGTGAAAAAGGAAATATCCTCAGATGAAATCTGGAAAGAAACTTTCTGAGAAACTGCTTAGGGTTCTGTTAATTCATCTCACAGAGTTACATCTGTATTTCGTGGATCTCTTTGCTAGCCTTATTTCTGTGGAATCTGAGAACAGATATTTCGGATCCCTTTGAAGACTATAGGGCCAAAGGAAATATCCTCCGATAACAAAGATAAAGAAGCTTTCTGGGAAACTTCTTTGTGTTCTGAGAAATCATCACACAGAGTTACAGCTTTTCCCTCAAGAAGCCTTTCGCTAAGACAGTTCTTGTGGAATTGGCAAAGTGATATTTGGAACCCCTAGAGGGCTATGGTGAAAAAGGAAATATCCTCAGATGAAATCTGGAAAGAAGCTTTCTGAGAAACTGCTCTGTGGTGTGTGACTTCCACTCACATAGTTACATCTGTATTTCGTGAATCTCTTTGCTGGCCTTATTTCTGTGGAATCTGAGAACAGATATTTCGGATCCCTTCGAAGACTATAGGGCCAAAGGAAATATCCTCCGATAACAAAGAGAAGGAAGCTTTCTGAGAAACTTCTTTGTGTTCTGTGAAATCACCTCACACAGTTACAGCTTTCCCCTCAAGAAGCCTTTCGCTAAGACAGTTCTGGTGGAATTGGCAAAGTGATATTTGGAAGCCCATAGAGGGCTATGGTGAAAAAGGAAATATCCTCAGATGAAATCTGGAAAGAAGCTTTCTGAGAAACTGCTTAGTGTTCTGTTAATACATCTCACAGAGATACATCTGTATTTCGTGGTTCTCTTTGCTAGCCTTATTTCTGTGGAATCTGAGAACAGATATTTCGGATCCCTTTGAAGACGATAGGACCAAAGGAAATATCCTCCGGTAACAAAGAGAAAGAAGCTTTCTGAGAAACTTCTTTGTGTTCTGTGAAATCATCTCACAGAGTTACAGCTTTCCCCTCAAGAAGCCTTTCGCTAAGACAGTTCTTGTGGAATTGGCAAAGTGATATTTGCAAGCCCATAGAGGGCTATGGTGAAAAAGGAAATTTCCTCAGATGAAATCTGGAAAGAAGCTTTCTGAGAAACTGCTCTGTGAAGTGTGACTTCCACTCACAGAATTACATCTGTATTTCGTGGATCTCTTTGCTAGCCTTATTTCTGTGGAATCTGAGAACAGATATTTCGGATCCCTTTGAAGACTATAAGGGCAAAGGAAATATCCTCCGATAACAAAGAGAAAGAAGCTTTCTGAGAAACTTCTTTGTGTTCTGTGAAATCATCTCACAGAGTTACAGCTTTCCCCTCAAGAAGCCTTTCGATAAGACAGTTCTTGTGGAATTGGCAAAGGGATATTTGGGAGCCCATAGAGGATTATGGTGTAAAAGGAAATATCCTCAGATGAAATCTGGAAAGAAGCTTTCTGAGAAACTGCTCTGTGATGTGTGACTTCCACTCACAGAGTTACATCTGTATTTCGTGGATCTCTTTGCTAGCCTTATTTCTGTGGAATCTGAGAACAGATATTTCGGATCCCTTTGAAGACTATAGGGCCAAAGGAAATATCCTCCGATAACAAAGAGAAAGAAGCTTTTGAGAAACTTCTTTGTGTTCTGTGAAATCATCTCACAGAGTTACAGCTTTCCCCTCAAGAAGCCTTTCGCTAAGACAGTTCTTGTGGAATTGGCAAAGTGAAATTTGGAAGCCCATAGAGGGCTATGGTGAAAAAGGAAATATCCTCAGATGAAATCTGGAAAGAAGCTTTCTGAGAAACTGCTGTGTGATGTGTGACTTACACTCACAGAGTTACATCTGTATTTCGTGGATCTCTTTGCTAGCCTTATTTCTGTGGAATCTGAGAACAGATATTTCGGATCCCTTTGAAGAGTATAGGGCCAAAGGAAATATCCTCCGATAACAAAGAGGATGAAGCTTTCTGAGAAACTTCTTTGTGTTCTGTGAAATCATCTCACAGAGTTACAGCTTTCCACTCAAGAAGCCTTTCGCTAAGACAGTTCTTGTGGAAATGGCAAAGTGATATTTGGAAGCCCATAGAGGCCTATGGTGAAAAAGGAAATATCCTCAGATGAAATCTGGAAAGAAGCTTTCTGAGAAACTGCTCTGTGATGTGTGACTTCCACTCACAGAGTTAAATCTGTATTTCGTGGATCTCTTTGCTAGTCTTATTTCTGTGGAATCTGAGAACAGATATTTCGGATCCCTCAGAAGACTATAGGGCCAAAGGAAATATCCTCCGATAACAAAGAGAAAGAAGGTTTCTGAGAAACTTCTTTGTGTTCTGTGAAATCATCTCACAGAGTTACAGCTTTTCCCTCAAGAAGCCTTTGGCTACGACAGTTCTTGTGGAATTGGCAAAGTGATATTTGGAACCCCTAGAGGGCTAAGGTGAAAAAGGAAATACCCTCAGATGAAATCTGGAAAGAAGCTTTCTGAGAAACTGCTCTGTGATGTGTGACTTCCACTCACAGAGTTACATCTGTATTTCGTGGATCTCTTTGCTAGCCTTATTTCTGTGGAATCTGAGAACAGATATTTCGGATCCCTTTGAAGACTATAGGGCCAAAGGAAATATCCTCCGATAACAAAGAGAAAGAAGCTTTCTGAGAAACTTCTTTGTGTTCTGTGAAATCATCTCACAGAGTTACAGCTTTCCCCTCAAGAAGCCTTTCGCTAAGACAGTTCTTGTGGAATTGGCAAAGTGATATTTGGAAGCCCATAGAGGGCTATGGTGAAAAAGGAAATATCCTCAGATGAAATCTGGAAAGAAGCTTTCTGAGAAACTCCTTAGAGTTCTGCTAATTCATCTCACAGAGTTACATCTGTATTTCCTGGATCTCTTTTCTAGCCTTATTTCTGTGGAATCTGAGAACAGATATTTCGGATCCCTTTGAAGACTATAGGGCCAAAGGAAATACCCTCCGATAACAAAGAGAAAGAAGATTTCTGAGAAACTTCTTTGTGTTCTGTGAAATCATCTCACAGAGTTACAGCTTTCCCCTCAAGAAGCCTTTCGCTAAGACAGTTCTTGTGGAATTGGCAAAGTGATATTTGGAAGCCCATAGAGTGCTATAGTGAAAAAGGAAATATCCTCAGATTGAATCTGGAAAGAAGTTTTCTGAGAAACTGCTCTGTGAAGTGTGACTTCCACTCACAGAGTTACATCTGTATTTCGTGGATCTCTTTGCTAGCCTTATTTCTGTGGAATCTGAGAACAGATATTTCGGATCCCTTTGAAGACTATAGGGCCAAAGGAAATATCCTCCGATAACAAAGAGAAAGAAGCTTTCTGAGAAACTTCTTTGTGTTCTGTGAAATCATGTTACAGAGTTACAGCTTTCCCCTCAAGAAGCCTTTCGCTAAGACAGTTCTTGTGGAATTGGCAAAGTGATATTTGAAAGCCCATAGAGGACTATGGTGAAAATGGAAATATCCTCAGATGAAATCTGGAAAGAAGCTTTCTGAGAAACTGCTCTGTGATGTGTGACTTCCACTCACAGAGTTACATCTCTGTTTCGTGGATCTCTTTGCTAGACTTATTTCTGTGGAATCTGAGAACAGATATTTCGGATCCCTTTGAAGACTATAGGGCCAAAGGAAATGTCCTCCGATAACAAAGAGAAAGAAGCTTTCTGAGAAACTTCTTTGTGTTCTGTGAAATCATCACACAGAGTTACAGCTTTGCCCTCAAGAAGCCTTTCGCTAAGACAGTTCTTGTGGAATTGGCAAAGGGATATTTGGACGCCCAGAGAGGCCTATGGTGAAAAAGGAAATATCCTCAGATGAAATCTGGAAAGAAGCTTTCTGAGAAACTGCTTAGTGTTCTGTTAATTCATCTCACAGAGTTACATCTGTATTTCGTGGATCTCTTTGCTAGCCTTATTTCTGTGGAATCTGAGAACAGATATTTCGGATCCCTTTGAAGACTATAGGGCCAAAGAAAATATCCTCCGATAACAAAGAGAAAGAAGCTTTCTGAGAAACTTCTTTGTGTTCTGTGAAATCATCTCACAGAGTTACAGCTTTCCCCTCAAGAAGCCTTTCGCTAAGACAGTTATTGTGGAATTGGCAAAGTGATATTTGGAAGCCCATAGAGGGCTATGGTGAAAAAGGAAATATCCTCAGATGAAATCTGGAAAGAAGCTTTCTGAGAAACTGCTCTGTGATGTGTGACTTCCACTCACAGAGTTACATCTGTATATCGTGGATCTCTTTGCTAGCCTTATTTCTGTGGAATCTGAGAACAGATATTTCGGATCCCTTTGAAGAGTATAGGGTGAAAGGAAATATCCTCCGATAACAAAGAGAAATAAGCTTTCTGAGAAACTTCTTTGTGTTCTGTGAAATCATCTCACAGAGTTACAGCTTTCCCCTCTAGAAGCCTTTCGCTAAGACAGTTCTTCTGAAATTGGCAAAGAGATATTTGGAAGCCCTTAGAGGGCTATGGTGAAAAAGGAAATATCCTCAGATGAAATCTGGAAAGAAGCTTTCTGAGAAACTGCTCTGTGATGTGTGACTTCCACTCACAGAGTTACATCTGTGTTTCGTGGATCTCTTTGCTAGCCTTATTTCTGTGGAATCTGAGAACAGATATTTCGGATCCCTTTGAAGACTATAGGGCCAAAGGAAATATCCTCCGATAACAAAGAGAAAGAATCTTTCTGAGAAACTTCTTTGTGTTCTGAGAAATCATCTCACAGAGTTACAGCTTTCCACTCAAGATGCCTTTCGCTAAGACAGTTCTTTTGGAATTGGCAAAGTGATATTTGGAAGCCCATAGAGGGCTATGGTGAAAAAGGAAATATCCTCAGATGAAATTTGGAAAGAAGCTTTCTGAGAAACTGCTTAGTGTTCTGTTAATTCATCTCACTGAGTTACGTCTGTATTTCGTGGATCTCTTTGCTAGCCTTATTTCTGTGGAATCTGAGAACAGATATTTCGGATCCCTTTGAAGACTATTGGACAAAAGGGAATATCCTCCGATAACAAAGAGAAAGAAGCGCTCTGAGAAACTTCCTTGTGTTCTGTGAAATCATCTCACAGAGTTACAGCTTTCCCCTCAAGAAGCCTTTCGCTAACACAGTTCTTGTGGAATTGGCAAAGGGATATTTGGAATCCCATAGAGGGCTATGGTGAAAAAGGAAATATCCTCAGATGAAATCTGGAAAGAAGCTTTCTGAGAAACTGCTTAGTGTTCTGTTAATTCATCTCACAGAGTTACATCTGTATTTCCTGGTTCTCTTTCCTAGCCTTGTTTCTGTGGAATCTGAGAACAGATATTTCGGATCCCTTTGAAGACTATAGGACCAAAGGAAATATCCTCCGATAACAAAGAGAAAGAAGCTTTCTGAGAAACTTCTTTGTGTTCTGTGAAATCATCTCACAGAGTTACAGCTTTCCGCTCAAGAAGCCTTTCGCTAAGGCAGTTCTTGTGGAATTGGCAAAGTGATATTTGGAAGCCCATAGAGGGCTACGGTGAAAAAGGAAATATCCTCAGTTGAAATCTGGAAAGAAGCTTTCTGAGAAACTGCTCTGTGATGTGTGACTTCCACTCACAGAGTTACATCTGTATTTCGTGGTTCTCTTTGCTAGCCTTATTTCTGTGGAATCTGAGAACAGATATTTCGGATCCCTTTGAAGACTATAGGGCCAAAGGAAATATCCTCCGATAACAAAGAGAAAGAAGCTTTCTGAGAAACTTCTTTGTGTTCTGTGAAATCATCTCACAGAGTTACAGCTTTCCCCTCAAGAAGCCTTTTGCTAAGACAGTTCTTGTGGAATTGGCAAAGGGTTATTTGAGAGCCCATAGAGCCCTATGGTGAAAAAGGAAATATCCTCAGATGAAATCTGGAAAGAAGCTTTCTGAGAAACTGCTTAGTGTTCTGTTAATTCATCTCACAGTGTTACATCTGTTTTCGTGGATCTCTTTGCTAGCCTTATTTCTGTGGAATCTGAGAACAGATATTTCGGATCCCTTGGAAGACTATAGGGCCAAAGGAAATATCCTCCGATAACAAAGAGAAAGAAGCTTTCTGAGAAACTTCTTTGTGTTCTGTGAAATCATCTCACAGAGTTAGAGCTTTCCCCTCAAGAAGCCTTTCGCTAAGACAGTTCTTGTGGAATTGGCAAAGGGATATTTGGAAGCCCATAGAGGGCTAAGGTGAAAAAGGAAATATCCTCAGATGAAATCTGGAAAGAAGCTTTCTGAGAAACTGCTCTGTGATGTGTGACTTCCACTCACAGAGTTACATCTCTATTTCGTGGATCTCTTTGCTAGCCTTATTTCTGTGGAATCTGAGAACAGATATTTCGGATCCCTTTGAAGACTATAGGGCCAAAGGAAATATCCTCCGATAACAAAGAGAAAGAAGCTTTCTGAGAAACTTCTTTGTGTTCTGTGAAATCATCTCACAGAGTTACATCTTTCCCCTCAAGAAGCTTTTCGCTAAGACAGTTCTTGTGAAATACGCAAAGGGATATTTGGAACCCCTAGAGGGCCATGGTGAAAAAGGAAATATCCTCAGATGAAATCTGGAAAGAAGCTTTCTGAGAAACTGCTCTGTGATGTGTGACTTCCACTCACAGAGTTACATCTGTATTTCGTGGATCTCTTTGCTAGCCTTATTTCTGTGGAATCTGAGAACAGATATTTCGGATCCCTTTGAACTCTATAGGACCAAAGGAAATATCCTCCGGTAACAAAGAGAAAGAAGCTTTCTGAGAAACTTCTTTGTGTTCTGTGAAATCACCTCACAGAGTTACAGCTTTCCCCTAAAGAAGCCTTTCGCTAAGACAGTTCTTGTGGAATTGGCAAAGTGATATTTGGAAGCCCATAGAGGGCTAGGGTGAAAATGGAAATATCCTCAGATGAAATCTGGAAAGAAGCTTTCTGAGAAAGTGCTCTGTGATGTGTGACTTCCACTCACAGAGTTACATCTGTATTTCGTGGATCTCTTTGCTGGCCTTATTTCTGTGGAACCTGAGAACAGATATTTCGGATCCCTTTGAAGACTATGGGGCCAAAGGAAATATCCTCCGATAACAAAGAGAAAGAAGCTTTCTGAGAAACTTCTTTGTGTTCTGTGAAATCATCTCACAGAGTTACAGCTTTCCCCTCAAGAATCCTTTCGCTAAGACAGTTCTTGTGGAATTGGCAAAGTGATATTTGGAAGCCCATAGAGGGCAATGGTGAAAAAGGAAATATCCTCAGATGAAATCTGGAAAGAAGCTTTCTGAGAAACTGCTTAGTGTTCTGTTAATTCATCTCACAGAGTTACATCTGTATTTCGTGGATGTCTTTGCTAGCCTTATTTCTGTGGAATCTGAGAACAGATATTTCGGATCCCTTTGAAGACTATAGGACCAAAGGAAATATCCTCCGATAACAAAGAGAAAGAAGCTTTCTGAGAAACTTCTTTGTGTTCTGTGAAATCATCTCACAGAGTTAGAGCTTTCCCCTCAAGAAGCCTTTCGCTAAGACAGTCCTTGTGGAATTGGCAAAGTGATATTTGGAAGCCCATAGAGGGCTATGGTGAAAAAGGAAATATCCTCAGATGAAATCTGGAAAGAAGCTTTCTGAGAAACTGCTCTGTGATGTGTGACTTCCACTCACAGAGTTACATCTGTATTTCGTGGTTCTCTTTGCTAGCCTTATTTCTGTGAAATCTGAGAACAGATATTTCGGATCCCTTTCAAGACTATAGGGCCAAAGGAAAATCCTCCGATAACAAAGAGAAAGAAGCTTTCTGAGAAACTTCTTTGTGTTCTGTGAAATCATCTCACAGAGTTACAGCTTTCCCCTCAAGAAGCCTTTTGCTAAGACAGTTCTTGTGGAATTGGCAAAGGGTTATTTAGGAGCCCATAGAGCCCTATGGTGAAAAAGGAAATATCCTCAGATGAAATCTGGAAAGAAGCTTTCTGAGAAACTGCTTAGTGTTCTGTTAATTCATCTCACAGAGTTACATCTGTATTTCGTGGATCTCTTTGCTAGCCTTATTTCTGTGGAATCTGAGAACAGATATTTCGGTTCCCTTTGAAGACTATAGGAGCAAAGGAAATATCCTCCGATAACAAAGAGAAAGAAGCTTTCTGAGAAACTTCTTTGTGTTCTGTGAAATCATCTCACAGAGATAGAGCTTTCCCCTCAAGAAGCCATTCGCTAAGACAGTTCTTGTGGAATTGGCAAAGGGATATTTGGAAGCCCATAGAGGGCTATGGTGAAAAAGGAAATATCCTCAGATGAAATCTGGAAAGAAGCTTTCTGAGAAACTGCTTATTGTTCTGTTAATTCATCTCACAGAGTAACATCTGAATTTCGTGGACCTCTTTGCTACCCTTATTTCTGTGGAATCTGAGAACAGATATTTCGGATCCCTTTGAAGACTATAGGGCCAAAGGAAATATCCTCCGATAACAAAGAGAAAGAAGCTTTCTGAGAAACTTCTTTGTGTTCTGTGAAATCATCTCACAGAGTTACAGCTTTCCCCTCAAGAAGCCTTTCGCTAAGACAGTTCTTGTGGAATTGGCAAAGTGATATTTAGAAGCCCCTAGAGGGCTATGGTGAAAAAGGAAATATCCTCAGATGAAATCTGGAAAGAAGCTTTCTGAGAAACTGCTTAGTGTTCTGTTAATTCATCTCGCAGAGTTACATCTGTATTTCGTGGATGTCTTTGCTAGCCTTATTTCTGTGGAATCTGAAAACAGATATTTCGTATCCCTTTGAAGAGTATAGGGCCAAAGGAAATATCCTCCGATAACAACGAGAAAGAAGCTTTCTGAGAAACTTCTTTGTGTTCTGTGAAATCATCTCACAGAGTGACAGCTTTCCTGTCAAGAAGCCTTTCGCTAAGACAGTTCTTCTGGAATTGGCAAAGTGATATTTGGAAGCCCATAGAGGGCTATGGTGAAAAAGGAAATATCCTCAGATGAAGTATGGAAAGAAGCTTTCTGAGAAACTGCTCTGTGATGTGTGACTTCCACTCACAGAGTTACATCTGTATTTCGTGGATCTCTTTGCTAGCCTTATTTCTGTGGAATCTGAGAACAGATATTTCGGATCCCTTTGAAGACTATAGGGCCAAAGGAAATATCCTCCGATAACAAAGAGAAAGAAGCTTTCTGAGAAACTTCTTTGTGTTCTGTGAAATCATCTCACAGAGTTACAGCTTTCCCCTCAAGAAGCCTTTCGCTAAGACAGTTCTTGTGGAATTGGCAAAGGGATATTTGGGAGCCCTTAGAGGCCTATGGTGAAAAAGGAAATATCCTCAGATGAAATCTGGAAAGAAGCTTTCTGAGAAACTGCTTAGTGTTCTGTAAATTCATCTCACAGTGCTACATCTGTATTTCGTGGATCTCTTTGCTAGCCTTATTTCTGTGGAATCTGAGAACTGATATTTCGGATCCCTTTGAAGACTATAGGGCTTTAGGAAATATCCTCCGATAACAAAGAGAAACAAGCTTTCTGAGAAACTTCTTTGTGTTCTGTGAAATCATCTCACAGAGTTACAGCTTTCCCCTCAGGAAGCCTTTCGCTAAGAGAGTTCTTGTGGAATTGGCAAAGGGATATTTGGAAGCCCATAGAGGGCTATGGTGAAAAAGGAAGTATCTTCAGATGAAATCTGGAAAGAAGCTTTCTGAGAAACTGCTCTGTGATATGTGACTTCCACTCACAGAGTTACATCTGTATTTCGTGGATCTCTTTGCTAGCCTTATTTCTGTGGAATCTGAGAACAGATATTTCGGATTCCATTGAAGACTAAAGGGCCAAAGGAAATATCCTCCGATTACAAAGAGAAAGAAGCTTTCTGAGAAACTTCTTTGTGTTCTGTGAAAACATCTCACAGAGTAACAGCTTTCCCCTCAAGAAGCCTTTCGCTAAGACAGTTCTTGTGGAATTGGCAAAGGGATATTTGGAAGCCCATAGAGGCCTATGGTGAAAAAGGAAATATCCTCAGATGAAATCTGGAAAGAAGCTTTCTGAGAAACTGCTTAGTGTTCTGTTAATTCATCTCACAGAGTTACATCTGTATTTCGTGGATCTCTTTGCTAGCCTTATTTCTGTGGAATCTGAGAACAGATATTTCGGATCCCTTTGAAGACTATAGGGCTTAAGGAAATATCCTCCGATAACAAAGAGAAACAAGCTTTCTGAGAAACTTCTTTGTGTTCTGTGAAATCATCTCACAGAGTTACAGCTTTCCCCTCAAGAAGCCTTTCGCTAAGACAGTTCTTGTGGAATTGGCAAAGGGATATTTGGAAGCCCATAGAGGGCTTGGTGAAAAAAGAAGTATCCTCAGATGAAATCTGGAAAGAAGCTTTCTGAGAATCTGCTCTGTGATGTGTGACTTTCACTCACAGAGTTACATGTGTATTTCGTGGATCTCTTTGCTAGCCTTATTTCTGTGGAATCTGAGAGGAGATATTTCGGATCCCTTTGAAGACTATAGGGCTTAAGGAAATATCCTCCGATAAAAAAGAGAATGAAGCTTTCTGAGAAACTTCTTTGTGTTCTGTGAAATCATCTCACAGAGTTACAGCTTTCCCCTCAAGAAGCCTTTCGCTAAGACAGTTCTTGTGGAATTGGCAAAGTGATATTTGGAAGCCCATAGAGGGCTATGGTGAAAAAGGAAATATCCTCAGATGAAATCTGGAAAGAAGCTTTCTGAGAAACTGCTTAGTGTTCTGTTAATTCATCTCGCAGAGTTACATCTGTATTTCGTGGATGTCTTTGCTAGCCTTATTTCTGTGGAATCTGAAAACAGATATTTCGTATCCCTTTGAAGACTATAGGGCCAAAGGAAATATCCTCCGATAACAAAGAGAAAGAAGCTTTCTGAGAAACTTCTTTGTGTTCTGTGAAATCATCTCACAGAGTGACAGCTTTCCTCTCAAGAAGCCTTTCGCTAAGACAGTTGTTGTGGAATTGGCAAAGTGATATTTGGAAGCCCATAGAGGGCTATGGTGAAAAAGGAATTATCCTCAGATGAAATCTGGAAAGAAGCTTTCTGAGAAACTGCTTAGTGTTCTGTAAATTCATCTCACAGAGCTACATCTGTATTTCGTGGATCTCTTTGCTAGCCTTATTTCTGTGGAATCTGAGAAGAGATATTTCGGATCCCTTTGAAGAGTATAGGGTCAAAGGAAATATCCTCCGATAACAAAGAGAAAGAAGCTTTCTGAGAAACTTCTTTGTGTTCTGTGAAATCATCTCACAGAGTTACAGCTTTCCGCTCAAGAAGCCTTTCGCTAAGACAGTTCTTGTGGAATTGGCAAAGGGATATTTGGAAGCCCATAGAGGGCTATGGTGAAAAAGGAAATATCCTCAGATGAAATCTGGAAAGAAGCTTTCCGAGAAACTGCTCTGTGATATGTGACTTCCACTCACAGAGTTACATCTGTATTTCGTGGATCTCTTTGCTAGCCTTATTTCTGTGGAATCTGAGAACAGATATTTCGGATCCCTTTGAAGACTAAAGGGCCAAAGGAAATATCCTCCGATTACAAAGAGAAAGAAGCTTTCTGAGAAACTTCTTTGTGTTCTGTGAAAACATCTCACAGAGTAACAGCTTTCCCCTCAAGAAGCCTTTCGCTAAGACAGTTCTTGTGGAATTGGCAAAGGGATATTTGGAAGCCCATAGAGGCCTATGGTGAAAAAGGAAATATCCTCAGATGAAATCTGGAAAGAAGCTTTCGGAGAAACTGCTTAGTGTTCTGTTAATTCATCTCACAGAGTTACATCTGTATTTCGTGGATCTCTTTGCTAGCCTTATTTCTGTGGAATCTGAGAACAGATATTTCGGATCCCTTTGAAGACTATAGGGCTTAAGGAAATATCCTCCGATAACAAAGAGAAACAAGCTTTCTGAGAAACTTCTTTGTGTTCTGTGAAATCATCTCACAGAGTTACAGCTTTCCCCTCAAGAAGCCTTTCGCTAAGACAGTTCTTGTGGAATTGGCAAAGGGATATTTGGAAGCCCATAGAGGGCTACGGTGAAAAAAGAAGTATCCTCAGATGAAATCTGGAAAGAAGCTTTCTGAGAATCTGCTCTGTGATGTGTGACTTTCACTCACAGAGTTACATCTGTATTTCGTGGATCTCTTTGCTAGCCTTATTTCTGTGGAATCTGAGAGGAGATATTTCGGATCCCTTTGAAGACTATAGGGCTTAAGGAAATATCCTCCGATAAAAAAGAGAATGAAGCTTTCTGAGAAACATCTTTGTGTTCTGTGAAATCATCTCACAGAGTTACAGCTTTCCCCTCAAGAAGCCTTTCGCTAAGACAGTTATTGTGGAATTGGCAAAGGGATATTTGGAAGCCCATAGAGGGCTATGGTGAAAAAGGAAATATCCTCAGATGAAATCTGGAAAGAAGCTTTCTGTGAAACTGCTTAGTGTTCTGTTAATTCATCTCAAAGAGTTATATCTGTATTTCGTGGATCTCTTTGCTAGCCTTATTTCTGTGGAATCTGAGAACAGATATTTCGGATCCCTTTGAAGTCTATAGGACCAAAGGAAATATGCTCCGGTGACAAAGAGAAAGAAGCTTTCTGAGAAACTTCTTTGTGTTCTGTGAAATCATCTCACAGAGTTACAGCTTTCCCCTCAAGAAGCCTTTCGCTAAGACAGTTCTTGTGGAATTGGCAAATTGATATTTGGAAGCCCATAGAGGGCTATGGTGAAAAGAAATATCCTCAGATGAAATCTGGAAAGAAGCTTTCTGAGAAACTGCTTAGTGTTCTGTTAATTCATCTCGCAGAGTTACATCTGTATTTCGTGGATGTCTTTGCTAGCCTTATTTCTGTGGAATCTGAAAACAGATAATTCGTATCCCATTGAAGACTATAGGGCCAAAGGAAGTATCCTCCGATAACAAAGAGAAAGAAGCTTTCTGAGAAACTTGTTTGTGTTCTGTGAAATCATCTCACAGAGTGACAGCTTTCCTCTCAAGAAGCCTTTCGCTAAGACAGTTCTTGTGGAATTGGCAAAGTGATATTTGGAAGCCCATAGAGGGCTACGGTGAAAAAGGAAATATCCTCAGATGAAATCTGGAAAGAAGTTTTCTGAGAAACTGCTCTGTGATGTGTGACTTCCACTCACAGAGTTACATCTGTATTTCGTGGATCTCTTTGCTAGCCTTATTTCTGTGGAATCTGAGAACAGATATTTCGGATCCCTTTGAAGACTATAGGGCCAAAGGAAATATCATCCGATAACAAAGAGAAAGAAGCTTTCTGAGAAACTTCTTTGTGTTCTGTGAAATCATCTCACAGAGTTACAGCTTTCCCCTCAAGAAGCCTTTCGCTAAGACAGTTCTTGTGGAATTGGCAAAGAGATATTTGGGAGCCCTTAGAGGCCTAGGGTGAAAAAGGAAATACCCTCAGATGAAATCTGGAAAGAAGCTTTCTGAGAAACTGCTTAGTGTTCTGTAAATTCATCTCACAGAGCTACATCTGTATTTCGTGGATCTCTTTGCTAGCCTTATTTCTGTGGAATCTGAGAACAGATATTTCGGATCCCTTTGAAGACTATAGGGTCAAAGGAAATATCCTCCGATAACAAAGAGAAAGAAGCTTTCTGAGAAACTTCTTTGTGTTCTGTGAAATCATCTCACAGAGTTACAGCTTTCCGCTCAAGAAGCCTTTCGCTAAGACAGTTCTTGTGGAATTGGCAAAGGGATATTTGGAAGCCCATAGAGGGCTATGGTGAAAAAGGAAATATCCTCAGATGAAATCTGGAAAGAAGCTTTCTGAGAAACTGCACTGTGATGTGTCACTTCCACTCACAGAGTTACATCTGTATTTCGTGGATCTCTTTGCTAGCCTTATTTCTGTGGAATCTGAGAACAGATATTTCGGATCCCTTTGAAGACTAAAGGGCCAAAGGAAATATCCTCCGATTACAAAGAGAAAGAAGCTTTCTGAGAAACTTCTTTGTGTTCTGTGAAATCATCTCACAGAGATAGAGCTTTCCTCTCAAGAAGCCATTCGCTAAGACAGTTCTTGTGGAATTGGCAAAGGGATATTTGGAAGCCCATAGAGGGCTATGGTGAAAAAGGAAATATCCTCAGATGAAATCTGGAAAGAAGCTTTCTGAGAAACTGCTTATTGTTCTGTTAATTCATCTCACAGAGTAACATCTGAATTTCGTGGACCTCTTTGCTACCCTTATTTCTGTGGAATCTGAGAAGAGATATTTCGGATCCCTTTGAAGACTATAGGGCCAAAGGAAATATCCTCCGATAACAAAGAGAAAGAAGCTTTCTGAGAACCTTCTTTGTGTTCTGTGAAATCATCTCACAGAGTTACAGCTTTCCCCTCAAGAAGCCTTTCGCTAAGACAGTTCTTGTGGAATTGGCAAAGTGATATTTGGAAGCCCCTAGAGGGCTATGGTGAAAAAGGAAATATCCTCAGATGAAATCTGGAAAGAAGCTTTCTGAGAAACTGCTTAGTGTTCTGTTAATTCTTCTCGCAGAGTTACATCTGTATTTCGTGGATGTCTTTGCTAGCCTTATTTCTGTGGAATCTGAAAACAGATATTTCGTATCCCTTTGAAGAGTATAGGGCCAAAGGAAATATCCTCCGATAACAACGAGAAAGAAGCTTTCTGAGAAACTTCTTTGTGTTCTGTGAAATCATCTCACAGAGTGACAGCTTTCCTGTCAAGAAGCCTTTCGCTAAGACAGTTCTTGTGGAATTGGCAAAGTGATATTTGGAAGCCCATAGAGGGCTATGGTGAAAAAGGAAATATCCTCAGATGAAGTATGGAAAGAAGCTTTCTGAGAAACTGCTCTGTGATGTGTGACTTCCACTCACAGAGTTACATCTGTATTTCGTGGATCTCTTTGCTAGCCTTATTTCTGTGGAATCTGAGAACAGATATTTCGGATCCCTTTGAAGACTATAGGGCCAAAGGAAATATCCTCCGATAACAAAGAGAAAGAAGCTTTCTGAGAAACTTCTTTGTGTTCTGTGAAATCATCTCACAGAGTTACAGCTTTCCCCTCAAGAAGCCTTTCGCTAAGACTGTTCTTGTGGAATTGGCAAAGGGATATTTGGGAGCCCTTAGAGGCCTATGGTGAAAAAGGAAATATCCTCAGATGAAATCTGGAAAGAAGCTTTCTGAGAAACTGCTTAGTGTTCTGTAAATTCATCTCACAGTGCTACATCTGTATTTCGTGGATCTCTTTGCTAGCCTTATTTCTGTGGAATCTGAGAACTGATATTTCGGATCCCTTTGAAGACTATAGGGCTTAAGGAAATATCCTCCGATAACAAAGAGAAACAAGCTTTCTGAGAAACATCTTTGTGTTCTGTGAAATCATCTCACAGAGTTACAGCTTTCCCCTCAAGAAGCCTTTCGCTAAGAGAGTTCTTGTGGAATTGGCAAAGGGATATTTGGAAGCCCATAGAGGGCTATGGTGAAAAAGGAAGTATCTTCAGATGAAATCTGGAAAGAAGCTTTCTGAGAAACTGCTCTGTGATGTGTGACTTTCACTCACAGAGTTACATCTGTATTTCGTGGATCTCTTTGCTAGCCTTATTTCTGTGGAATCTGAGAAGAGATATTTCGGATCCCTTTGAAGACTATAGGGCTTAAGGAAATATCCTCCGATAACAAAGAGAATGAAGCTTTCTGAGAAACTTCTTTGTGTTCTGTGAAATCATCTCACAGAGTTACAGCTGTCCCCTCAAGAAGCCTTTCGCTAAGACAGTTCTTGTGGAATTGGCAAAGTGATATTTGGAAGCCCTTAGAGGGCTATGGTGAAAAAGGAAATATCCTCAGATGAAATCTGGAAAGAAGCTTTCTGAGAAACTGCTCTGTGATATGTGACTTCCACTCACAGAGTTACATCTGTATTTCGTGGATCTCTTTGCTAGCCTTATTTCTGTGGAATCTGAGAACAGATATTTCGGATTCCATTGAAGACTAAAGGGCCAAAGGAAATATCCTCCGATTACAAAGAGAAAGAAGCTTTCTGAGAAACTTCTTTGTGTTCTGTGAAAACATCTCACAGAGTAACAGCTTTCCCCTCAAGAAGCCTTTCGCTAAGACAGTTCTTGTGGAATTGGCAAAGGGATATTTGGAAGCCCATAGAGGCCTATGGTGAAAAAGGAAATATCCTCAGATGAAATCTGGAAAGAAGCTTTCTGAGAAACTGCTTAGTGTTCTGTTAATTCATCTCACAGAGTTACATCTGTATTTCGTGGATCTCTTTGCTAGCCTTATTTCTGTGGAATCTGAGAACAGATATTTCGGATCCCTTTGAAGACTATAGGGCTTAAGGAAATATCCTCCGATAACAAAGAGAAACAAGCTTTCTGAGAAACTTCTTTGTGTTCTGTGAAATCATCTCACAGAGTTACAGCTTTCCCCTCAAGAAGCCTTTCGCTAAGACAGTTCTTGTGGAATTGGCAAAGGGATATTTGGAAGCCCATAGAGGGCTATGGTGAAAAAAGAAGTATCCTCAGATGAAATCTGGAAAGAAGCTTTCTGAGAATCTGCTCTGTGATGTGTGACTTTCACTCACAGAGTTACATCTGTATTTCGTGGATCTCTTTGCTAGCCTTATTTCTGTGGAATCTGAGAGGAGATATTTCGGATCCCTTTGAAGACTATAGGGCTTAAGGAAATATCCTCCGATAAAAAAGAGAATGAAGCTTTCTGAGAAACTTCTTTGTGTTCTGTGAAATCATCTCACAGAGTTACAGCTTTCCCCTCAAGAAGCCTTTCGCTAAGACAGTTCTTGTGGAATTGGCAAAGTGATATTTGGAAGCCCATAGAGGGCTATGGTGAAAAAGGAAATATCCTCAGATGAAATCTGGAAAGAAGCTTTCTGAGAAACTGCTTAGTGTTCTGTTAATTCATCTCGCAGAGTTACATCTGTATTTCGTGGATGTCTTTGCTAGCCTTATTTCTGTGGAATCTGAAAACAGATATTTCGTATCCCTTTGAAGACTATAGGGCCAAAGGAAATATCCTCCGATAACAAAGAGAAAGAAGCTTTCTGAGAAACTTCTTTGTGTTCTGTGAAATCATCTCACAGAGTGACAGCTTTCCTCTCAAGAAGCCTTTCGCTAAGACAGTTGTTGTGGAATTGGCAAAGTGATATTTGGAAGCCCATAGAGGGCTATGGTGAAAAAGGAATTATCCTCAGATGAAATCTGGAAAGAAGCTTTCTGAGAAACTGCTTAGTGTTCTGTAAATTCATCTCACAGAGCTACATCTGTATTTCGTGGATCTCTTTGCTAGCCTTATTTCTGTGGAATCTGAGAAGAGATATTTCGGATCCCTTTGAAGACTGTAGGGTCAAAGGAAATATCCTCCGATAACAAAGAGAAAGAAGCTTTCTGAGAAACTTCTTTGTGTTCTGTGAAATCATCTCACAGAGTTACAGCTTTCCGCTCAAGAAGCCTTTCGCTAAGACAGTTCTTGTGGAATTGGCAAAGGGATATTTGGAAGCCCATAGAGGGCTATGGTGAAAAAGGAAATATCCTCAGATGAAATCTGGAAAGAAGCTTTCTGAGAAACTGCTCTGTGATATGTGACTTCCACTCACAGAGTTACATCTGTATTTCGTGGGTCTCTTTGCTAGCCTTATTTCTGGGGAATCTGAGAACAGATATTTCGGATCCCTTTGAAGACTAAAGGGCCAAAGGAAATATCCTCCGATTACAAAGAGAAAGAAGCTTTCTGAGAAACTTCTTTGTGTTCTGTGAAAACATCTCACAGAGTAACAGCTTTCCCCTCAAGAAGCCTTTCGCTAAGACAGTTCTTGTGGAATTGGCAAAGGGATATTTGGAAGCCCATAGAGGGCTATGGTGAAAAAAGAAGTATCCTCAGATGAAATCTGGAAAGAAGCTTTCTGAGAATCTGCTCTGTGATGTGTGACTTTCACTCACAGAGTTACATCTGTATTTCGTGGATCTCTTTGCTAGCCTTATTTCTGTGGAATCTGAGAGGAGATATTTCGGATCCCTTTGAAGACTATAGGGCTTAAGGAAATATCCTCCGATAAAAAAGAGAATGAAGCTTTCTGAGAAACTTCTTTGTGTTCTGTGAAATCATCTCACAGAGTTACAGCTTTCCCCTCAAGAAGCCTTTCGCTAAGACAGTTATTGTGGAATTGGCAAAGGGATATTTGGAAGCCCATAGAGGGCTATGGTGAAAAAGGAAATATCCTCAGATGAAATCTGGAAAGAAGCTTTCTGTGAAACTGCTAAGTGTTCTGTTAATTCATCTCAAAGAGTTATATCTGTATTTCGAGGATCTCTTTGCTAGCCTTATTTCTGTGGAATCTGAGAACAGATATTTCGGATCCCTTTGAAGTCTATAGGACCAAAGGAAATATGCTCCGGTAACAAAGAGAAAGAAGCTTTCTGAGAAACTTCTTTGTGTTCTGTGAAATCATCTCACAGAGTTACAGCTTTCCCCTCAAGAAGCCTTTCGCTAAGACAGTTCTTGTGGAATTGGCAAATTGATATTTGGAAGCCCATAGAGGGCTATGGTGAAAAAGGAAATATCCTCAGATGAAATCTGGAAAGAAGCTTTCTGAGAAACTGCTTAGTGTTCTGTTAATTCATCTCGCAGAGTTACATCTGTATTTCGTGGATGTCTTTGCTAGCCTTATTTCTGTGGAATCTGAAAACAGATATTTCGTATCCCATTGAAGACTATAGGGCCAAAGGAAGTATCCTCCGATAACAAAGAGAAAGAAGCTTTCTGAGAAACTTCTTTGTGTTCTGTGAAATCATCTCACAGAGTGACAGCTTTCCTCTCAAGAAGCCTTTCGCTAAGACAGTTCTTGTGGAATTGGCAAAGTGATATTTGGAAGCCCATAGAGGGCTACGGTGAAAAAGGAAATATCCTCAGATGAAATCTGGAAAGAAGCTTTCTGAGAGACTGCTCTGTGATGTGTGACTTCCACTCACAGAGTTACATCTGTATTTCGTGGATCTCTTTGCTAGCCTTATTTCTGTGGAATCTGAGAACAGATATTTCGGATCCCTTTGAAGACTATAGGGCCAAAGGAAATATCCTCCGATAACAAAGAGAAAGAAGCTTTCTGAGAAACTTCTTTGTGTTCTGTGAAATCATCTCACAGAGTTACAGCTTTCCCCTCCATAAGATGTTGGGTAAGACAGTTCTTGTGGAATTGGCAAAGTGATATTTGGAAGCCCATAGAGGGCTATGGTGAAAAAGGAAATATCCTCAGATGAAATCTGGAAAGAAGCTTTCTGAGAAACTGCTCTGTGATGTGTGACTTCCACTCATACAGTTACATCTGTATTTCGTGGATCTCTTTGCTAGCCTTATTTCTGTGGAATCTGAGAACAGATATTTCGGATCCCTTTGAAGACTATAGGGCCAAAGAAAATATCCTCCGGTAACAAAGGGAAAGAAGCTTTCTGAGAATCTTCTTTGTGTTCTGTGAAATCATCTCACAGAGTTACAGCTTTCCCCTCAAGAAGCCTTGCGCTAAGACAGTTCTTGTGGAATTGGCGAAGTGATATTTGGAAGCCCATAGAGCGCTATGGTGAAAAAGGAAATATCCTCAGATGAAATCTGGAAAGAAGCTTTCTGAGAAACTGCTTAGTGTCCTGTTAATTCATCTCACAGAGTAACATCTGAATTTCGTGGATCTCTTTGCTAGCCTTATTTCTGTGGAATCTGAGAACAGATATTTCGGATCCCTTTGAAGACTGTAGGGCCAAAGGAAATATCCTCCGATAACAAAGAGAAAGAAGCTTTCTGAGAAACTACTTGTGTTCTGTGAAATCATCTCACAGAGTTACAGCTTTCCCCTCAAGAAGCCTTTCGCTAAGACAGTTCTTGTGGAATTGGCAAAGGGATATTTGGAAGCCCATAGAGGGCTATGGTGAAAAATGAAATATCCTCAGATGAAATCTGGAAAGAAGCTTTCTGAGAAACTGCTCTGTGATATGTGACTTCCACTCACAGAGTTACATCTGTATTTCGTGGATCTCTTTGCTAGCCTTATTTCTGGGGAATCTGAGAACAGATATTTCGGATCCCTTTGAAGACTAAAGGGCCAAAGGAAATAACCTCCGATTACAAAGAGAAAGAAGCTTTCTGAGAAACTTCTTTGTGTTCTGTGAAAACATCTCACAGAGTAACAGCTTTCCCCTCAAGAAGCCTTTCGCTAAGACAGTTCTTGTGGAATTGGCAAAGGGATATTTGGAAGCCCATAGAGGGCTATGGTGAAAAAAGAAGTATCCTCAGATGAAATCTGGAAAGAAGCTTTCTGAGAATCTGCTCTGTGATGTGTGACTTTCACTCACAGAGTTACATCTGTATTTCGTGGATCTCTTTGCTAGCCTTATTTCTGTGGAATCTGAGAGGAGATATTTCGGATCCCTTTGAAGACTATAGGGCTTAAGGAAATATCCTCCGATAAAAAAGAGAATGAAGCTTTCTGAGAAACTTCTTTGTGTTCTGTGAAATCATCTCACAGAGTTACAGCTTTCCCCTCAAGAAGCCTTTCGCTAAGACAGTTATTGTGGAATTGGCAAAGGGATATTTGGAAGCCCATAGAGGGCTATGGTGAAAAAGGAAATATCCTCAGATGAAATCTGGAAAGAAGCTTTCTGTGAAACTGCTAAGTGTTCTGTTAATTCATCTCAAAGAGTTATATCTGTATTTCGTGGATCTCTTTGCTAGCCTTATTTCTGTGGAATCTGAGAACAGATATTTCGGATCCCTTTGAAGTCTATAGGACCAAAGGAAATATGCTCCGGTAACAAAGAGAAAGAAGCTTTCTGAGAAACTTCTTTGTGTTCTGTGAAATCATCTCACAGAGTTACAGCTTTCCCCTCAAGAAGCCTTTCGCTAAGACAGTTCTTGTGGAATTGGCAAATTGATATTTGGAAGCCCATAGAGGGCTATGGTGAAAAAGGAAATATCCTCAGATGAAATCTGGAAAGAAGCTTTCTGAGAAACTGCTTAGTGTTCTGTTAATTCATCTCGCAGAGTTACATCTGTATTTCGTGGATGTCTTTGCTAGCCTTATTTCTGTGGAATCTGAAAACAGATATTTCGTATCCCATTGAAGACTATAGGGCCAAAGGAAGTATCCTCCGATAACAAAGAGAAAGAAGCTTTCTGAGAAACTTCTTTGTGTTCTGTGAAATCATCTCACAGAGTGACAGCTTTCCTCTCAAGAAGCCTTTCGCTAAGACAGTTCTTGTGGAATTGGCAAAGTGATATTTGGAAGCCCATAGAGGGCTACGGTGAAAAAGGAAATATCCTCAGATGAAATCTGGAAAGAAGCTTTCTGAGAGACTGCTCTGTGATGTGTGACTTCCACTCACAGAGTTACATCTGTATTTCGTGGATCTCTTTGCTAGCCTTATTTCTGTGGAATCTGAGAACAGATATTTCGGATCCCTTTGAAGACTATAGGGCCAAAGGAAATATCCTCCGATAACAAAGAGAAAGAAGCTTTCTGAGAAACTTCTTTGTGTTCTGTGAAATCATCTCACAGAGTTACAGCTTTCCCCTCCATAAGATGTTGGGTAAGACAGTTCTTGTGGAATTGGCAAAGTGATATTTGGAAGCCCATAGAGGGCTATGGTGAAAAAGGAAATATCCTCAGATGAAATCTGGAAAGAAGCTTTCTGAGAAACTGCTCTGTGATGTGTGACTTCCACTCATACAGTTACATCTGTATTTCGTGGATCTCTTTGCTAGCCTTATTTCTGTGGAATCTGAGAACAGATATTTCGGATCCCTTTGAAGACTATAGGGCCAAAGAAAATATCCTCCGGTAACAAAGGGAAAGAAGCTTTCTGAGAATCTTCTTTGTGTTCTGTGAAATCATCTCACAGAGTTACAGCTTTCCCCTCAAGAAGCCTTGCGCTAAGACAGTTCTTGTGGAATTGGCGAAGTGATATTTGGAAGCCCATAGAGCGCTATGGTGAAAAAGGAAATATCCTCAGATGAAATCTGGAAAGAAGCTTTCTGAGAAACTGCTTAGTGTCCTGTTAATTCATCTCACAGAGTAACATCTGAATTTCGTGGATCTCTTTGCTAGCCTTATTTCTGTGGAATCTGAGAACAGATATTTCGGATCCCTTTGAAGACTGTAGGGCCAAAGGAAATATCCTCCGATAACAAAGAGAAAGAAGCTTTCTGAGAAACTACTTGTGTTCTGTGAAATCATCTCACAGAGTTACAGCTTTCCCCTCAAGAAGCCATTCGCTAAGACAGTTCTTGTGGAATTGGCAAAGGGATATTTGGAAGCCCATAGAGGGCTATGGTGAAAAAGGAAATATCCTCAGATGAAATCTGGAAAGAAGCTTTCTGAGAAACTGCTTAGTGTTCTGTTAATTCATCTCACAGAGTAACATGTGAATTTCTTGGATCTCTTTGCTAGCCTTATTTCTGTGGAATCTGAAAACATATATTTCGTATGCCTTTGAAGACTATAGGGCCAAAGGAAATATCCTCCGATAACAAAGGGAAAGAAGCTTTCTGAGAAACTTCTTTGTGTTCTGTGAAATCATCTCAGAGAGTTACAGCTTTCCCCTCAAGAAGCCTTTCGCTAAGACAGTTCTTGTGAAATTGGCAAAGAGATATTTGGAAGCCCTTAGAGGGCTATGGTGAAAATGGAAATATCCTCAGATGAAATCTGGAAAGAAGCTTTCTGAGAAACTGCTCTGTGATGAGTGACTTCCACTCACAGAGTTACATCTGTATTTCGTGGATCTCTTTACTAGCCTTATTTCTGTGGAATCTGAGAACAGATATTTCGGATCCCTTTGAAGACTATAGCGCCAAAGGAAATATCCTCCGATAACAAAGAGAAAGAAGCTTTCTGAGAAACTTCTTTGTGTTCTGTGAAATCATCTCACAGAGTTACAGCTTTCCCCTCAAGAAGCCTTTCGCTAAGACAGTTCTTTTGGAATTGGCAAAATGATATTTGGAATCCCTTAGAGGGCTATGGTGAAAAAGGAAATATCCTCAGATGAAATCTGGAAAGAAGCTTTCTGAGAAACTGCTTAGTGTTCTGTTAATTCATCTCACTGAGTTACGTCTGTATTTCGTGGATCTCTTTGCTTGCCTTATTTCTGTGGAATCTGAGAACAGATATTTCGGATCCCTTTGAAGACTATAGGACAAAAGGGAATATCCTCCGATAACAAAGAGAAAGAAGCTTTCTGAGAAACTTCCTTGTGTTCTGTGAAATCATCTCACAGAGTTACAGCTTTCCCCTCAAGAAGCCTTTCGCTAACACAGTTCTTGTGGAATTGGCAAAGTGATATTTGGAAGCCCATAGAGGGCTATGGTGAAAAAGGAAATATCCTCAGATGAAATCTGGAAAGAAGCTTTCTGAGAAACTGCTTAGTGTTCTGTTAATTCATCTCACAGAGTTACATCTGTATTTCGTTGTTCTCTTTCCTAGCCTTATTTCTGTGGAATTTGAGAACAGATATTTCGGATCCCTTTGAAGACTATAGGACCAAAGGAAATATCCTCCGATAACAAAGAGAAAAAAGCTTTCTGAGAAACTTCTTTGTGTTCTGTGAAATCATCTCACAGAGTTACAGCTTTCCCCTCAAGAAGCCTTTCGCTAAGACAGTTCTTGTGGAATTGGCAAAGTGATATTTGGAAGCCCATAGAGGGCTTCGGTGAAAGAGGAAATATCCTCAGATGAAATCTGGAAAGAAGCTTTCTGAGAAACTGCTCTGTGATGTGTGACTTCCACTCACAGAGTTACATCTGTATTTCGTGGATCTCTTTGCTAGCCTTATTTCTGTGGAATCTGAGAACAGATATTTCGGATCCCTTTGAAGACTATAGGGCCAAAGGAAATATCCTCCGATAACAAAGAGAAAGAAGCTTTCTGAGAAACTTCTTTGTGTTCTCTGAAATCATCTCACAGAGTTACAGCTTTCCCCTCAAGAAGCCTTTCGCTAAGACAGTTCTTGTGAAATTGGCAAAGTGATATTTGGTAGCCCATAGAGTGCTATGGTGAAAAAGGAAATATCCTGAGATGAAATCTGGAAGGAAGCTTTCCGAGAAACCGCTCTGTGATGTGTGACTTCCACTCAGAGAGTTACATCTGTATTTCGTGGATCTCTTTGCTAGCCTTATTTCTGTGGAATCTGAGAAAAGATATTTCGGATCCCTTTGAGCACTATAGGGCCAAAGGAAATATCCTCCGATAACAAAGAGAAAGAAGCTTTCTGAGAAACTTCTTTGTGTTCTGTGAAATCATCTCACAGAGTTACAGCTTTTCCCTCAAGAAGTCTTTCGCTAAGACAGTTCTTGTGGAATTGGCAAAGTGATATTTGGAAGCCCATAGAGGGCTATGGTGAAAAAGGAAATATCCTCAGATGAAATCTGGAAAGAAGCTTTCTGAGAAACTGCTCTGTGATGTGTGACTTCCACTCACAGAGTTAAATCTGTATTTCGTGGATCTCTTTGCTAGCCTTATTTCTGTGGAATCTGAGAACAGATATTTCGGATCCCTTTGAAGACTATAGGGCCAAAGGAAATATCCTCCGATAACAAAGAGAAAGAAGCTTTCTGAGAAACTTCTTTGTGTCCTGTGAAATCAGCTCACAGAGTTACAGCTTTCCCCTCAAGAAGCCTTTCGCTAAGACTGTTGTTGTGGAATTTGCAAAGTGATATTTGGAAGCCGATAGAGGGCTATGGTGAAAAAGTAAATATCCTCAGATGAAATCTGGAAAGAATTTTCTGAGAAACTGCTTAGTGTTCTGTTAATTCATCTCACAGAGATACATCTGTATTTCGTGGTTCTCTTTGCTAGCCTTATTTCTGTGGAATCTGAGAACAGATATTTCGGATCCCTTTGAAGACTATAGGGCCAAAGGAAATATCCTCCGGTAACAAAGAGAAAGAAGCTTTCTGAGAAACTTCTTTGTGTTCTGTGAAATCATCTCACAGAGTTACAGCTTTCCCTTCAAGAAGCCTTTCGCTAAGACAGTTCTTGTGGAATTGGCAAAGTGATATTTGGAAGCCCATAGAGGGCAATGGTGAAAAAGGAAATATCCTCAGATGAAATCTGGAAAGAAGCTTTCTGAGAAACTGCTTAGTGTTTTGTTAATTCACCTCACAGAGTTACATCTGTATTTCGTGGATCTCTTTGCTAGCCTTATTTCTGTGGAATCTGAGAACAGATATTTCGGATCCCTTTGAAGACAATAAGGCCAAAGGAAATATCCTCCGATAACAAAGAGAAAGAAGCTTTCTGAGAAACTTCTTTGTGTTCTGTGAAATCATCTCACAGAGTTACAGCTTTCCCCACAAGAAGCCTTTCGCTAAGACAGTTCTTGTGGAATTGGCAAAGTGATATTTGGAAGCCCCTAGACGGCTATGGTGAAAAAGGAAATATCCTCAGATGAAATCTGGAAAGAAGCTTTCTGAGAAACTTCTTTGTGTTCTGTGAAATCATCTCACAGAGTTACAGCTTTCCCCTCAAGAAGCCATTCGCTAAGACAGTTCTTGTGGAATTGGCAAAGTGATATTTGGAAGCCCGTAGAGGGCAATGGTGAAAAAGGAAATATCCTCAGATGAAATCTGGAAAGAAGATTTCTGAGAAACTGCTCTGTGATGTGTGACTTCCACTCACAGAGTTACATCTGTATTTCGTGGATCTCTTTCCTAGCCTTATTTCTGTGGAATCTGAGAACAGATATTTCGGATCCCTTTGAAGACTATAGGGCCAAAGGAAATATCCTCCGATAACAAAGAGAAAGAAGCTTTCTGAGAAACTTCTTTGTGTTCTGTGAAATCATCTCACAGAGTTACAGCTTTCCCCTCAAGAAGCCTTTCTCTAAGAGAGTTCTTGTGGAATTGGCAAAGTGATATTTGGAAGCCCATAGTGGGCTATGGTGAAAAAGTAAATATCCTCAGATGAAATCTGGAAAGAAACTTTCTGAGAAACTGCTTAGAGTTCTGTTAATTCATCTCACAGAGTTACATCTGTATTTCGTGGATCTCTTTGCTAGCCTTATTTCTGTGGAATCTGAGAACAGATATTTCGGATCCCTTTGAAGACTATAGGGCCAAAGAAAATATCCTCCGATAACAAAGAGAAAGAAGCTTTCTGAGAAACCTCTTTGTGTTCTGTGAAATCATCTCACAGAGTTACAGCTTTCCCCTAAAGAAGTCTTTCGCTAAGACAGTTCTTGTGGAATTTGCAAAGTGATATTTGGAATCCCATAGAGGGCTATGGTGAAAAAGGAAATATCCTCAGATGAAATCTGGAAAGAAGCTTTCTGAGAAACTGCTGAGTGTTCTGTTAATTCATCTCACAGAAATACATCTGTATTTCGTGGTTCTCTTTGCTAGCCTTATTTCTGTGGAATCTGAGAACAGATATTTCGGATCCCTTTGAAGACTATAGGACCAAGGGAAATATCCTCCAGTAACAAAGAGAAAGAAGCTTTCTGAGAAACTTCTCTGTGTTCTGTGAAATCATCTCACAGAGTTATAGCTTTCCCCTCAAGAAGCCTTTCGCTAAGACAGTTCTTGTGGAATTGGCAAAGGGATATTTGGAAGCCCATAGAGGCCTATGGTGAAAAAGGAAATATCCTCAGATGAAATCTGGAAAGAAGCTTTCTGAGAAACTACTTAGTGTTCTGTTAATTCATCTCACAGAGATACATCTGTATTTCGTGGATCTCTTTGCTAGCCTTATTTCTGTGGAATCTGAGAACAGATATTTCGGATCCCTTTGAAGAATATTGGGCCAAAGGAAATATCCTCCGATAACAAAGAGAAAGAAGCTTTCTGAGAAACTTCTTTGTGTTCTGTGAAATCATCTCAGAGAGTTACATCTTTCCCCTCAGGAAGCCTTTCTCTAAGACAGTTCTTGTAGAATTGGCAAAGAGATATTTGGAAGCCCATAGAGGGCTATGGTGAAAATGGAAATATCCTCAGATGAAATCTGGAAAGAAGCTTTCTGAGAAACTGCTCTGTGATGTGTGACTTCCACTCACAGAGTTACATCTGTATTTCGTGGATCTCTTTGCTAGCCTTATTACTGTGGAATCTGAGAACAGATATTTCGGATCCCTTTGAAGACTATAGGGCCAAAGGAAATATCCTCCGATAACAAAGAGAAAGAAGCTTTCTGAGAAACTTCTTTGTGTCCTGTGAAATCATCTCACAGAGTTACAGCTTTTCGCTCAAGAAGCCTTTCGCTAAGACAGTTCTTGTGGAATTGGCAAAGGGATATTTGGAAGCCCATTGAGGCGTATGGTGAAAAAGGAAATATCCTCAGATGAAATCTGGAAAGAAGCTTTCTGAGAAACTGCTCTGTGATGTGTGACTTCCACTCACAGAGTTACATCTGTATTTCGTGGATCTCTTTGCTAGCCTTATTTCTGTGGAATCTGAGAACAGATATTTCGGATCCCTTTGAAGACTATAGGGCCAAAGGAAATATCCTCCGATAACAAAGAGAAAGAAGCTTTCTGACAAACTTCTTTGTGTTCTGTGAAATCATCTCACAGAGTTACAGCTTTCCCCTCAAAAAGCCTTTCGCTAAGAGAGTTCTTGTGGAATTGGCAAAGTGATATTTGGAAGCCTATAGTGGGCTATGGTGAAAAAGTAAATATCCTCAGATGAAATCTGGAAAGAAACTTTCTGAGAAACTGCTTAGAGTTCTGTTAATTCATCTCACAGAGTTACATCTGTATTTCGTGGATCTCTTTGCTAGCCTTATTTCTGTGGAATCTGAGAACAGATATTTCGGATCCCTTTGAAGACTATAGGGCCAAAGAAAATATCCTCCGATAACAAAGAGAAAGAAGCTTTCTGAGAAACTTCTTTGTGTTCTGTGAAATCATCTCACAGAGTTACAGCTTTCCCCTAAAGAAGTCTTTCGCTAAGACAGTTCTTGAGGAATTTGCAAAGTGATATTTGGAATCCCATAGAGGGCTATGGTGAAAAAGGAAATATCCTCAGATGAAATCTGGAAAGAAGCTTTCTGAGAAACTGCTGAGTGTTCTGTTAATTCATCTCACAGAAATACATCTGTATTTCGTGGTTCTCTTTGCTAGCCTTATTTCTGTGGAATCTGAGAACAGATATTTCGGATCCCTTTGAAGACTATAGGACCAAGGGAAATATCCTCCAGTAACAAAGAGAAAGAAGCTTTCTGAGAAACTTCTCTGTGTTCTGTGAAATCATCTCACAGAGTTACAGCTTTCCCCTCAAAAAGCCTTTCGCTAAGAGAGTTCTTGTGGAATTGGCAAAGTGATATTTGGAAGCCTATAGTGGGCTATGGTGAAAAAGTAAATATCCTCAGATGAAATCTGGAAAGAAACTTTCTGAGAAACTGCTTAGAGTTCTGTTAATTCATCTCACAGAGTTACATCTGTATTTCGTGGATCTCTTTGCTAGCCTTATTTCTGTGGAATCTGAGAACAGATATTTCGGATCCCTTTGAAGACTATAGGGCCAAAGAAAATATCCTCCGATAACAAAGAGAAAGAAGCTTTCTGAGAAACTTCTTTGTGTTCTGTGAAATCATCTCACAGAGTTACAGCTTTCCCCTCAAGAAGCCTTTCGCTAAGACAGTTCTTGTGGAATTGGCAAAGGGATATTTGGAAGCCCATAGAGGCCTATGGTGAAAAAGGAAATATCCTCAGATGAAATCTGGAAAGAAGCTTTCTGAGAAACTGCTGAGTGTTCTGTTAATTCATCTCACAGAAATACATCTGTATTTCGTGGTTCTCTTTGCTAGCCTTATTTCTGTGGAATCTGAGAACAGATATTTCGGATCCCTTTGAAGACTATAGGACCAAGGGAAATATCCTCCAGTAACAAAGAGAAAGAAGCTTTCTGAGAAACTTCTCTGTGTTCTGTGAAATCATCTCACAGAGTTATAGCTTTCCCCTCAAGAAGCCTTTCGCTAAGACAGTTCTTGTGGAATTGGCAAAGGGATATTTGGAAGCCCATAGAGGCCTATGGTGAAAAAGGAAATATCCTCAGATGAAATCTGGAAAGAAGCTTTCTGAGAAACTACTTAGTGTTCTGTTAATTCATCTCACAGAGATACATCTGTATTTCGTGGATCTCTTTGCTAGCCTTATTTCTGTGGAATCTGAGAACAGATATTTCGGATCCCTTTGAAGAATATAGGGCCAAAGGAAATATCCTCCGATAACAAAGAGAAAGAAGCTTTCTGAGAAACTTCTTTGTGTTCTGTGAAATCATCTCAGAGAGTTACATATATCCCCTCAGGAAGCCTTTCTCTAAGACAGTTCTTGTAGAATTGGCAAAGAGATATTTGGAAGCCCATAGAGGGCTATGGTGAAAATGGAAATATCCTCATATGAAATCTGGAAAGAAGCTTTCTGAGAAACTGCTCTGTGATGTGTGACTTCCACTCACAGAGTTACATCTGTATTTCGTGGATCTCTTTGCTAGCCTTATTACTGTGGAATCTGAGAACAGATATTTCGGATCCCTTTGAAGACTATAGGGCCAAAGGAAATATCCTCCGATAACAAAGAGAAAGAAGCTTTCTGAGAAACTTCTTTGTGTTCTGTGAAATCATCTCACAGAGTTACAGCTTTTCGCTCAAGAAGCCTTTCGCTAAGACAGTTCTTGTGGAATTGGCAAAGGGATATTTGGAAGCCCATTGAGGCCTATGGTGAAAAAGGAAATATCCTCAGATGAAATCTGGAAAGAAGCTTTCTGAGAAACTGCTCTGTGATGTGTGACTTCCACTCACAGAGTTACATCTGTATTTCGTGGATCTCTTTGCTAGCCTTATTTCTGTGGAATCTGAGAACAGATATTTCGGATCCCTTTGAAGACTATAGGGCCAAAGGAAATATCCTCCGATAACAAAGAGAAAGAAGCTTTCTGACAAACTTCTTTGTGTTCTGTGAAATCATCTCACAGAGTTACAGCTTTCCCCTCAAAAAGCCTTTCGCTAAGAGAATTCTTGTGGAATTGGCAAAGTGATATTTGGAAGCCTATAGTGGGCTATGGTGAAAAAGTAAATATCCTCAGATGAAATCTGGAAAGAAACTTTCTGAGAAACTGCTTAGAGTTCTGTTAATTCATCTCACAGAGTTACATCTGTATTTCGTGGATCTCTTTGCTAGCCTTATTTCTGTGGAATCTGAGAACAGATATTTCGGATCCCTTTGAAGACTATAGGGCCAAAGAAAATATCCTCCGATAACGAAGAGAAAGAAGCTTTCTGAGAAACTTCTTTGTGTTCTGTGAAATCATCTCACAGAGTTACAGCTTTCCCCTAAAGAAGTCTTTCGCTAAGACAGTTCTTGAGGAATTTGCAAAGTGATATTTGGAATCCCATAGAGGGCTATGGTGAAAAAGGAAATATCCTCAGATGAAATCTGGAAAGAAGCTTTCTGAGAAACTGCTGAGTGTTCTGTTAATTCATCTCACAGAAATACATCTGTATTTCGTGGTTCTCTTTGCTAGCCTTATTTCTGTGGAATCTGAGAACAGATATTTCGGATCCCTTTGAAGACTATAGGACCAAGGGAAATATCCTCCAGTAACAAAGAGAAAGAAGCTTTCTGAGAAACTTCTCTGTGTTCTGTGAAATCATCTCACAGAGTTACAGCTTTCCCCTCAAGAAGCCTTTCGCTAAGACAGTTCTTGTGGAATTGGCAAAGGGATATTTGGAAGCCCATAGAGGCCTATGCTGAAAAAGGAAATATCCTCAGATGAAATCTGGAAAGAAGCTTTCTGAGAAACTACTTAGTGTTCTGTTAATTCATCTCACAGAGATACATCTGTATTTCGTGGATCTCTTTGCTAGCCTTATTTCTGTGGAATCTGAGAACAGATATTTCGGATCCCTTTGAAGAATATAGGGCCAAAGGAAATATCCTCCGATAACAAAGAGAAAGAAGCTTTCTGAGAAACTTCTTTGTGTTCTGTGAAATCATCTCAGAGAGTTACATCTTTCCCCTCAGGAAGCCTTTCTCTAAGACAGTTCTTGTAGAATTGGCAAAGAGATATTTGGAAGCCCATAGAGGGCTATGGTGAAAATGGAAATATCCTCAGATGAAATCTGGAAAGAAGCTTTCTGAGAAACTGCTCTGTGATGTGTGACTTCCACTCACAGAGTTACATCTGTATTTCGTGGATCTCTTTGCTAGCGTTATTACTGTGGAATCTGAGAACAGATATTTCGGATCCCTTTGAAGACTATGGGGCCAAAGAAAATATCCTCCGATAACAAAGAGAAAGAAGCTTTCTGAGAAACTTCTTTGTGTTCTGTGAAATCATCTCACAGAGTTACAGCTTTTCGCTCAAGAAGCCTTTCGCTAAGACAGTTCTTGTGGAATTGGCAAAGGGATATTTGGAAGCCCTTTGAGGCCTATGGTGAAAAAGGAAATATCCTCAGATGAAATCTGGAAAGAAGCTTTCTGAGAAACTGCTCTGTGATGTGGGACTTCCACTCACAGAGTTACATCTGTATTTCGTGGATCTCTTTGCTAGCCTTATTTCTGTGGAATCTGAGAACAGATATTTCGGATCCCTTTGAAGACTATAGGGCCAAAGGAAATATCCTCCGATAACAAAGAGAAAGAAGCTTTCTGAGAAACTTCTTTGTGTTCTGTGAAATCATCTCACAGAGTTACAGCTTTCCTCTCAAGAAGCCTTTCGCTAAGACAGTTCTTGTGGAATTGGCAAACTGATATTTGGTAGCCCATAGAGTGCTATGGTGAAAAAGGAAATATCCTGAGATGAAATCTGGAAGGAAGCTTTCTGAGAAACCGCTCTGTGATGTGTGACTTCCACTCAGAGAGTTACATCTGTATTTCGTGGATCTCTTTGCTAGCCTTATTTCTGTGGAATCTGAGAACAGATATTTCGGATCCCTTTGAAGACTATAGGGCCAAAGGAAATATCCTCCGATAGCAAAGAGAAAGAAGCTTTCTGAGAAACTTCTTTGTGTTCTGTGAAATCATCTCACAGAGTTACAGCTTTCCCCTCAAGAAGCCTTTCGCTAAGACAGTTCTTGTGGAATTGGCAAAGTGATATTTGGAAGCCCATAGAGGGCTATGGTGAAAAAGGAAATATCCTCAGATGAAATCTGGAAAGAAGCTTTCTGAGAAACTGCTCTGTGATGTGTGACTTCCACTCACAGAGTTAAATCTGTATTTCGTGGATCTCTTTGCTAGCCTTATTTCTGTGGAATCTGAGAACAGATATTTCGGATCCCTTTGAAGACTATAGGGCCAAAGGAAATATCCTCCGATAACAAAGAGAAAGAAGCTTTCTGAGAAACTTCTTTGTGTCCTGTGAAATCAGCTCACAGAGTTACAGCTTTCCCCTCAAGAAGCCTTTCGCTAAGAGAGTTCTTGTGGAATTGGCAAAGTGATATTTGGAAGCCCATAGTGGGCTATGGTGAAAAAGTAAATATCCTCAGATGAAATCTGGAAAGAAACTTTCTGAGAAACTGCTTAGAGTTCTGTTAATTCATCTCACAGAGTTACATCTGTATTTCGGTGGATCTCTTTGCTAGCCTTATTTCTGTGGAATCTGAGAACAGATATTTCGGATCCCTTTGAAGACTATAGGGCCAAAGAAAATATCCTCCGATAACAAAGAGAAAGAAGCTTTCTGAGAAACTTCTTTGTGTTCTGTGAAATCATCTCACAGAGTTACAGCTTTCCCCTAAAAAAGTCTTTCGCTAAGACAGTTCTTGTGGAATTTGCAAACTGATATTTGGAATCCCATAGAGGGCTATGGTGAAAAAGGAAATATCCTCAGATGAAATCTGGAAAGAAGCTTTCTGAGAAACTGCTGAGTGTTCTGTTAATTCATCTCACAGAAATACATCTGTATTTCGTGGTTCTCTTTGCTAGCCTTATTTCTGTGGAATCTGAGAACAGATATTTCGGATCCCTTTGAAGACTATAGGGCCAAAGGAAATATCCTCCGATAACAAAGAGAAAGAAGCTTTCTGAGAAACTTCTTTGTGTTCTGTGAAATCATCTCACAGAGTTACAGCTTTTCCCTCAAGAAGCCTTTCGCTAAGACAGTTCTTGTGGAATTGGCAAAGTGATATTTGGAAGCCCATAGAGGGCTATGGTGAAAAAGGAAATATCCTCAGATGAAATCTGGAAAGAAGCTTTCTGAGAAACTGCTCTGTGATGTGTGACTTCCACTCACAGAGTTAAATCTGTATTTCGTGGATCTCTTTGCTAGCCTTATTTCTGTGGAATCTGAGAACAGATATTTCGGATCCCTTTGAAGACTATAGGGCCAAAGGAAATATCCTCCGATAACAAAGAGAAAGACTTTCTGAGAAACTTCTTTGTGTCCTGTGAAATCATCTCACAGAGTTACAGCTTTCCCCTCAAGAAGCCTTTCGCTAAGAGAGTTCTTGTGGAATTGGCAAAGTGATATTTGGAAGCCCATAGTGGGCTATGGTGAAACAGTAAATATCCTCAGATGAAATCTGGAAAGAAACTTTCTGAGAAACTGCTTAGAGTTCTGTTAATTCATCTCACAGAGTTACATCTGTATTTCGTGGATCTCTTTGCTAGCCTTATTTCTGTGGAATCTGAGAACAGATATTTCGGATCCCTTTGAAGACTATAGGGCCAAAGAAAATATCCTCCGATAACAAAGAGAAAGAAGCTTTCTGAGAAACTTCTTTGTGTTCTGTGAAATCATCTCACAGAGTTACAGCTTTCCCCTAAAGAAGTCTTTCGCTAAGACAGTTCTTGTGGAATTTGCAAAGTGATATTTGGAATCCCATAGAGGGCTATGGTGAAAAAGGAAATTTCCTCAGATGAAATATGGAAAGAAGCTTTCTGAGAAACTGCTGAGTGTTCTGTTAATTCATCTCACAGAAATACATCTGTATTTCGTGGTTCTCTTTGCTAGCCTTATTTCTGTGGAATCTGAGAACAGATATTTCGGATCCCTTTGAAGACTATAGGACCAAGGGAAATATCCTCCAGTTACAAAGAGAAAGAAGCTTTCTGAGAAACTTCTCTGTGTTCTGTGAAATCATCTCACAGAGTTACAGCTTTCCCCTCAAGAAGCCTTTCGCTAAGACAGTTCTTGTGGAATTGGCAAAGGGATATTTGGAAGCCCATAGAGGCCTATGGTGAAAAAGGAAATATCCTCAGATGAAATCTGGAAAGAAGCTTTCTGAGAAACTACTTAGTGTTCTGTTAATTCATCTCACAGAGATACATCTGTATTTCGTGGATCTCTTTGCTAGCCTTATTTCTGTGGAATCTGAGAACAGATATTTCGGATCCCTTTGAAGAATATTGGGCCAAAGGAAATATCCTCCGATAACAAAGAGAAAGAAGCTTTCTGAGAAACTTCTTTGTGTTCTGTGAAATCATCTCAGAGAGTTACATATTTCCCCTCAGGAAGCCTTTCTCTAAGACAGTTCTTGTAGAATTGGCAAAGAGTTATTTGGAAGCCCATAGAGGGCTATGGTGAAAATGGAAATATCCTCAGATGAAATCTGGAAAGAAGCTTTCTGAGAAACTGCTCTGTGATGTGTGACTTCCACTCACACAGTTACATCTGTATTTCGTGGATCTCTTTGCTAGCCTTATTACTGTGGAATCTGAGAACAGATATTTCGGATCCCTTTGAAGACTATAGGGCCAAAGGAAATATCCTCCTATAACAAAGAGAAAGAAGCTTTCTGAGAAACTTCTTTGTGTTCTGTGAAATCATCTCACAGAGTTACAGCTTTTCGCTCAAGAAGCCTTTCGCTAAGACAGTTCTTGTGGAATTGGCAAAGGGATATTTGGAAGCCCATTGAGGCCTATGGTGAAAAAGGAAATATCCTCAGATGAAATCTGGAAAGAAGCTTTCTGAGAAACTGCTCTGTGATGTGTGACTTCCACTCACAGAGTTACATCTGTATTTCGTGGATCTCTTTGCTAGCCTTATTTCTGTGGAATCTGAGAACAGATATTTCGGATCCCTTTGAAGACTATAGGGCCAAAGGAAATATCCTCCGATAACAAAGAGAAAGAAGCTTTCTGACAAACTTCTTTGTGTTCTGTGAAATCATCTCACAGAGTTACAGCTTTCCCCTCAAGAAGCCTTTCGCTAAGAGAGTTCTTGTGGAATTGGCAAAGTGATATTTGGAAGCCCATAGTGGGCTATGGTGAAAAAGTAAATATCCTCAGATGAAATCTGGAAAGAAACTTTATGAGAAACTGCTTAGAGTTCTGTTAATTCATCTCACAGAGTTACATCTGTATTTCGTGGATCTCTTTGCTAGCCTTATTTCTGTGGAATCTGAGAACAGATATTTCGGATCCCTTTGAAGACTATAGGGCCAAAGAAAATATCCTCCGATAACAAAGAGAAAGAAGCTTTCTGAGAAACTTCTTTGTGTTCTGTGAAATCATCTCACAGAGTTACAGCTTTCCCCTAAAGAAGTCTTTCGCTAAGACAGTTCTTGTGGAATTTGCAAAGTGATATTTGGAATCCCATAGAGGGCTATGGTGAAAAAGGAAATATCCTCAGATGAAATCTGGAAAGAAGCTTTCTGAGAAACTGCTGAGTGTTCTGTTAATTCATCTCACAGAAATACATCTGTATTTCGTGGTTCTCTTTGCTAGCCTTATTTCTGTGGAATCTGAGAACAGATATTTCGGATCCCTTTGAAGACTATAGGACCAAGGGAAATATCCTCCAGTAACAAAGAGAAAGAAGCTTTCTGAGAAACTTCTCTGTGTTCTGTGAAATCATCTCACAGAGTTACAGCTTTCCCCTCAAGAAGCCTTTCGCTAAGACAGTTCTTGTGGAATTGGCAAAGGGATATTTGGAAGCCCATAGAGGCCTATGGTGAAAAAGGAAATATCCTCAGATGAAATCTGGAAAGAAGCTTTCTGAGAAACTACTTAGTGTTCTGTTAATTCATCTCACAGAGATACATCTGTATTTCGTGGATCTCTTTGCTAGCCTTATTTCTGTGGAATCTGAGAACAGATATTTCGGATCCCTTTGAAGAATATTGGGCCAAAGGAAATATCCTCCGATAACAAAGAGAAAGAAGCTTTCTGAGAAACTTCTTTGTGTTCTGTGAAATCATCTCAGAGAGTTACATCTTTCCCCTCAGGAAGCCTTTCTCTAAGACAGTTCTTGTAGAATTGGCAAAGAGATATTTGGAAGCCCATAGAGGGCTATGGTGAAAATGGAAATATCCTCAGATGAAATCTGGAAAGAAGCTTTCTGAGAAACTGCTCTGTGATGTGTGACTTCCACTCACAGAGTTACATCTGTATTTCGTGGATCTCTTTGCTAGCCTTATTACTGTGGAATCTGAGAACAGATATTTCGGATCCCTTTGAAGACTATGGGGCCAAAGGAAATATCCTCCGATAACAAAGAGAAAGAAGCTTTCTGAGAAACTTCTTTGTGTTCTGTGAAATCATCTCACAGAGTTACAGCTTTTCCCTCAAGAAGCCTTTCGCTAAGACAGTTCTTGTGGAATTGGCAAAGTGATATTTGGAAGCCCATAGAGGGCTATGGTGAAAAAGGAAATATCCTCAGATGAAATCTGGAAGGAAGCTTTCTGAGAAACTGCTCTGTGATGTGTGACTTCCACTCACAGAGTTAAATCTGTATTTCGTGGATCTCTTTGCTAGCCTTATTTCTGTGGAATCTGAGAACAGATATTTCGGATCCCTTTGAAGACTATAGGGCCAAAGGAAATATCCTCCGATAACAAAGAGAAAGAAGCTTTCTGAGAAACTTCTTTGTGTCCTGTGAAATCAGCTCACAGAGTTACAGATTTCCCCTCAAGAAGCCTTTCGCTAAGACTGTTGTTGTGGAATTTGCAAAGTGATATTTGGAAGCCGATAGAGGGCTATGGTGAAAAAGTAAATATCCTCAGATGAAATCTGGAAAGAATTTTCTGAGAAACTGCTTAGTGTTCTGTTAATTCATCTCACAGAGATACATCTGTATTTCGTGGTTCTCTTTGCTAGCCTTTTTTCTGTGGAATCTGAGAACAAATATTTCGGATCCCTTTGAAGACTATAGGGCCAAAGGAAATATCCTCCGGTAACAAAGAGAAAGAAGCTTTCTGAGAAACTTCTTTGTGTTCTGTGAAATCATCTCACAGAGTTACAGCTTTCCCCTCAAGAAGCCTTTCGCTAAGACAGTTCTTGTGGAATTGGCAAAGTGATATTTGGAAGCCCATAGAGGGCAATGGTGAAAAAGGAAATATCCTCAGATGAAATCTGGAAAGAAGCTTTCTCAGAAACTGCTTTGTGATGTGTAACTTCCACTGACAGAGTTACATCTGTATTTCGTGGATCTCTTTCCTAGCCTTATTTCTGTGGAATCTGAGAACAGATATTTCGGATCCCTTTGAAGACTATAGGGCCAAAGGAAATATCCTCCGATAACAAAGAGAAAGAAGCTTTCTGAGAAACTTCTTTGTGTTCTGTGAAATCATCTCACAGAGTTACAGCTTTCCCCTCAAGAAGCCTTTCGCTAAGAGAGTTCTTGTGGAATTGGCAAAGTGATATTTGGAAGCCCATAGTGGGCTATGGTGAAAAAGGAAATATCCTCAGATGAAATCTGGAAAGAAACTTTCTGAGAAACTGCTTAGAGTTCTGTTAATTCATCTCACAGAGTTACATCTGTATTTCGTGGATCTCTTTGCTAGCCTTATTTCTGTGGAATCTGAGAACAGATATTTCGGATCCCTTTGAAGACTATAGGGCCAAAGAAAATATCCTCCGATAACAAAGAGAAAGAAGCTTTCTGAGAAACTTCTTTGTGTTCTGTGAAATCATCTCACAGAGTTACAGCTTTCCCCTCAAGAAGTCTTTCGCTAAGACAGTTCTTGTGGAATTTGCAAATGATATTTGGAGTCCCATAGAGGGCTATGGTGAAAAAGGAAATATCCTCAGATGAAATCTGGAAAGAAGCTTTCTGAGAAACTGCTGAGTGTTCTGTTAATTCATCTCACAGAAATACATCTGTATTTCGTGGTTCTCTTTGCTAGCCTTATTTCTGTGGAATCTGAGAACAGATATTTCGGATCCCATTGAAGACACTAGGACCAAGGGAAATATCCTCCAGTAACAAAGAGAAAGAAGCTTTCTGAGAAACTTCTCTGTGTTCTGTGAAATAATCTCACAGAGTTACAGCTTTCCCCTCAAGAAGCCTTTCGCTAAGACAGTTCTTGTAGAATTGGCAAAGTGATATTTGGAAGCCCATAGAGGGCTATGGTGAAATAGGAAATATCCTCAGATGAAATCTGGAAAGAAGCTTTTTGAGAAACTGCTCTGTGATGTGTGACTTCCACTGACAGGGTTACATCTGTATTTCGTGGATCTCTTTGCTAGCCTTATTTCTGTGGAATCTGAGAACAGATATTTCGGATCCCTTTGAAGACTATAGGGCCAAAGGAAATATCCTCCGATAACAAAGAGAAAGAAGGATTCTGAGAAACTTCTTTGTGTTCTGTGAAATCATCTCACAGAGTTACAGCTTTCCCCTCAAGAAGCCTTTCGCTAAGACAATTCTTGTGGAATTTGCAAAGGGATATTTGGAAGCCCATAGAGGCCTATGGTGAAAAAGGAAATATCCTCAGATGAAATGTGGAAAGAAGCTTTCTGAGAAACTGCTCTGTGATGTGTGACTTCCACTGACAGGGTTACATCTGTATTTCGTGGATCTCTTTGCTAGCCTTATTTATGTGGAATCTGAGAACAGATATTTCGGATCCCTTTGAAGACTATAGGGCCAAAGGAAATATCCTCCGATAAAAAAGAGAAAGAAGCTTTCTGAGAAACTTCTTTGTGTTCTGTGAAATCATCTCACAGAGTTACAGCTTTCCCCTCAATAAGCCTTTCGCTAAGACAGTTCTTGTGGAATTGGCAAAGGGATATTTGGAAGCCCATAGAGGCCTATGGTGAAAAAGGAAATATCCTCAGATGAAATCTGGAAAGAAGCTTTCTGAGAAACTACTTAGTGTTCTGTTAATTCATCTCACAGAGATACATCTGTATTTCGTGGATCTCTTTGCTAGCCTTATTTCTGTGGAATCTGAGAACAGATATTTCGGATCCCTTTGAAGAATATAGGGCCAAAGGAAATATCCTCCGATAACAAAGAGAAAGAAGCTTTCTGAGAAACTTCTTTGTGTTCTGTGAAATCATCTCACAGAGTTAGAGCTTTCCCCTCAAGAAGCCTTTCGCTAAGACAGTTCTTGTGGAATTGGCAAACTGATATTTGGTAGCCCATAAAGTGCTATGGTGAAAAAGGAAATATCCTGAGATGAAATCTGGAAGGAAGCTTTCTGAGAAACCGCTCTGTGATGTGTGACTTCCACTCAGAGAGTTACATCTGTGTTTCGTGGATCTCTTTGCTAGCCTTATTTCTGTGGAATCTGAGAACAGATATTTCGGATCCCTTTGAAGACTATAGGGCCAAAGGAAATATCCTCCAATAACAAGGAGAAAGAAGCTTTCTGAGAAACTTCTTTGTGTTCTGTGAAATCATCTCACAGAGTTACAGCTTTTCCCTCAAGAAGCCTTTCGCTAAGACAGTTCTTGTGGAATTGGCAAAGAGATATTTGGAAGCCCATAGAGGGCTATGGTGAAAAAGGAAATATCCTCAGATGAAATCTGGAAAGAAGCTTTCTGAGAAACTGCTCTGTGATGTGTGACTTCCAATCACAGAGTTAAATCTGTATTTCGTGGATCTCTTTGCTAGCCTTATTTCTGTGGAATCTGAGAACAGATATTTCGGATCCCTTTGAAGACTATAGGGCCAAAGGAAATATCCTCCGATAACAAAGAGAAAGAAGCTTTCTGAGAAACTTCTTTGTGTCCTGTGAAATCAGCTCACAGAGTTACAGCTTTCCCCACAAGAAGCCTTTCGCTAAGACTGTTGTTGTGGAATTTGCAAAGTGATATTTGGAAGCCGATAGAGGGCTATGGTGAAAAAGTAAATATCCTCAGATGAAATCTGGAAAGAATTTTCTGAGAAACTGCTTAGTGTTCTGTTAACTCATCTCACAGAGATACATCTGTATTTCGTGGTTCTCTTTGCTAGCCTTATTTCTGTGGAATCTGAGAACAGATATTTCGGATCCCTTTGAAGACTACAGGGCCAAAGGAAATATCCTCCGGTAACAAAGAGAAAGAAGCTTTCTGAGAAACTTCTTTGTGTTCTGTGAAATCATCTCACAGAGTTACAGCTTTCCCCTCAAGAAGCCTTTCGCTAAGACAGTTCTTGTGGAATTGGCAAAGTGATATTTGGAAGCCCATAGAGGGCAATGGTGAAAAAGGAAATATCCTCAGATGAAATCTGGAAAGAAGCTTTCTCAGAAACTGCTCTGTGATGTGTAACTTCCACTGACAGAGTTACATCTCTATTTCGTGGATCTCTTTCCTAGCCTTATTTCTGTGGAATCTGAGAACAGATATTTCGGATCCCGTTGAAGACTATAGGGCCAAAGGAAATATCCTCCGATAACAAAGAGAAAGAAGCTTTCTGAGAAACTTCTTTGTGTTCTGTGAAATCATCTCACAGAGTTACAGCTTTCCCCTCAAGAAGCCTTTCGCTAAGACAGTTCTTGTGGAATTGGCAAAGGGATATTTGGAAGCCCTTAGAGGCCTATGGTGAAAAAGGAAATATCCTCAGATGAAATCTGGAAAGAAGCTTTCTGAGAAACTGCTCTGTGATGTGTGACTTCCACTGACAGAGTTACATCTGTATTTCGTGGATCTCTTTGCTAGCCTTATTTCTGTGGAATCTGAGAACAGATATTTCGGATCCCTTTGAAGACTATAGGGCCAAAGGAAATATCCTCCGATAACAAAGAGAAAGAAGCTTTCTGAGAAACTTCTTTGTGTTCTGTGAAATCATCTCACAGAGTTACAGCTTTCCCCTCAAGAAGCCTTTCGCTAAGGGAGTTCTTGGGGAATTGGCAAAGTGATATTTGGAAGCCCATCGAGGGCTATGGTGAAAAAGGAAATATCCTCAGATGAAATCTGGAAAGAAACTTTCTGAGAAACTGCTTAGTGTTCTGTTAATTCATCTCACAGAGTTACATCTGTATTTCATGGATCTCTTTCTAGCCTTCTTTCTGTGGAATCTGAGAACAGATATTTCGGATCCCTTTGAAGACTATAGGGCCAAAGGAAATATCCTCCGATAACAAAGAGAAAGAAGCTTTCTGAGAAACTTCTTTGTGTTCTGCGAAATCATCTCACAGAGTTACAGCTTTTCCCTCAAGAAGCCTTTCGCTAAGACAGTTCTTGTGGAATTGGCAAAGGGAATTTGGAAGCCCATAGAGGCCTATGGTGAAAAAGGAAATATCCTCAGATGAAATCTGGAAAGAAGCTTTCTGAGAAACTGCTTAGTGTTTTGTTAATTCACCTCACAGAGTTACATCTGTATTTCGTGGATCCCTTTGCTAGCCTTTTTTCTGTGGAATCTGAGAACAGATATTTCGGATCCTTTTGAAGACAATAAGGCCAAAGGAAATATCCTCCGATAACAAAGAGAAAGAAGCTTTCTGAGAAACTTCTTTGTGTTCTGTGAAATCATCTCACAGATTTACAGCTTTCCTCTCAAGAAGCCTTTCGCTAAGACAGTTCTTGTGGAATTGGCAAAGTGATATTTGGAAGCCCCTAGACGGCTATGGTGAAAAAGGAAATATCCTCAGATGAAATCTGGAAAGAAGCTTTCTGAGAAACTTCTTTGTGTTCTGTGAAATCATCTCACAGAGTTACAGCTTTCCCCTCAAGAAGCCATTCGCTAAGACAGTTCTTGTGGAATTGGCAAAGTGATATTTGGAAGCTCAAAGAGGGCAATGGTGAAAAAGGAAATATCCTCAGATGAAATCTGGAAAGAAGCTTTCTGAGAAACTGCTCTGTGATGTGTGACTTCCACTGACAGAGTTACATCTGTATTTAGTGGATCTCTTTGCTAGCCTTATTTCTGTGGAATCTGAGAACAGATATTTCGGATCCCTTTGAAGACTATAGGGCCAAAGGACATATCCTCCGATAACAAAGAGAAGGAAGCTTTCTGAGAAACTTCTTTGTGTTCTGTGAAATCATCTCACAGAGTTACAGCTTTCCCCTCAAGAAGCCTTTCGCTAAGACAGTTCTTGTGGAATTTGCAAAGTGATATTTGGAAGCCCATAGAGGGCTATGGTGTAAAAGGAAATATCCTCAGATGAAATCTAGAAAGAAGCTTTCTGAGAAACTGCTTAGTGTTCTGTTAATACATCTCACAGAGATACATCTGTATTTCGTGGTTCTCTTTGCTAGCCTTATTTCTGTGGAATCTGAGAACAGATATTTCGGATCCCTTTGAAGACTATAGGGCCAAAGGAAATATCCTCCGGTAACAAAGAGAAAGAAGCTTTCTGAGAAACTTCTTTGTATTCTGTGAAATCATCTCACAGAGTTACAGCTTTCCCCTCAAGAAGCCTTTCGCTAAGACAGTTCTTGTGGAATTGGCAAAGGGATATTTGGAAGCCCATAGAGGCCTATGGTGAAAAAGGAAATATCCTCAGATGAAATCTGGAAAGAAGCTTTCTGAGAAACTGCTTAGTGTTCTGTTAATTCATCTCACAGAGATACATCTGTATTTCGTGGTTCTCTTTGCTAACCTTATTTCTGTGGAATCTGAGAACAGATATTTCTGATCCCTTTGAAGACTATAGGGCCAAAGGAAATATCCTCCGGTAACAAAGAGAAAGAAGCTTTCTGAGAAACTTCTTTGTGTTCTGTGAAATAATCTCACAGAGTTACAGCTTTCCCCTCAAGAAGCCTTTCGCTAAGACAGTTCTTGTGGAATTGGCAAAGTGATATTTGGAAGCCCATAGAGGGCAATGGTGAAAAAGGAAATATCCTCAGAAGAAATCTGGAAAGAAGATTTCTCAGAAACTGCTCTGTGATGTGTAACTTCCACTGACAGGGTTACATCTGTATTTCGTGGATCTCTTTCCTAGCCTTATTTCTGTGGAATCTGAGAACAGATATTTCGGATCCCGTTGAAGACTATAGGGCCAAAGGAAATATCCTCCGATAACAAAGAGAAAGAAGCTTTCTGAGAAACTTCTTTGTGTTCTCTGAAATCATCTCACAGAGTTACAGCTTTCCCCTCAAGAAGCCTTTCGCTAAGACAGTTCTTGTGGAATTGGCAAAGGGATATTTGGAAGCCCATAGAGGCCTATGGTGAAAAAGGAAATATCCTCAGATGAAATCTGGAAAGAAGCTTTCTGAGAAACTGCTTAGTGTTTTGTTAATTCACCTCACAGAGTTACATCTGTATTTCGTGGATCTCTTTGCTAGCCTTTTTTCTGTGGAATCTGAGAACAGATATTTCGGATCCCTTTGAAGAGTATAGGGCCAAAGGAAATATCCTCCGATAACAAAGAGAAAGAAGCTTTCTGAGAAACTTCTTTGTGTTCTGTGAAATCATCTCACAGAGTTACAGCTTTCCCCTCAAGAAGCCTTTCGCTAAGACAGTTCTTGTGGAATTTGCAAAGTGATATTTGGAAGCCCATAGAGGGCTATGGTGAAAAAGGAAATATCCTCAGATGAAATCTGGAAAGAAGCTTTCTGAGAAACTGCTTAGTGTTCTGTTAATACATCTCACAGAGACACATCTGTATTTCGTGGTTCTCTTTGCTAGCCTTATTTCTGTGGAATCTGAGAACAGATATTTCGGATCCCATTGAAGACTATAGGGCCAAAGGAAATATCCTCCGATAACAAAGAGAAAGAAGCTTTCTGAGAAACTTCTTTGTGTTCTGTGAAATCATCTCACAGAGTTACAGCTTTCCCCTCAAGAAGCCTTTCGCTAAGACAGTTCTTGTGGAATTGGCAAAGGGATATTTGGAAGCCCATAGAGGCCTATGGTGAAAAAGGAAATATCCTCAGATGAAATCTGGAAAGAAGCTTTCTGAGAAACTGCTTAGTGTTTTGTTAATTCACCTCACAGAGTTACATCTGTATTTCGTGGATCCCTTTGCTAGCCTTTTTTCTGTGGAATCTGAGAACAGATATTTCGGATCCTTTTGAAGACAATAAGGCCAAAGGAAATATCCTCCGATAACAAAGAGAAAGAAGCTTTCTGAGAAACTTCTTTGTGTTCTGTGAAATCATCTCACAGATTTACAGCTTTCCTCTCAAGAAGCCTTTCGCTAAGACAGTTCTTGTGGAATTGGCAAAGTGATATTTGGAAGCCCCTAGACGGCTATGGTGAAAAAGGAAATATCCTCAGATGAAATCTGGAAAGAAGCTTTCTGAGAAACTTCTTTGTGTTCTGTGAAATCATCTCACAGAGTTACAGCTTTCCCCTCAAGAAGCCATTCGCTAAGACAGTTCTTGTGGAATTGGCAAAGTGATATTTGGAAGCTCAAAGAGGGCAATGGTGAAAAAGGAAATATCCTCAGATGAAATCTGGAAAGAAGCTTTCTGAGAAACTGCTCTGTGATGTGTGACTTCCACTGACAGAGTTACATCTGTATTTAGTGGATCTCTTTGCTAGCCTTATTTCTGTGGAATCTGAGAACAGATATTTCGGATCCCTTTGAAGACTATAGGGCCAAAGGACATATCCTCCGATAACAAAGAGAAGGAAGCTTTCTGAGAAACTTCTTTGTGTTCTGTGAAATCATCTCACAGAGTTACAGCTTTCCCCTCAAGAAGCCTTTCGCTAAGACAGTTCTTGTGGAATTTGCAAAGTGATATTTGGAAGCCCATAGAGGGCTATGGTGTAAAAGGAAATATCCTCAGATGAAATCTAGAAAGAAGCTTTCTGAGAAACTGCTTAGTGTTCTGTTAATACATCTCACAGAGATACATCTGTATTTCGTGGTTCTCTTTGCTAGCCTTATTTCTGTGGAATCTGAGAACAGATATTTCGGATCCCTTTGAAGACTATAGGGCCAAAGGAAATATCCTCCGGTAACAAAGAGAAAGAAGCTTTCTGAGAAACTTCTTTGTATTCTGTGAAATCATCTCACAGAGTTACAGCTTTCCCCTCAAGAAGCCTTTCGCTAAGACAGTTCTTGTGGAATTGGCAAAGGGATATTTGGAAGCCCATAGAGGCCTATGGTGAAAAAGGAAATATCCTCAGATGAAATCTGGAAAGAAGCTTTCTGAGAAACTGCTTAGTGTTCTGTTAATTCATCTCACAGAGATACATCTGTATTTCGTGGTTCTCTTTGCTAACCTTATTTCTGTGGAATCTGAGAACAGATATTTCTGATCCCTTTGAAGACTATAGGGCCAAAGGAAATATCCTCCGGTAACAAAGAGAAAGAAGCTTTCTGAGAAACTTCTTTGTGTTCTGTGAAATAATCTCACAGAGTTACAGCTTTCCCCTCAAGAAGCCTTTCGCTAAGACAGTTCTTGTGGAATTGGCAAAGTGATATTTGGAAGCCCATAGAGGGCAATGGTGAAAAAGGAAATATCCTCAGAAGAAATCTGGAAAGAAGATTTCTCAGAAACTGCTCTGTGATGTGTAACTTCCACTGACAGGGTTACATCTGTATTTCGTGGATCTCTTTCCTAGCCTTATTTCTGTGGAATCTGAGAACAGATATTTCGGATCCCGTTGAAGACTATAGGGCCAAAGGAAATATCCTCCGATAACAAAGAGAAAGAAGCTTTCTGAGAAACTTCTTTGTGTTCTCTGAAATCATCTCACAAAGTTACAGCTTTCCCCTCAAGAAGCCTTTCGCTAAGACAGTTCTTGTGGAATTGGCAAAGGGATATTTGGAAGCCCATAGAGGCCTATGGTGAAAAAGGAAATATCCTCAGATGAAATCTGGAAAGAAGCTTTCTGAGAAACTGCTTAGTGTTTTGTTAATTCACCTCACAGAGTTACATCTGTATTTCGTGGATCTCTTTGCTAGCCTTTTTTCTGTGGAATCTGAGAACAGATATTTCGGATCCCTTTGAAGAGTATAGGGCCAAAGGAAATATCCTCCGATAACAAAGAGAAAGAAGCTTTCTGAGAAACTTCTTTGTGTTCTGTGAAATCATCTCACAGAGTTACAGCTTTCCCCTCAAGAAGCCTTTCGCTAAGACAGTTCTTGTGGAATTTGCAAAGTGATATTTGGAAGCCCATAGAGGGCTATGGTGAAAAAGGAAATATCCTCAGATGAAATCTGGAAAGAAGCTTTCTGAGAAACTGCTTAGTGTTCTGTTAATACATCTCACAGAGACACATCTGTATTTCGTGGTTCTCTTTGCTAGCCTTATTTCTGTGGAATCTGAGAACAGATATTTCGGATCCCATTGAAGACTATAGGGCCAAAGGAAATATCCTCCGATAACAAAGAGAAAGAAGCTTTCTGAGAAACTTCTTTGTGTTCTGTGAAATCATCTCACAGAGTTACAGCTTTCCCCTCAAGAAGCCTTTCGCTAAGACAGTTCTTGTGGAATTGGCAAAGGGATATTTGGAAGCCCATAGAGGCCTATGGTGAAAAAGGAAATATCCTCAGATGAAATCTGGAAAGAAGCTTTCTGAGAAACTGCTTAGTGTTCTGTTAATTCATCTCACAGAGATACATCTGTATTTCGTGGTTCTCTTTGCTAGCCTTATTTCTGTGGAATCTGAGAACAGATATTTCGGATCCCTTTGAAGACTATAGGGCCAAAGGAAATATCCTCCGTTAACAAACAGAAAGAAGCTCTGAGAAACTTCTTTGTGTTCTGTGAAATAATCTCACAGAGTTACAGCTTTCCCCTCAAGAAGCCTTTGGCTAAGACAGTTCTTGTGGAATTGGCAAAGTGATATTTGGAAGCCCATAGAGGGCAATGGTGAAAAAGGAAATATCCTCAGATGAAATCTGGAAAGAAGCTTTCTCAGAAACTGCTCTGTGATGTGTAACTTCCACTGACAGAGTTACATCTGTATTTCGTGGATCTCTTTCCTAGCCTTATTTCTGTGGAATCTGAGAACAGATATTTCGGATCCCGTTGAAGACTATAGGGCCAAAGGAAATATCCTCCGATTACAAAGAGAAAGAAGCTTTCTGAGAAACTTCTTTGTGTTCTGTGAAATCATCTCACAGAGTTACAGCTTTCCCCTCAAGAAGCCTTTCGCTAAGACAGTTCTTGTGGAATTGGCAAAGGGATATTTGGAAGCCCATAGAGGCCTATGGTGAAAAAGGAAATATCCTCAGATGAAATCTGGAAAGAAGCTTTCTGAGAAACTGCTTAGTGTTGTGTTAATTCACCTCACAGAGTTACATCTGTATTTCGTGGATCTCTTTGCTAGCCTTTTTTCTGTGGAATCTGAGAACAGATATTTCGGATCCCTTTGAAGACAATAAGGCCAAAGGAAATATCCTCCGATAACAAAGAGAAAGAAGCTTTCTGAGAAACTTCTTTGTGTTCTGTGAAATCATCTCACAGATTTACAGCTTTCCCCTCAAGAAGCCTTTCGCTAAGACAGTTCTTGTGGAATTGGCAAAGTGATATTTGGAAGCCCCTAGACGGCTATGGTGAAAAAGGAAATATCCTCAGATGAAATCTGGAAAGAAGCTTTCTGAGAAACTGCTTAGTGTTCTGTTAATTCATCTCACAGAGATACATCTGTATTTCGTGGTTCTCTTTGCTAGCCTTATTTCTGTGGAATCTGAGAACAGATATTTCGGATCCCTTTGAAGACTATAGGGCCAAAGGAAATATCCTCCGTTAACAAACAGAAAGAAGCTTTCTGAGAAACTTCTTTGTGTTCTGTGAAATAATCTCACAGAGTTACAGCTTTCCCCTCAAGAAGCCTTTCGCTAAGACAGTTCTTGTGGAATTGGCAAAGTGATATTTGGAAGCCCATAGAGGGCAATGGTGAAAAAGGAAATATCCTCAGATGAAATCTGGAAAGAAGCTTTCTCAGAAACTGCTCTGTGATGTGTAACTTCCACTGACAGAGTTACATCTGTATTTCGTGGATCTCTTTCCTAGCCTTATTTCTGTGGAATCTGAGAACAGATATTTCGGATCCCGTTGAAGACTATAGGGCCAAAGGAAATATCCTCCGATTACAAAGAGAAAGAAGCTTTCTGAGAAACTTCTTTGTGTTCTGTGAAATCATCTCACAGAGTTACAGCTTTCCCCTCAAGAAGCCTTTCGCTAAGACAGTTCTTGTGGAATTGGCAAAGGGATATTTGGAAGCCCATAGAGGCCTATGGTGAAAAAGGAAATATCCTCAGATGAAATCTGGAAAGAAGCTTTCTGAGAAACTGCTTAGTGTTGTGTTAATTCACCTCACAGAGTTACATCTGTATTTCGTGGATCTCTTTGCTAGCCTTTTTTCTGTGGAATCTGTGAACAGATATTTCGGATCCCTTTGAAGACAATAAGGCCAAAGGAAATATCCTCCGATAACAAAGAGAAAGAAGCTTTCTGAGAAACTTCTTTGTGTTCTGTGAAATCATCTCACAGATTTACAGCTTTCCCCTCAAGAAGCCTTTCGCTAAGACAGTTCTTGTGGAATTGGCAAAGTGATATTTGGAAGCCCCTAGACGGCTATGGTGAAAAAGGAAATATCCTCAGATGATATCTGGAAAGAAGCTTTCTGAGAAACTTCTTTGTGTTCTGTGAAATCATCTCACAGAGTTACAGCTTTCCCCTCAAGAAGCCATTGGCTAAGACAGTTCTTGTGGAATTGGCAAAGTGATATTTGGAAGCCCATAGAGGACAATGGTGAAAAAGGAAATATCCTCAGATGAAATCTGGAAAGAAACTTTCTGAGAAACTGCTTAGAGTTCTGTTAATTCATCTCACAGAGTTACATCTGTATTTCGTGGATCTCTTTGCTAGCCTTATTTCTGTGGAATCTGAGAACAGATATTTCGGATCCCTTTGAAGACTATAGGGCCAAAGGAAATATCCTCCGATAACAAAGAGAAAGAAGCTTTCTGAGAAACTTCTTTGTGTTCTGTGAAATCATCTCACAGAGTTACAGCTTTCCCCTCCATAAGATGTTGGGTAAGACAGTTCTTGTGGAATTGGCAAAGTGATATTTGGAAGCCCATAGAGGGCTATGGTGAAAAAGGAAATATCCTCAGATGAAATCTGGAAAGAAGCTTTCTGAGAAACTGCTCTGTGATGTGTGACTTCCACTCATACAGTTACATCTGTATTTCGTGGATCTCTTTGCTAGCCTTATTTCTGTGGAATCTGAGAACAGATATTTCGGATCCCTTTGAAGACTATAGGGCCAAAGAAAATATCCTCCGGTAACAAAGGGAAAGAAGCTTTCTGAGAATCTTCTTTGTGTTCTGTGAAATCATCTCACAGAGTTACAGCTTTCCCCTCAAGAAGCCTTGCGCTAAGACAGTTCTTGTGGAATTGGCGAAGTGATATTTGGAAGCCCATAGAGCGCTATGGTGAAAAAGGAAATATCCTCAGATGAAATCTGGAAAGAAGCTTTCTGAGAAACTGCTTAGTGTCCTGTTAATTCATCTCACAGAGTAACATCTGAATTTCGTGGATCTCTTTGCTAGCCTTATTTCTGTGGAATCTGAGAACAGATATTTCGGATCCCTTTGAAGACTGTAGGGCCAAAGGAAATATCCTCCGATAACAAAGAGAAAGAAGCTTTCTGAGAAACTACTTGTGTTCTGTGAAATCATCTCACAGAGTTACAGCTTTCCCCTCAAGAAGCCTTTCGCTAAGACAGTTCTTGTGGAATTGGCAAAGGGATATTTGGAAGCCCATAGAGGGCTATGGTGAAAAAGGAAATATCCTCAGATGAAATCTGGAAAGAAGCTTTCTGAGAAACTGCTCTGTGATATGTGACTTCCACTCACAGAGTTACATCTGTATTTCGTGGATCTCTTTGCTAGCCTTATTTCTGGGGAATCTGAGAACAGATATTTCGGATCCCTTTGAAGACTAAAGGGCCAAAGGAAATATCCTCCGATTACAAAGAGAAAGAAGCTTTCTGAGAAACTTCTTTGTGTTCTGTGAAAACATCTCACAGAGTAACAGCTTTCCCCTCAAGAAGCCTTTCGCTAAGACAGTTCTTGTGGAATTGGCAAAGGGATATTTGGAAGCCCATAGAGGGCTATGGTGAAAAAAGAAGCATCCTCAGATGAAATCTGGAAAGAAGCTTTCTGAGAATCTGCTCTGTGATGTGTGACTTTCACTCACAGAGTTACATCTGTATTTCGTGGATCTCTTTGCTAGCCTTATTTCTGTGGAATCTGAGAGGAGATATTTCGGATCCCTTTGAAGACTATAGGGCTTAAGGAAATATCCTCCGATAAAAAAGAGAATGAAGCTTTCTGAGAAACTTCTTTGTGTTCTGTGAAATCATCTCACAGAGTTACAGCTTTCCCCTCAAGAAGCCTTTCGCTAAGACAGTTATTGTGGAATTGGCAAAGGGATATTTGGAAGCCCATAGAGGGCTATGGTGAAAAAGGAAATATCCTCAGATGAAATCTGGAAAGAAGCTTTCTGTGAAACTGTTAAGTGTTCTGTTAATTCATCTCAAAGAGTTATATCTGTATTTCGTGGATCTCTTTGCTAGCCTTATTTCTGTGGAATCTGAGAACAGATATTTCGGATCCCTTTGAAGTCTATAGGACCAAAGGAAATATGCTCCGGTAACAAAGAGAAAGAAGCTTTCTGAGAAACTTCTTTGTGTTCTGTGAAATCATCTCACAGAGTTACAGCTTTCCCCTCAAGAAGCCTTTCGCTAAGACAGTTCTTGTGGAATTGGCAAATTGATATTTGGAAGCCCATAGAGGGCTATGGTGAAAAAGGAAATATCCTCAGATGAAATCTGGAAAGAAGCTTTCTGAGAAACTGCTTAGTGTTCTGTTAATTCATCTCGCAGAGTTACATCTGTATTTCGTGGATGTCTTTGCTAGCCTTATTTCTGTGGAATCTGAAAACAGATATTTCGTATCCCATTGAAGACTATAGGGCCAAAGGAAGTATCCTCCGATAACAAAGAGAAAGAAGCTTTCTGAGAAACTTCTTTGTGTTCTGTGAAATCATCTCACAGAGTGACAGCTTTCCTCTCAAGAAGCCTTTCGCTAAGACAGTTCTTGTGGAATTGGCAAAGTGATATTTGGAAGCCCATTGTGGGCTATGGTGAAAAAGGAAATATCCTCAGATGAAATCTGGAAAGAAGCTTTCTGAGAAACTGCTCTGTGATGTGTGCCTTCCACTCACAGAGTTACATCTGTATTTCGTGGATCTCTTTGCTACCCTTATTTCTGTGGAATCTGAGAACAGATATTTCGGATCCCTTTGAAGACTATAGGGCCAAAGGAAATATCCTCCGGTAACAAAGGGAAAGAAGCTTTCTGAGAAACTTCTTTGTGTTCTGTGAAATCATCTCAGAGAGTTACAGCTTTCCCCTCAAGAAGCCTTTCGCTAAGACAGTTCTTGTGAAATTGGCAAAGAGATATTTGGAAGCCCTTAGAGGGCTATGGTGAAAATGGAAATATCCTCAGATGAAATCTGGAAAGAAGCTTTCTGAGAAACTGCTCTGTGATGAGTGACTTCCACTCACAGAGTTACATCTGTATTTCGTGGATCTCTTTACTAGCCTTATTTCTGTGGAATCTGAGAACAGATATTTCGGATCCCTTTGAAGACTATAGCGCCAAAGGAAATATCCTCCGATAACAAAGAGAAAGAAGATTTCTGAGAAACTTCTTTGTGTTCTGTGAAATCATCTCACAGAGTTACAGCTTTCCCCTCAAGAAGCCTTTCGCTAAGACAGTTCTTTTGGAATTGGCAAAATGATATTTGGAATCCCTTAGAGGGCTATGGTGAAAAAGGAAATATCCTCAGATGAAATCTGGAAAGAAGCTTTCTGAGAAACTGCTTAGTGTTCTGTTAATTCATCTCACTGAGTTACGTCTGTATTTCGTGGATCTCTTTGCTTGCCTTATTTCTGTGGAATCTGAGAACAGATATTTCGGATCCCTTTGAAGACTATAGGACAAAAGGGAATATCCTCCGATAACAAAGAGAAAGAAGCTTTCTGAGAAACTTCCTTGTGTTCTGTGAAATCATCTCACAGAGTTACAGCTTTCCCCTCAAGAAGCCTTTCGCTAACACAGTTCTTGTGGAATTGGCAAAGTGATATTTGGAAGCCCATAGAGGGCTATGGTGAAAAAGGAAATATCCTCAGATGAAATCTGGAAAGAAGCTTTCTGAGAAACTGCTTAGTGTTCTGTTAATTCATCTCACAGAGTTACATCTGTATTTCGTTGTTCTCTTTCCTAGCCTTATTTCTGTGGAATTTGAGAACAGATATTTCGGATCCCTTTGAAGACTATAGGACCAAAGGAAATATCCTCCGATAACAAAGAGAAAAAAGCTTTCTGAGAAACTTCTTTGTGTTCTGTGAAATCATCTCACAGAGTTACAGCTTTCCCCTCAAGAAGCCTTTCGCTAAGACAGTTCTTGTGGAATTGGCAAAGTGATATTTGGAAGCCCATAGAGGGCTTCGGTGAAAGAGGAAATATCCTCAGATGAAATCTGGAAAGAAGCTTTCTGAGAAACTGCTCTGTGATGTGTGACTTCCACTCACAGAGTTACATCTGTATTTCGTGGATCTCTTTGCTAGCCTTATTTCTGTGGAATCTGAGAACAGATATTTCGGATCCCTTTGAAGACTATAGGGCCAAAGGAAATATCCTCCGATAACAAAGAGAAAGAAGCTTTCTGAGAAACTTCTTTGTGTTCTGTGAAATCATCTCACAGAGTTACAGCTTTCCCCTCAAGAAGCCTTTCGCTAAGACAGTTCTTGTGAAATTGGCAAAGTGATATTTGGTAGCCCATAGAGTGCTATGGTGAAAAAGGAAATATCCTGAGATGAAATCTGGAAGGAAGCTTTCCGAGAAACCGCTCTGTGATGTGTGACTTCCACTCAGAGAGTTACATCTGTATTTCGTGGATCTCTTTGCTAGCCTTATTTCTGTGGAATCTGAGAAAAGATATTTCGGATCCCTTTGAGCACTATAGGGCCAAAGGAAATATCCTCCGATAACAAAGAGAAAGAAGCTTTCTGAGAAACTTCTTTGTGTTCTGTGAAATCATCTCACAGAGTTACAGCTTTTCCCTCAAGAAGCCTTTCGCTAAGACAGTTCTTGTGGAATTGGCAAAGTGATATTTGGAAGCCCATAGAGGGCTATGGTGAAAAAGGAAATATCCTCAGATGAAATCTGGAAAGAAGCTTTCTGAGAAACTGCTCTGTGATGTGTGACTTCCACTCACAGAGTTAAATCTGTATTTCGTGGATCTCTTTGCTAGCCTTATTTCTGTGGAATCTGAGAACAGATATTTCGGATCCCTTTGAAGACTATAGGGCCAAAGGAAATATCCTCCGATAACAAAGAGAAAGAAGCTTTCTGAGAAACTTCTTTGTGTCCTGTGAAATCAGCTCACAGAGTTACAGCTTTCCCCTCAAGAAGCCTTTCGCTAAGACTGTTGTTGTGGAATTTGCAAAGTGATATTTGGAAGCCGATAGAGGGCTATGGTGAAAAAGTAAATATCCTCAGATGAAATCTGGAAAGAATTTTCTGAGAAACTGCTTAGTGTTCTGTTAATTCATCTCACAGAGATACATCTGTATTTCGTGGTTCTCTTTGCTAGCCTTATTTCTGTGGAATCTGAGAACAGATATTTCGGATCCCTTTGAAGACTATAGGGCCAAAGGAAATATCCTCCGGTAACAAAGAGAAAGAAGCTTTCTGAGAAACTTCTTTGTGTTCTGTGAAATCATCTCACAGAGTTACAGCTTTCCCTTCAAGAAGCCTTTCGCTAAGACAGTTCTTGTGGAATTGGCAAAGTGATATTTGGAAGCCCATAGAGGGCAATGGTGAAAAAGGAAATATCCTCAGATGAAATCTGGAAAGAAGCTTTCTCAGAAACTGCTCTGTGATGTGTAACTTCCACTGACAGAGTTACATCTGTATTTCGTGGATCTCTTTCCTAGCCTTATTTCTGTGGTATCTGAGAACAGATATTTCGGATCCCGTTGAAGACTATAGGGCCAAAGGAAATATCCTCCGATAACAAAGAGAAAGAAGCTTTCTGAGAAACTTCTTTGTGTTCTGTGAAATCATCTCACAGAGTTACAGCTTTCCCCTCAAGAAGCCTTTCGCTAAGACAGTTCTTGTGGAATTGGCAAAGGGATATTTGGAAGCCCATAGAGGCCTATGGTGAAAAAGGAAATATCCTCAGATGAAATCTGGAAAGAAGCTTTCTGAGAAACTGCTTAGTGTTTTGTTAATTCACATCACAGAGTTACATCTGTATTTCGTGGATCTCTTTGCTAGCCTTTTTTCTGTGGAATCTGAGAACAGATATTTCGGATCCCTTTGAAGACAATAAGGCCAAAGGAAATATCCTCCGATAACAAAGAGAAAGAAGCTTTCTGAGAAACTTCTTTGTGTTCTGTGAAATCATCTCACAGAGTTACAGCTTTCCCCACAAGAAGCCTTTCGCTAAGACAGTTCTTGTGGAATTGGCAAAGTGATATTTGGAAGCCCCTGGACGGCTATGGTGAAAAAGGAAATATCCTCAGATGAAATCTGGAAAGAAGCTTTCTGAGAAACTTCTTTGTGTTCTGTGAAATCATCTCACAGAGTTACAGCTTTCCCCTCAAGAAGCCATTCGCTAAGACAGTTCTTGTGGAATTGGCAAAGTGATATTTGGAAGCCCGTAGAGGGCAATGGTGAAAAAGGAAATATCCTCAGATGAAATCTGGAAAGAAGATTTCTGAGAAACTGCTCTGTGATGTGTGACTTCCACTCACAGAGTTACATCTGTATTTCGTGGATCTCTTTCCTAGCCTTATTTCTGTGGAATCTGAGAACAGATATTTCGGATCCCTTTGAAGACTATAGGGCCAAAGGAAATATCCTCCGATAACAAAGAGAAAGAAGCTTTCTGAGAAACTTCTTTGTGTTCTGTGAAATCATCTCACAGAGTTACAGCTTTCCCCTCAAGAAGCCTTTCTCTAAGAGAGTTCTTGTGGAATTGGCAAAGTGATATTTGGAAGCCCATAGTGGGCTATGGTGAAAAAGTAAATATCCTCAGATGAAATCTGGAAAGAAACTTTCTGAGAAACTGCTTAGAGTTCTGTTAATTCATCTCACAGAGTTACATCTGTATTTCGTGGATCTCTTTGCTAGCCTTATTTCTGTGGAATCTGAGAACAGATATTTCGGATCCCTTTGAAGAATATTGGGCCAAAGGAAATATCCTCCGATAACAAAGAGAAAGAAGCTTTCTGAGAAACTTCTTTGTGTTCTGTGAAATCATCTCAGAGAGTTACATATTTCCCCTCAGGAAGCCTTTCTCTAAGACAGTTCTTGTAGAATTGGCAAAGAGATATTTGGAAGCCCATAGAGGGCTATGGTGAAAATGGAAATATCCTCATATGAAATCTGGAAAGAAGCTTTCTGAGAAACTGCTCTGTGATGTGTGACTTCCACTCACAGAGTTACATCTGTATTTCGTGGATCTCTTTGCTAGCCTTATTACTGTGGAATCTGAGAACAGATATTTCGGATCCCTTTGAAGACTATAGGGCCAAAGGAAATATCCTCCGATAACAAAGAGAAAGAAGCTTTCTGAGAAACTTCTTTGTGTTCTGTGAAATCATCTCACAGAGTTACAGCTTTTCGCTCAAGAAGCCTTTCGCTAAGACAGTTCTTGTGGAATTGGCAAAGGGATATTTGGAAGCCCATTGAGGCCTATGGTGAAAAAGGAAATATCCTCAGATGAAATCTGGAAAGAAGCTTTCTGAGAAACTGCTCTGTGATGTGTGACTTCCACTCACAGAGTTACATCTGTATTTCGTGGATCTCTTTGCTAGCCTTATTTCTGTGGAATCTGAGAACAGATATTTCGGATCCCTTTGAAGACTATAGGGCCAAAGGAAATATCCTCCGATAACAAAGAGAAAGAAGCTTTCTGACAAACTTCTTTGTGTTCTGTGAAATCATCTCACAGAGTTACAGCTTTCCCCTCAAAAAGCCTTTCGCTAAGAGAATTCTTGTGGAATTGGCATAGTGATATTTGGAAGCCTATAGTGGGCTATGGTGAAAAAGTAAATATCCTCAGATGAAATCTGGAAAGAAACTTTCTGAGAAACTGCTTAGAGTTCTGTTAATTCATCTCACAGAGTTACATCTGTATTTCGTGGATCTCTTTGCTAGCCTTATTTCTGTGGAATCTGAGAACAGATATTTCGGATCCCTTTGAAGACTATAGGGCCAAAGAAAATATCCTCCGATAACGAAGAGAAAGAAGCTTTCTGAGAAACTTCTTTGTGTTCTGTGAAATCATCTCACAGAGTTACAGCTTTCCCCTAAAGAAGTCTTTCGCTAAGACAGTTCTTGAGGAATTTGCAAAGTGATATTTGGAATCCCATAGAGGGCTATGGTGAAAAAGGAAATATCCTCAGATGAAATCTGGAAAGAAGCTTTCTGAGAAACTGCTGAGTGTTCTGTTAATTCATCTCACAGAAATACATCTGTATTTCGTGGTTCTCTTTGCTAGCCTTATTTCTGTGGAATCTGAGAACAGATATTTCGGATCCCTTTGAAGACTATAGGACCAAGGGAAATATCCTCCAGTAACAAAGAGAAAGAAGCTTTCTGAGAAACTTCTCTGTGTTCTGTGAAATCATCTCACAGAGTTACAGCTTTCCCCTCAAGAAGCCTTTCGCTAAGACAGTTCTTGTGGAATTGGCAAAGGGATATTTGGAAGCCCATAGAGGCCTATGGTGAAAAAGGAAATATCCTCAGATGAAATCTGGAAAGAAGCTTTCTGAGAAACTACTTAGTGTTCTGTTAATTCATCTCACAGAGATACATCTGTATTTCGTGGATCTCTTTGCTAGCCTTATTTCTGTGGAATCTGAGAACAGATATTTCGGATCCCTTTGAAGAATATAGGGCCAAAGGAAATATCCTCCGATAACAAAGAGAAAGAAGCTTTCTGAGAAACTTCTTTGTGTTCTGTGAAATCATCTCAGAGAGTTACATCTTTCCCCTCAGGAAGCCTTTCTCTAAGACAGTTCTTGTAGAATTGGCAAAGAGATATTTGGAAGCCCATAGAGGGCTATGGTGAAAATGGAAATATCCTCAGATGAAATCTGGAAAGAAGCTTTCTGAGAAACTGCTCTGTGATGTGTGACTTCCACTCACAGAGTTACATCTGTATTTCGTGGATCTCTTTGCTAGCGTTATTACTGTGGAATCTGAGAACAGATATTTCGGATCCCTTTGAAGACTATGGGGCCAAAGAAAATATCCTCCGATAACAAAGAGAAAGAAGCTTTCTGAGAAACTTCTTTGTGTTCTGTGAAATCATCTCACAGAGTTACAGCTTTTCGCTCAAGAAGCCTTTCGCTAAGACAGTTCTTGTGGAATTGGCAAAGGGATATTTGGAAGCCCTTTGAGGCCTATGGTGAAAAAGGAAATATCCTCAGATGAAATCTGGAAAGAAGCTTTCTGAGAAACTGCTCTGTGATGTGGGACTTCCACTCACAGAGTTACATCTGTATTTCGTGGATCTCTTTGCTAGCCTTATTTCTGTGGAATCTGAGAACAGATATTTCGGATCCCTTTGAAGACTATAGGGCCAAAGGAAATATCCTCCGATAACAAAGAGAAAGAAGCTTTCTGAGAAACTTCTTTGTGTTCTGTGAAATCATCTCACAGAGTTACAGCTTTCCTCTCAAGAAGCCTTTCGCTAAGACAGTTCTTGTGGAATTGGCAAACTGATATTTGGTAGCCCATAGAGTGCTATGGTGAAAAAGGAAATATCCTGAGATGAAATCTGGAAGGAAGCTTTCTGAGAAACCGCTCTGTGATGTGTGACTTCCACTCAGAGAGTTACATCTGTATTTCGTGGATCTCTTTGCTAGCCTTATTTCTGTGGAATCTGAGAACAGATATTTCGGATCCCTTTGAAGACTATAGGGCCAAAGGAAATATCCTCCGATAGCAAAGAGAAAGAAGCTTTCTGAGAAACTTCTTTGTGTTCTGTGAAATCATCTCACAGAGTTACAGCTTTCCCCTCAAGAAGCCTTTCGCTAAGACAGTTCTTGTGGAATTGGCAAAGTGATATTTGGAAGCCCATAGAGGGCTATGGTGAAAAAGGAAATATCCTCAGATGAAATCTGGAAAGAAGCTTTCTGAGAAACTGCTCTGTGATGTGTGACTTCCACTCACAGAGTTAAATCTGTATTTCGTGGATCTCTTTGCTAGCCTTATTTCTGTGGAATCTGAGAACAGATATTTCGGATCCCTTTGAAGACTATAGGGCCAAAGGAAATATCCTCCGATAACAAAGAGAAAGAAGCTTTCTGAGAAACTTCTTTGTGTCCTGTGAAATCAGCTCACAGAGTTACAGCTTTCCCCTCAAGAAGCCTTTCGCTAAGAGAGTTCTTGTGGAATTGGCAAAGTGATATTTGGAAGCCCATAGTGGGCTATGGTGAAAAAGTAAATATCCTCAGATGAAATCTGGAAAGAAACTTTCTGAGAAACTGCTTAGAGTTCTGTTAATTCATCTCACAGAGTTACATCTGTATTTCGGTGGATCTCTTTGCTAGCCTTATTTCTGTGGAATCTGAGAACAGATATTTCGGATCCCTTTGAAGACTATAGGGCCAAAGAAAATATCCTCCGATAACAAAGAGAAAGAAGCTTTCTGAGAAACTTCTTTGTGTTCTGTGAAATCATCTCACAGAGTTACAGCTTTCCCCTAAAAAAGTCTTTCGCTAAGACAGTTCTTGTGGAATTTGCAAAGTGATATTTGGAATCCCATAGAGGGCTATGGTGAAAAAGGAAATATCCTCAGATGAAATCTGGAAAGAAGCTTTCTGAGAAACTGCTGAGTGTTCTGTTAATTCATCTCACAGAAATACATCTGTATTTCGTGGTTCTCTTTGCTAGCCTTATTTCTGTGGAATCTGAGAACAGATATTTCGGATCCCTTTGAAGACTATAGGGCCAAAGGAAATATCCTCCGATAACAAAGAGAAAGAAGCTTTCTGAGAAACTTCTTTGTGTTCTGTGAAATCATCTCACAGAGTTACAGCTTTTCCCTCAAGAAGCCTTTCGCTAAGACAGTTCTTGTGGAATTGGCAAAGTGATATTTGGAAGCCCATAGAGGGCTATGGTGAAAAAGGAAATATCCTCAGATGAAATCTGGAAAGAAGCTTTCTGAGAAACTGCTCTGTGATGTGTGACTTCCACTCACAGAGTTAAATCTGTATTTCGTGGATCTCTTTGCTATCCTTATTTCTGTGGAATCTGAGAACAGATATTTCGGATCCCTTTGAAGACTATAGGGCCAAAGGAAATATCCTCCGATAACAAAGAGAAAGACTTTCTGAGAAACTTCTTTGTGTCCTGTGAAATCATCTCACAGAGTTACAGCTTTCCCCTCAAGAAGCCTTTCGCTAAGAGAGTTCTTGTGGAATTGGCAAAGTGATATTTGGAAGCCGATAGAGGGCTATGGTGAAAAAGTAAATATCCTCAGATGAAATCTGGAAAGAATTTTCTGAGAAACTGCTTAGTGTTCTGTTAATTCATCTCACAGAGATACATCTGTATTTCGTGGTTCTCTTTGCTAGCCTTTTTTCTGTGGAATCTGAGAACAAATATTTCGGATCCCTTTGAAGACTATAGGGCCAAAGGAAATATCCTCCGGTAACAAAGAGAAAGAAGCTTTCTGAGAAACTTCTTTGTGTTCTGCTAAATCATCTCACAGAGTTACAGCTTTCCCCTCAAGAAGCCTTTCGCTAAGACAGTTCTTGTGGAATTGGCAAAGTGATATTTGGAAGCCCATAGAGGGCAATGGTGAAAAAGGAAATATCCTCAGATGAAATCTGGAAAGAAGCTTTCTCAGAAACTGCTTTGTGATGTGTAACTTCCACTGACAGAGTTACATCTGTATTTCGTGGATCTCTTTCCTAGCCTTATTTCTGTGGAATCTGAGAACAGATATTTCGGATCCCTTTGAAGACTATAGGGCCAAAGGAAATATCCTCCGATAACAAAGAGAAAGAAGCTTTCTGAGAAACTTCTTTGTGTTCTGTGAAATCATCTCACAGAGTTACAGCTTTCCCCTCAAGAAGCCTTTCGCTAAGAGAGTTCTTGTGGAATTGGCAAAGTGATATTTGGAAGCCCATAGTGGGCTATGGTGAAAAAGGAAATATCCTCAGATGAAATCTGGAAAGAAACTTTCTGAGAAACTGCTTAGAGTTCTGTTAATTCATCTCACAGAGTTACATCTGTATTTCGTGGATCTCTTTGCTAGCCTTATTTCTGTGGAATCTGAGAACAGATATTTCGGATCCCTTTGAAGACTATAGGGCCAAAGAAAATATCCTCCGATAACAAAGAGAAAGAAGCTTTCTGAGAAACTTCTTTGTGTTCTGTGAAATCATCTCACAGAGTTACAGCTTTCCCCTCAAGAAGTCTTTCGCTAAGACAGTTCTTGTGGAATTTGCAAATGATATTTGGAGTCCCATAGAGGGCTATGGTGAAAAAGGAAATATCCTCAGATGAAATCTGGAAAGAAGCTTTCTGAGAAACTGCTGAGTGTTCTGTTAATTCATCTCACAGAAATACATCTGTATTTCGTGGTTCTCTTTGCTAGCCTTATTTCTGTGGAATCTGAGAACAGATATTTCGGATCCCATTGAAGACACTAGGACCAAGGGAAATATCCTCCAGTAACAAAGAGAAAGAAGCTTTCTGAGAAACTTCTCTGTGTTCTGTGAAATAATCTCACAGAGTTACAGCTTTCCCCTCAAGAAGCCTTTCGCTAAGACAGTTCTTGTAGAATTGGCAAAGTGATATTTGGAAGCCCATAGAGGGCTATGGTGAAATAGGAAATATCCTCAGATGAAATCTGGAAAGAAGCTTTTTGAGAAACTGCTCTGTGATGTGTGACTTCCACTGACAGGGTTACATCTGTATTTCGTGGATCTCTTTGCTAGCCTTATTTCTGTGGAATCTGAGAACAGATATTTCGGATCCCTTTGAAGACTATAGGGCCAAAGGAAATATCCTCCGATAACAAAGAGAAAGAAGGATTCTGAGAAACTTCTTTGTGTTCTGTGAAATCATCTCACAGAGTTACAGCTTTCCCCTCAAGAAGCCTTTCGCTAAGACAATTCTTGTGGAATTTGCAAAGGGATATTTGGAAGCCCATAGAGGCCTATGGTGAAAAAGGAAATATCCTCAGATGAAATGTGGAAAGAAGCTTTCTGAGAAACTGCTCTGTGATGTGTGACTTCCACTGACAGGGTTACATCTGTATTTCGTGGATCTCTTTGCTAGCCTTATTTATGTGGAATCTGAGAACAGATATTTCGGATCCCTTTGAAGACTATAGGGCCAAAGGAAATATCCTCCGATAAAAAAGAGAAAGAAGCTTTCTGAGAAACTTCTTTGTGTTCTGTGAAATCATCTCACAGAGTTACAGCTTTCCCCTCAATAAGCCTTTCGCTAAGACAGTTCTTGTGGAATTGGCAAAGGGATATTTGGAAGCCCATAGAGGCCTATGGTGAAAAAGGAAATATCCTCAGATGAAATCTGGAAAGAAGCTTTCTGAGAAACTACTTAGTGTTCTGTTAATTCATCTCACAGAGATACATCTGTATTTCGTGGATCTCTTTGCTAGCCTTATTTCTGTGGAATCTGAGAACAGATATTTCGGATCCCTTTGAAGAATATAGGGCCAAAGGAAATATCCTCCGATAACAAAGAGAAAGAAGCTTTCTGAGAAACTTCTTTGTGTTCTGTGAAATCATCTCACAGAGTTAGAGCTTTCCCCTCAAGAAGCCTTTCGCTAAGACAGTTCTTGTGGAATTGGCAAACTGATATTTGGTAGCCCATAAAGTGCTATGGTGAAAAAGGAAATATCCTGAGATGAAATCTGGAAGGAAGCTTTCTGAGAAACCGCTCTGTGATGTGTGACTTCCACTCAGAGAGTTACATCTGTGTTTCGTGGATCTCTTTGCTAGCCTTATTTCTGTGGAATCTGAGAACAGATATTTCGGATCCCTTTGAAGACTATAGGGCCAAAGGAAATATCCTCCAATAACAAGGAGAAAGAAGCTTTCTGAGAAACTTCTTTGTGTTCTGTGAAATCATCTCACAGAGTTACAGCTTTTCCCTCAAGAAGCCTTTCGCTAAGACAGTTCTTGTGGAATTGGCAAAGAGATATTTGGAAGCCCATAGAGGGCTATGGTGAAAAAGGAAATATCCTCAGATGAAATCTGGAAAGAAGCTTTCTGAGAAACTGCTCTGTGATGTGTGACTTCCAATCACAGAGTTAAATCTGTATTTCGTGGATCTCTTTGCTAGCCTTATTTCTGTGGAATCTGAGAACAGATATTTCGGATCCCTTTGAAGACTATAGGGCCAAAGGAAATATCCTCCGATAACAAAGAGAAAGAAGCTTTCTGAGAAACTTCTTTGTGTCCTGTGAAATCAGCTCACAGAGTTACAGCTTTCCCCACAAGAAGCCTTTCGCTAAGACTGTTGTTGTGGAATTTGCAAAGTGATATTTGGAAGCCGATAGAGGGCTATGGTGAAAAAGTAAATATCCTCAGATGAAATCTGGAAAGAATTTTCTGAGAAACTGCTTAGTGTTCTGTTAACTCATCTCACAGAGATACATCTGTATTTCGTGGTTCTCTTTGCTAGCCTTATTTCTGTGGAATCTGAGAACAGATATTTCGGATCCCTTTGAAGACTACAGGGCCAAAGGAAATATCCTCCGGTAACAAAGAGAAAGAAGCTTTCTGAGAAACTTCTTTGTGTTCTGTGAAATCATCTCACAGAGTTACAGCTTTCCCCTCAAGAAGCCTTTCGCTAAGACAGTTCTTGTGGAATTGGCAAAGTGATATTTGGAAGCCCATAGAGGGCAATGGTGAAAAAGGAAATATCCTCAGATGAAATCTGGAAAGAAGCTTTCTCAGAAACTGCTCTGTGATGTGTAACTTCCACTGACAGAGTTACATCTGTATTTCGTGGATCTCTTTCCTAGCCTTATTTCTGTGGAATCTGAGAACAGATATTTCGGATCCCGTTGAAGACTATAGGGCCAAAGGAAATATCCTCCGATAACAAAGAGAAAGAAGCTTTCTGAGAAACTTCTTTGTGTTCTGTGAAATCATCTCACAGAGTTACAGCTTTCCCCTCAAGAAGCCTTTCGCTAAGACAGTTCTTGTGGAATTGGCAAAGGGATATTTGGAAGCCCTTAGAGGCCTATGGTGAAAAAGGAAATATCCTCAGATGAAATCTGGAAAGAAGCTTTCTGAGAAACTGCTCTGTGATGTGTGACTTCCACTGACAGAGTTACATCTGTATTTCGTGGATCTCTTTGCTAGCCTTATTTCTGTGGAATCTGAGAACAGATATTTCGGATCCCTTTGAAGACTATAGGGCCAAAGGAAATATCCTCCGATAACAAAGAGAAAGAAGCTTTCTGAGAAACTTCTTTGTGTTCTGTGAAATCATCTCACAGAGTTACAGCTTTCCCCTCAAGAAGCCTTTCGCTAAGGGAGTTCTTGGGGAATTGGCAAAGTGATATTTGGAAGCCCATCGAGGGCTATGGTGAAAAAGGAAATATCCTCAGATGAAATCTGGAAAGAAACTTTCTGAGAAACTGCTTAGTGTTCTGTTAATTCATCTCACAGAGTTACATCTGTATTTCATGGATCTCTTTCTAGCCTTCTTTCTGTGGAATCTGAGAACAGATATTTCGGATCCCTTTGAAGACTATAGGGCCAAAGGAAATATCCTCCGATAACAAAGAGAAAGAAGCTTTCTGAGAAACTTCTTTGTGTTCTGCGAAATCATCTCACAGAGTTACAGCTTTTCCCTCAAGAAGCCTTTCGCTAAGACAGTTCTTGTGGAATTGGCAAAGGGAATTTGGAAGCCCATAGAGGCCTATGGTGAAAAAGGAAATATCCTCAGATGAAATCTGGAAAGAAGCTTTCTGAGAAACTGCTTAGTGTTTTGTTAATTCACCTCACAGAGTTACATCTGTATTTCGTGGATCCCTTTGCTAGCCTTTTTTCTGTGGAATCTGAGAACAGATATTTCGGATCCTTTTGAAGACAATAAGGCCAAAGGAAATATCCTCCGATAACAAAGAGAAAGAAGCTTTCTGAGAAACTTCTTTGTGTTCTGTGAAATCATCTCACAGATTTACAGCTTTCCTCTCAAGAAGCCTTTCGCTAAGACAGTTCTTGTGGAATTGGCAAAGTGATATTTGGAAGCCCCTAGACGGCTATGGTGAAAAAGGAAATATCCTCAGATGAAATCTGGAAAGAAGCTTTCTGAGAAACTTCTTTGTGTTCTGTGAAATCATCTCACAGAGTTACAGCTTTCCCCTCAAGAAGCCATTCGCTAAGACAGTTCTTGTGGAATTGGCAAAGTGATATTTGGAAGCTCAAAGAGGGCAATGGTGAAAAAGGAAATATCCTCAGATGAAATCTGGAAAGAAGCTTTCTGAGAAACTGCTCTGTGATGTGTGACTTCCACTGACAGAGTTACATCTGTATTTAGTGGATCTCTTTGCTAGCCTTATTTCTGTGGAATCTGAGAACAGATATTTCGGATCCCTTTGAAGACTATAGGGCCAAAGGACATATCCTCCGATAACAAAGAGAAGGAAGCTTTCTGAGAAACTTCTTTGTGTTCTGTGAAATCATCTCACAGAGTTACAGCTTTCCCCTCAAGAAGCCTTTCGCTAAGACAGTTCTTGTGGAATTTGCAAAGTGATATTTGGAAGCCCATAGAGGGCTATGGTGTAAAAGGAAATATCCTCAGATGAAATCTAGAAAGAAGCTTTCTGAGAAACTGCTTAGTGTTCTGTTAATACATCTCACAGAGATACATCTGTATTTCGTGGTTCTCTTTGCTAGCCTTATTTCTGTGGAATCTGAGAACAGATATTTCGGATCCCTTTGAAGACTATAGGGCCAAAGGAAATATCCTCCGGTAACAAAGAGAAAGAAGCTTTCTGAGAAACTTCTTTGTATTCTGTGAAATCATCTCACAGAGTTACAGCTTTCCCCTCAAGAAGCCTTTCGCTAAGACAGTTCTTGTGGAATTGGCAAAGGGATATTTGGAAGCCCATAGAGGCCTATGGTGAAAAAGGAAATATCCTCAGATGAAATCTGGAAAGAAGCTTTCTGAGAAACTGCTTAGTGTTCTGTTAATTCATCTCACAGAGATACATCTGTATTTCGTGGTTCTCTTTGCTAACCTTATTTCTGTGGAATCTGAGAACAGATATTTCTGATCCCTTTGAAGACTATAGGGCCAAAGGAAATATCCTCCGGTAACAAAGAGAAAGAAGCTTTCTGAGAAACTTCTTTGTGTTCTGTGAAATAATCTCACAGAGTTACAGCTTTCCCCTCAAGAAGCCTTTCGCTAAGACAGTTCTTGTGGAATTGGCAAAGTGATATTTGGAAGCCCATAGAGGGCAATGGTGAAAAAGGAAATATCCTCAGAAGAAATCTGGAAAGAAGATTTCTCAGAAACTGCTCTGTGATGTGTAACTTCCACTGACAGGGTTACATCTGTATTTCGTGGATCTCTTTCCTAGCCTTATTTCTGTGGAATCTGAGAACAGATATTTCGGATCCCGTTGAAGACTATAGGGCCAAAGGAAATATCCTCCGATAACAAAGAGAAAGAAGCTTTCTGAGAAACTTCTTTGTGTTCTCTGAAATCATCTCACAGAGTTACAGCTTTCCCCTCAAGAAGCCTTTCGCTAAGACAGTTCTTGTGGAATTGGCAAAGGGATATTTGGAAGCCCATAGAGGCCTATGGTGAAAAAGGAAATATCCTCAGATGAAATCTGGAAAGAAGCTTTCTGAGAAACTGCTTAGTGTTTTGTTAATTCACCTCACAGAGTTACATCTGTATTTCGTGGATCTCTTTGCTAGCCTTTTTTCTGTGGAATCTGAGAACAGATATTTCGGATCCCTTTGAAGAGTATAGGGCCAAAGGAAATATCCTCCGATAACAAAGAGAAAGAAGCTTTCTGAGAAACTTCTTTGTGTTCTGTGAAATCATCTCACAGAGTTACAGCTTTCCCCTCAAGAAGCCTTTCGCTAAGACAGTTCTTGTGGAATTTGCAAAGTGATATTTGGAAGCCCATAGAGGGCTATGGTGAAAAAGGAAATATCCTCAGATGAAATCTGGAAAGAAGCTTTCTGAGAAACTGCTTAGTGTTCTGTTAATACATCTCACAGAGACACATCTGTATTTCGTGGTTCTCTTTGCTAGCCTTATTTCTGTGGAATCTGAGAACAGATATTTCGGATCCCATTGAAGACTATAGGGCCAAAGGAAATATCCTCCGATAACAAAGAGAAAGAAGCTTTCTGAGAAACTTCTTTGTGTTCTGTGAAATCATCTCACAGAGTTACAGCTTTCCCCTCAAGAAGCCTTTCGCTAAGACAGTTCTTGTGGAATTGGCAAAGGGATATTTGGAAGCCCATAGAGGCCTATGGTGAAAAAGGAAATATCCTCAGATGAAATCTGGAAAGAAGCTTTCTGAGAAACTGCTTAGTGTTCTGTTAATTCATCTCACAGAGATACATCTGTATTTCGTGGTTCTCTTTGCTAGCCTTATTTCTGTGGAATCTGAGAACAGATATTTCGGATCCCTTTGAAGACTATAGGGCCAAAGGAAATATCCTCCGTTAACAAACAGAAAGAAGCTCTGAGAAACTTCTTTGTGTTCTGTGAAATAATCTCACAGAGTTACAGCTTTCCCCTCAAGAAGCCTTTGGCTAAGACAGTTCTTGTGGAATTGGCAAAGTGATATTTGGAAGCCCATAGAGGGCAATGGTGAAAAAGGAAATATCCTCAGATGAAATCTGGAAAGAAGCTTTCTCAGAAACTGCTCTGTGATGTGTAACTTCCACTGACAGAGTTACATCTGTATTTCGTGGATCTCTTTCCTAGCCTTATTTCTGTGGAATCTGAGAACAGATATTTCGGATCCCGTTGAAGACTATAGGGCCAAAGGAAATATCCTCCGATTACAAAGAGAAAGAAGCTTTCTGAGAAACTTCTTTGTGTTCTGTGAAATCATCTCACAGAGTTACAGCTTTCCCCTCAAGAAGCCTTTCGCTAAGACAGTTCTTGTGGAATTGGCAAAGGGATATTTGGAAGCCCATAGAGGCCTATGGTGAAAAAGGAAATATCCTCAGATGAAATCTGGAAAGAAGCTTTCTGAGAAACTGCTTAGTGTTGTGTTAATTCACCTCACAGAGTTACATCTGTATTTCGTGGATCTCTTTGCTAGCCTTTTTTCTGTGGAATCTGAGAACAGATATTTCGGATCCCTTTGAAGACAATAAGGCCAAAGGAAATATCCTCCGATAACAAAGAGAAAGAAGCTTTCTGAGAAACTTCTTTGTGTTCTGTGAAATCATCTCACAGATTTACAGCTTTCCCCTCAAGAAGCCTTTCGCTAAGACAGTTCTTGTGGAATTGGCAAAGTGATATTTGGAAGCCCCTAGACGGCTATGGTGAAAAAGGAAATATCCTCAGATGAAATCTGGAAAGAAGCTTTCTGAGAAACTGCTTAGTGTTCTGTTAATTCATCTCACAGAGATACATCTGTATTTCGTGGTTATCTTTGCTAGCCTTATTTCTGTGGAATCTGAGAACAGATATTTCGGATCCCTTTGAAGACTATAGGGCCAAAGGAAATATCCTCCGTTAACAAACAGAAAGAAGCTTTCTGAGAAACTTCTTTGTGTTCTGTGAAATAATCTCACAGAGTTACAGCTTTCCCCTCAAGAAGCCTTTCGCTAAGACAGTTCTTGTGGAATTGGCAAAGTGATATTTGGAAGCCCATAGAGGGCAATGGTGAAAAAGGAAATATCCTCAGATGAAATCTGGAAAGAAGCTTTCTCAGAAACTGCTCTGTGATGTGTAACTTCCACTGACAGAGTTACATCTGTATTTCGTGGATCTCTTTCCTAGCCTTATTTCTGTGGAATCTGAGAACAGATATTTCGGATCCCGTTGAAGACTATAGGGCCAAAGGAAATATCCTCCGATTACAAAGAGAAAGAAGCTTTCTGAGAAACTTCTTTGTGTTCTGTGAAATCATCTCACAGAGTTACAGCTTTCCCCTCAAGAAGCCTTTCGCTAAGACAGTTCTTGTGGAATTGGCAAAGGGATATTTGGAAGCCCATAGAGGCCTATGGTGAAAAAGGAAATATCCTCAGATGAAATCTGGAAAGAAGCTTTCTGAGAAACTGCTTAGTGTTGTGTTAATTCACCTCACAGAGTTACATCTGTATTTCGTGGATCTCTTTGCTAGCCTTTTTTCTGTGGAATCTGAGAACAGATATTTCGGATCCCTTTGAAGACAATAAGGCCAAAGGAAATATCCTCCGATAACAAAGAGAAAGAAGCTTTCTGAGAAACTTCTTTGTGTTCTGTGAAATCATCTCACAGATTTACAGCTTTCCCCTCAAGAAGCCTTTCGCTAAGACAGTTCTTGTGGAATTGGCAAAGTGATATTTGGAAGCCCCTAGACGGCTATGGTGAAAAAGGAAATATCCTCAGATGATATCTGGAAAGAAGCTTTCTGAGAAACTTCTTTGTGTTCTGTGAAATCATCTCACAGAGTTACAGCTTTCCCCTCAAGAAGCCATTGGCTAAGACAGTTCTTGTGGAATTGGCAAAGTGATATTTGGAAGCCCATAGAGGACAATGGTGAAAAAGGAAATATCCTCAGATGAAATCTGGAAAGAAACTTTCTGAGAAACTGCTTAGAGTTCTGTTAATTCATCTCACAGAGTTACATCTGTATTTCGTGGATCTCTTTGCTAGCCTTATTTCTGTGGAATCTGAGAACAGATATTTCGGATCCCTTTGAAGACTATAGGGCCAAAGGAAATATCCTCCGATAACAAAGAGAAAGAAGCTTTCTGAGAAACTTCTTTGTGTTCTGTGAAATCATCTCACAGAGTTACAGCTTTCCCCTCCATAAGATGTTGGGTAAGACAGTTCTTGTGGAATTGGCAAAGTGATATTTGGAAGCCCATAGAGGGCTATGGTGAAAAAGGAAATATCCTCAGATGAAATCTGGAAAGAAGCTTTCTGAGAAACTGCTCTGTGATGTGTGACTTCCACTCATACAGTTACATCTGTATTTCGTGGATCTCTTTGCTAGCCTTATTTCTGTGGAATCTGAGAACAGATATTTCGGATCCCTTTGAAGACTATAGGGCCAAAGAAAATATCCTCCGGTAACAAAGGGAAAGAAGCTTTCTGAGAATCTTCTTTGTGTTCTGTGAAATCATCTCACAGAGTTACAGCTTTCCCCTCAAGAAGCCTTGCGCTAAGACAGTTCTTGTGGAATTGGCGAAGTGATATTTGGAAGCCCATAGAGCGCTATGGTGAAAAAGGAAATATCCTCAGATGAAATCTGGAAAGAAGCTTTCTGAGAAACTGCTTAGTGTCCTGTTAATTCATCTCACAGAGTAACATCTGAATTTCGTGGATCTCTTTGCTAGCCTTATTTCTGTGGAATCTGAGAACAGATATTTCGGATCCCTTTGAAGACTGTAGGGCCAAAGGAAATATCCTCCGATAACAAAGAGAAAGAAGCTTTCTGAGAAACTACTTGTGTTCTGTGAAATCATCTCACAGAGTTACAGCTTTCCCCTCAAGAAGCCTTTCGCTAAGACAGTTCTTGTGGAATTGGCAAAGGGATATTTGGAAGCCCATAGAGGGCTATGGTGAAAAAGGAAATATCCTCAGATGAAATCTGGAAAGAAGCTTTCTGAGAAACTGCTCTGTGATATGTGACTTCCACTCACAGAGTTACATCTGTATTTCGTGGATCTCTTTGCTAGCCTTATTTCTGGGGAATCTGAGAACAGATATTTCGGATCCCTTTGAAGACTAAAGGGCCAAAGGAAATATCCTCCGATTACAAAGAGAAAGAAGCTTTCTGAGAAACTTCTTTGTGTTCTGTGAAAACATCTCACAGAGTAACAGCTTTCCCCTCAAGAAGCCTTTCGCTAAGACAGTTCTTGTGGAATTGGCAAAGGGATATTTGGAAGCCCATAGAGGGCTATGGTGAAAAAAGAAGTATCCTCAGATGAAATCTGGAAAGAAGCTTTCTGAGAATCTGCTCTGTGATGTGTGACTTTCACTCACAGAGTTACATCTGTATTTCGTGGATCTCTTTGCTAGCCTTATTTCTGTGGAATCTGAGAGGAGATATTTCGGATCCCTTTGAAGACTATAGGGCTTAAGGAAATATCCTCCGATAAAAAAGAGAATGAAGCTTTCTGAGAAACTTCTTTGTGTTCTGTGAAATCATCTCACAGAGTTACAGCTTTCCCCTCAAGAAGCCTTTCGCTAAGACAGTTATTGTGGAATTGGCAAAGGGATATTTGGAAGCCCATAGAGGGCTATGGTGAAAAAGGAAATATCCTCAGATGAAATCTGGAAAGAAGCTTTCTGTGAAACTGTTAAGTGTTCTGTTAATTCATCTCAAAGAGTTATATCTGTATTTCGTGGATCTCTTTGCTAGCCTTATTTCTGTGGAATCTGAGAACAGATATTTCGGATCCCTTTGAAGTCTATAGGACCAAAGGAAATATGCTCCGGTAACAAAGAGAAAGAAGCTTTCTGAGAAACTTCTTTGTGTTCTGTGAAATCATCTCACAGAGTTACAGCTTTCCCCTCAAGAAGCCTTTCGCTAAGACAGTTCTTGTGGAATTGGCAAATTGATATTTGGAAGCCCATAGAGGGCTATGGTGAAAAAGGAAATATCCTCAGATGAAATCTGGAAAGAAGCTTTCTGAGAAACTGCTTAGTGTTCTGTTAATTCATCTCGCAGAGTTACATCTGTATTTCGTGGATGTCTTTGCTAGCCTTATTTCTGTGGAATCTGAAAACAGATATTTCGTATCCCATTGAAGACTATAGGGCCAAAGGAAGTATCCTCCGATAACAAAGAGAAAGAAGCTTTCTGAGAAACTTCTTTGTGTTCTGTGAAATCATCTCACAGAGTGACAGCTTTCCTCTCAAGAAGCCTTTCGCTAAGACAGTTCTTGTGGAATTGGCAAAGTGATATTTGGAAGCCCATTGTGGGCTATGGTGAAAAAGGAAATATCCTCAGATGAAATCTGGAAAGAAGCTTTCTGAGAAACTGCTCTGTGATGTGTGCCTTCCACTCACAGAGTTACATCTGTATTTCGTGGATCTCTTTGCTACCCTTATTTCTGTGGAATCTGAGAACAGATATTTCGGATCCCTTTGAAGACTATAGGGCCAAAGGAAATATCCTCCGGTAACAAAGGGAAAGAAGCTTTCTGAGAAACTTCTTTGTGTTCTGTGAAATCATCTCAGAGAGTTACAGCTTTCCCCTCAAGAAGCCTTTCGCTAAGACAGTTCTTGTGAAATTGGCAAAGAGATATTTGGAAGCCCTTAGAGGGCTATGGTGAAAATGGAAATATCCTCAGATGAAATCTGGAAAGAAGCTTTCTGAGAAACTGCTCTGTGATGAGTGACTTCCACTCACAGAGTTACATCTGTATTTCGTGGATCTCTTTACTAGCCTTATTTCTGTGGAATCTGAGAACAGATATTTCGGATCCCTTTGAAGACTATAGCGCCAAAGGAAATATCCTCCGATAACAAAGAGAAAGAAGATTTCTGAGAAACTTCTTTGTGTTCTGTGAAATCATCTCACAGAGTTACAGCTTTCCCCTCAAGAAGCCTTTCGCTAAGACAGTTCTTTTGGAATTGGCAAAATGATATTTGGAATCCCTTAGAGGGCTATGGTGAAAAAGGAAATATCCTCAGATAAAATCTGGAAAGAAGCTTTTTGAGAAACTGCTTAGTGTTCTGTTAATTCATCTCACTGAGTTACGTCTGTATTTCGTGGATCTCTTTGCTTGCCTTATTTCTGTGGAATCTGAGAACAGATATTTCGGATCCCTTTGAAGACTATAGGACAAAAGGGAATATCCTCCGATAACAAAGAGAAAGAAGCTTTCTGAGAAACTTCCTTGTGTTCTGTGAAATCATCTCACAGAGTTACAGCTTTCCCCTCAAGAAGCCTTTCGCTAACACAGTTCTTGTGGAATTGGCAAAGTGATATTTGGAAGCCCATAGAGGGCTCTGGTGAAAAAGGAAATATCCTCAGATGAAATCTGGAAAGAAGCTTTCTGAGAAACTGCTTAGTGTTCTGTTAATTCATCTCACAGAGTTACATCTGTATTTCGTTGTTCTCTTTCCTAGCCTTATTTCTATGGAATTTGAGAACAGATATTTCGGATCCCTTTGAAGACTATAGGACCAAAGGAAATATCCTCCGATAACAAAGAGAAAAAAGCTTTCTGAGAAACTTCTTTGTGTTCTGTGAAATCATCTCACAGAGTTACAGCTTTCCCCTCAAGAAGCCTTTCACTAAGACAGTTCTTGTGGAATTGGCAAAGTGATATTTGGAAGCCCATAGAGGGCTTCGGTGAAAGAGGAAATATCCTCAGATGAAATCTGGAAAGAAGCTTTCTGAGAAACTGCTCTGTGATGTGTGACTTCCACTCACAGAGTTACATCTGTATTTCGTGGATCTCTTTGCTAGCCTTATTTCTGTGGAATCTGAGAACAGATATTTCGGATCCCTTTGAAGACTATAGGGCCAAAGGAAATATCCTCCGATAACAAAGAGAAAGAAGCTTTCTGAGAAACTTCTTTGTGTTCTGTGAAATCATCTCACAGAGTTACAGCTTTCCCCTCAAGAAGCCTTTTGCTAAGACAGTTCTTGTGAAATTGGCAAAGTGATATTTGGTAGCCCATAGAGTGCTATGGTGAAAAAGGAAATATCCTGAGATGAAATCTGGAAGGAAGCTTTCCGAGAAACCGCTCTGTGATGTGTGACTTCCACTCAGAGAGTTACATCTGTATTTCGTGGATCTCTTTGCTAGCCTTATTTCTGTGGAATCTGAGAAAAGATATTTCGGATCCCTTTGAGCACTATAGGGCCAAAGGAAATATCCTCCGATAACAAAGAGAAAGAAGCTTTCTGAGAAACTTCTTTGTGTTCTGTGAAATCATCTCACAGAGTTACAGCTTTTCCCTCAAGAAGCCTTTCGCTAAGACAGTTCTTGTGGAATTGGCAAAGTGATATTTGGAAGCCCATAGAGGGCTATGGTGAAAAAGGAAATATCCTCAGATGAAATCTGGAAAGAAGCTTTCTGAGAAACTGCTCTGTGATGTGTGACTTCCACTCACAGAGTTAAATCTGTATTTCGTGGATCTCTTTGCTAGCCTTATTTCTGTGGAATCTGAGAACAGATATTTCGGATCCCTTTGAAGACTATAGGGCCAAAGGAAATATCCTCCGATAACAAAGAGAAAGAAGCTTTCTGAGAAACTTCTTTGTGTCCTGTGAAATCAGCTCACAGAGTTACAGCTTTCCCCTCAAGAAGCCTTTCGCTAAGACTGTTGTTGTGGAATTTGCAAAGTGATATTTGGAAGCCGATAGAGGGCTATGGTGAAAAAGTAAATATCCTCAGATGAAATCTGGAAAGAATTTTCTGAGAAACTGCTTAGTGTTCTGTTAATTCATCTCACAGAGATACATCTGTATTTCGTGGTTCTCTTTGCTAGCCTTATTTCTGTGGAATCTGAGAACAGATATTTCGGATCCCTTTGAAGACTATAGGGCCAAAGGAAATATCCTCCGGTAACAAAGAGAAAGAAGCTTTCTGAGAAACTTCTTTGTGTTCTGTGAAATCATCTCACAGAGTTACAGCTTTCCCTTCAAGAAGCCTTTCGCTAAGACAGTTCTTGTGGAATTGGCAAAGTGATATTTGGAAGCCCATAGAGGGCAATGGTGAAAAAGGAAATATCCTCAGATGAAATCTGGAAAGAAGCTTTCTCAGAAACTGCTCTGTGATGTGTAACTTCCACTGACAGAGTTACATCTGTATTTCGTGGATCTCTTTCCTAGCCTTATTTCTGTGGTATCTGAGAACAGATATTTCGGATCCCGTTGAAGACTATAGGGCCAAAGGAAATATCCTCCGATAACAAAGAGAAAGAAGCTTTCTGAGAAACTTCTTTGTGTTCTGTGAAATCATCTCACAGAGTTACAGCTTTCCCCTCAAGAAGCCTTTCGCTAAGACAGTTCTTGTGGAATTGGCAAAGGGATATTTGGAAGCCCATAGAGGCCTATGGTGAAAAAGGAAATATCCTCAGATGAAATCTGGAAAGAAGCTTTCTGAGAAACTGCTTAGTGTTTTGTTAATTCACCTCACAGAGTTACATCTGTATTTCGTGGATCTCTTTGCTAGCCTTTTTTCTGTGGAATCTGAGAACAGATATTTCGGATCCCTTTGAAGACAATAAGGCCAAAGGAAATATCCTCCGATAACAAAGAGAAAGAAGCTTTCTGAGAAACTTCTTTGTGTTCTGTGAAATCATCTCACAGAGTTACAGCTTTCCCCACAAGAAGCCTTTCGCTAAGACAGTTCTTGTGGAATTGGCAAAGTGATATTTGGAAGCCCCTGGACGGCTATGGTGAAAAAGGAAATATCCTCAGATGAAATCTGGAAAGAAGCTTTCTGAGAAACTTCTTTGTGTTCTGTGAAATCATCTCACAGAGTTACAGCTTTCCCCTCAAGAAGCCATTCGCTAAGACAGTTCTTGTGGAATTGGCAAAGTGATATTTGGAAGCCCGTAGAGGGCAATGGTGAAAAAGGAAATATCCTCAGATGAAATCTGGAAAGAAGATTTCTGAGAAACTGCTCTGTGATGTGTGACTTCCACTCACAGAGTTACATCTGTATTTCGTGGATCTCTTTCCTAGCCTTATTTCTGTGGAATCTGAGAACAGATATTTCGGATCCCTTTGAAGACTATAGGGCCAAAGGAAATATCCTCCGATAACAAAGAGAAAGAAGCTTTCTGAGAAACTTCTTTGTGTTCTGTGAAATCATCTCACAGAGTTACAGCTTTCCCCTCAAGAAGCCTTTCTCTAAGAGAGTTCTTGTGGAATTGGCAAAGTGATATTTGGAAGCCCATAGTGGGCTATGGTGAAAAAGTAAATATCCTCAGATGAAATCTGGAAAGAAACTTTCTGAGAAACTGCTTAGAGTTCTGTTAATTCATCTCACAGAGTTACATCTGTATTTCGTGGATCTCTTTGCTAGCCTTATTTCTGTGGAATCTGAGAACAGATATTTCGGATCCCTTTGAAGAATATTGGGCCAAAGGAAATATCCTCCGATAACAAAGAGAAAGAAGCTTTCTGAGAAACTTCTTTGTGTTCTGTGAAATCATCTCAGAGAGTTACATATTTCCCCTCAGGAAGCCTTTCTCTAAGACAGTTCTTGTAGAATTGGCAAAGAGATATTTGGAAGCCCATAGAGGGCTATGGTGAAAATGGAAATATCCTCATATGAAATCTGGAAAGAAGCTTTCTGAGAAACTGCTCTGTGATGTGTGACTTCCACTCACAGAGTTACATCTGTATTTCGTGGATCTCTTTGCTAGCCTTATTACTGTGGAATCTGAGAACAGATATTTCGGATCCCTTTGAAGACTATAGGGCCAAAGGAAATATCCTCCGATAACAAAGAGAAAGAAGCTTTCTGAGAAACTTCTTTGTGTTCTGTGAAATCATCTCACAGAGTTACAGCTTTTCGCTCAAGAAGCCTTTCGCTAAGACAGTTCTTGTGGAATTGGCAAAGGGATATTTGGAAGCCCATTGAGGCCTATGGTGAAAAAGGAAATATCCTCAGATGAAATCTGGAAAGAAGCTTTCTGAGAAACTGCTCTGTGATGTGTGACTTCCACTCACAGAGTTACATCTGTATTTCGTGGATCTCTTTGCTAGCCTTATTTCTGTGGAATCTGAGAACAGATATTTCGGATCCCTTTGAAGACTATAGGGCCAAAGGAAATATCCTCCGATAACAAAGAGAAAGAAGCTTTCTGACAAACTTCTTTGTGTTCTGTGAAATCATCTCACAGAGTTACAGCTTTCCCCTCAAAAAGCCTTTCGCTAAGAGAATTCTTGTGGAATTGGCAAAGTGATATTTGGAAGCCTATAGTGGGCTATGGTGAAAAAGTAAATATCCTCAGATGAAATCTGGAAAGAAACTTTCTGAGAAACTGCTTAGAGTTCTGTTAATTCATCTCACAGAGTTACATCTGTATTTCGTGGATCTCTTTGCTAGCCTTATTTCTGTGGAATCTGAGAACAGATATTTCGGATCCCTTTGAAGACTATAGGGCCAAAGAAAATATCCTCCGATAACGAAGAGAAAGAAGCTTTCTGAGAAACTTCTTTGTGTTCTGTGAAATCATCTCACAGAGTTACAGCTTTCCCCTAAAGAAGTCTTTCGCTAAGACAGTTCTTGAGGAATTTGCAAAGTGATATTTGGAATCCCATAGAGGGCTATGGTGAAAAAGGAAATATCCTCAGATGAAATCTGGAAAGAAGCTTTCTGAGAAACTGCTGAGTGTTCTGTTAATTCATCTCACAGAAATACATCTGTATTTCGTGGTTCTCTTTGCTAGCCTTATTTCTGTGGAATCTGAGAACAGATATTTCGGATCCCTTTGAAGACTATAGGACCAAGGGAAATATCCTCCAGTAACAAAGAGAAAGAAGCTTTCTGAGAAACTTCTCTGTGTTCTGTGAAATCATCTCACAGAGTTACAGCTTTCCCCTCAAGAAGCCTTTCGCTAAGACAGTTCTTGTGGAATTGGCAAAGGGATATTTGGAAGCCCATAGAGGCCTATGGTGAAAAAGGAAATATCCTCAGATGAAATCTGGAAAGAAGCTTTCTGAGAAACTACTTAGTGTTCTGTTAATTCATCTCACAGAGATACATCTGTATTTCGTGGATCTCTTTGCTAGCCTTATTTCTGTGGAATCTGAGAACAGATATTTCGGATCCCTTTGAAGAATATAGGGCCAAAGGAAATATCCTCCGATAACAAAGAGAAAGAAGCTTTCTGAGAAACTTCTTTGTGTTCTGTGAAATCATCTCAGAGAGTTACATCTTTCCCCTCAGGAAGCCTTTCTCTAAGACAGTTCTTGTAGAATTGGCAAAGAGATATTTGGAAGCCCATAGAGGGCTATGGTGAAAATGGAAATATCCTCAGATGAAATCTGGAAAGAAGCTTTCTGAGAAACTGCTCTGTGATGTGTGACTTCCACTCACAGAGTTACATCTGTATTTCGTGGATCTCTTTGCTAGCGTTATTACTGTGGAATCTGAGAACAGATATTTCGGATCCCTTTGAAGACTGAGGGGCCAAAGAAAATATCCTCCGATAACAAAGAGAAAGAAGCTTTCTGAGAAACTTCTTTGTGTTCTGTGAAATCATCTCACAGAGTTACAGCTTTTCGCTCAAGAAGCCTTTCGCTAAGACAGTTCTTGTGGAATTGGCAAAGGGATATTTGGAAGCCCTTTGAGGCCTATGGTGAAAAAGGAAATATCCTCAGATGAAATCTGGAAAGAAGCTTTCTGAGAAACTGCTCTGTGATGTGGGACTTCCACTCACAGAGTTACATCTGTATTTCGTGGATCTCTTTGCTAGCCTTATTTCTGTGGAATCTGAGAACAGATATTTCGGATCCCTTTGAAGACTATAGGGCCAAAGGAAATATCCTCCGATAACAAAGAGAAAGAAGCTTTCTGAGAAACTTCTTTGTGTTCTGTGAAATCATCTCACAGAGTTACAGCTTTCCTCTCAAGAAGCCTTTCGCTAAGACAGTTCTTGTGGAATTGGCAAACTGATATTTGGTAGCCCATAGAGTGCTATGGTGAAAAAGGAAATATCCTGAGATGAAATCTGGAAGGAAGCTTTCTGAGAAACCGCTCTGTGATGTGTGACTTCCACTCAGAGAGTTACATCTGTATTTCGTGGATCTCTTTGCTAGCCTTATTTCTGTGGAATCTGAGAACAGATATTTCGGATCCCTTTGAAGACTATAGGGCCAAAGGAAATATCCTCCGATAGCAAAGAGAAAGAAGCTTTCTGAGAAACTTCTTTGTGTTCTGTGAAATCATCTCACAGAGTTACAGCTTTCCCCTCAAGAAGCCTTTCGCTAAGACAGTTCTTGTGGAATTGGCAAAGTGATATTTGGAAGCCCATAGAGGGCTATGGTGAAAAAGGAAATATCCTCAGATGAAATCTGGAAAGAAGCTTTCTGAGAAACTGCTCTGTGATGTGTGACTTCCACTCACAGAGTTAAATCTGTATTTCGTGGATCTCTTTGCTAGCCTTATTTCTGTGGAATCTGAGAACAGATATTTCGGATCCCTTTGAAGACTATAGGGCCAAAGGAAATATCCTCCGATAACAAAGAGAAAGAAGCTTTCTGAGAAACTTCTTTGTGTCCTGTGAAATCAGCTCACAGAGTTACAGCTTTCCCCTCAAGAAGCCTTTCGCTAAGAGAGTTCTTGTGGAATTGGCAAAGTGATATTTGGAAGCCCATAGTGGGCTATGGTGAAAAAGTAAATATCCTCAGATGAAATCTGGAAAGAAACTTTCTGAGAAACTGCTTAGAGTTCTGTTAATTCATCTCACAGAGTTACATCTGTATTTCGGTGGATCTCTTTGCTAGCCTTATTTCTGTGGAATCTGAGAACAGATATTTCGGATCCCTTTGAAGACTATAGGGCCAAAGAAAATATCCTCCGATAACAAAGAGAAAGAAGCTTTCTGAGAAACTTCTTTGTGTTCTGTGAAATCATCTCACAGAGTTACAGCTTTCCCCTAAAAAAGTCTTTCGCTAAGACAGTTCTTGTGGAATTTGCAAAGTGATATTTGGAATCCCATAGAGGGCTATGGTGAAAAAGGAAATATCCTCAGATGAAATCTGGAAAGAAGCTTTCTGAGAAACTGCTGAGTGTTCTGTTAATTCATCTCACAGAAATACATCTGTATTTCGTGGTTCTCTTTGCTAGCCTTATTTCTGTGGAATCTGAGAACAGATATTTCGGATCCCTTTGAAGACTATAGGGCCAAAGGAAATATCCTCCGATAACAAAGAGAAAGAAGCTTTCTGAGAAACTTCTTTGTGTTCTGTGAAATCATCTCACAGAGTTACAGCTTTTCCCTCAAGAAGCCTTTCGCTAAGACAGTTCTTGTGGAATTGGCAAAGTGATATTTGGAAGCCCATAGAGGGCTATGGTGAAAAAGGAAATATCCTCAGATGAAATCTGGAAAGAAGCTTTCTGAGAAACTGCTCTGTGATGTGTGACTTCCACTCACAGAGTTAAATCTGTATTTCGTGGATCTCTTTGCTAGCCTTATTTCTGTGGAATCTGAGAACAGATATTTCGGATCCCTTTGAAGACTATAGGGCCAAAGGAAATATCCTCCGATAACAAAGAGAAAGACTTTCTGAGAAACTTCTTTGTGTCCTGTGAAATCATCTCACAGAGTTACAGCTTTCCCCTCAAGAAGCCTTTCGCTAAGAGAGTTCTTGTGGAATTGGCAAAGTGATATTTGGAAGCCCATAGTGGGCTATGGTGAAACAGTAAATATCCTCAGATGAAATCTGGAAAGAAACTTTCTGAGAAACTGCTTAGAGTTCTGTTAATTCATCTCACAGAGTTACATCTGTATTTCGTGGATCTCTTTGCTAGCCTTATTTCTGTGGAATCTGAGAACAGATATTTCGGATCCCTTTGAAGACTATAGGGCCAAAGAAAATATCCTCCGATAACAAAGAGAAAGAAGCTTTCTGAGAAACTTCTTTGTGTTCTGTGAAATCATCTCACAGAGTTACAGCTTTCCCCTAAAGAAGTCTTTCGCTAAGACAGTTCTTGTGGAATTTGCAAAGTGATATTTGGAATCCCATAGAGGGCTATGGTGAAAAAGGAAATTTCCTCAGATGAAATATGGAAAGAAGCTTTCTGAGAAACTGCTGAGTGTTCTGTTAATTCATCTCACAGAAATACATCTGTATTTCGTGGTTCTCTTTGCTAGCCTTATTTCTGTGGAATCTGAGAACAGATATTTCGGATCCCTTTGAAGACTATAGGACCAAGGGAAATATCCTCCAGTTACAAAGAGAAAGAAGCTTTCTGAGAAACTTCTCTGTGTTCTGTGAAATCATCTCACAGAGTTATAGCTTTCCCCTCAAGAAGCCTTTCGCTAAGACAGTTCTTGTGGAATTGGCAAAGTGATATTTGGAATCCCATAGAGGGCTATGGTGAAAAAGGAAATATCCTCAGATGAAATCTGGAAAGAAGCTTTCTGAGAAACTGCTGAGTGTTCTGTTAATTCATCTCACAGAAATACATCTGTATTTCGTGGTTCTCTTTGCTAGCCTTATTTCTGTGGAATCTGAGAACAGATATTTCGGATCCCTTTGAAGACTATTGGACCAAGGGAAATATCCTCCAGTAACAAAGAGAAAGAAGCTTTCTGAGAAACTTCTCTGTGTTCTGTGAAATCATCTCACAGAGTTACAGCTTTCCCCTCAAGAAGCCTTTCGCTAAGACAGTTCTTGTGGAATTGGCAAAGGGATATTTGGAAGCCCATAGAGGCCTATGGTGAAAAAGGAAATATCCTCAGATGAAATCTGGAAAGAAGCTTTCTGAGAAACTACTTAGTGTTCTGTTAATTCATCTCACAGAGATACATCTGTATTTCGTGGATCTCTTTGCTAGCCTTATTTCTGTGGAATCTGAGAACAGATATTTCGGATCCCTTTGAAGAATATTGGGCCAAAGGAAATATCCTCCGATAACAAAGAGAAAGAAGCTTTCTGAGAAACTTCTTTGTGTTCTGTGAAATCATCTCAGAGAGTTACATATTTCCCCTCAGGAAGCCTTTCTCTAAGACAGTTCTTGTAGAATTGGCAAAGAGATATTTGGAAGCCCATAGAGGGCTATGGTGAAAATGGAAATATCCTCAGATGAAATCTGGAAAGAAGCTTTCTGAGAAACTGCTCTGTGATGTGTGACTTCCACTCACACAGTTACATCTGTATTTCGTGGATCTCTTTGCTAGCCTTATTACTGTGGAATCTGAGAACAGATATTTCGGATCCCTTTGAAGACTATAGGGCCAAAGGAAATATCCTCCGATAACAAAGAGAAAGAAGCTTTCTGAGAAACTTCTTTGTGTTCTGTGAAATCATCTCACAGAGTTACAGCTTTTCGTTCAAGAAGCCTTTCGCTAAGACAGTTCTTGTGGAATTGGCAAAGGGATATTTGGAAGCCCATTGAGGCCTATGGTGAAAAAGGAAATATCCTCAGATGAAATCTGGAAAGAAGCTTTCTGAGAAACTGCTCTGTGATGTGTGACTTCCACTCACAGAGTTACATCTGTATTTCGTGGATCTCTTTGCTAGCCTTATTTCTGTGGAATCTGAGAACAGATATTTCGGATCCCTTTGAAGACTATAGGGCCAAAGGAAATATCCTCCGATAACAAAGAGAAAGAAGCTTTCTGACAAACTTCTTTGTGTTCTGTGAAATCATCTCACAGAGTTACAGCTTTCCCCTCAAGAAGCCTTTCGCTAAGAGAGTTCTTGTGGAATTGGCAAAGTGATATTTGGAAGCCCATAGTGGGCTATGGTGAAAAAGTAAATATCCTCAGATGAAATCTGGAAAGAAACTTTATGAGAAACTGCTTAGAGTTCTGTTAATTCATCTCACAGAGTTACATCTGTATTTCGTGGATCTCTTTGCTAGCCTTATTTCTGTGGAATCTGAGAACAGATATTTCGGATCCCTTTGAAGACTATAGGGCCAAAGAAAATATCCTCCGATAACAAAGAGAAAGAAGCTTTCTGAGAAACTTCTTTGTGTTCTGTGAAATCATCTCACAGAGTTACAGCTTTCCCCTAAAGAAGTCTTTCGCTAAGACAGTTCTTGTGGAATTTGCAAAGTGATATTTGGAATCCCATAGAGGGCTATGGTGAAAAAGGAAATATCCTCAGATGAAATCTGGAAAGAAGCTTTCTGAGAAACTGCTGAGTGTTCTGTTAATTCATCTCACAGAAATACATCTGTATTTCGTGGTTCTCTTTGCTAGCCTTATTTCTGTGGAATCTGAGAACAGATATTTCGGATCCCTTTGAAGACTATAGGACCAAGGGAAATATCCTCCAGTAACAAAGAGAAAGAAGCTTTCTGAGAAACTTCTCTGTGTTCTGTGAAATCATCTCACAGAGTTACAGCTTTCCCCTCAAGAAGCCTTTCGCTAAGACAGTTCTTGTGGAATTGGCAAAGGGATATTTGGAAGCCCATAGAGGCCTATGGTGAAAAAGGAAATATCCTCAGATGAAATCTGGAAAGAAGCTTTCTGAGAAACTACTTAGTGTTCTGTTAATTCATCTCACAGAGATACATCTGTATTTCGTGGATCTCTTTGCTAGCCTTATTTCTGTGGAATCTGAGAACAGATATTTCGGATCCCTTTGAAGAATATTGGGCCAAAGGAAATATCCTCCGATAACAAAGAGAAAGAAGCTTTCTGAGAAACTTCTTTGTGTTCTGTGAAATCATCTCAGAGAGTTACATCTTTCCCCTCAGGAAGCCTTTCTCTAAGACAGTTCTTGTAGAATTGGCAAAGAGATATTTGGAAGCCCATAGAGGGCTATGGTGAAAATGGAAATATCCTCAGATGAAATCTGGAAAGAAGCTTTCTGAGAAACTGCTCTGTGATGTGTGACTTCCACTCACAGAGTTACATCTGTATTTCGTGGATCTCTTTGCTAGCCTTATTACTGTGGAATCTGAGAACAGATATTTCGGATCCCTTTGAAGACTATGGGGCCAAAGGAAATATCCTCCGATAACAAAGAGAAAGAAGCTTTCTGAGAAACTTCTTTGTGTTCTGTGAAATCATCTCACAGAGTTACAGCTTTTCGCTCAAGAAGCCTTTCGCTAAGACAGTTCTTGTGGAATTGGCAAAGGGATATTTGGAAGCCCATTGAGGTCTATGGTGAAAAAGGAAATATCCTCAGATGAAATCTGGAAAGAAGCTTTCTGAGAAACTGCTCTGTGATGTGTGACTTCCACTCACAGAGTTACATCTGTATTTCGTGGATCTCTTTGCTAGCCTTATTTCTGTGGAATCTGAGAACAGATATTTCGGATCCCTTTGAAGACTATAGGACCAAAGGAAATATCCTCCGATAACAAAGAGAAAGAAGCTTTCTGAGAAACTTCTTTGTGTTCTGTGAAATCATCTCACAGAGTTACAGCTTTCCCCTCAAGAAGCCTTTCGCTAAGACAGTTCTTGTGGAATTGGCAAACTGATATTTGGTAGCCCATAGAGTGCTATGGTGAAAAAGGAAATATCCTGAGATGAAATCTGGAAGGAAGCTTTCTGAGAAACCGCTCTGTGATGTGTGACTTCCACTCAGAGAGTTACATCTGTATTTCGTGGATCTCTTTGCTAGCCTTATTTCTGTGGAATCTGAGAACAGATATTTCGGATCCCTTTGAAGACTATAGGGCCAAAGGAAATATCCTCCGATAACAAAGAGAAAGAAGCTTTCTGAGAAACTTCTTTGTGTTCTGTGAAATCATCTCACAGAGTTACAGCTTTTCCCTCAAGAAGCCTTTCGCTAAGACAGTTCTTGTGGAATTGGCAAAGTGATATTTGGAAGCCCATAGAGGGCTATGGTGAAAAAGGAAATATCCTCAGATGAAATCTGGAAGGAAGCTTTCTGAGAAACTGCTCTGTGATGTGTGACTTCCACTCACAGAGTTAAATCTGTATTTCGTGGATCTCTTTGCTAGCCTTATTTCTGTGGAATCTGAGAACAGATATTTCGGATCCCTTTGAAGACTATAGGGCCAAAGGAAATATCCTCCGATAACAAAGAGAAAGAAGCTTTCTGAGAAACTTCTTTGTGTCCTGTGAAATCAGCTCACAGAGTTACAGATTTCCCCTCAAGAAGCCTTTCGCTAAGACTGTTGTTGTGGAATTTGCAAAGTGATATTTGGAAGCCGATAGAGGGCTATGGTGAAAAAGTAAATATCCTCAGATGAAATCTGGAAAGAATTTTCTGAGAAACTGCTTAGTGTTCTGTTAATTCATCTCACAGAGATACATCTGTATTTCGTGGTTCTCTTTGCTAGCCTTTTTTCTGTGGAATCTGAGAACAAATATTTCGGATCCCTTTGAAGACTATAGGGCCAAAGGAAATATCCTCCGGTAACAAAGAGAAAGAAGCTTTCTGAGAAACTTCTTTGTGTTCTGTGAAATCATCTCACAGAGTTACAGCTTTCCCCTCAAGAAGCCTTTCGCTAAGACAGTTCTTGTGGAATTGGCAAAGTGATATTTGGAAGCCCATAGAGGGCAATGGTGAAAAAGGAAATATCCTCAGATGAAATCTGGAAAGAAGCTTTCTCAGAAACTGCTTTGTGATGTGTAACTTCCACTGACAGAGTTACATCTGTATTTCGTGGATCTCTTTCCTAGCCTTATTTCTGTGGAATCTGAGAACAGATATTTCGGATCCCTTTGAAGACTATAGGGCCAAAGGAAATATCCTCCGATAACAAAGAGAAAGAAGCTTTCTGAGAAACTTCTTTGTGTTCTGTGAAATCATCTCACAGAGTTACAGCTTTCCCCTCAAGAAGCCTTTCGCTAAGAGAGTTCTTGTGGAATTGGCAAAGTGATATTTGGAAGCCCATAGTGGGCTATGGTGAAAAAGGAAATATCCTCAGATGAAATCTGGAAAGAAACTTTCTGAGAAACTGCTTAGAGTTCTGTTAATTCATCTCACAGAGTTACATCTGTATTTCGTGGATCTCTTTGCTAGCCTTATTTCTGTGGAATCTGAGAACAGATATTTCGGATCCCTTTGAAGACTATAGGGCCAAAGAAAATATCCTCCGATAACAAAGAGAAAGAAGCTTTCTGAGAAACTTCTTTGTGTTCTGTGAAATCATCTCACAGAGTTACAGCTTTCCCCTCAAGAAGTCTTTCGCTAAGACAGTTCTTGTGGAATTTGCAAATGATATTTGGAGTCCCATAGAGGGCTATGGTGAAAAAGGAAATATCCTCAGATGAAATCTGGAAAGAAGCTTTCTGAGAAACTGCTGAGTGTTCTGTTAATTCATCTCACAGAAATACATCTGTATTTCGTGGTTCTCTTTGCTAGCCTTATTTCTGTGGAATCTGAGAACAGATATTTCGGATCCCATTGAAGACACTAGGACCAAGGGAAATATCCTCCAGTAACAAAGAGAAAGAAGCTTTCTGAGAAACTTCTCTGTGTTCTGTGAAATAATCTCACAGAGTTACAGCTTTCCCCTCAAGAAGCCTTTCGCTAAGACAGTTCTTGTAGAATTGGCAAAGTGATATTTGGAAGCCCATAGAGGGCTATGGTGAAATAGGAAATATCCTCAGATGAAATCTGGAAAGAAGCTTTTTGAGAAACTGCTCTGTGATGTGTGACTTCCACTGACAGAGTTACATCTGTATTTCGTGGATCTCTTTGCTAGCCTTATTTCTGTGGAATCTGAGAACAGATATTTCGGATCCCTTTGAAGACTATAGGGCCAAAGGAAATATCCTCCGATAACAAAGAGAAAGAAGGATTCTGAGAAACTTCTTTGTGTTCTGTGAAATCATCTCACAGAGTTACAGCTTTCCCCTCAAGAAGCCTTTCGCTAAGACAATTCTTGTGGAATTTGCAAAGGGATATTTGGAAGCCCATAGAGGCCTATGGTGAAAAAGGAAATATCCTCAGATGAAATGTGGAAAGAAGCTTTCTGAGAAACTGCTCTGTGATGTGTGACTTCCACTGACAGGGTTACATCTGTATTTCGTGGATCTCTTTGCTAGCCTTATTTATGTGGAATCTGAGAACAGATATTTCGGATCCCTTTGAAGACTATAGGGCCAAAGGAAATATCCTCCGATAAAAAAGAGAAAGAAGCTTTCTGAGAAACTTCTTTGTGTTCTGTGAAATCATCTCACAGAGTTACAGCTTTCCCCTCAATAAGCCTTTCGCTAAGACAGTTCTTGTGGAATTGGCAAAGGGATATTTGGAAGCCCATAGAGGCCTATGGTGAAAAAGGAAATATCCTCAGATGAAATCTGGAAAGAAGCTTTCTGAGAAACTACTTAGTGTTCTGTTAATTCATCTCACAGAGATACATCTGTATTTCGTGGATCTCTTTGCTAGCCTTATTTCTGTGGAATCTGAGAACAGATATTTCGGATCCCTTTGAAGAATATAGGGCCAAAGGAAATATCCTCCGATAACAAAGAGAAAGAAGCTTTCTGAGAAACTTCTTTGTGTTCTGTGAAATCATCTCACAGAGTTAGAGCTTTCCCCTCAAGAAGCCTTTCGCTAAGACAGTTCTTGTGGAATTGGCAAACTGATATTTGGTAGCCCATAAAGTGCTATGGTGAAAAAGGAAATATCCTGAGATGAAATCTGGAAGGAAGCTTTCTGAGAAACCGCTCTGTGATGTGTGACTTCCACTCAGAGAGTTACATCTGTGTTTCGTGGATCTCTTTGCTAGCCTTATTTCTGTGGAATCTGAGAACAGATATTTCGGATCCCTTTGAAGACTATAGGGCCAAAGGAAATATCCTCCAATAACAAGGAGAAAGAAGCTTTCTGAGAAACTTCTTTGTGTTCTGTGAAATCATCTCACAGAGTTACAGCTTTCCCCTCAAGAAGCCTTTCGCTAAGACAGTTCTTGTGGAATTGGCAAAGAGATATTTGGAAGCCCATAGAGGGCTATGGTGAAAAAGGAAATATCCTCAGATGAAATCTGGAAAGAAGCTTTCTGAGAAACTGCTCTGTGATGTGTGACTTCCAATCACAGAGTTAAATCTGTATTTCGTCGATCTCTTTGCTAGCCTTATTTCTGTGGAATCTGAGAACAGATATTTCGGATCCCTTTGAAGACTATAGGGCCAAAGGAAATATCCTCCGATAACAAAGAGAAAGAAGCTTTCTGAGAAACTTCTTTGTGTCCTGTGAAATCAGCTCACAGAGTTACAGCTTTCCCCACAAGAAGCCTTTCGCTAAGACTGTTGTTGTGGAATTTGCAAAGTGATATTTGGAAGCCGATAGAGGGCTATGGTGAAAAAGTAAATATCCTCAGATGAAATCTGGAAAGAATTTTCTGAGAAACTGCTTAGTGTTCTGTTAACTCATCTCACAGAGATACATCTGTATTTCGTGGTTCTCTTTGCTAGCCTTATTTCTGTGGAATCTGAGAACAGATATTTCGGATCCCTTTGAAGACTACAGGGCCAAAGGAAATATCCTCCGGTAACAAAGAGAAAGAAGCTTTCTGAGAAACTTCTTTGTGTTCTGTGAAATCATCTCACAGAGTTACAGCTTTCCCCTCAAGAAGCCTTTCGCTAAGACAGTTCTTGTGGAATTGGCAAAGTGATATTTGGAAGCCCATAGAGGGCAATGGTGAAAAAGGAAATATCCTCAGATGAAATCTGGAAAGAAGCTTTCTCAGAAACTGCTCTGTGATGTGTAACTTCCACTGACAGAGTTACATCTGTATTTCGTGGATCTCTTTCCTAGCCTTATTTCTGTGGAATCTGAGAACAGATATTTCGGATCCCGTTGAAGACTATAGGGCCAAAGGAAATATCCTCCGATAACAAAGAGAAAGAAGCTTTCTGAGAAACTTCTTTGTGTTCTGTGAAATCATCTCACAGAGTTACAGCTTTCCCCTCAAGAAGCCTTTCGCTAAGACAGTTCTTGTGGAATTGGCAAAGGGATATTTGGAAGCCCTTAGAGGCCTATGGTGAAAAAGGAAATATCCTCAGATGAAATCTGGAAAGAAGCTTTCTGAGAAACTGCTTAGTGTTGTGTTAATTCACCTCACAGAGTTACATCTGTATTTCGTGGATCTCTTTGCTAGCCTTTTTTCTGTGGAATCTGAGAACAGATATTTCGGATCCCTTTGAAGACAATAAGGCCAAAGGAAATATCCTCCGATAACAAAGAGAAAGAAGCTTTCTGAGAAACTTCTTTGTGTTCTGTGAAATCATCTCACAGATTTACAGCTTTCCCCTCAAGAAGCCTTTCGCTAAGACAGTTCTTGTGGAATTGGCAAAGTGATATTTGGAAGCCCCTAGACGGCTATGGTGAAAAAGGAAATATCCTCAGATGAAATCTGGAAAGAAGCTTTCTGAGAAACTGCTTAGTGTTCTGTTAATTCATCTCACAGAGATACATCTGTATTTCGTGGTTCTCTTTGCTAGCCTTATTTCTGTGGAATCTGAGAACAGATATTTCGGATCCCTTTGAAGACTATAGGGCCAAAGGAAATATCCTCCGTTAACAAACAGAAAGAAGCTTTCTGAGAAACTTCTTTGTGTTCTGTGAAATAATCTCACAGAGTTACAGCTTTCCCCTCAAGAAGCCTTTCGCTAAGACAGTTCTTGTGGAATTGGCAAAGTGATATTTGGAAGCCCCTAGAGGGCAATGGTGAAAAAGGAAATATCCTCAGATGAAATCTGGAAAGAAGCTTTCTCAGAAACTGCTCTGTGATGTGTAACTTCCACTGACAGAGTTACATCTGTATTTCGTGGATCTCTTTCCTAGCCTTATTTCTGTGGAATCTGAGAACAGATATTTCGGATCCCGTTGAAGACTATAGGGCCAAAGGAAATATCCTCCGATTACAAAGAGAAAGAAGCTTTCTGAGAAACTTCTTTGTGTTCTGTGAAATCATCTCACAGAGTTACAGCTTTCCCCTCAAGAAGCCTTTCGCTAAGACAGTTCTTGTGGAATTGGCAAAGGGATATTTGGAAGCCCATAGAGGCCTATGGTGAAAAAGGAAATATCCTCAGATGAAATCTGGAAAGAAGCTTTCTGAGAAACTGCTTAGTGTTGTGTTAATTCACCTCACAGAGTTACATCTGTATTTCGTGGATCTCTTTGCTAGCCTTTTTTCTGTGGAATGTGAGAACAGATATTTCGGATCCCTTTGAAGACAATAAGGCCAAAGGAAATATCCTCCGATAACAAAGAGAAAGAAGCTTTCTGAGAAACTTCTTTGTGTTCTGTGAAATCATCTCACAGATTTACAGCTTTCCCCTCAAGAAGACTTTCGCTAAGACAGTTCTTGTGGAATTGGCAAAGTGATATTTGGAAGCCCCTAGACGGCTATGGTGAAAAAGGAAATATCCTCAGATGATATCTGGAAAGAAGCTTTCTGAGAAACTTCTTTGTGTTCTGTGAAATCATCTCACAGAGTTACAGCTTTCCCCTCAAGAAGCCATTGGCTAAGACAGTTCTTGTGGAATTGGCAAAGTGATATTTGGAAGCCCATAGAGGACAATGGTGAAAAAGGAAATATCCTCAGATGAAATCTGGAAAGAAACTTTCTGAGAAACTGCTTAGAGTTCTGTTAATTCATCTCACAGAGTTACATCTGTATTTCGTGGATCTCTTTGCTAGCCTTATTTCTGTGGAATCTGAGAACAGATATTTCGGATCCCTTTGAAGACTATAGGGCCAAAGGAAATATCCTCCGATAACAAAGAGAAGGAAGCTTTCTGAGAAACTTCTTTGTGTTCTGTGAAATCATCTCACAGAGTTACAGCTTTCCCCTCAAGAATCCTTTCGCTAAGACAGTTCTTGTGGAATTTGCAAAGTGATATTTGGAAGCCCATAGAGGGCTATGGTGAAAAAGGAAATATCCTCAGATGAAATCTGGAAAGAAGCTTTCTGAGAAACTACTTAGTGTTCTGTTAATACATCTCACAGAGATACATCTGTATTTCGTGGTTCTCTTTGCTAGCCTTATTTCTGTGGAATCTGAGAACAGATATTTCGGATCCCTTTGAAGACTATAGGACCAAAGGAAATATCCTCCGATAACAAAGAGAAAGAAGCTTTCTGAGAAACTTCTTTGTGTTCTGTGAAATCATCTCACAGAGTTACAGCTTTCCCCTCAAGAAGCCTTTCGCTAAGACAGTTCTTGTGGAATTGGCAAAGTGATATTTGGAAGCCCATAGAGGGCTACGGTGAAAAAGGAAATATCCTCAGATGAAATCTGGAAAGAAGCTTTCTGAGAAACTGCTCTGTGATGTGTGACTTCCACTCACAGAGTTACATCTGTATTTCGTGGTTCTCTTTGCTAGCCTTATTTCTGTGGAATCTGAGAACAGATATTTCGGATCCCTTTTAAAACTATAGGGCCAAAGGAAATATCCTCCGATAACAAAGAGAAAGAAGCTTTCTGAGAAACTTCTTTGTGTTCTGTGAAATCATCTCACAGAGTTACAGCTTTCACCTCAAGAAGCCTTTTGCTAAGACAGTTCTAGTGGAATTGGCAAAGGGTTATTTGGGAGCCCCTAGAGCCCTATGGTGAAAAAGGAAATATCCTCAGATGAAATCTGGAAAGAAGCTTTCTGAGAAACTGCTTAGTGTTCTGTTAGTTCATCTCACAGAGTTACATCTGTATTTCGTGGATCTCTTTGCTAGCCTTATTTCTGTGGAATCTGAGAACAGATATTTCGGATCCCTTTGAAGACTATAGGGCCAAAGGAAATATCCTCCGATAACAAAGAGAAAGAAGCTTTCTGAGAAACTTCTTTGTGTTCTGTGAAATCATCTCACAGAGTTACAGCTTTCCCCTCAAGAAGCCTTTCGCTAAGACAGTTCTTGTGGAATTTGCAAAGTGATATTTGGAAGCCCTTAGAGGGCTATGGTGAAAAAGGAAATATCCTCAGATGAAATCTGGAAAGAAGCTTTCTGAGAAACTGCTTAGTGTTCTGTTAATACATCTCACAGAGATACATCTGTATTTCGTGGTTCTCTTTGCTAGCCTTATTTCTGTGGAATCTGAGAACAGATATTTCGGATCCCATTGAAGACTATAGGGCCAAAGGAAATATCCTCCGGTAACAAAGAGAAAAAAGCTTTCTGAGAAACTTCTTTGTGTTCTGTGAAATCATCTCACAGAGTTACAGCTTTCCCCTCAAGAAGCCTTTCGCTAAGACAGTTCTTGTGGAATTGGCAAAGGGATATTTGGAAGCCCATAGAGGCCTATGGTGAAAAAGGAAATATCCTCAGATGAAATCTGGAAAGAAGCTTTCTGAGAAACTGCTTAGTGTTCTGTTAATTCATCTCACAGAGATACATCTGTATTTCGTGGTTCTCTTTGCTAGCCTTATTTCTGTGGAATCTGAGAACAGATATTTCGGATCCCTTTGAAGACTATAGGGCCAAAGGAAATATCCTCCGTTAACTAACAGAAAGAAGCTTTCTGAGAAACTTCTTTGTGTTCTGTGAAATAATCTCACAGAGTTACAGCTTTCCCCTCAAGAAGCCTTTCGCTAAGACAGTTCTTGTGGAATTGGCAAAGTGATATTTGGAAGCCCCTAGAGGGCAATGGTGAAAAAGGAAATATCCTCAGATGAAATCTGGAAAGAAGCTTTCTCAGAAACTGCTCTGTGATGTGTAACTTCCACTGACAGAGTTACATCTGTATTTCGTGGATCTCTTTCCTAGCCGTATTTCTGTGGAATCTGAGAACAGATATTTCGGATCCCGTTGAAGACTATAGGGCCAAAGGAAATATCCTCCGATTACAAAGAGAAAGAAGCTTTCTGAGAAACTTCTTTGTGTTCTGTGAAATCATCTCACAGAGTTACAGCTTTCCCCTCAAGAAGCCTTTCGCTAAGACAGTTCTTGTGGAATTGGCAAAGGGATATTTGGAAGCCCATAGAGGCCTATGGTGAAAAAGGAAATATCCTCAGATGAAATCTGGAAAGAAGCTTTCTGAGAAACTGCTTAGTGTTGTGTTAATTCACCTCACAGAGTTACATCTGTATTTCGTGGATCTCTTTGCTAGCCTTTTTTCTGTGGAATCTGAGAACAGATATTTCGGATCCCTTTGAAGACAATAAGGCCAAAGGAAATATCCTCCGATAACAAAGAGAAAGAAGCTTTCTGAGAAACTTCTTTGTGTTCTGTGAAATCATCTCACAGATTTACAGCTTTCCCCTCAAGAAGACTTTCGCTAAGACAGTTCTTGTGGAATTGGCAAAGTGATATTTGGAAGCCCCTAGACGGCTATGGTGAAAAAGGAAATATCCTCAGATGATATCTGGAAAGAAGCTTTCTGAGAAACTTCTTTGTGTTCTGTGAAATCATCTCACAGAGTTACAGCTTTCCCCTCAAGAAGCCATTGGCTAAGACAGTTCTTGTGGAATTGGCAAAGTGATATTTGGAAGCCCATAGAGGACAATGGTGAAAAAGGAAATATCCTCAGATGAAATCTGGAAAGAAACTTTCTGAGAAACTGCTTAGAGTTCTGTTAATTCATCTCACAGAGTTACATCTGTATTTCGTGGATCTCTTTGCTAGCCTTATTTCTGTGGAATCTGAGAACAGATATTTCGGATCCCTTTGAAGACTATAGGGCCAAAGGAAATATCCTCCGATAACAAAGAGAAGGAAGCTTTCTGAGAAACTTCTTTGTGTTCTGTGAAATCATCTCACAGAGTTACAGCTTTCCCCTCAAGAATCCTTTCGCTAAGACAGTTCTTGTGGAATTTGCAAAGTGATATTTGGAAGCCCATAGAGGGCTATGGTGAAAAAGGAAATATCCTCAGATGAAATCTGGAAAGAAGCTTTCTGAGAAACTACTTAGTGTTCTGTTAATACATCTCACAGAGATACATCTGTATTTCGTGGTTCTCTTTGCTAGCCTTATTTCTGTGGAATCTGAGAACAGATATTTCGGATCCCTTTGAAGACTATAGGACCAAAGGAAATATCCTCCGATAACAAAGAGAAAGAAGCTTTCTGAGAAACTTCTTTGTGTTCTGTGAAATCATCTCACAGAGTTACAGCTTTCCCCTCAAGAAGCCTTTCGCTAAGACAGTTCTTGTGGAATTGGCAAAGTGATATTTGGAAGCCCATAGAGGGCTACGGTGAAAAAGGAAATATCCTCAGATGAAATCTGGAAAGAAGCTTTCTGAGAAACTGCTCTGTGATGTGTGACTTCCACTCACAGAGTTACATCTGTATTTCGTGGTTCTCTTTGCTAGCCTTATTTCTGTGGAATCTGAGAACAGATATTTCGGATCCCTTTTAAAACTATAGGGCCAAAGGAAATATCCTCCGATAACAAAGAGAAAGAAGCTTTCTGAGAAACTTCTTTGTGTTCTGTGAAATCATCTCACAGAGTTACAGCTTTCACCTCAAGAAGCCTTTTGCTAAGACAGTTCTAGTGGAATTGGCAAAGGGTTATTTGGGAGCCCCTAGAGCCCTATGGTGAAAAAGGAAATATCCTCAGATGAAATCTGGAAAGAAGCTTTCTGAGAAACTGCTTAGTGTTCTGTTAGTTCATCTCACAGAGTTACATCTGTATTTCGTGGATCTCTTTGCTAGCCTTATTTCTGTGGAATCTGAGAACAGATATTTCGGATCCCTTTGAAGACTATAGGGCCAAAGGAAATATCCTCCGATAACAAAGAGAAAGAAGCTTTCTGAGAAACTTCTTTGTGTTCCGTGAAATCATCTCACAGAGTTACAGCTTTCCCCTCAAGAAGCCTTTCGCTAAGACAGTTCTTGTGGAATTTGCAAAGTGATATTTGGAAGCCCTTAGAGGGCTATGGTGAAAAAGGAAATATCCTCAGATGAAATCTGGAAAGAAGCTTTCTGAGAAACTGCTTAGTGTTCTGTTAATACATCTCACAGAGATACATCTGTATTTCGTGGTTCTCTTTGCTAGCCTTATTTCTGTGGAATCTGAGAACAGATATTTCGGATCCCATTGAAGACTATAGGGCCAAAGGAAATATCCTCCGGTAACAAAGAGAAAAAAGCTTTCTGAGAAACTTCTTTGTGTTCTGTGAAATCATCTCACAGAGTTACAGCTTTCCCCTCAAGAAGCCTTTCGCTAAGACAGTTCTTGTGGAATTGGCAAAGGGATATTTGGAAGCCCATAGAGGCCTATGGTGAAAAAGGAAATATCCTCAGATGAAATCTGGAAAGAAGCTTTCTGAGAAACTGCTTAGTGTTCTGTTAATTCATCTCACAGAGATACATCTGTATTTCGTGGTTCTCTTTGCTAGCCTTATTTCTGTGGAATCTGAGAACAGATATTTCGGATCCCTTTGAAGACTATAGGGCCAAAGGAAATATCCTCCGTTAACTAACAGAAAGAAGCTTTCTGAGAAACTTCTTTGTGTTCTGTGAAATAATCTCACAGAGTTACAGCTTTCCCCTCAAGAAGCCTTTCGCTAAGACAGTTCTTGTGGAATTGGCAAAGTGATATTTGGAAGCCCCTAGAGGGCAATGGTGAAAAAGGAAATATCCTCAGATGAAATCTGGAAAGAAGCTTTCTCAGAAACTGCTCTGTGATGTGTAACTTCCACTGACAGAGTTACATCTGTATTTCGTGGATCTCTTTCCTAGCCTTATTTCTGTGGAATCTGAGAACAGATATTTCGGATCCCGTTGAAGACTATAGGGCCAAAGGAAATATCCTCCGATTACAAAGAGAAAGAAGCTTTCTGAGAAACTTCTTTGTGTTCTGTGAAATCATCTCACAGAGTTACAGCTTTCCCCTCAAGAAGCCTTTCGCTAAGACAGTTCTTGTGGAATTGGCAAAGGGATATTTGGAAGCCCATAGAGGCCTATGGTGAAAAAGGAAATATCCTCAGATGAAATCTGGAAAGAAGCTTTCTGAGAAACTGCTTAGTGTTGTGTTAATTCACCTCACAGAGTTACATCTGTATTTCGTGGATCTCTTTGCTAGCCTTTTTTCTGTGGAATCTGAGAACAGATATTTCGGATCCCTTTGAAGACAATAAGGCCAAAGGAAATATCCTCCGATAACAAAGAGAAAGAAGCTTTCTGAGAAACTTCTTTGTGTTCTGTGAAATCATCTCACAGATTTACAGCTTTCCCCTCAAGAAGCCTTTCGCTAAGACAGTTCTTGTGGAATTGGCAAAGTGATATTTGGAAGCCCCTAGACGGCTATGGTGAAAAAGGAAATATCCTCAGATGATATCTGGAAAGAAGCTTTCTGAGAAACTTCTTTGTGTTCTGTGAAATCATCTCACAGAGTTACAGCTTTCCCCTCAAGAAGCCATTGGCTAAGACAGTTCTTGTGGAATTGGCAAAGTGATATTTGGAAGCCCATAGAGGGCAATGGTGAAAAAGGAAATATCCTCAGATGAAATCTGGAAAGAAACTTTCTGAGAAACTGCTTAGAGTCCTGTTAATTCATCTCACAGAGTTACATCTGTATTTCGTGGATCTCTTTGCTAGCCTTATTTCTGTGGAATCTGAGAACAGATATTTCGGATCCCTTTGAAGACTATAGGGCCAAAGGAAATATCCTCCGATAACAAAGAGAAGGAAGCTTTCTGAGAAACTTCTTTGTGTTCTGTGAAATCATCTCACAGAGTTACAGCTTTCCCCTCAAGAATCCTTTCGCTAAGACAGTTCTTGTGGAATTTGCAAAGTGATATTTGGAAGCCCATAGAGGGCTATGGTGAAAAAAGAAATATCCTCAGATGAAATCTGGAAAGAAGCTTTCTGAGAAACTGCTTAGTGTTCTGTTAATACATCTCACAGAGATACATCTGTATTTCGTGGTTCTCTTTGCTAGCCTTATTTCTGTGGAATCTGAGAACAGATATTTCGGATCCCTTTGAAGACTATAGGACCAAAGGAAATATCCTCCGATAACAAAGAGAAAGAAGCTTTCTGAGAAACTTCTTTGTGTTCTGTGAAATCATCTCACAGAGTTACAGCTTTCCCCTCAAGAAGCCTTTCGCTAAAACAGTTCTTGTGGAATTGGCAAAGTGATATTTGGAAGCCCATAGAGGGCTACGGTGAAAAAGGAAATATCCTCAGATGAAATCTGGAAAGAAGCTTTCTGAGAAACTGCTCTGTGATGTGTGACTTCCACTCACAGAGTTACATCTGTATTTCGTGGTTCTCTTTGCTAGCCTTATTTCTGTGGAATCTGAGAACAGATATTTCGGATCCCTTTTAAAACTATAGGGCCAAAGGAAATATCCTCCGATAACAAAGAGAAAGAAGCTTTCTGAGAAACTTCTTTGTGTTCTGTGAAATCATCTCACAGAGTTACAGCTTTCACCTCAAGAAGCCTTTTGCTAAGACAGTTCTTGTGGAATTGGCAAAGTGATATTTGGAAGCCCATAGAGGGCTATGGTGAAAAAGGAAATATCCTCAGATGAAATCTGGAAAGAAGCTTTCTGAGAAACTGCTTAGTGTTCTGTTAATTCATCTCACAGAGTTACATCTGTATTTCGTGGATCTCTTTGCTAGCCTTATTTCTGTGGAATCTGAGAACAGATATTTCGGATCCCTTTGAAGACTATAGGGCCAAAGGAAATATCCTCCGATAACAAAGAGAAAGAAGCTTTCTGAGAAACTTCCTTATGTTCTGTGAAATCATCACACAGAGTTACAGCTTTGCCCTCAAGAAGCCTTTTGCTAAGACAGTTCTAGTGGAATTGGCAAAGGGATATTTGGACGCCCAGAGAGGCCTACGGTGAAAAAGGAAATATCCTCAGATGAAATCTGGAAAGAAGCTTTCTGAGAAACTGCTTAGTGTTCTGTTAATTCATCTCACAGAGTTACATCTGTATTTCGTGGATCTCTTTGCTAGCCTTATTTCTGTGGAATCTGAGAACAGATATTTCGGATCCCTTTGAAGACTATAGGGCCAAAGAAAATATCCTCCGATAACAAAGAGAAAGAAGCTTTCTGAGAAACTTCTTTGTGTTCTGTGAAATCATCTCACAGAGTTGCAGCATTCCCCTCAAGAAACCTTTCGCTAAGACAGTTCTTGTGGAATTGGCAAAGTAATATTTGGAAGCCCATAGAGGGTATGGTGAAAAAGGAAATGCCCTCAGATGAAATCTGGAAAGAAGCTTTCTGAGAAACTGCTCTGTGATGTGTGACTTCCACTCACAGAGTTACATCTGTATTTCGTGGATCTCTTTGCTAGCCTTATTTCTGTGGAATCTGAGAAGAGATATTTCGGATCCCGTTGAAGATTATAGGGCCAAAGGAAATATCCTCCGATAACAAAGAGAAAGAAGCCTTCTGAGAAACTTCTTTGTGTTCTGTGAAATCATCTCACAGAGTTACAGCTTTCCCCTCAAGAAGCCTTTCGCTAAGACAGTTCTTGTGGAATTGGGAAAGTGATATTTGGAAGCCCATAGAGGGATATGGTGAAAATGTAAATATCCTCAGATGAAATCTGGAAAGAAACTTTCTGAGAAACTGCTCTGTGATGTGTGACTTCCACTCACAGAGTTACATCAGTATTTCGTGGATCTCTTTGCTAGCCTTATTTCTGTGGAATCTGAGAACAGATATTTCGGATCCCTTTGAAGACTATAGGGCCAAGGGATATATCCTCCGATAACAAAGAGAAAGAAGGTTTCTGAGAAACTTCTTTGTGTTCTGTGAAATCATCACACAGAGTTACAGCTTTCCCCTCAAGAAGCCTTTCGCTAAGACAGTTCTTGTAGAATTGGCAAAGGGATATTTGGAAGCCCATAGAAGCCTATGGTGAAAAAGGAAATATCCACAGATGAAATCTGGAAAGAAGCTTTCTGAGAAACTGCTTAGTGTTCTGTTAATTCATCTCACAGGGTTACATCTGTATTTCGTGGATCTCTTTGCTAGCCTTATTTCTGTGGAATCTGAGAACAGATATTTCGGATCCCTTTGAAGACTCTACTACCAAAGGAAATATCCTCCGGTAACAAAGAGAAAGAAGCTTTCTGAGAAACTTCTTTGTGTTCTGTGAAATCATCTCACAGAGTTACAGCTTTCGCCTCAAGAAGCCTTTCGCTAACACAGTTCTTGTGGAATTGGCAAAGAGATATTTGGAAGCCCATAGAGGGCTATGGTGAAAAAGGAAATATCCTCAGAGGAAATCTGGAAAGAAGCTTTCTGAGAAACTGCTCTGTGATGTGTGACTTGCACTCACAGAGTTACATCTGTATATCGTGGATCTCTTTGCTAGCCGTATTTCTGTGGAATCTGAGAACAGATATTTCGGATCCCTTTGAAGGGTATAGGGCGAAAGGAAATATCCTCCGATAACAAAGAGAAAGAAGCCTTCTGAGAAACTTCTTTGTGTTCTGTGAAATCATCTCACAGAGTTACAGCTTTCCCCTCAAGAAGCGTTTCGCTAAGACAGTTCTTGTGGAATTGGCAAAGTGATATTTGGAAGCCCATAGAGGCCTATGGTGAAAAAGGAAATATCCTCAGATGAAATCTGGAAAGAAGCTTTCTGAGAAACTGCTCTGTGATGTGTGACTGCCACTCAAGAGTTACATCTGTATTTCGTGGATCTCTTTGCTAGCCTTATTTCTGTGGAATCTGAGAACAGATATTTCGGATCCCTTTGAAGACTATAGGGCCAAAGGAAATATCCTCCGGTAACAAAGGGAAAGAAGCTTTCTGAGAAACTTCTTTGTGTTCTGTGAAAACATCTCACAGAGTTACATCTTTCCCCTCAAGAAGCCTTTCGCTAAGACAGTTCTTGTGAAATTCGCAAAGAGATATTTGGAAGCCCATAGAGGGCTATTGTGAAAAAGGAAATATCCTCAGATGAAATCTGGAAAGAAGCTTTCTGAGAAACTGCTAAGTGTTCTGTTAATTCATCTCACAGAGTTACATCTGTATTTCGTGGATCTCTTTGCTGGCCTTATTTCTGTGGAATCTGAGAACAGATATTTCGGATCCCTTTGAAGACTATAGGGCCAAAGGAAATATCCTCCGATAACAAAGAGAAAGAAGCTTTCTGAGAAACTTCTTTGTGTTCTGTGAAATCATCTCACAGAGTTACAGCTTTCCCCTCAAGAAGCCTGTCGCTAAGACAGTTATTGTGTAATTGGCAAAGTGATATTTGGAAGCCCATAGAGGGCTATGGTGAAAAAGGAAATATCGTCAGATGAAATCTGGAAAGAAGCTTTCTGTGAAACTGCTTAGTGTTCTGTTAATTCATCTCACAGAGTTATATCTGTATTTCGTGGATCTCTTTGCTAGCCTTATTTCTGTGGAATCTGAGAACAGATATTTCGGATCCCTTTGAAGTCTATAGGACCAAAGGAAATATCCTCCGCTAACAAAGAGAAAGAAGCTTTCTGAGAAACTTCTTTGTGTTCTGTGAAATCATCTCACAGAGTTACAGCTTTCCCCTCAAGAAACCTTTCGCTAAGACAGTTCTTGTGGAATTGGCAAAGTAGTATTTGGAAGCCCATAGAGGGTATGGTGAAAAAGGAAATGCCCTCAGATGAAATCTGGAAAGAAGCTTTCTGAGAAACTGCTCTGTGATGTGTGACTTTCACTCACAGAGTTACATCTGTATTTCGTGGATCTCTTTGCTAGCCTTATTTCTGTGGAATCTGAGAAGAGATATTTCGGATCCCGTTGAAGATTATAGGGCCAAAGGAAATATCCTCCGATAACAAAGAGAAAGAAGCCTTCTGAGAAATTTGTTTGTGTTCTGTGAAATCATCTCACAGAGTTACAGCTTTCCCCTCACTAAGCCTTTCGCTAAGACAGTTCTTGTGGAATTGGGAAAGTGATATTTGGAAGCCCATAGAGGGCTATGGTGAAAATGTAAATATCCTGAGATGAAATCTGGAAAGAAACTTTCTGAGAAACTGCTCTGTGATGTGTGACTTCCACTCACAGAGTTACATCAGTATTTCGTGGATCTCTTTGCTAGCCTTATTTCTGTGGAATCTGAGAACAGATATTTCGGATCCCTATGAAGACTATAGGGCCAAGGGAAATATCCTCCGATGACAAAGAGAAAGAAGCATTCTGAGAAACTTCTTTGTGTTCTGTGAAATCATCACACAGAGTTACAGCTTTCCCCTCAAGAAGCCTTTCGCTAAGACAGTTCTTGTGGAATTGGCAAAGGGATATTTGGAAGCCCATAGAGGCCTATGGTGAAAAAGGAAATATCCTCAGATGAAATCTGGAAAGAAGCTTTCTGAGAAACTGCTTAGTGTTCTGTTAATTCATCTCACAGAGTTACATCTGTATTTCGTGGATCTCTTTGCTAGCCTTATTTCTGTGGAATCTCAGAACAGATATTTCGGATCCCTTTGAAGACTCTAGGACCAAAGGAAATATCCTCCGGTAACAAAGAGAAAGAAGCTTTCTGAGAAACTTCTTTGTGTTCTGTGAAATCATCTCACAGAGTTACAGCTTTCGCCTCAAGAAGCCTTTCGCTAACACAGTTCTTGTGGAAATGGCAAAGAGATAGTTGGAAGCCCATAGAGGGCTATGGTGAAAAAGGAAATATCCTCAGAGGAAATCTGGAAAGAAGCTTTCTGAGAAACTGCTCTGTGATGTGTGACTTCCACTCACAGAGTTACATCTGTATTTCGTGGATCTCTTTGCTAGCCGTATTTCTGTGGAATCTGAGAACAGATATTTCGGAACCCTTTGAAGGGTATAGGGCGAAAGGAAATATCCTCCGATAACAAAGAGAAAGAAGCCTTCTGAGAAACTTCTTTGTGTTCTGTGAAATCATCTCACAGAGTTACAGCTTTCCCCTCAAGAAGCGTTTCGCTAAGACAGTTCTTGTGGAATTGGCAAAGTGATATTTGGAAGCCCATAGACGCCTATGGTGAAAAAGGAAATATCCTCAGATGAAATCTGGAAAGAAGCTTTCTGAGAAACTGCTCTGTGATGTGTGACTTCCACTCAAAGAGTTACATCTGTATTTCGTGGATCTCTTTGCTAGCCTTATTTCTGTGGAATCTGAGAACAGATATTTCGGATCCCTTTGAAGACTATAGGGCCAAAGGAAATATCCTCCGGTAACAAAGGGAAAGAAGCTTTCTGAGAAACTTCTTTGTGTTCTGTGAAAACATCTCACAGAGTTACATCATTTCCCTCAAGAAGCCTTTCGCTAAGACAGTTCTTGTGAAATTCGCAAAGAGATATTTGGAAGCCCATAGAGGGCTATGGTGAAAAAGGAAATATCCTCAGATGAAATCTGGAAAGAAGCTTTCTGAGAAACTGCTAAGTGTTCTGTTAATTCATCTCACAGAGTTACATCTGTATTTCGTGGATCTCTTTGCTAGCCTTATTTCTGTGGAATCTGAGAACAGATATTTCGGATCCCTTTGAAGACTATAGGGCCAAAGGAAATATCCTCCGATAACAAAGAGAAAGAAGCTTTCTGAGAAACTTCTTTGTGTTCTGTGAAATCATCTCACAGAGTTACAGCTTTCCCCTCAAGAAGCCTGTCGCTAAGACAGTTATTGTGGAATTGGCAAAGTGATATTTGGAAGCTCATAGAGGGCTATGGTGAAAAAGGAAATATCGTCACATGAAATCTGGAAAGAAGCTTTCTGTGAAACTGCTTAGTGTTCTGTTAATTCATCTCACAGAGTTATATCTGTATTTCGTGGATCTCTTTGCTAGCCTTATTTCTGTGGAATCTGAGAACAGATATTTCGGATCCCTTTGAAGACTATAGGGCTTAAGGAAATATCCTCCGATAACAAAGAGAATGAAGCTTTCTGAGAAACTTCTTTGTGTTCTGTGAAATCATCCCACAGAGTAACAGCTTTCCCCTCAAGAAGCCTTTCGCTAAGACAGTTATTGTGGAATTGGCAAAGTGATATTTGGAAGCCCATAGAGGGCTATGGTGAAAAAGGAAATATCCTCAGATGAAATCTGGAAAGAAGCTTTCTGTGAAACTGCTTAGTGTTCTGTTAATTCATCTCACAGAGTTATATCTGTATTTCGGGGATCTCTTTGCTAGCCTTATTTCTGTGGAATCTGAGAACAGATATTTCGGATCCCTTTGAAGTCTATAGGACCAAAGGAAATATCCTCCGGTAACAAAGAGAAAGAAGCTTTCTGAGAAACTTCTTTGTGTTCTGTGAAATCATCTCACAGAGTTACAGCTTTCCCCTCAAGAAGCCTTTCGCTAAGACAGTTCTTGTGGAATTGGCAAAGTGATATTTGGAAGCCCATAGAGGGCTATGGTGAAAAAGGAAATATCCTCAGATGAAATCGGGAAAGAAGCTTTCTGAGAAACTGCTCTGTGATGTGTGACTTGCACTCACAGAGTTACATCTGTATATCGTGGATCTCTTTGCTAGCCTTATTTCTGTGGAATCTGAGAACAGATATTTCGGATCCCTTTGAAGAGTATAGGGCGAAAAGAAATATCCTCCGATAACAAAGAGAAAGAAGCTTTCTGAGAAACTTCTTTGTGTTCTGTGAAATCATCTCACAGAGTTACAGCTTTCCCCCCTTTCGCTAAGACAGTTCTTGTGGAATTGGCAAAGTGATATTTGGAAGCCCATAGAGGGCTATGGTTAAAAAGGAAATATCCTCAGATGAAATCTGGAAAGAAGCTTTCTGAGAAACTGCTCTGTGATGTGGGACTTCCACTCACAGAGTTACATCTGTTTTTCGTGGATCTCTTTGCTAGCCTTATTTCTGTGGAATCTGAGAACAGATATTTCGGATCCCTTTGAAGACTATAGGGCCAAAGGAAATATCCTCCGATAACAAAGAGAAAGAAGCTTTCTGAAAAACTTCTTTGTGTTCTGTGAAATCATCTCACAGAGTTACAGCTTTCCCCTCAAGAAGCCTTTCGCTAAGACAGTTCTTCTGGAATTGGCAAAGTGATATTTGGAAGCCCATAGAGGGCAATGGTGAAAAAGGAAATATCCTCAGATGAAATCTGGAAAGAAGCTTTCTGAGAAACTGCTCTGTGATATGTGACTTCCACTCACAGAGTTAAATCTGTATTTCGTGGATCTCTTTGCTAGTCTTATTTCTGTGGAATATCAGTACAGATATTTCATATCCCTTTGAAGACTATAGGGCCAAAGGAAATATCCTCCGATAACAAAGAGAAAGAAGGTTTCTGAGAAACTTCTTTGTGTTCTGTGAAATCATCTCACAGAGTTACAGCTTTCCCCTCAAGAAGATGTTGGCTAAGACAGTTCTTGTGGAATTGGCAAAGTGATATTTGGAAGCCCTTAGAGGGCTATGGTGAAAAAGGAAATATCCTCAGATGAAATCTGGAAAGAAGCTTTCTGAGAAACTGCTCTGTGATGTGTGACTTCCACTCATAGAGTTACATCTGTATTTCGTGGATCTCTTTGCTAGCCTTATTTCTGTGGAATCTGAGAACAGATATTTCGGATCCCTTTGAATACTGTAGGGCCAAAGAAAATATCCTCCGGTAACAAAGGGAAAGAAGCTTTCTGAGAAACTTCTTTGTGTTCTCTGAAATCATCTCACATAGTTACAGCTTTCCCCTCAAGAAGCCTTGTGCTAAGACAGTTCTTGTGAAATTGGCAAAGAGATATTTGGAAGCCCATAGAGGGCTATGGTGAAAAAGGAAATATCCTCAGATGAAATCTGGAAAGAAGCTTTCTGAGAAACTGCTCTGTGATGTGTGACTTCCACTCACAGAGTTACATCTGTATTTCGTGGATCTCTTTGCTAGCCTTATTTCTGTGGAATCTGAGAACAGATATTTCGGATCCCTTTGAAGACTATAGGACAAAAGGGAATATCCTCCGATAACAAAGGGAAAGAAGCTTTCTGAGAAACTTCCTTGTGTTCTGTGAAATCATCTCACAGAGTTACAGCTTTCCCCTCAAGAAGCCTTTCGCTAACACAGTTCTTGTGGAATTGGCAAAGTGATATTTGGAAGCCCATAGAGGGCTATGGTGAAAAAGGAAATATCCTCAGATGAAATCTGGAAAGAAGCTTTCTGAGAAACTGCTTAGTGTTCTGTTAATTCATCTCACAGAGTTACATCTGTATTTCGTGGTTCTCTTTCCTAGCCTTATTTCTGTGGAATCTGAGAACAGATATTTCGGATCCCTTTGAAGACTATAGGACCAAAGGAAATATCCTCCGATAACAAAGAGAAAGAAGCTTTCTGAGAAACTTCTTTGTGTTCTGTGAAATCATCTCACAGAGTTACAGCTTTCCGTTCAAGAAGCCTTTCGCTAAGACAGTTCTTGTGGAATTGGCAAAGTGATATTTGGAAGCCCATTGAGGGCTACGGTGAAAAAGGAAATATCCTCAGATGAAATCTGGAAAGAAGCTTTCTGAGAAACTGCTCTGTGATGTGTGACTTCCACTCACTGAGTTACATCTGTATTTCGTGGTTCTCTTTGCTAGCCTTATTTCTGTGGAATCTGAGAACAGATATTTCGGATCCCTTTGAAGACTATAGGGCCAAAGGAAATATCCTCCGATAACAAAGAGGAAGAAGCTTTCTGAGAAACTTCTTTGTGTTCTGTGAAATCATCTCACAGAGTTACAGCTTTCCCCTCAAGAAGCCATTCGCTAAGACAGTTCTTGTGGAATTGGCAAAGGGATATTTGGAAGCCCATAGAGGGCTATGGTGAAAAAGGAAATATCCTCAGATGAAATCTGGAAAGAAGCTTTCTGAGAAACTGCTTAGTGTTCTGTTAATTCATCTCACAGAGTAACATCTGAATTTCGTGGATCTCTTTGCTAGCCTTATTTCTGTGGAATCGGAAAACAGATATTTCGTATCCCTTTGAAGACTATAGTGCCAAAGGAAATATCCTCCGATAACAAAGAGAAACAAGCTTTCTGAGAAACTTCTTTGTGTTCTGTGAAATCATCTCACAGAGGTACAGCTTTCCCCTCAAGAACCCTTTCGCTAAGACAGTTCTTGTGGAATTGGCAAAGTGATATTTGGAAGCCCATAGAGGGCTATGGTGAAAAAGGAAATATCCTCAGATGAAATATGGAAAGAAGCTTTCTTAGAAACTGCTTAGAGTTCTGTTAATTCATCTCACAGAGGTACATCTGTATTTCCTGGATCTCTTTTCTAGCCTTATTTCTCTGGAATCTGAGAACAGATATTTCGGATCCCTTTGAAGACTATAGGGCCAAAGGAAATATCCTCCGATAACAAAGAGAAAGAAGCTTTCTGAGAAACTTCTTTGTGTTCTGTGAAATCATCACACAGAGTTACAGCTTTCCCCTCAAGAAGCCTTTCGCTAAGACAGTTCTTGTGGAATTGGCAAAGGGATATTTGGGAGCCCTTAGAGGCCTATGGTGAAAAAGGAAATATCCTCAGATGAAATCTGGAAAGAAGCTTTCTGAGAAACTGCTCTGTGATGTGTGACTTCCACTCACAGAGTTACATCTGTATTTCGTGGATCTCTTTGCTAGACTTATTTCTGTGGAATCTGAGAACAGATATTTCGGATCCCTTTGAAGACTAAAGGGCCAAAGGAAATATCTTCCGATTACAAAGAGAAAGAAGCTTTCTGAGAAACTTCTTTGTGTTCTGTGAAATCATCTCACAGAGTTACATCTTTCCCCTCAAGAAGCCTTTCGTTAATACAGTTCTTGTGAAATTGGCAAAGAGATATTTGGAAGCCCGTAGAGGGCTATGGTGAAAAAGGAAATATCCTCAGATGAAATCTGGAAAGAAGCTTTCAGAGAAACTGCTCTGTGATGCGTGACTTCCACTCACAGAGTTACATCTTTATTTCGTGGATCTCTTTGCTAGCCTTATTTCTGTGGAATCCGAGAAGAGATATTTCGGATCCCTTTGAAGACTATAGGGCCAAAGGAAATATCCTCCGATAACAAAGAGAAAGAAGCTTTCTGAGAAACTTCTTTGTGTTCTGTGAAATCATTTCACAGAGTTACAGCTTTCCCCTCAATAAGCCTTTCGCTAAGACAGTTCTTGTGGAATTGGCAAAGTGATATTTGGAAGCCCATAGAGGGCTATGGTGAAAAAGGAAATATCCTCAGATGCAATCTGGAAAGAAGCTTTCTGAGAAACTGCTTAGTGTTCTGTTAATTCATCTCACAGAGTTACATCTGTATTTCGTGGTTCTCTTTCCTAGCCTTATTTCTGTGGAATTTGAGAACAGATATTTCAGATCCCTTTGAAGACTATAGGACCAAAGGAAATATCCTCCGATAACAAAGAGAAAGAAGCTTTCTGAGAAACTTCTTTGTGTTCTGTGAAATCATCTCACAGAGTTACAGCTTTCCCCTCAAGAAGCCTTTCGCTAAGACAGTTTTTGTGGAATTGGCAAAGTGATATTTGGAAGCCCATAGAGGGCTACGGTGAAAAAGGAAATATCCTCAGATGAAATCTGGAAAGTAGCTTTCTGAGAAACTGCTTAGTGTTCTGTTAATTCATCTCACAGAGTTACATCTGTATTTCGTGGATCTCTTTGCTAGCCTTATTTCTGTGGAATCTGAAAACAGATATTTCGTATCCCTTTGAAGACTATAGGGCCAAAGGAAATATCCTCCAATAACAAATAGAAAGAAGCTTTCTGAGAAACTTCTTTGTGTTCTGTGAAATCATCTCACAGAGTGACAGCTTTCCCCTCAAGAAGCCTTTCGCTAAGACAGTTCTTGTGGAATTGGCAAAGTGATATTTGGAAGCCCTTAGAGGGCTATGGTGAAAAAGGAAATATCCTCAGATGAAATCTGGAAAGAAGCTTTCTGAGAAACTGCTTAGTGTTCTGTTAATTCATCTCACAGAGTTTTATCAGTATTTCGTGGATCTCTTTGCTAGCCTTATTTCTGTGGAATCTGAGAACAGATATTTCGGATCACTTTGAAGACTATAGGGCTAAAGGAAATATCCTCCGATAACAAAAAGAAAGAATCTTTCTGAGAAACTTCTTTGTGTTCTGTGAAATCATCTCACAGAGTTACAGCTTTCCCCTCAAGAAACCTTTCGCTAAGACAGTTCTTGTGGAATTGGCAAAGTAATATTTGGAAGCCCATAGAGGGCTATGGTGAAAAAGGAAATATTCTCAGATGAAATCTGGAAAGAAGCTTCCTGAGAATCTGCTCTGTGATGTGTGACTTCCACTCACAGAGTAAAATCTGTATTTCGTGGATCTCCTTGCTAGTCTTATTTCTGTGGAATCTGAGAACAGATATTTCGGATCCCTTTGAAGACTATAGGGCCAAAGGAAATATCCTCCGATAAAAAAGAGAAAGAAGCTTTCTGAGAAACTTCTTTGTGTTCTGTGAAATCATCTCACAGAGTTACAGCTTTCCCCTCAAGAAACCTTTCGCTAAGACAGTTCTTGTGGAATTGGCAAAGTGATATTTGGAAGCCCATAGAGGGCTATGGTGAAAAAGGAAATATCCTCAGATGAAATCTGGAAAGAAGCTTTCTGTGAAACTGCTTAGTGTTCTGTTAATTCATCTCACAGAGTTATATCTGTATTTCGTGGTTCTCTTTGCTAGCCTTATTTCTGTGGAATCTGAGAACAGATATTTCGGATCCCTTTGAAGACTATAGGACCAAAGGAAATATCCTCCGGTAACAAAGAGAAAGAAGCTTTCTGAGAAACTTCTTTGTGTTCTGTGAAATCATCTCACAGAGTTACAGCTTTCCCCTCAAGAAGCCTTTCGCTAACACAGTTCTTGTGGAATTGGCAAAGAGATATTTGGAAGCCCATAGAGGGCTATGGTGAAAAAGGAAATATCCTCAGAGGAAATCTGGAAAGAAGCTTTCTGAGAAACTGCTCTGTGATGGGTGACTTCCACTCACAGAGTTACATCTGTATATCGTGGATCTCTTTGCTAGCCGTATTTCTGTGGAATCTGAGAACAGATATTTAGGATCCCTTTGAAGAGTATAGGGCGAAAGGAAATATCCTCCGATAACAAAGAGAAAGAAGCCTTCTGAGAAACTTCTTTGTGTTCTGTGAAATCATCACACAGAGTTACAGCTTTCCCCTCAAGAAGCGTTTCGCTAAGACAGTTCTTGTGGAATTGGCAAAGTGATATTTGGAAGCCCATAGAGGCCTATGGTGAAAAAGGAAATATCCTCAGATGAAATCTGGAAAGAAGCTTTCTGAGAAACTGCTCTGTGATGTGTGACTTCCACTCAAAGAGTTACATCTGTATTTCGTGGATCTCTTTGCTAGCCTTCTTTCTGTAGAATCTGAGAACAGATATTTCGGATCCCTTTGAAGACTATAGGGCCAAAGGAAATATCCTCCGGTAACAAAGGGAAAGAAGCTTTCTGAGAAACTTTTTTGTGTTCTGTGAAAACATCTCACAGAGTTACATCTTTCCCCTCAAGAAGCCTTTCGCTAAGACAGTTCTTGTGAAATTCGCAAAGAGATATTTGGAAGCCCATAGAGGGCTATGGAGAAAAAGGAAATATCCTCAGATGAAATCTGGAAAGAAGCTTTCTGAGAAACTGCTTAGTGTTCTGTTAATTCATCTCACAGAGTTACATCTGTATTTCGTGGATCTCTTTGCTGGCCTTATTTCTGTGGAATCTGAGAACAGATATTTCGGATCCCTTTGAAGACTATAGGGACAAATGAAATATCCTCCGATAACAAAGAGAAAGAAGCTTTCTGAGAAACTTCTTTGTGTTCTGTGTAATCATCTCACAGAGTTACAGCTTTCCACCCTTTCGCTAAGACAGTTCTTGTGGAATTGGCAAAGTGATATTTGGAAGCGCCTAGAGGGCTATGGTGAAAAAGGAAATATCCTCAGATGAAATCTGGAAAGAAGCTTTCTGAGAAACTGCTCTGTGATGTGTGACTTCCACTCACAGAGTTACATCTGTATTTCGTGGATCTCTTTGCTACCCTTATCTGTGGAATCTGAGAACAGATATTTCGGATCCCTTTGAAGACTATAGGGCCAAAGGAAATATCCTCCGATAACAAAGAGAAAGAAGCTTTCTGAGAAACTTCTTTGTGTTCTGTGAAATCATCTCACAGAGTTACAGCTTTCCCCTCAAGAAGCCTTTCGCTAAGACAGTTCTTCTGGAATTGGCAAAGTGATATTTGGAAGCCCATAGAGGGCAATGGTGAAAAAGGAAATATCCTCACATGAAATCTGGAAAGAAGCTTTCTGACAAACTGCTCTGTGATATGTGACTTCCACTCACAGAGTTAAATCTGTATTTCATGGATCTCTTTGCTAGTCTTATTTCTGTGGAATATCAGAACAGATATTTCATATCCCTTTGAAGACTATAGGGCCAAAGGAAATATCCTCCGATAACAAAGAGAAAGAAGGTTTCTGAGAAACTTATTTGTGTTCTGTGAAATCATCTCACAGAGTTACAGCTTTCCCCTCAAGAAGATGTTGGCTAAGACAGTTCTTGTGGAATTGGCAAAGTGATATTTGGAAGCCCATAGAGGGCTATGGTGAAAAAGGAAATATCCTCAGATGAAATCTGGAAAGAAGCTTTCTGAGAAACTGCTCTGTGATGTGTGACTTCCACTCATAGAGTTACATCTGTATTTCGTGGATGTCTTTACTAGCCTTATTTCTGTGGAATCTGAGAACAGATATTGCGGATCCCTTTGAAGACTATACGGCCAAAGGAAATATCCTCCGATAACAAAGAGAAAGAAGCTTTCTGAGAAACTTCTTTGTGTTCTGTGAAATCATCTCACAGAGTTACAGCTTTCCCCTCAAGAAGCCTTTCGCTAAGACAGTTCTTGTGGAATTGGCAAAGGGATATTTGGGAGCCCTTAGAGGCCTATGGTGAAAAGGAAATATCCTCAGATGAAATCTGGAAAGAAGCTTTCTGACAAAGTGCTTAGTGTTCTGTAAATTCATCTGACAGAGCTACATCTGTATTTCGTGGATCTCTTTGCTAGCCTTCTTTCTGTGGAATCTGAGAACAGATATTTCGGATCCCTTTGAAGACTATAGGGTCAAAGGAAATATCCTCCGATAACAAAGAGAAAGAAGCTTTCTGAGAAACTTCTTTGTGTTCTGTGAAAACATCTCACAGAGTTACATCTTTCCCCTCAAGAAGCCTTTCGCTAAGACAGTTCTTGTGAAATTCGCAAAGAGATATTTGGAAGCCCATAGAGGGCTATGGAGAAAAAGGAAATATCCTCAGATGAAATCTGGAAAGAAGCTTTCTGAGAAACTGCTTAGTGTTCTGTTAATTCATCTCACAGAGTTACATCTGTATTTCGTGGATCTCTTTGCTGGCCTTATTTCTGTGGAATCTGAGAACAGATATTTCGGATCCCTTTGAAGACTATAGGGACAAATGAAATATCCTCCGATAACAAAGAGAAAGAAGCTTTCTGAGAAACTTCTTTGTGTTCTGTGTAATCATCTCACAGAGTTACAGCTTTCCACCCTTTCGCTAAGACAGTTCTTGTGGAATTGGCAAAGTGATATTTGGAAGCGCCTAGAGGGCTATGGTGAAAAAGGAAATATCCTCAGATGAAATCTGGAAAGAAGCTTTCTGAGAAACTGCTCTGTGATGTGTGACTTCCACTCACAGAGTTACATCTGTATTTCGTGGATCTCTTTGCTACCCTTATCTGTGGAATCTGAGAACAGATATTTCGGATCCCTTTGAAGACTATAGGGCCAAAGGAAATATCCTCCGATAACAAAGAGAAAGAAGCTTTCTGAGAAACTTCTTTGTGTTCTGTGAAATCATCTCACAGAGTTACAGCTTTCCCCTCAAGAAGCCTTTCGCTAAGACAGTTCTTCTGGAATTGGCAAAGTGATATTTGGAAGCCCATAGAGGGCAATGGTGAAAAAGGAAATATCCTCACATGAAATCTGGAAAGAAGCTTTCTGACAAACTGCTCTGTGATATGTGACTTCCACTCACAGAGTTAAATCTGTATTTCATGGATCTCTTTGCTAGTCTTATTTCTGTGGAATATCAGAACAGATATTTCATATCCCTTTGAAGACTATAGGGCCAAAGGAAATATCCTCCGATAACAAAGAGAAAGAAGGTTTCTGAGAAACTTATTTGTGTTCTGTGAAATCATCTCACAGAGTTACAGCTTTCCCCTCAAGAAGATGTTGGCTAAGACAGTTCTTGTGGAATTGGCAAAGTGATATTTGGAAGCCCATAGAGGGCTATGGTGAAAAAGGAAATATCCTCAGATGAAATCTGGAAAGAAGCTTTCTGAGAAACTGCTCTGTGATGTGTGACTTCCACTCATAGAGTTACATCTGTATTTCGTGGATGTCTTTACTAGCCTTATTTCTGTGGAATCTGAGAACAGATATTGCGGATCCCTTTGAAGACTATACGGCCAAAGGAAATATCCTCCGATAACAAAGAGAAAGAAGCTTTCTGAGAAACTTCTTTGTGTTCTGTGAAATCATCTCACAGAGTTACAGCTTTCCCCTCAAGAAGCCTTTCGCTAAGACAGTTCTTGTGGAATTGGCAAAGGGATATTTGGGAGCCCTTAGAGGCCTATGGTGAAAAGGAAATATCCTCAGATGAAATCTGGAAAGAAGCTTTCTGACAAAGTGCTTAGTGTTCTGTAAATTCATCTGACAGAGCTACATCTGTATTTCGTGGATCTCTTTGCTAGCCTTCTTTCTGTGGAATCTGAGAACAGATATTTCGGATCCCTTTGAAGACTATAGGGTCAAAGGAAATATCCTCCGATAACAAAGAGAAAGAAGCTTTCTGAGAAACTTCTTTGTGTTCTGTGAAATCATCTCACAGAGTTACAGCTTTCTGCTCAAGAAGCCTTTCGCTAAGATAGTTCTTGTGGAATTGGCAAAGGGATATTTGGAAGCCCATAGAGGCCTATGGTGAAAAAGGAAATATCCTCAGATGAAATCGAGAAAGAAGCTTTCTGAGAAACTGCTCTGTGATGTGTGACTTCCACTCACAGAGTTACATCTGTATATCGTGGATCTCTTTGCTAGCCTTATTTCTGTGGAATCTGAGAACAGATACTTCGGATCCCTTTGAAGAGTATAGGGCGAAAAGAAATATCCTCCGATAACAAAGAGAAAGAAGCTTTCTGAGAAACTTCTTTGTGTTCTGTGAAATGATCTCACAGAGTTACAGCTTTCCCCCCTTTCGCTAAGACAGTTCTTGTGGAATTGGCAAAGTGATATTTGGAAGCCCATACAGGGCTATGGTGAAAAAGGAAATATCCTCAGATGAAATCTGGAAAGAAGCTTTCTGAGAAACTGCTCTGTGATGTGTGACTTCCACTCACAGAGTTACATCTATATTTCGTGGATCTCTTTGCTAGCCGTATTTCTGTGGAATCTGAGAACAGATATTTAGGATCCCTTTGAAGAGTATAGGGCGAAAGGAAATATCCTCCGATAACAAAGAGAAAGAAGCCTTCTGAGAAACTTCTTTGTGTTCTGTGAAATCATCACACAGAGTTACAGCTTTCCCCTCAAGAAGCGTTTCGCTAAGACAGTTCTTGTGGAATTGGCAAAGTGATATTTGGAAGCCCGTAGAGGCCTATGGTGAAAAAGGAAATATCCTCAGATGAAATCTGGAAAGAAGCTTTCTGAGAAACTGCTCTGTGATGTGTGACTTCCACTCAAAGAGTTACATCTGTATTTCGTGGATCTCTTTGCTAGCCTTCTTTCTGTGGAATCTGAGAACAGATATTTCGGATCCCTTTGAAGACTATAGGGCTAAAGGAAATATCCTCCGGTAACAAAGGGAAAGAAGCTTTCTGAGAAACTTTTTTGTGTTCTGTGAAAACATCTCACAGAGTTACATCTTTCCCCTCAAGAAGCCTTTCGCTAAGACAGTTCTTGTGAAATTCGCAAAGAGATATTTGGAAGCCCATAGAGGGCTATGGTGAAAAAGGAAATATCCTCAGATGAAATCTGGAAAGAAGCTTTCTGAGAAACTGCTTAGTGTTCTGTTAATTCATCTCACAGCGTTACATCTGTATTTCGTGGATCTCTTTGCTGGCCTTATTTCTGTGGAATCTGAGAACAGATATTTCGGATCCCTTTGAAGACTATAGGGACAAAGGAAATATCCTCCGATAACAAAGAGAAAGAAGCTTTCTGAGAAACTTCTTTGTGTTCTGTGTAATCATCTCACAGAGTTACAGCTTTCCCCCCTTTCGCTAAGACAGTTCTTGTGGAATTGGCAAAGTGATATTTGGAAGCCCCTAGAGGGCTATGGTGAAAAAGGAAATATCCTCAGATGAAATCTGGAAAGAAGCTTTCTGAGAAACTGCTCTGTGATGTGTGACTTCCACTCACAGAGTTACATCTGTATTTCGTGGATCTCTTTGCTACCCTTATCTGTGGAATCTGAGAACAGATATTTCGGATCCCTTTGAAGACTATAGGGCCAAAGGAAATATCCTCCCATAACAAAGAGAAAGAAGCTTTCTGAAAAACTTCTTTGTGTTCTGTGAAATCATCTCACAGAGTTACAGCTTTCCCCTCAAGAAGCCTTTCGCTAAGACAGTTCTTCTGGAATTGGCAAAGTGATATTTGGAAGCCCATAGAGGGCAATGGTGAAAAAGGAAATATCCTCACATGAAATCTGGAAAGAAGCTTTCTGACAAACTGCTCTGTGATATGTGACTTCCACTCACAGAGTTAAATCTGTATTTCGTGGATCTCTTTGCTAGTCTTATTTCTGTGGAATATCAGAACAGATATTTCATATCCCTTTGAAGACTATAGGGCCAAAGGAAATATCCTCCGATAACAAAGAGAAAGAAGGTTTCTGAGAAACTTATTTGTGTTCTGTGAAATCATCTCACAGAGTTACAGCTTTCCCCTCAAGAAGATGTTGGCTAAGACAGTTCTTGTGGAATTGGCAAAGTGATATTTGGAAGCCCATAGAGGGCTATGGTGAAAAAGGAAATATCCTCAGATGAAATCTGGAAAGAAGCTTTCTGAGAAACTGCTCTGTGATGTGTGACTTCCACTCATAGAGTTACATCTGTATTTCGTGGATGTCTTTGCTAGCCTTATTTCTGTGGAATCTGAGAACAGATATTTCGGATCCCTTTGAAGACTATAGGGCCAAAGGAAATATCCTCCGATAACAAAGAGAAAGAAGCTTTCTGAGAAACTTCTTTGTGTTCTGTGAAATCATCTCACAGAGTTACAGCTTTCCCCTCAAGAAGCCTTTCGCTAAGACAGTTCTTGTGGAATTGGCAAAGGGATATTTGGGAGCCCTTAGAGGCCTATGGTGAAAAGGAAATATCCTCAGATGAAATCTGGAAAGAAGCTTTCTGAGAAACTGCTTAGTGTTCTGTAAATTCATCTCACAGAGCTACATCTGTATTTCGTGGATCTCTTTCCTAGCCTTCTTTCTGTGGAATCTGAGAACAGATATTTCGGATCCCTTTGAAGACTATAGGGTCAAAGGAAATATCCTCCGATAACAAAGAGAAAGAAGCTTTCTGAGAAACTTCTTTGTGTTCTGTGAAATCATCTCACAGAGTTACAGCTTTCTGCTCAAGAAGCCTTTCGCTAAGATAGTTCTTGTGGAATTGGCAAAGGGATATTTGGAAGCCCATAGAGGCCTATGGTGAAAAAGGAAATATCCTCAGATGAAATCGAGAAAGAAGCTTTCTGAGAAACTGCTCTGTGATGTGTGACTTCCACTCACAGAGTTACATCTGTATATCGTGGATCTCTTTGCTAGCCTTATTTCTGTGGAATCTGAGAACAGATACTTCGGATCCCTTTGAAGATTATAGGGCGAAAAGAAATATCCTCCGATAACAAAGAGAAAGAAGCTTTCTGAGAAACTTCTTTGTGTTCTGTGAAATGATCTCACAGAGTTACAGCTTTCCCCCCTTTCGCTAAGACAGTTCTTGTGGAATTGGCAAAGTGATATTTGGAAGCCCATAGAGGGCTAAGGTGAAAAAGGAAATATCCTCAGATGAAATCTGGAAAGAAGCTTTCTGAGAAACTGCTCTGTGATGTGTGACTTCCACTCACAGAGTTACATCTGTATTTCGTGGATCTCTTTGCTAGCCTTATTTCTTTGGAATCTGAGAACAGATATTTCGGATCCCTTTGAAGACTATAGGACCAAAGGAAATATCCTCCGATAACAAAGAGAAAGAAGCTTTCTGAGAAACTTCTTTGTGTTCTGTGAAATCATCTCACAGAGTTACAGCTTTCCCCTCAAGAAGCCTTTCGCTAAGACAGTTCTTCTGGAATTGGCAAAGTGATATTTGGAAGCCCATAGAGGGCAATGGTGAAAAAGGAAATATCCTCAGATGAAATCTGGAAAGAAGCTTTCTGAGAAACTGCTCTGTGATATGTGACTTCCACTCACAGAGTTAAATCTGTATTTCGTGGATCTCTTTGCTAGTCGTATTTCTGTGGAATATCAGAACAGATATTTCATATCCCTTGGAAGACTATAGGGCCAAAGGAAATATCCTCCGATACCAAAGAGAAAGAATGTTTCTGAGAAACTTCTTTGTGTTCTGTGAAATCATCTCACAGAGTTACAGCTTTCCCCTCAAGAAGATGTTGGCTAAGACAGTTCTTGTGGAATTGGCAAAGTGATATTTGGAAGCCCATAGAGGGCTATGGTGAAAAAGGAAATATCCTCAGATGAAATCTGGAAAGAAGCTTTCTGAGAAACTGCTCTGTGATGTGTGACTTCCACTCATAGAGTTACATCTGTATTTCGTAGATCTCTTTGCTAGCTTTATTTCTGTGGAATCTGAGAACAGATATTTCGGATCCCTTTGAAGACTGTAGGGCCAAAGAAAATATCCTCCGGTAACAAAGGGAAAGAAGCTTTCTGAGAAACTTCTTTGTGTTCTGTGAAATCATCTCACAGAGTTACAGCTTTCCCCTCAAGAAGCCTTGCGCTAAGACAGTTCTTGTGAAATTGGCAAAGAGATATTTGGAAGCCCTTAGAGGGCTATGGTGAAAAAGGAAATATCCTCAGATGAAATCTGGAAAGAAGCTTTCTGAGAAACTGCTCTGTGATGTGTGACTTCCACTCACAGAGTTACATCTGCATTTCGTGCATCTCTTTGCTAGCCTTATTTCTGTGGAATCTGAGAACAGATATTTCGGATCCCTTTGAAGACTATAGGACAAAAGGGAATATCCTCCGATAACAAAGAGAAAGAAGCTTTCTGAGAAACTTCCTTGTGTTCTGTGAAATCATCTCACAGAGTTACAGCTTTCCCCTCAAGAAGCCTTTCGCTAACACAGTTCTTGTGGAATTGGCAAAGTGATATTTGGAAGCCCATAGAGGGCTATGGTGAAAAAGGAAATATCCTCAGATGAAATCTGGAAAGAAGCTTTCTGAGAAACTGCTTAGTGTTCTGTTAATTCATCTCACAGAGTTACATCTGTATTTCGTGGTTCTCTTTCCTAGCCTTATTTCTGTGGAATCTGAGAACAGATATTTCGGATCCCTTTGAAGACTATAGGACCAAAGGAAATATCCTCCGATAACAAAGAGAAAGAAGCTTTCTGAGAAACTTCTTTGTGTTCTGTGAAATCATCTCACAGAGTTACAGCTTTCCGTTCAAGAAGCCTTTCGCTAAGACAGTTCTTGTGGAATTGGCAAAGTGATATTTGGAAGCCCATTGAGGGCTATGGTGAAAAAGGAAATATCCTCAGATGAAATCTGGAAAGAAGCTTTCTGAAAAACTGCTCTGTGATGTGTGACTTCCACTCACAGAGTTACATCTGAATTTCGTGGATCTCTTTGCTAGCCTTATTTCTGTGGAATCTGAAAAGAGATATTTCGTATCCCTTTGAAGACTATAGTGCCAAAGGAAATATCCTCCGATAACAAAGAGAAACAAGCTTTCTGAGAAACTTCTTTGGGTACTGTGAAATCATCTCACAGAGTGACAGCTTTCCAATCAAGAAGCCTTTCGCTAAGACAGTTCTTGTGGAATTGGCAAAGTGATATTTGGAAGCCCATAGAGGGCTATGGTGAAAAAGGAAATATCCTCAGATGAAATCTGGAAAGAAGCTTTCTGAGAAACTGCTTAGTGTTCTGTTAATTCATCTCACAGAGTTACATCTGTATTTCGTGGTTCTCTTTCCTAGCCTTATTTCTGTGGAATTTGAGAACAGATATTTCAGATCCCTTTGAAGACTATAGGACCAAAGGAAATATCCTCCGATAACAAAGAGAAAGAAGCTTTCTGAGAAACTTCTTTGTGTTCTGTGAAATCATCTTACAGAGTTACAGCTTTCCCCTCAAGAAGCCTTTCGCTAAGACAGTTCTTGTGGAATTGGCAAAGTGATATTTGGAAGCAGATAGAGGGCTACGGTGAAAAAGGAAATATCCTCAGATGAAATCTGGAAAGAAGCTTTCTGAGAAACTGCTCTGTGATGTGTGACTTCCACTCACAGAGTTACATCTGTATTTCGTGGTTCTCTTTGCTAGCCTTATTTCTGTGGAATCTGAAAACAGATATTTCGGATCCCTTTTAAAACTTTAGGGCCAAAGGAAATATCCTCCGATAACAAAGAGAAAGAAGCTTTCTGAGAAACTTCTTTGTGTTCTGTGAAATCATCTCACAGAGTTACAGCTTTCACCTCAAGAAGCCTTTTGCTAAGACAGTTCTTGTGGAATTGGCAAAGGGTTATTTGGGAGCCCCTAGAGCCCTATGGTGAAAAAGGAAATATCCTCAGATGAAATCTGGAAAGAAGCTTTCTGAGAAACTGCTTAGTGTTCTGTTAGTTCATCTCACAGAGTTACATCTGTATTTCGTGGATCTCTTTGCTAGCCTTATTTCTGTGGAATCTGAGAACAGATATATCGGATCCCTTTGAAGACTATAGGACCAAAGGAAATATCCTCCTTTAACAAAGAGAAAGAAGCTTTCTGAGAAACTTCTTTGTGTTCTGTGAAATCATCTCACAGAGTTACAGCTTTCCCCTCAAGAAGCCTTTCGCTAAGACAGTTCTTGTGGAATTGGCAAAGTGATATTTGGAAGCCCATAGAGGGCCATGGTGAAAAAGGAAATATCCTCAGATGAAATCTGGAAAGAAGCTTTCTGAGAAACTGCTTAGTGTTCTGTTAATTCATCTCACAGAGTTACATCTGTATTTCGTGGATCTTTTTGCTAGCCTTATTTCTGTGGAATCTGAAAACAGATATTTCGTATCCGTTTGAAGACTATAGGGCCAAAGGAAATATCCTCCGATAACAAAGAGAAAGAAGCTTTCTGAGAAACTTCTTTGTGTTCTGTGAAATCATCTCACAGAGTGACAGCTTTCCCCTCAAGAAGCCTTTCGCTAAGATAGTTCTTGTGGAACTGGCAAAGTGATATTTGGAAGCCCTTAGAGGGCTATGGTGAAAAAGGAAATATCCTCAGATGAAATCTGGAAAGAAGCTTTCTGAGAAACTGCTTAGTGTTCTGTTAATTCATCTCACAGAGTTTTATCAGTATTTCGTGGATCTCTTTGCTAGCCTTATTTCTGTGGAATCTGAGAACAGATAATTCGGATCACTTTGAAGACTCTAGGGCCAAAGGAAATATCCTCCGATAACAAAAAGAAAGATGCTTTCTGAGAAACTTCCTTGTGTTCTGTGAAATCATCTCACAGAGTTACAGCTTTCCCCTCAAGAAGCCTTTCGCTAACACAGTTCTTGTGGAATTGGCAAAGTGATATTAGGAAGCCCATAGAGGGCTATGGTGAAAAAGGAAATATCCTCAGATGAAATCTGGAAAGAAGCTTTCAGAGAAACTGCTTAGTGTTCTGTTAATTCATCTCACAGAGTTACATCTGTATTTCGTGGTTCTCTTTCCTAGCCTTATTTCTGTGGAATCTGAGAACAGATATTTCGGATCCCTTTGAAGACTATAGGACCAAAGGAAATATCCTCCGATAACAAAGAGAAAGAAGCTTTCTGAGAAACTTCTTTGTGTTCTGTGAAATCATCTCACAGAGTTACAGCTTTCTCCTCAAGAAGCCTTTCGCTAACACAGTTCTTGTGGAATTGGCAAAGTGATATTTGGAAGCCCATAGAGGGCTATGGTGAAAAAGGAAATATCCTCAGATGAAATCTGGAAAGAAGCTTTCTGAGAAACTGCTCTGTGATGTGAGACTTCCACTCACAGAGTTACATCTGTATTTCGTGGTTCTCTTTGCTAGCCTTATTTCTGTGGAATCTGAGAACAGATATTTCGGATCCCTTTGAAGACTATAGGACCAAAGGAAATATCCTCCGATAACAAAGAGAAAGAAGCTTTCTGAGAAACTTCTTTGTGTTCTGTGAAATCATCTCACAGAGTTACAGCTTTCCCCTCAAGAAGCCATTCGCTAAGACAGTTCTTGTGGAATTGGCAAAGGGATATTTGGAAGCCCATAGAGGGCTATGGTGAAAAAGGAAATATCCTCAGATGAAATCTGGAAAGAAGCTTTCTGAGAAACTGCTTAGTGTTCTGTTAATTCATCTCACAGAGTAACATCTGAATTTCGTGGATCTCTTTGCTAGCCTTATTTCTGTGGAATCTGAAAACAGATATTTCGTATCCCTTTGAAGACTATAGTGCCAAAGGAAATATCCTCCGATAACAAAGAGAAACAAGCTTTCTGAGAAACTTCTTTGGGTACTGTGAAATCATCTCACAGAATGACAGCTTTCCCCTCAAGAAGCCTTTCGCTAAGACAGTTCTTGTGGAATTGGCAAAGTGATATTTGGAAGCCCATAGTGGGCTATGGTGAAAAAGGAAATATCCTCAGATGAAATCTGGAAAGAAGCTTTCTGAGAAACTGCTTAGTGTTCTGTTAATTCATCTCACAGAGTTACATCTGTATTTCGTGGTTCTCTTTCCTAGCCTTATTTCTGTAGAATTTGAGAACAGATATTTCAGATCCCTTTGAAGACTATAGGACCAAAGGAAATATCCTCCGATAACAAAGAGAAAGAAGCTTTCTGAGAAACTTCTTTGTGTTCTGTGAAATCAGCTCACAGAGTTACAGCTTTCCCCTCAAGAAGCCTTTCGCTAAGACAGTTCTTGTGGAATTGGCAAAGTGATATTTGGAAGCCCATAGAGGGCTACGGTGAAAAAGGAAATATCCTCAGATGAAATCTGGAAAGAAGCTTTCTGAGAAACTGCTCTGTGATGTGTGACTTCCACTCACAGAGTTACATCTGTATTTCGTGGTTCTCTTCGCTAGCCTTATTTCTGTGGAATCTGAGAACAGATATTTCGGATCCCTTTGAAGACTATAGGGCCAAAGGAAATATCCTCCGATAACAAAGAGAAAGAAGCTTTCTGAGAAACTACTTTGTGTTCTGTGAAATCATCTCACAGAGTTACAGCTTTCCCCTCAAGAAGTCATTCGCTAAGACAGTTCTTGTGGAATTGGCAAAGGGATATTTGGAAGCCCATAGAGGGCTATGGTGAAAAAGGAAATATCCTCAGATGAAATCTGGAAAGAAGCTTTCTGAGAAACTGCTTAGTGTTCTGTTAATTCATCTCACAGAGTAACATCTGAATTTCGTGGATCTCTTTGCTAGCCTTATTTCTGTGGAATCTGAAAACAGATATTTCGTATCCCTTTGAAGACTATAGTGCCAAAGGAAATATCCTCCGATAACAAAGAGAAACAAGCTTTCTGAGAAACTTCTTTGGGTACTGTGAAATCATCTCACAGAGTGACAGTTTTCCCCTCTAGAAGCCTTTCGCTAAGACAGTTCTTGTGGAATTGGCAAAGTGATATTTGGAAGCCCATAGTGGGCTATGGTGAAAAAGGAAATATCCTCAGATGAAATCTGGAAAGAAGCTTTCTGAGAAACTGCTTAGTGTTCTGTTAATTCATCTCACAGAGTTACATCTGTATTTCGTGGTTCTCTTTCCTAGCCTTATTTCTGTGGAATTTGAGAACAGATATTTCAGATCCCTTTGAAGACTATAGGACCAAAGGAAATATCCTCCGATAACAAAGAGAAAGAAGCTTTCTGAGAAACTTCTTTGTGTTCTGTGAAATCAGCTCACAGAGTTACAGCTTTCCCCTCAAGAAGCCTTTCGCTAAGACAGTTCTTGTGGAATTGGCAAAGTGATATTTGGAAGCCCATAGAGGGCTACGGTGAAAAAGGAAATATCCTCAGAAGAAATCTGGAAAGAAGCTTTCTGAGAAACTGCTCTGTGATGTGTGACTTCCACTCACAGAGTTACATCTGTATTTCGTGGTTCTCTTTGCTAGCCTTATTTCTGTGGAATCTGAGAACAGATATTTCGGATCCCTTTTAAAACTATAGGGCCAAAGGAAATATCCTCCGATAACAAAGAGAAAGAAGCTTTCTGAGAAACTTCTTTGTGTTCTGTGAAATCATCTCACAGAGTTACAGCTTTCACCTCAAGAAGCCTTTTGCTAAGACAGTTCTTGTGGAATTGGCAAAGGGTTATTTGGGAGCCCCTAGAGCCCTATGGTGAAAAAGGAAATATCCTCAGATGAAATCTGGAAAGAAGCTTTCTGAGAAACTGCTTAGTGTTCTGTTAGTTCATCTCACAGAGTTACATCTGCATTTCGTGGATCTCTTTGCTAGCCTTATTTCTGTGGAATCTGAGAACAGATATTTCGGATCCCTTTGAAGACTATAGGACCAAAGGAAATATCCTCCTTTAACAAAGAGAAAGAAGCTTTCTGAGAAACTTCTTTGTGTTCTGTGAAATCATCTCACAGAGTTACAGCTTTCCCCTCAAGAAGCCTTTCGCTAAGACAGTTCTTGTGGAATTGGCAAAGTGATATTTGGAAGCCCATAGAGGGCTATGGTGAAAAAGGAAATATCCTCAGATGAAATCTGGAAAGAAGCTTTCTGAGAAACTGCTTAGTGTTCTGTTAATTCATCTCACAGAGTTACATCTGTATTTCGTGGATCTTTTTGCTAGCCTTATTTCTGTGGAATCTGAAAACAGATATTTCGTATCCGTTTGAAGACTATAGGGCCAAAGGAAATATCCTCCGATAACAAAGAGAAAGAAGCTTTCTGAGAAACTTCTTTGTGTTCTGTGAAATCATCTCACAGAGTGACAGCTTTCCCCTCAAGAAGCCTTTCGCTAAGATAGTTCTTGTGGAACTGGCAAAGTGATATTTGGAAGCCCTTAGAGGGCTATGGTGAAAAAGGAAATATCCTCAGATGAAATCTGGAAAGAAGCTTTCTGAGAAACTGCTTAGTGTTCTGTTAATTCATCTCACAGAGTTTTATCAGTATTTCGTGGATCTCTTTGCTAGCCTTATTTCTGTGGAATCTGAGAACAGATATTTCGGATCACTTTGAAGACTATAGGGCCAAAGGAAATATCCTCCGATAACAAAAAGAAAGATGCTTTCTGAGAAACTTCCTTGTGTTCTGTGAAATCATCTCACAGAGTTACAGCTTTCCCCTCAAGAAGCCTTTCGCTAACACAGTTCTTGTGGAATTGGCAAAGTGATATTTGGAAGCCCATAGAGGGCTATGGTGACAAAGGAAATATCCTCAGATGAAATCTAAAGAAGCTTTCAGAGAAACTGCTTAGTGTTCTGTTAATTCATCTCACAGAGTTACATCTGTATTTCGTGGTTCTCTTTCCTAGCCTTATTTCTGTGGAATCTGAGAACAGATATTTCGGATCCCTTTGAAGACTATAGGACCAAAGGAAATATCCTCCGATAACAAAGAGAAAGAAGCTTTCTGAGAAACTTCTTTGTGTTCTGTGAAATCATCTCACAGAGTTACAGCTTTCCCCTCAAGAAGCCTTTCGCTAACACAGTTCTTGTGGAATTGGCAAAGTGATATTTGGAAGCCCATAGAGGGCTATGGTGAAAAAGGAAATATCCTCAGATGAAATCTGGAAAGAAGCTTTCTGAGAAACTGCTCTGTGATGTGAGACTTCCACTCACAGAGTTACATCTGTATTTCGTGGTTCTCTTTGCTAGCCTTATTTCTGTGGAATCTGAGAACAGATATTTCGGATCCCTTTGAAGACTATAGGACCAAAGGAAATATCCTCCGATAACAAAGAGAAAGAAGCTTTCTGAGAAACTTCTTTGTGTTCTGTGAAATCATCTCACAGAGTTACAGCTTTCCCCTCAAGAAGCCTTTGGCTACGACAGTTCTTGTGGAATTTGCAAAGTGATATTTGGAAGCCCATAGAGGGCTATGGTGAAAAAGGAAATACCCTCAGATGAAATCTGGAAAGAAGCTTTCTGAGAAACTGCTCTGTGATGTGTGACTTCCACTCACAGAGTTACATCTGTATTTCGTGGATCTCTTTGCTAGCCTTATTTCTGTGGAATCTGAAAACAGATATTTCGTATCCGTTTGAAGACTATAGGGCCAAAGGAAATATCCTCCGATAACAAAGAGAAAGAAGCTTTCTGAGAAACTTCTTTGTGTTCTGTGAAATCATCTCACAGAGTGACAGCTTTCCCCTCAAGAAGCCTGTCGCTAAGACAGTTCTTGTGGAATTGGCAAAGTGATATTTGGAAGCCCTTAGAGGGCTATGGTGAAAAAGGAAATATCCTCAGATGAAATCTGGAAAGAAGCTTTCTGAGAAACTGCTTAGTGTTCTGTTAATTCATCTCACAGAGTTTTATCAGTATTTCGTGGATCTCTTTGCTAGCCTTATTTCTGTGGAATCTGAGAACAGATATTTCGGATCACTTTGAAGACTATAGGGCCAAAGGAAATATCCTCCGATAACAAAAAGAAAGATGCTTTCTGAGAAACTTCCTTGTGTTCTGTGAAATCATCTCACAGAGTTACAGCTTTCCCCTCAAGAAGCCTTTCGCTAACACAGTTCTTGTGGAATTGGCAAAGTGATATTTGGAAGCCCATAGAGGGCTATGGTGAAAAAGGAAATATCCTCAGATGAAATCTGGAAAGAAGCTTTCAGAGAAACTGCTTAGTGTTCTGTTAATTCATCTCACAGAGTTACATCTGTATTTCGTGGTTCTCTTTCCTAGCCTTATTTCTGTGGAATCTGAGAACAGATATTTCGGATCCCTTTGAAGACTATAGGACCAAAGGAAATATCCTCCGATAACAAAGAGAAAGAAGCTTTCTGAGAAACTTCTTTTTGTTCTGTGAAATCATCTCACAGAGTTACAGCTTTCCCCTCAAGAAGCCTTTCGCTAAGACAGTTCTTGTGGAATTGGCAAAGTGATATTTGGAAGCCCATAGAGGGCTATGGTGAAAAATGAAATATCCTCAGATGAAATCTGGAAAGAAGCTTTCTGAGAAACTGCTCTGTGATGTGAGACTTCCACTCACAGAGTTACATCTGTATTTCGTGGTTCTCTTTGCTAGCCTTATTTCTGTGGAATCTGAGAACAGATATTTCGGATCCCTTTGAAGACTATAGGACCAAAGGAAATATCCTCCGATAACAAAGAGAAAGAAGCTTTCTGAGAAACTTCTTTGTGTTCTGTGAAATCATCTCACAGAGTTACAGCTTTCCCCTCAAGAAGCCTTTGGCTACGACAGTTCTTGTGGAAAATGCAAAGTGATATTTGGAAGCCCATAGAGGGCTATGGTGAAAAAGGAAATACCCTCAGATGAAATCTGGAAAGAAGCTTTCTGAGAAACTGCTCTGTGATGTGTGACTTCCACTCACAGAGTTACATCTGTATTTCGTGGATCTCTTTGCTAGCCTTATTTCTGTGGAATCTGAGAACAGATATTTCGGATCCCTTTGAAGACTATAGGGCCAAAGGAAATATCCTCCGATAACAAAGGGAAAGAAGCTTTCTGAGAAACTTCTTTGTGTTCTGTGAAATCATCTCACAGAGTTACATCTTTCCCCTCAAGAAGCCTTTCGCTAAGACAGTTGTTGTGAAATTGTCAAAGAGATATTTGGAAGCCCATAGACGGCTACGGTGAAAAAGGAAATATCCTCAGATGAAATCTGGAAAGAAGCTTTCTGAGAAACTGCTCTGTGATGTGTGACTTCCACTCACAGAGTTAAATCTGTATTTCGTGGATCTCTTTGCTAGTCTTATTTCTGTGGAGTCTGAGAACAGATATTTCGGATCCCTTAGAAGACTATAGGGCCAAAAAAATATCCTCCGATAACAAAGAGAAAGAAGGTTTCTGAGAAACTTCTTTGTGTTCTGTGAAATCATCTCACAGAGTTACAGCTTTTCCCTCAAGAAGCCTTTGGCTACGACAGTTCTTGTGGAATTGGCAAAGTGATATTTGGAAGCCCATAGAGGGCTATGGTGAAAAAGGAAATACCCTCAGATGAAATCTGGAAAGAAGCTTTCTGAGAAACTGCTCTGTGATGTGTTACTTCCACTCAAAGAGTTACATCTGTATTTCGTGGATCTCTTTGCTAGCCTTATTTCTGTGGAATCTGAGAACAGATATTTCGGGTCCCTTTGAAGACTATAGGGCCAAAGGAAATATCCTCCGATAACAAAGAGAAAGAAGCTTTCTGAGAAACTACTTTGTGTTCTGTGAAATCATCTCACAGAGTTACAGCTTTCCCCTCAAGAAGCCATTCGCTAAGACAGTTCTTGTGGAATTGGCAAAGGGATATTTGGAAGCCCATAGAGGCCTATGGTGAAAAAGGAAATATCCTCAGATGAAATCTGGAAAGAAGCTTTCTGAGAAACTGCTTAGTGTTCTGTTAATTCATCTCACAGAGTAACATCTGAATTTCGTGGATCTCTTTGCTAGCCTTATTTCTGTGGAATCTGAAAACAGATATTTCGTATCCCTTTGAAGACTATAGTGCCAAAGGAAATATCCTCCGATAACAAAGAGAAACAAGCTTTCTGAGAAACTTCTTTGGGTACTGTGAAATCATCTCACAGAGTGACAGCTTTCCCCTCAAGAAGCCTTTGGCTACGACAGTTCTTGTGGAATTTGCAAAGTGATATTTGGAAGCCCATAGAGGGCTATGGTGAAAAAGGAAATACCCTCAGATGAAATCTGGAAAGAAGCTTTCTGAGAAACTGCTCTGTGATGTGTGACTTCCACTCACAGAGTTACATCTGTATTTCGTGGATCTCTTTGCTAGCCTTATTTCTGTGGAATCTGAAAACAGATATTTCGTATCCGTTTGAAGACTATAGGGCCAAAGGAAATATCCTCCGATAACAAAGAGAAAGAAGCTTTCTGAGAAACTTCTTTGTGTTCTGTGAAATCATCTCACAGAGTGACAGCTTTCCCCTCAAGAAGCCTGTCGCTAAGACAGTTCTTGTGGAATTGGCAAAGTGATATTTGGAAGCCCTTAGAGGGCTATGGTGAAAAAGGAAATATCCTCAGATGAAATCTGGAAAGAAGCTTTCTGAGAAACTGCTTAGTGTTCTGTTAATTCATCTCACAGAGTTTTATCAGTATTTCGTGGATCTCTTTGCTAGCCTTATTTCTGTGGAATCTGAGAACAGATATTTCGGATCACTTTGAAGACTATAGGGCCAAAGGAAATATCCTCCGATAACAAAAAGAAAGATGCTTTCTGAGAAACTTCCTTGTGTTCTGTGAAATCATCTCACAGAGTTACAGCTTTCCCCTCAAGAAGCCTTTCGCTAACACAGTTCTTGTGGAATTGGCAAAGTGATATTTGGAAGCCCATAGAGGGCTATGGTGAAAAAGGAAATATCCTCAGATGAAATCTGGAAAGAAGCTTTCAGAGAAACTGCTTAGTGTTCTGTTAATTCATCTCACAGAGTTACATCTGTATTTCGTGGTTCTCTTTCCTAGCCTTATTTCTGTGGAATCTGAGAACAGATATTTCGGATCCCTTTGAAGACTATAGGACCAAAGGAAATATCCTCCGATAACAAAGAGAAAGAAGCTTTCTGAGAAACTTCTTTTTGTTCTGTGAAATCATCTCACAGAGTTACAGCTTTCCCCTCAAGAAGCCTTTCGCTAAGACAGTTCTTGTGGAATTGGCAAAGTGATATTTGGAAGCCCATAGAGGGCTATGGTGAAAAATGAAATATCCTCAGATGAAATCTGGAAAGAAGCTTTCTGAGAAACTGCTCTGTGATGTGAGACTTCCACTCACAGAGTTACATCTGTATTTCGTGGTTCTCTTTGCTAGCCTTATTTCTGTGGAATCTGAGAACAGATATTTCGGATCCCTTTGAAGACTATAGGACCAAAGGAAATATCCTCCGATAACAAAGAGAAAGAAGCTTTCTGAGAAACTTCTTTGTGTTCTGTGAAATCATCTCACAGAGTTACAGCTTTCCCCTCAAGAAGCCTTTGGCTACGACAGTTCTTGTGGAAAATGCAAAGTGATATTTGGAAGCCCATAGAGGGCTATGGTGAAAAAGGAAATACCCTCAGATGAAATCTGGAAAGAAGCTTTCTGAGAAACTGCTCTGTGATGTGTGACTTCCACTCACAGAGTTACATCTGTATTTCGTGGATCTCTTTGCTAGCCTTATTTCTGTGGAATCTGAGAACAGATATTTCGGATCCCTTTGAAGACTATAGGGCCAAAGGAAATATCCTCCGATAACAAAGGGAAAGAAGCTTTCTGAGAAACTTCTTTGTGTTCTGTGAAATCATCTCACAGAGTTACATCTTTCCCCTCAAGAAGCCTTTCGCTAAGACAGTTGTTGTGAAATTGTCAAAGAGATATTTGGAAGCCCATAGACGGCTACGGTGAAAAAGGAAATATCCTCAGATGAAATCTGGAAAGAAGCTTTCTGAGAAACTGCTCTGTGATGTGTGACTTCCACTCACAGAGTTAAATCTGTATTTCGTGGATCTCTTTGCTAGTCTTATTTCTGTGGAGTCTGAGAACAGATATTTCGGATCCCTTAGAAGACTATAGGGCCAAAAAAATATCCTCCGATAACAAAGAGAAAGAAGGTTTCTGAGAAACTTCTTTGTGTTCTGTGAAATCATCTCACAGAGTTACAGCTTTTCCCTCAAGAAGCCTTTGGCTACGACAGTTCTTGTGGAATTGGCAAAGTGATATTTGGAAGCCCATAGAGGGCTATGGTGAAAAAGGAAATACCCTCAGATGAAATCTGGAAAGAAGCTTTCTGAGAAACTGCTCTGTGATGTGTTACTTCCACTCAAAGAGTTACATCTGTATTTCGTGGATCTCTTTGCTAGCCTTATTTCTGTGGAATCTGAGAACAGATATTTCGGGTCCCTTTGAAGACTATAGGGCCAAAGGAAATATCCTCCGATAACAAAGAGAAAGAAGCTTTCTGAGAAACTACTTTGTGTTCTGTGAAATCATCTCACAGAGTTACAGCTTTCCCCTCAAGAAGCCATTCGCTAAGACAGTTCTTGTGGAATTGGCAAAGGGATATTTGGAAGCCCATAGAGGCCTATGGTGAAAAAGGAAATATCCTCAGATGAAATCTGGAAAGAAGCTTTCTGAGAAACTGCTTAGTGTTCTGTTAATTCATCTCACAGAGTAACATCTGAATTTCGTGGATCTCTTTGCTAGCCTTATTTCTGTGGAATCTGAAAACAGATATTTCGTATCCCTTTGAAGACTATAGTGCCAAAGGAAATATCCTCCGATAACAAAGAGAAACAAGCTTTCTGAGAAACTTCTTTGGGTACTGTGAAATCATCTCACAGAGTGACAGCTTTCCCCTCAAGAAGCCTTTCGCTAAGACAGTTCTTGTGGAATTGGCAAAGTGATATTTGGAAGCCCATAGTGGGCTATGGTGAAAAAGGAAATATCCTCAGATGAAATCTGGAAAGAAGCTTTCTGAGAAACTGCTCTGTGATGTGTGACTTCCACTCACAGAGTTACATCTGTATTTCGTGGATCTCTTTGCTAGCCTTATTTCTGTGGAATCTGAAAACAGATATTTCGTATCCGTTTGAAGACTATAGGGCCAAAGGAAATATCCTCCGATAACAAAGAGAAAGAAGCTTTCTGAGAAACTTCTTTGTGTTCTGTGAAATCATCTCACAGAGTGACAGCTTTCCCCTCAAGAAGCCTGTCGCTAAGACAGTTCTTGTGGAATTGGCAAAGTGATATTTGGAAGCCCTTAGAGGGCTATGGTGAAAAAGGAAATATCCTCAGATGAAATCTGGAAAGAAGCTTTCTGAGAAACTGCTTAGTGTTCTGTTAATTCATCTCACAGAGTTTTATCAGTATTTCGTGGATCTCTTTGCTAGCCTTATTTCTGTGGAATCTGAGAACAGATATTTCGGATCACTTTGAAGACTATAGGGCCAAAGGAAATATCCTCCGATAACAAAAAGAAAGATGCTTTCTGAGAAACTTCCTTGTGTTCTGTGAAATCATCTCACAGAGTTACAGCTTTCCCCTCAAGAAGCCTTTCGCTAACACAGTTCTTGTGGAATTGGCAAAGTGATATTTGGAAGCCCATAGAGGGCTATGGTGAAAAAGGAAATATCCTCAGATGAAATCTGGAAAGAAGCTTTCAGAGAAACTGCTTAGTGTTCTGTTAATTCATCTCACAGAGTTACATCTGTATTTCGTGGTTCTCTTTCCTAGCCTTATTTCTGTGGAATCTGAGAACAGATATTTCGGATCCCTTTGAAGACTATAGGACCAAAGGAAATATCCTCCGATAACAAAGAGAAAGAAGCTTTCTGAGAAACTTCTTTGTGTTCTGTGAAATCATCTCACAGAGTTACAGCTTTCCCCTCAAGAAGCCTTTCGCTAAGACAGTTCTTGTGGAATTGGCAAAGTGATATTTGGAAGCCCATAGAGGGCTATGGTGAAAAATGAAATATCCTCAGATGAAATCTGGAAAGAAGCTTTCTGAGAAACTGCTCTGTGATGTGAGACTTCCACTCACAGAGTTACATCTGTATTTCGTGGTTCTCTTTGCTAGCCTTATTTCTGTGGAATCTGAGAACAGATATTTCGGATCCCTTTGAAGACTATAGGACCAAAGGAAATATCCTCCGATAACAAAGAGAAAGAAGCTTTCTGAGAAACTTCTTTGTGTTCTGTGAAATCATCTCACAGAGTTACAGCTTTCCCCTCAAGAAGCCTTTGGCTACGACAGTTCTTGTGGAAAATGCAAAGTGATATTTGGAAGCCCATAGAGGGCTATGGTGAAAAAGGAAATACCCTCAGATGAAATCTGGAAAGAAGCTTTCTGAGAAACTGCTCTGTGATGTGTGACTTCCACTCACAGAGTTACATCTGTATTTCGTGGATCTCTTTGCTAGCCTTATTTCTGTGGAATCTGAGAACAGATATTTCGGATCCCTTTGAAGACTATAGGGCCAAAGGAAATATCCTCCGATAACAAAGGGAAAGAAGCTTTCTGAGAAACTTCTTTGTGTTCTGTGAAATCATCTCACAGAGTTACATCTTTCCCCTCAAGAAGCCTTTCGCTAAGACAGTTGTTGTGAAATTGGCAAAGAGATATTTGGAAGCCCATAGACGGCTACGGTGAAAAAGGAAATATCCTCAGATGAAATCTGGAAAGAAGCTTTCTGAGAAACTGCTCTGTGATGTGTGACTTCCACTCACAGAGTTAAATCTGTATTTCGTGGATCTCTTTGCTAGTCTTATTTCTGTGGAGTCTGAGAACAGATATTTCGGATCCCTTAGAAGACTATAGGGCCAAAAAAATATCCTCCGATAACAAAGAGAAAGAAGGTTTCTGAGAAACTTCTTTGTGTTCTGTGAAATCATCTCACAGAGTTACAGCTTTTCCCTCAAGAAGCCTTTGGCTACGACAGTTCTTGTGGAATTGGCAAAGTGATATTTGGAAGCCCATAGAGGGCTATGGTGAAAAAGGAAATACCCTCAGATGAAATCTGGAAAGAAGCTTTCTGAGAAACTGCTCTGTGATGTGTTACTTCCACTCAAAGAGTTACATCTGTATTTCGTGGATCTCTTTGCTAGCCTTATTTCTGTGGAATCTGAGAACAGATATTTCGGGTCCCTTTGAAGACTATAGGGCCAAAGGAAATATCCTCCGATAACAAAGAGAAAGAAGCTTTCTGAGAAACTACTTTGTGTTCTGTGAAATCATCTCACAGAGTTACAGCTTTCCCCTCAAGAAGCCATTCGCTAAGACAGTTCTTGTGGAATTGGCAAAGGGATATTTGGAAGCCCATAGAGGCCTATGGTGAAAAAGGAAATATCCTCAGATGAAATCTGGAAAGAAGCTTTCTGAGAAACTGCTTAGTGTTCTGTTAATTCATCTCACAGAGTAACATCTGAATTTCGTGGATCTCTTTGCTAGCCTTATTTCTGTGGAATCTGAAAACAGATATTTCGTATCCCTTTGAAGACTATAGTGCCAAAGGAAATATCCTCCGATAACAAAGAGAAACAAGCTTTCTGAGAAACTTCTTTGGGTACTGTGAAATCATCTCACAGAGTGACAGCTTTCCCCTCAAGAAGCCTTTCGCTAAGACAGTTCTTGTGGAATTGGCAAAGTGATATTTGGAAGCCCATAGTGGGCTATGGTGAAAAAGGAAATATCCTCAGATGAAATCTGGAAAGAAGCTTTCTGAGAAACTGCTTAGTGTTCTGTTAATTCATCTCACAGAGTTACATCTGTATTTCGTGGTTCTCTTTCCTAGCCTTATTTCTGTGGAGTTTGAGAACAGATATTTCAGATCCCTTTGAAGACTATAGGACCAAAGGAAATATCCTCCGATAACAAAGAGAAAGAAGCTTTCTGAGAAACTTCTTTGTGTTCTGTGAAATCAGCTCACAGAGTTACAGCTTTCCCCTCAAGAAGCCTTTCGCTAAGACAGTTCTTGTGGAATTGGCAAAGTGATATTTGGAAGCCCATAGAGGGCTACGGTGAAAAAGGAAATATCCTCAGATGAAATCTGGAAAGAAGCTTTCTGAGAAACTGCTCTGTGATGTGTGACTTCCACTCACAGAGTTACATCTGTATTTCGTGGTTCTCTTTGCTAGCCTTATTTCTGTGGAATCTGAGAACAGATATTTCGGATCCCTTTTAAAACTATAGGGCCAAAGGAAATATCCTCCGATAACAAAGAGAAAGAAGCTTTCTGAGAAACTTCTTTGTGTTCTGTGAAATCATCTCACAGAGTTACAGCTTTCACCTCAAGAAGCCTTTTGCTAAGACAGTTCTTGTGGAATTGGCAAAGGGTTATTTGGGAGCCCCTAGAGCCCTATGGTGAAAAAGGAAATATCCTCAGATGAAATCTGGAAAGAAGCTTTCTGAGAAACTGCTTAGTGTTCTGTTAGTTCATCTCACAGAGTTACATCTGTATTTCGTGGATCTCTTTGCTAGCCTTATTTCTGTGGAATCTGAGAACAGATATTTCGGATCCGTTTGAAGACTATAGGGCCAAAGGAAATATCCTCCGATAACAAAAAGAAAGATGCTTTCTGAGAAACTTCCTTGTGTTCTGTGAAATCATCTCACAGAGTTACAGCTTTCCCCTCAAGAAGCCTTTCGCTAACACAGTTCTTGTGGAATTGGCAAAGTGATATTTGGAAGCCCATAGAGGGCTATGGTGAAAAAGGAAATATCCTCAGATGAAATCTGGAAAGAAGCTTTCAGAGAAACTGCTTAGTGTTCTGTTAATTCATCTCACAGAGTTACATCTGTATTTCGTGGTTCTCTTTCCTAGCCTTATTTCTGTGGAATCTGAGAACAGATATTTCGGATCCCTTTGAAGACTATAGGACCAAAGGAAATATCCTCCGATAACAAAGAGAAAGAAGCTTTCTGAGAAACTTCTTTGTGTTCTGTGAAATCATCTCACAGAGTTACAGCTTTCCCCTCAAGAAGCCTTTCGCTAAGACAGTTCTTGTGGAATTGGCAAAGTGATATTTGGAAGCCCATAGAGGGCTATGGTGAAAAAGGAAATATCCTCAGATGAAATCTGGAAAGAAGCTTTCTGAGAAACTGCTCTGTGATGTGAGACTTCCACTCACAGAGTTACATCTGTATTTCGTGGTTCTCTTTGCTAGCCTTATTTCTGTGGAATCTGAGAACAGATATTTCGGATCCCTTTGAAGACTATAGGACCAAAGGAAATATCCTCTGATAACAAAGAGAAAGAAGCTTTCTGAGAAACTTCTTTGTTTTCTGTGAAATCATCTCACAGAGTTACAGCTTTCCCCTCAAGAAGCCTTTGGCTACGACAGTTCTTGTGGAATTTGCAAAGTGATATTTGGAAGCCCATAGAGGGCTATGGTGAAAAAGGAAATACCCTCAGATGAAATCTGGAAAGAAGCTTTCTGAGAAACTGCTCTGTGATGTGTGACTTCCACTCACAGAGTCACATCTGTATTTCGTGGATCTCTTTGCTAGCCTTATTTCTGTGGAATCTGAGAACAGATATTTCGGGTCCCTTTGAAGACTATAGGGCCAAAGGAAATATCCTCCGATAACAAAGGGAAAGAAGCTTTCTGAGAAACTTCTTTGTGTTCTGTGAAATCATCTCACAGAGTGACAGCTTTCCCCTCAAGAAGCCTTTCGCTAAGACAGTTCTTGTGGAATTGGCAAAGTGATATTTGGAAGCCCATAGAGGGCTATGGTGAAAAAGGAAATATCCTCAGATGAAATCTGGAAAGAAGTTTTCTGAGAAACTGCATAGTGTTCTGTTAATTCATCTCACTGAGTTACGTCTGTATTTCGTGGATTTCTTTGCTAGTCTTATTTCTGTGGAATCTGAGAACAGATATTTCGGATCCCTTAGAAGACTATAGGGCCAAAGGAAATATCCTCCGATAACAAAGAGAAAGAAGGTTTCTGAGAAACTTCTTTGTGTTCTGTGAAATCATCTCACAGAGTTACAGCTTTTCCCTCAAGAAGCCTTTGGCTACGACAGTTCTTGTGGAATTGGCAAAGAGATATTTGGAAGCCCATAGTGGGCTATGGTGAAATAGGAAATATCCTCAGATGAAATCTGGAAAGAAGCTTTCTGAGAAACTGCTCTGTGATGTGTGACTTCCACTCACAGAGTTACATCTGTATTTCGTGGATCTCTTTGCTAGCCTTATTTCTGTGGAATCTGAGAACAGATATTTCGGATCCCTTTGAAGACTATAGGGCCAAAGGAAATATCCTCCGGTAACAAAGGGAAAGAAGCTTTCTGAGAAACTTCTTTGTGTTCTGTGAAATCATCTCACAGAGTTACAGCTTTCCCCTCAAGAAGCCTTTCGCTAAGACATTTCTTGTGAAATTGGCAAAGAGATATTTGGAAGCCCATAGAGGGCTATGGTGAAAAAGGAAATATCCTCAGATGAAATCTGGAAAGAAGCTTTCTGAGAAACTGTTCTGTGATGAGTGACTTCCACTCACAGAGTTACATCTGTATTTCGTGGATCTCTTTGCTAGCCTTCTTTCTGTGGAATCTGAGAACAGATATTTCGGATAACTTTGAAGACTATAGGGCCAAAGGAAATATCCTCCGATAACAAAGAGAAAGAAGCTTTCTGAGAGACTTCTTTGTGTTCGGTGAAATCATCTCACAGAGTTACAGCTTTCCCCTCAAGAAGCCTTTCGCTAAGACAGTTCTTTTGGAATTGGCAAAGTGATATTTGGAAGCCCTTAGTGGGCTATGGTGAAAAAGGAAATATCCTCAGATGAAATCTGGAAAGAAGCTTTCTGAGAAACTGCTTAGTGTTCTGTTAATTCTTCTCACTGAGTTACGTCTGTATTTCGTGGATCTCTTTGCTAGCCTTATTTCTGTGGAATCTGAGAACAGATATTTCGGATCCCTTTGAAGACTATAGGACAAAAGGGAATATCCTCCGATAACAAAGAGAAAGAAGCTTTCTGAGAAACTTCCTTGTGTTCTGTGAAATCATCTCACAGAGTTACAGCTTTCCCCTCAAGAAGCCTTTCGCTAACACAGTTCTTGTGGAATTGGCAAAGTGATATTTGGAAGCCCATAGAGGGCTATGGTGAAAAAGGAAATATCCTCAGATGAAATCGGGAAAGAAGCTTTCTGAGAAACTGCTCTGTGATGTGTGACTTCCACTCACAGAGTTACATCTGTATTTCGTGGATCTCTTTGCTAGCCTTATTTCTGTGGAATCTGAGAACAGATATTTCGGATCCCTTTGAAGACTATAGGACAAAAGGGAATATCCTCCGATAACAAAGAGAAAGAAGCTTTCTGAGAAACTTCTTTGTGTTCTGTGAAATGATCTCACAGAGTTACAGCTTTCCCCCCTTTCGCTAAGACAGTTCTTGTGGAATTGGCAAAGTGATATTTGGAAGCCCATAGAGGGCTATGGTGAAAAAGGAAATATCCTCAGATGAAATCTGGAAAGAAGCTTTCTGAGAAACTACTCTGTGATATGTGACTTCCACTCACAGAGTTAAATCTGTATTTCTTGGATCTCTTTGATAGTCTTATTTCTGTGGAATATCAGAACAGATATTTCATATCCCTTTGAAGACTATAGGGCCAAAGGAAATATCCTCTGATAACAAAGAGAAAGAAGGTTTCTGAGAAACTTCTTTGTGTTCTGTGAAATCATCTCACAGAGTTACAGCTTTCCCCGCAAGAAGATGTTGGTTAAGACAGTTCTTGTGGAATTGGCAAAGTGATATTTGGAAGCCCATAGAGGGCTATGGTGAAAAAGGAAATATCCTCAGATGAAATCTGGAAAGAAGCTTTCTGAGAAACTGCTCTGTGATGTGTGACTTCCACTCATAGAGTTACATCTGTATTTCGTGGATCTCTTTGCTAGCCTTATTTCTGTGGAATCTGAGAACAGATATTTCGGATCCCTTTGAAGACTGTAGGGCCAAAGAAAATATCCTCCGTTAACAAAGGGAAAGAAGCTTTCTGAGAAACTTCTTTGTGTTCTGTGAAATCATCTCACAGAGTTACAGCTTTCCCCTCAAGAAGCCTTGCGCTAAGACAGTTCTTGTGAAATTGGCAAAGAGATATTTGGAAGCCCATAGAGGTCAATGGTGAAAAAGGAAATATCCTCAGATGAAATCTGGAAAGAAGCTTTCTGAGAAACTGCTCTGTGATGTGTGACTTCCACTCACAGAGTTACATCTGTATTTCGTGGATCTCTTTGCTAGCCTTATTTCTGTGGAATCTGAGAACAGATATTTCAGATCCCTTTGAAGACTATAGGACAAAAGGGAATATCCTCCGATAACAAAGAGAAAGAAGCTTTCTGAGAAACTTCCTTGAGTTCTGTGAAATCATCTCACAGAGTTACAGCTTTCCCCTCAAGAAGCCTTTCGCTAACACAGTTCTTGTGGAATTGGCAAAGTGATATTTGGAAGCCCATAGAGGGCTATGGTGAAAAAGGAAATATCCTCAGATGAAATCTGGAAAGAAGCTTTCTGAGAAACTGCTTAGTGTTCTGTTAATTCATCTCACAGAGTTACATCTGTATTTCGTGGTTCTCTTTCCTAGCCTTATTTCTGTGGAATCTGAGAACAGATATTTCGGATCCCTTTGAAGACTATAGGACCAAAGGAAATATCCTCCGATAACAAAGAGAAAGAAGCTTTCTGAGAAACTTCTTTGTGTTCTGTGAAATCATCTCACAGAGTTACAGCTTTCCGTTCAAGAAGCCTTTCGCTAAGACAGTTCTTGTGGAATTGGCAAAGTGATATTTGGAAGCCCTTTGAGGGCTACGGTGAAAAAGGAAATATCCTCAGATGAAATCTGGAAAGAAGCTTTCTGAAAAACTGCTCTGTGATGTGTGACTTCCACTCACAGAGTTACATCTGTATTTCGTGGATCTCTTTGCTAGCCTTATTTCTGTGGAATCTGAGAACAGATATTTCGGATCCCTTTGAAGACTATAGGGCCAAAGGAAATATCCTCCGATAACAAAGAGAAAGAAGCTTTCTGAGAAACTTCTTTGTGTTCTGTGAAATCATCTCACAGAGTTACAGCTTTCCCCTCAAGAAGCCATTCGCTAAGACAGTTCTTGTGGAATTGGCAAAGGGATATTTGGAAGCCCATAGAGGGCTATGGTGAAAAAGGAAATATCCTCAGATGAAATCTGGAAAGAAGCTTTCTGAGAAACTGCTTAGTGTTCTGTTACTTCATCTCACAGAGTAACATCTGAATTTCGTGGATCTCTTTGCTAGCCTTATTTCTGTGGAATCTGAAAAGAGATATTTCGTATCCCTTTGAAGACTATAGTGCCAAAGGAAATATCCTCCGATAACAAAGAGAAACAAGCTTTCTGAGAAACTTCTTTGGGTACTGTGAAATCATCTCACAGAGTGACAGCTTTCCCCTCAAGAAGCCTTTCGCTAAGACAGTTCTTGTGGAATTGCAAAGTGATATTTGGAAGCCCATAGTGGGCTATGGTGAAATAGGAAATATCCTCAGATGAAATCTGGAAAGAAGCTTTCTGAGAAACTGCTCTGTGATGTGTGACTTCCACTCACAGAGTTACATCTGTATTTCGTGGATCTCTTTGCTAGCCTTATTTCTGTGGAATCTGAGAACAGATATTTCGGATCCCTTTGAAGACTATAGGGCCAAAGGAAATATCCTCCGGTAACAAAGGGAAAGAAGCTTTCTGAGAAACTTCTTTGTGTTCTGTGAAATCATCTCACAGAGTTACAGCTTTCCCCTCAAGAAGACTTTCGCTAAGACAGTTCTTGTGAAATTGGCAAAGAGATATTTGGAAGCCCATAGAGGGCTATGGTGAAAAAGGAAATATCCTCAGATGAAATCTGGAAAGAAGCTTTCTGAGAAACTGTTCTGTGATGAGTGACTTCAACTCACAGAGTTACATCTGATTTCGTGGATCTCTTTGCTAGCCTTCTTTCTGTGGAATCTGAGAACAGATATTTCGGATAACTTTGAAGACTATAGAACAAAAGGGAATATCCTCCGATAACAAAGAGAAAGAAGCTTTCTGAGAAATTTCCTTGTGTTCTGTGAAATCATCTCACAGAGTTACAGCTTTCCCCTCAAGAAGCCTTTCGCTAACACAGTTCTTGTGGAATTGGCAAAGTGATATTTGGAAGCCCATAGAGGGCTATGGTGAAAAAGGAAATATCCTCAGATGAAATCTGGAAAGAAGCTTTCTGAGAAACTGCTTAGTGTTCTGTTAATTCATCTCACAGAGTTACATCTGTATTTCGTGGTTCTCTTTCCTAGCCTTATTTCTGTGGAATTTGAGAACAGATATTTCAGATCCCTTTGAAGACTATAGGACCAAAGGAAATATCCTCCGATAACAAAGAGAAAGAAGCTTTCTGAGAAACTTCTTTGTGTTCTGTGAAATCATCTCACAGAGTTACAGCTTTCCCCTCAAGAAGCCTTTCACTAAGACAGTTCTTGTGGAATTGGCAAAGTGATATTTGGAAGCCCATAGAGGGCTACGGTGAAAAAGGAAATATCCTCAGATGAAATCTGGAAAGAAGCTTTCTGAGAAACTGCTCTGTGATGTGTGACTTCCACTCACAGAGTTACATCTGTATTTCGTGGATCTCTTTGCTACCCTTATCTGTGGAATCTGAGAACAGATATTTCGGATCCCTTTGAAGACTATAGGGCCAAAGGAAATATCCTCCCATAACAAAGAGAAAGAAGCTTTCTGAAAAACTTCTTTGTGTTCTGTGAAATCATCTCACAGAGTTACAGCTTTCCCCTCAAGAAGCCTTTCGCTAAGACAGTTCTTCTGGAATTGGCAAAGTGATATTTGGAAGCCCATAGAGGGCAATGGTGAAAAAGGAAATATCCTCACATGAAATCTGGAAAGAAGCTTTCTGACAAACTGCTCTGTGATATGTGACTTCCACTCACAGAGTTAAATCTGTATTTCGTGGATCTCTTTGCTAGTCTTATTTCTGTGGAATATCAGAACAGATATTTCATATCCCTTTGAAGACTATAGGGCCAAAGGAAATATCCTCCGATAACAAAGAGAAAGAAGGTTTCTGAGAAACTTATTTGTGTTCTGTGAAATCATCTCACAGAGTTACAGCTTTCCCCTCAAGAAGATGTTGGCTAAGACAGTTCTTGTGGAATTGGCAAAGTGATATTTGGAAGCCCATAGAGGGCTATGGTGAAAAAGGAAATATCCTCAGATGAAATCTGGAAAGAAGCTTTCTGAGAAACTGCTCTGTGATGTGTGACTTCCACTCATAGAGTTACATCTGTATTTCGTGGATGTCTTTGCTAGCCTTATTTCTGTGGAATCTGAGAACAGATATTTCGGATCCCTTTGAAGACTATAGGGCCAAAGGAAATATCCTCCGATAACAAAGAGAAAGAAGCTTTCTGAGAAACTTCTTTGTGTTCTGTGAAATCATCTCACAGAGTTACAGCTTTCCCCTCAAGAAGCCTTTCGCTAAGACAGTTCTTGTGGAATTGGCAAAGGGATATTTGGGAGCCCTTAGAGGCCTATGGTGAAAAGGAAATATCCTCAGATGAAATCTGGAAAGAAGCTTTCTGAGAAACTGCTTAGTGTTCTGTAAATTCATCTCACAGAGCTACATCTGTATTTCGTGGATCTCTTTCCTAGCCTTCTTTCTGTGGAATCTGAGAACAGATATTTCGGATCCCTTTGAAGACTATAGGGTCAAAGGAAATATCCTCCGATAACAAAGAGAAAGAAGCTTTCTGAGAAACTTCTTTGTGTTCTGTGAAATCATCTCACAGAGTTACAGCTTTCTGCTCAAGAAGCCTTTCGCTAAGATAGTTCTTGTGGAATTGGCAAAGGGATATTTGGAAGCCCATAGAGGCCTATGGTGAAAAAGGAAATATCCTCAGATGAAATCGAGAAAGAAGCTTTCTGAGAAACTGCTCTGTGATGTGTGACTTCCACTCACAGAGTTACATCTGTATATCGTGGATCTCTTTGCTAGCCTTATTTCTGTGGAATCTGAGAACAGATACTTCGGATCCCTTTGAAGATTATAGGGCGAAAAGAAATATCCTCCGATAACAAAGAGAAAGAAGCTTTCTGAGAAACTTCTTTGTGTTCTGTGAAATGATCTCACAGAGTTACAGCTTTCCCCCCTTTCGCTAAGACAGTTCTTGTGGAATTGGCAAAGTGATATTTGGAAGCCCATAGAGGGCTAAGGTGAAAAAGGAAATATCCTCAGATGAAATCTGGAAAGAAGCTTTCTGAGAAACTGCTCTGTGATGTGTGACTTCCACTCACAGAGTTACATCTGTATTTCGTGGATCTCTTTGCTAGCCTTATTTCTTTGGAATCTGAGAACAGATATTTCGGATCCCTTTGAAGACTATAGGACCAAAGGAAATATCCTCCGATAACAAAGAGAAAGAAGCTTTCTGAGAAACTTCTTTGTGTTCTGTGAAATCATCTCACAGAGTTACAGCTTTCCCCTCAAGAAGCCTTTCGCTAAGACAGTTCTTCTGGAATTGGCAAAGTGATATTTGGAAGCCCATAGAGGGCAATGGTGAAAAAGGAAATATCCTCAGATGAAATCTGGAAAGAAGCTTTCTGAGAAACTGCTCTGTGATATGTGACTTCCACTCACAGAGTTAAATCTGTATTTCGTGGATCTCTTTGCTAGTCGTATTTCTGTGGAATATCAGAACAGATATTTCATATCCCTTGGAAGACTATAGGGCCAAAGGAAATATCCTCCGATACCAAAGAGAAAGAATGTTTCTGAGAAACTTCTTTGTGTTCTGTGAAATCATCTCACAGAGTTACAGCTTTCCCCTCAAGAAGATGTTGGCTAAGACAGTTCTTGTGGAATTGGCAAAGTGATATTTGGAAGCCCATAGAGGGCTATGGTGAAAAAGGAAATATCCTCAGATGAAATCTGGAAAGAAGCTTTCTGAGAAACTGCTCTGTGATGTGTGACTTCCACTCATAGAGTTACATCTGTATTTCGTAGATCTCTTTGCTAGCTTTATTTCTGTGGAATCTGAGAACAGATATTTCGGATCCCTTTGAAGACTGTAGGGCCAAAGAAAATATCCTCCGGTAACAAAGGGAAAGAAGCTTTCTGAGAAACTTCTTTGTGTTCTGTGAAATCATCTCACAGAGTTACAGCTTTCCCCTCAAGAAGCCTTGCGCTAAGACAGTTCTTGTGAAATTGGCAAAGAGATATTTGGAAGCCCTTAGAGGGCTATGGTGAAAAAGGAAATATCCTCAGATGAAATCTGGAAAGAAGCTTTCTGAGAAACTGCTCTGTGATGTGTGACTTCCACTCACAGAGTTACATCTGCATTTCGTGCATCTCTTTGCTAGCCTTATTTCTGTGGAATCTGAGAACAGATATTTCGGATCCCTTTGAAGACTATAGGACAAAAGGGAATATCCTCCGATAACAAAGAGAAAGAAGCTTTCTGAGAAACTTCCTTGTGTTCTGTGAAATCATCTCACAGAGTTACAGCTTTCCCCTCAAGAAGCCTTTCGCTAACACAGTTCTTGTGGAATTGGCAAAGTGATATTTGGAAGCCCATAGAGGGCTATGGTGAAAAAGGAAATATCCTCAGATGAAATCTGGAAAGAAGCTTTCTGAGAAACTGCTTAGTGTTCTGTTAATTCATCTCACAGAGTTACATCTGTATTTCGTGGTTCTCTTTCCTAGCCTTATTTCTGTGGAATCTGAGAACAGATATTTCGGATCCCTTTGAAGACTATAGGACCAAAGGAAATATCCTCCGATAACAAAGAGAAAGAAGCTTTCTGAGAAACTTCTTTGTGTTCTGTGAAATCATCTCACAGAGTTACAGCTTTCCGTTCAAGAAGCCTTTCGCTAAGACAGTTCTTGTGGAATTGGCAAAGTGATATTTGGAAGCCCATTGAGGGCTATGGTGAAAAAGGAAATATCCTCAGATGAAATCTGGAAAGAAGCTTTCTGAAAAACTGCTCTGTGATGTGTGACTTCCACTCACAGAGTTACATCTGAATTTCGTGGATCTCTTTGCTAGCCTTATTTCTGTGGAATCTGAAAAGAGATATTTCGTATCCCTTTGAAGACTATAGTGCCAAAGGAAATATCCTCCGATAACAAAGAGAAACAAGCTTTCTGAGAAACTTCTTTGGGTACTGTGAAATCATCTCACAGAGTGACAGCTTTCCAATCAAGAAGCCTTTCGCTAAGACAGTTCTTGTGGAATTGGCAAAGTGATATTTGGAAGCCCATAGAGGGCTATGGTGAAAAAGGAAATATCCTCAGATGAAATCTGGAAAGAAGCTTTCTGAGAAACTGCTTAGTGTTCTGTTAATTCATCTCACAGAGTTACATCTGTATTTCGTGGTTCTCTTTCCTAGCCTTATTTCTGTGGAATTTGAGAACAGATATTTCAGATCCCTTTGAAGACTATAGGACCAAAGGAAATATCCTCCGATAACAAAGAGAAAGAAGCTTTCTGAGAAACTTCTTTGTGTTCTGTGAAATCATCTTACAGAGTTACAGCTTTCCCCTCAAGAAGCCTTTCGCTAAGACAGTTCTTGTGGAATTGGCAAAGTGATATTTGGAAGCAGATAGAGGGCTACGGTGAAAAAGGAAATATCCTCAGATGAAATCTGGAAAGAAGCTTTCTGAGAAACTGCTCTGTGATGTGTGACTTCCACTCACAGAGTTACATCTGTATTTCGTGGTTCTCTTTGCTAGCCTTATTTCTGTGGAATCTGAAAACAGATATTTCGGATCCCTTTTAAAACTTTAGGGCCAAAGGAAATATCCTCCGATAACAAAGAGAAAGAAGCTTTCTGAGAAACTTCTTTGTGTTCTGTGAAATCATCTCACAGAGTTACAGCTTTCACCTCAAGAAGCCTTTTGCTAAGACAGTTCTTGTGGAATTGGCAAAGGGTTATTTGGGAGCCCCTAGAGCCCTATGGTGAAAAAGGAAATATCCTCAGATGAAATCTGGAAAGAAGCTTTCTGAGAAACTGCTTAGTGTTCTGTTAGTTCATCTCACAGAGTTACATCTGTATTTCGTGGATCTCTTTGCTAGCCTTATTTCTGTGGAATCTGAGAACAGATATATCGGATCCCTTTGAAGACTATAGGACCAAAGGAAATATCCTCCTTTAACAAAGAGAAAGAAGCTTTCTGAGAAACTTCTTTGTGTTCTGTGAAATCATCTCACAGAGTTACAGCTTTCCCCTCAAGAAGCCTTTCGCTAAGACAGTTCTTGTGGAATTGGCAAAGTGATATTTGGAAGCCCATAGAGGGCCATGGTGAAAAAGGAAATATCCTCAGATGAAATCTGGAAAGAAGCTTTCTGAGAAACTGCTTAGTGTTCTGTTAATTCATCTCACAGAGTTACATCTGTATTTCGTGGATCTTTTTGCTAGCCTTATTTCTGTGGAATCTGAAAACAGATATTTCGTATCCGTTTGAAGACTATAGGGCCAAAGGAAATATCCTCCGATAACAAAGAGAAAGAAGCTTTCTGAGAAACTTCTTTGTGTTCTGTGAAATCATCTCACAGAGTGACAGCTTTCCCCTCAAGAAGCCTTTCGCTAAGATAGTTCTTGTGGAACTGGCAAAGTGATATTTGGAAGCCCTTAGAGGGCTATGGTGAAAAAGGAAATATCCTCAGATGAAATCTGGAAAGAAGCTTTCTGAGAAACTGCTTAGTGTTCTGTTAATTCATCTCACAGAGTTTTATCAGTATTTCGTGGATCTCTTTGCTAGCCTTATTTCTGTGGAATCTGAGAACAGATAATTCGGATCACTTTGAAGACTCTAGGGCCAAAGGAAATATCCTCCGATAACAAAAAGAAAGATGCTTTCTGAGAAACTTCCTTGTGTTCTGTGAAATCATCTCACAGAGTTACAGCTTTCCCCTCAAGAAGCCTTTCGCTAACACAGTTCTTGTGGAATTGGCAAAGTGATATTAGGAAGCCCATAGAGGGCTATGGTGAAAAAGGAAATATCCTCAGATGAAATCTGGAAAGAAGCTTTCAGAGAAACTGCTTAGTGTTCTGTTAATTCATCTCACAGAGTTACATCTGTATTTCGTGGTTCTCTTTCCTAGCCTTATTTCTGTGGAATCTGAGAACAGATATTTCGGATCCCTTTGAAGACTATAGGACCAAAGGAAATATCCTCCGATAACAAAGAGAAAGAAGCTTTCTGAGAAACTTCTTTGTGTTCTGTGAAATCATCTCACAGAGTTACAGCTTTCTCCTCAAGAAGCCTTTCGCTAACACAGTTCTTGTGGAATTGGCAAAGTGATATTTGGAAGCCCATAGAGGGCTATGGTGAAAAAGGAAATATCCTCAGATGAAATCTGGAAAGAAGCTTTCTGAGAAACTGCTCTGTGATGTGAGACTTCCACTCACAGAGTTACATCTGTATTTCGTGGTTCTCTTTGCTAGCCTTATTTCTGTGGAATCTGAGAACAGATATTTCGGATCCCTTTGAAGACTATAGGACCAAAGGAAATATCCTCCGATAACAAAGAGAAAGAAGCTTTCTGAGAAACTTCTTTGTGTTCTGTGAAATCATCTCACAGAGTTACAGCTTTCCCCTCAAGAAGCCATTCGCTAAGACAGTTCTTGTGGAATTGGCAAAGGGATATTTGGAAGCCCATAGAGGGCTATGGTGAAAAAGGAAATATCCTCAGATGAAATCTGGAAAGAAGCTTTCTGAGAAACTGCTTAGTGTTCTGTTAATTCATCTCACAGAGTAACATCTGAATTTCGTGGATCTCTTTGCTAGCCTTATTTCTGTGGAATCTGAAAACAGATATTTCGTATCCCTTTGAAGACTATAGTGCCAAAGGAAATATCCTCCGATAACAAAGAGAAACAAGCTTTCTGAGAAACTTCTTTGGGTACTGTGAAATCATCTCACAGAATGACAGCTTTCCCCTCAAGAAGCCTTTCGCTAAGACAGTTCTTGTGGAATTGGCAAAGTGATATTTGGAAGCCCATAGTGGGCTATGGTGAAAAAGGAAATATCCTCAGATGAAATCTGGAAAGAAGCTTTCTGAGAAACTGCTTAGTGTTCTGTTAATTCATCTCACAGAGTTACATCTGTATTTCGTGGTTCTCTTTCCTAGCCTTATTTCTGTAGAATTTGAGAACAGATATTTCAGATCCCTTTGAAGACTATAGGACCAAAGGAAATATCCTCCGATAACAAAGAGAAAGAAGCTTTCTGAGAAACTTCTTTGTGTTCTGTGAAATCAGCTCACAGAGTTACAGCTTTCCCCTCAAGAAGCCTTTCGCTAAGACAGTTCTTGTGGAATTGGCAAAGTGATATTTGGAAGCCCATAGAGGGCTACGGTGAAAAAGGAAATATCCTCAGATGAAATCTGGAAAGAAGCTTTCTGAGAAACTGCTCTGTGATGTGTGACTTCCACTCACAGAGTTACATCTGTATTTCGTGGTTCTCTTCGCTAGCCTTATTTCTGTGGAATCTGAGAACAGATATTTCGGATCCCTTTGAAGACTATAGGGCCAAAGGAAATATCCTCCGATAACAAAGAGAAAGAAGCTTTCTGAGAAACTACTTTGTGTTCTGTGAAATCATCTCACAGAGTTACAGCTTTCCCCTCAAGAAGTCATTCGCTAAGACAGTTCTTGTGGAATTGGCAAAGGGATATTTGGAAGCCCATAGAGGGCTATGGTGAAAAAGGAAATATCCTCAGATGAAATCTGGAAAGAAGCTTTCTGAGAAACTGCTTAGTGTTCTGTTAATTCATCTCACAGAGTAACATCTGAATTTCGTGGATCTCTTTGCTAGCCTTATTTCTGTGGAATCTGAAAACAGATATTTCGTATCCCTTTGAAGACTATAGTGCCAAAGGAAATATCCTCCGATAACAAAGAGAAACAAGCTTTCTGAGAAACTTCTTTGGGTACTGTGAAATCATCTCACAGAGTGACAGTTTTCCCCTCTAGAAGCCTTTCGCTAAGACAGTTCTTGTGGAATTGGCAAAGTGATATTTGGAAGCCCATAGTGGGCTATGGTGAAAAAGGAAATATCCTCAGATGAAATCTGGAAAGAAGCTTTCTGAGAAACTGCTTAGTGTTCTGTTAATTCATCTCACAGAGTTACATCTGTATTTCGTGGTTCTCTTTCCTAGCCTTATTTCTGTGGAATTTGAGAACAGATATTTCAGATCCCTTTGAAGACTATAGGACCAAAGGAAATATCCTCCGATAACAAAGAGAAAGAAGCTTTCTGAGAAACTTCTTTGTGTTCTGTGAAATCAGCTCACAGAGTTACAGCTTTCCCCTCAAGAAGCCTTTCGCTAAGACAGTTCTTGTGGAATTGGCAAAGTGATATTTGGAAGCCCATAGAGGGCTACGGTGAAAAAGGAAATATCCTCAGAAGAAATCTGGAAAGAAGCTTTCTGAGAAACTGCTCTGTGATGTGTGACTTCCACTCACAGAGTTACATCTGTATTTCGTGGTTCTCTTTGCTAGCCTTATTTCTGTGGAATCTGAGAACAGATATTTCGGATCCCTTTTAAAACTATAGGGCCAAAGGAAATATCCTCCGATAACAAAGAGAAAGAAGCTTTCTGAGAAACTTCTTTGTGTTCTGTGAAATCATCTCACAGAGTTACAGCTTTCACCTCAAGAAGCCTTTTGCTAAGACAGTTCTTGTGGAATTGGCAAAGGGTTATTTGGGAGCCCCTAGAGCCCTATGGTGAAAAAGGAAATATCCTCAGATGAAATCTGGAAAGAAGCTTTCTGAGAAACTGCTTAGTGTTCTGTTAGTTCATCTCACAGAGTTACATCTGCATTTCGTGGATCTCTTTGCTAGCCTTATTTCTGTGGAATCTGAGAACAGATATTTCGGATCCCTTTGAAGACTATAGGACCAAAGGAAATATCCTCCTTTAACAAAGAGAAAGAAGCTTTCTGAGAAACTTCTTTGTGTTCTGTGAAATCATCTCACAGAGTTACAGCTTTCCCCTCAAGAAGCCTTTCGCTAAGACAGTTCTTGTGGAATTGGCAAAGTGATATTTGGAAGCCCATAGAGGGCTATGGTGAAAAAGGAAATATCCTCAGATGAAATCTGGAAAGAAGCTTTCTGAGAAACTGCTTAGTGTTCTGTTAATTCATCTCACAGAGTTACATCTGTATTTCGTGGATCTTTTTGCTAGCCTTATTTCTGTGGAATCTGAAAACAGATATTTCGTATCCGTTTGAAGACTATAGGGCCAAAGGAAATATCCTCCGATAACAAAGAGAAAGAAGCTTTCTGAGAAACTTCTTTGTGTTCTGTGAAATCATCTCACAGAGTGACAGCTTTCCCCTCAAGAAGCCTTTCGCTAAGATAGTTCTTGTGGAACTGGCAAAGTGATATTTGGAAGCCCTTAGAGGGCTATGGTGAAAAAGGAAATATCCTCAGATGAAATCTGGAAAGAAGCTTTCTGAGAAACTGCTTAGTGTTCTGTTAATTCATCTCACAGAGTTTTATCAGTATTTCGTGGATCTCTTTGCTAGCCTTATTTCTGTGGAATCTGAGAACAGATATTTCGGATCACTTTGAAGACTATAGGGCCAAAGGAAATATCCTCCGATAACAAAAAGAAAGATGCTTTCTGAGAAACTTCCTTGTGTTCTGTGAAATCATCTCACAGAGTTACAGCTTTCCCCTCAAGAAGCCTTTCGCTAACACAGTTCTTGTGGAATTGGCAAAGTGATATTTGGAAGCCCATAGAGGGCTATGGTGACAAAGGAAATATCCTCAGATGAAATCTAAAGAAGCTTTCAGAGAAACTGCTTAGTGTTCTGTTAATTCATCTCACAGAGTTACATCTGTATTTCGTGGTTCTCTTTCCTAGCCTTATTTCTGTGGAATCTGAGAACAGATATTTCGGATCCCTTTGAAGACTATAGGACCAAAGGAAATATCCTCCGATAACAAAGAGAAAGAAGCTTTCTGAGAAACTTCTTTGTGTTCTGTGAAATCATCTCACAGAGTTACAGCTTTCCCCTCAAGAAGCCTTTCGCTAACACAGTTCTTGTGGAATTGGCAAAGTGATATTTGGAAGCCCATAGAGGGCTATGGTGAAAAAGGAAATATCCTCAGATGAAATCTGGAAAGAAGCTTTCTGAGAAACTGCTCTGTGATGTGAGACTTCCACTCACAGAGTTACATCTGTATTTCGTGGTTCTCTTTGCTAGCCTTATTTCTGTGGAATCTGAGAACAGATATTTCGGATCCCTTTGAAGACTATAGGACCAAAGGAAATATCCTCCGATAACAAAGAGAAAGAAGCTTTCTGAGAAACTTCTTTGTGTTCTGTGAAATCATCTCACAGAGTTACAGCTTTCCCCTCAAGAAGCCTTTGGCTACGACAGTTCTTGTGGAATTTGCAAAGTGATATTTGGAAGCCCATAGAGGGCTATGGTGAAAAAGGAAATACCCTCAGATGAAATCTGGAAAGAAGCTTTCTGAGAAACTGCTCTGTGATGTGTGACTTCCACTCACAGAGTTACATCTGTATTTCGTGGATCTCTTTGCTAGCCTTATTTCTGTGGAATCTGAAAACAGATATTTCGTATCCGTTTGAAGACTATAGGGCCAAAGGAAATATCCTCCGATAACAAAGAGAAAGAAGCTTTCTGAGAAACTTCTTTGTGTTCTGTGAAATCATCTCACAGAGTGACAGCTTTCCCCTCAAGAAGCCTGTCGCTAAGACAGTTCTTGTGGAATTGGCAAAGTGATATTTGGAAGCCCTTAGAGGGCTATGGTGAAAAAGGAAATATCCTCAGATGAAATCTGGAAAGAAGCTTTCTGAGAAACTGCTTAGTGTTCTGTTAATTCATCTCACAGAGTTTTATCAGTATTTCGTGGATCTCTTTGCTAGCCTTATTTCTGTGGAATCTGAGAACAGATATTTCGGATCACTTTGAAGACTATAGGGCCAAAGGAAATATCCTCCGATAACAAAAAGAAAGATGCTTTCTGAGAAACTTCCTTGTGTTCTGTGAAATCATCTCACAGAGTTACAGCTTTCCCCTCAAGAAGCCTTTCGCTAACACAGTTCTTGTGGAATTGGCAAAGTGATATTTGGAAGCCCATAGAGGGCTATGGTGAAAAAGGAAATATCCTCAGATGAAATCTGGAAAGAAGCTTTCAGAGAAACTGCTTAGTGTTCTGTTAATTCATCTCACAGAGTTACATCTGTATTTCGTGGTTCTCTTTCCTAGCCTTATTTCTGTGGAATCTGAGAACAGATATTTCGGATCCCTTTGAAGACTATAGGACCAAAGGAAATATCCTCCGATAACAAAGAGAAAGAAGCTTTCTGAGAAACTTCTTTTTGTTCTGTGAAATCATCTCACAGAGTTACAGCTTTCCCCTCAAGAAGCCTTTCGCTAAGACAGTTCTTGTGGAATTGGCAAAGTGATATTTGGAAGCCCATAGAGGGCTATGGTGAAAAATGAAATATCCTCAGATGAAATCTGGAAAGAAGCTTTCTGAGAAACTGCTCTGTGATGTGAGACTTCCACTCACAGAGTTACATCTGTATTTCGTGGTTCTCTTTGCTAGCCTTATTTCTGTGGAATCTGAGAACAGATATTTCGGATCCCTTTGAAGACTATAGGACCAAAGGAAATATCCTCCGATAACAAAGAGAAAGAAGCTTTCTGAGAAACTTCTTTGTGTTCTGTGAAATCATCTCACAGAGTTACAGCTTTCCCCTCAAGAAGCCTTTGGCTACGACAGTTCTTGTGGAAAATGCAAAGTGATATTTGGAAGCCCATAGAGGGCTATGGTGAAAAAGGAAATACCCTCAGATGAAATCTGGAAAGAAGCTTTCTGAGAAACTGCTCTGTGATGTGTGACTTCCACTCACAGAGTTACATCTGTATTTCGTGGATCTCTTTGCTAGCCTTATTTCTGTGGAATCTGAGAACAGATATTTCGGATCCCTTTGAAGACTATAGGGCCAAAGGAAATATCCTCCGATAACAAAGGGAAAGAAGCTTTCTGAGAAACTTCTTTGTGTTCTGTGAAATCATCTCACAGAGTTACATCTTTCCCCTCAAGAAGCCTTTCGCTAAGACAGTTGTTGTGAAATTGTCAAAGAGATATTTGGAAGCCCATAGACGGCTACGGTGAAAAAGGAAATATCCTCAGATGAAATCTGGAAAGAAGCTTTCTGAGAAACTGCTCTGTGATGTGTGACTTCCACTCACAGAGTTAAATCTGTATTTCGTGGATCTCTTTGCTAGTCTTATTTCTGTGGAGTCTGAGAACAGATATTTCGGATCCCTTAGAAGACTATAGGGCCAAAAAAATATCCTCCGATAACAAAGAGAAAGAAGGTTTCTGAGAAACTTCTTTGTGTTCTGTGAAATCATCTCACAGAGTTACAGCTTTTCCCTCAAGAAGCCTTTGGCTACGACAGTTCTTGTGGAATTGGCAAAGTGATATTTGGAAGCCCATAGAGGGCTATGGTGAAAAAGGAAATACCCTCAGATGAAATCTGGAAAGAAGCTTTCTGAGAAACTGCTCTGTGATGTGTTACTTCCACTCAAAGAGTTACATCTGTATTTCGTGGATCTCTTTGCTAGCCTTATTTCTGTGGAATCTGAGAACAGATATTTCGGGTCCCTTTGAAGACTATAGGGCCAAAGGAAATATCCTCCGATAACAAAGAGAAAGAAGCTTTCTGAGAAACTACTTTGTGTTCTGTGAAATCATCTCACAGAGTTACAGCTTTCCCCTCAAGAAGCCATTCGCTAAGACAGTTCTTGTGGAATTGGCAAAGGGATATTTGGAAGCCCATAGAGGCCTATGGTGAAAAAGGAAATATCCTCAGATGAAATCTGGAAAGAAGCTTTCTGAGAAACTGCTTAGTGTTCTGTTAATTCATCTCACAGAGTAACATCTGAATTTCGTGGATCTCTTTGCTAGCCTTATTTCTGTGGAATCTGAAAACAGATATTTCGTATCCCTTTGAAGACTATAGTGCCAAAGGAAATATCCTCCGATAACAAAGAGAAACAAGCTTTCTGAGAAACTTCTTTGGGTACTGTGAAATCATCTCACAGAGTGACAGCTTTCCCCTCAAGAAGCCTTTCGCTAAGACAGTTCTTGTGGAATTGGCAAAGTGATATTTGGAAGCCCATAGTGGGCTATGGTGAAAAAGGAAATATCCTCAGATGAAATCTGGAAAGAAGCTTTCTGAGAAACTGCTCTGTGATGTGTGACTTCCACTCACAGAGTTACATCTGTATTTCGTGGATCTCTTTGCTAGCCTTATTTCTGTGGAATCTGAAAACAGATATTTCGTATCCGTTTGAAGACTATAGGGCCAAAGGAAATATCCTCCGATAACAAAGAGAAAGAAGCTTTCTGAGAAACTTCTTTGTGTTCTGTGAAATCATCTCACAGAGTGACAGCTTTCCCCTCAAGAAGCCTGTCGCTAAGACAGTTCTTGTGGAATTGGCAAAGTGATATTTGGAAGCCCTTAGAGGGCTATGGTGAAAAAGGAAATATCCTCAGATGAAATCTGGAAAGAAGCTTTCTGAGAAACTGCTTAGTGTTCTGTTAATTCATCTCACAGAGTTTTATCAGTATTTCGTGGATCTCTTTGCTAGCCTTATTTCTGTGGAATCTGAGAACAGATATTTCGGATCACTTTGAAGACTATAGGGCCAAAGGAAATATCCTCCGATAACAAAAAGAAAGATGCTTTCTGAGAAACTTCCTTGTGTTCTGTGAAATCATCTCACAGAGTTACAGCTTTCCCCTCAAGAAGCCTTTCGCTAACACAGTTCTTGTGGAATTGGCAAAGTGATATTTGGAAGCCCATAGAGGGCTATGGTGAAAAAGGAAATATCCTCAGATGAAATCTGGAAAGAAGCTTTCAGAGAAACTGCTTAGTGTTCTGTTAATTCATCTCACAGAGTTACATCTGTATTTCGTGGTTCTCTTTCCTAGCCTTATTTCTGTGGAATCTGAGAACAGATATTTCGGATCCCTTTGAAGACTATAGGACCAAAGGAAATATCCTCCGATAACAAAGAGAAAGAAGCTTTCTGAGAAACTTCTTTGTGTTCTGTGAAATCATCTCACAGAGTTACAGCTTTCCCCTCAAGAAGCCTTTCGCTAAGACAGTTCTTGTGGAATTGGCAAAGTGATATTTGGAAGCCCATAGAGGGCTATGGTGAAAAATGAAATATCCTCAGATGAAATCTGGAAAGAAGCTTTCTGAGAAACTGCTCTGTGATGTGAGACTTCCACTCACAGAGTTACATCTGTATTTCGTGGTTCTCTTTGCTAGCCTTATTTCTGTGGAATCTGAGAACAGATATTTCGGATCCCTTTGAAGACTATAGGACCAAAGGAAATATCCTCCGATAACAAAGAGAAAGAAGCTTTCTGAGAAACTTCTTTGTGTTCTGTGAAATCATCTCACAGAGTTACAGCTTTCCCCTCAAGAAGCCTTTGGCTACGACAGTTCTTGTGGAAAATGCAAAGTGATATTTGGAAGCCCATAGAGGGCTATGGTGAAAAAGGAAATACCCTCAGATGAAATCTGGAAAGAAGCTTTCTGAGAAACTGCTCTGTGATGTGTGACTTCCACTCACAGAGTTACATCTGTATTTCGTGGATCTCTTTGCTAGCCTTATTTCTGTGGAATCTGAGAACAGATATTTCGGATCCCTTTGAAGACTATAGGGCCAAAGGAAATATCCTCCGATAACAAAGGGAAAGAAGCTTTCTGAGAAACTTCTTTGTGTTCTGTGAAATCATCTCACAGAGTTACATCTTTCCCCTCAAGAAGCCTTTCGCTAAGACAGTTGTTGTGAAATTGGCAAAGAGATATTTGGAAGCCCATAGACGGCTACGGTGAAAAAGGAAATATCCTCAGATGAAATCTGGAAAGAAGCTTTCTGAGAAACTGCTCTGTGATGTGTGACTTCCACTCACAGAGTTAAATCTGTATTTCGTGGATCTCTTTGCTAGTCTTATTTCTGTGGAGTCTGAGAACAGATATTTCGGATCCCTTAGAAGACTATAGGGCCAAAAAAATATCCTCCGATAACAAAGAGAAAGAAGGTTTCTGAGAAACTTCTTTGTGTTCTGTGAAATCATCTCACAGAGTTACAGCTTTTCCCTCAAGAAGCCTTTGGCTACGACAGTTCTTGTGGAATTGGCAAAGTGATATTTGGAAGCCCATAGAGGGCTATGGTGAAAAAGGAAATACCCTCAGATGAAATCTGGAAAGAAGCTTTCTGAGAAACTGCTCTGTGATGTGTTACTTCCACTCAAAGAGTTACATCTGTATTTCGTGGATCTCTTTGCTAGCCTTATTTCTGTGGAATCTGAGAACAGATATTTCGGGTCCCTTTGAAGACTATAGGGCCAAAGGAAATATCCTCCGATAACAAAGAGAAAGAAGCTTTCTGAGAAACTACTTTGTGTTCTGTGAAATCATCTCACAGAGTTACAGCTTTCCCCTCAAGAAGCCATTCGCTAAGACAGTTCTTGTGGAATTGGCAAAGGGATATTTGGAAGCCCATAGAGGCCTATGGTGAAAAAGGAAATATCCTCAGATGAAATCTGGAAAGAAGCTTTCTGAGAAACTGCTTAGTGTTCTGTTAATTCATCTCACAGAGTAACATCTGAATTTCATGGATCTCTTTGCTAGCCTTATTTCTGTGGAATCTGAAAACAGATATTTCGTATCCCTTTGAAGACTATAGTGCCAAAGGAAATATCCTCCGATAACAAAGAGAAACAAGCTTTCTGAGAAACTTCTTTGGGTACTGTGAAATCATCTCACAGAGTGACAGCTTTCCCCTCAAGAAGCCTTTCGCTAAGACAGTTCTTGTGGAATTGGCAAAGTGATATTTGGAAGCCCATAGTGGGCTATGGTGAAAAAGGAAATATCCTCAGATGAAATCTGGAAAGAAGCTTTCTGAGAAACTGCTTAGTGTTCTGTTAATTCATCTCACAGAGTTACATCTGTATTTCGTGGTTCTCTTTCCTAGCCTTATTTCTGTGGAGTTTGAGAACAGATATTTCAGATCCCTTTGAAGACTATAGGACCAAAGGAAATATCCTCCGATAACAAAGAGAAAGAAGCTTTCTGAGAAACTTCTTTGTGTTCTGTGAAATCAGCTCACAGAGTTACAGCTTTCCCCTCAAGAAGCCTTTCGCTAAGACAGTTCTTGTGGAATTGGCAAAGTGATATTTGGAAGCCCATAGAGGGCTACGGTGAAAAAGGAAATATCCTCAGATGAAATCTGGAAAGAAGCTTTCTGAGAAACTGCTCTGTGATGTGTGACTTCCACTCACAGAGTTACATCTGTATTTCGTGGTTCTCTTTGCTAGCCTTATTTCTGTGGAATCTGAGAACAGATATTTCGGATCCCTTTTAAAACTATAGGGCCAAAGGAAATATCCTCCGATAACAAAGAGAAAGAAGCTTTCTGAGAAACTTCTTTGTGTTCTGTGAAATCATCTCACAGAGTTACAGCTTTCACCTCAAGAAGCCTTTTGCTAAGACAGTTCTTGTGGAATTGGCAAAGGGTTATTTGGGAGCCCCTAGAGCCCTATGGTGAAAAAGGAAATATCCTCAGATGAAATCTGGAAAGAAGCTTTCTGAGAAACTGCTTAGTGTTCTGTTAGTTCATCTCACAGAGTTACATCTGTATTTCGTGGATCTCTTTGCTAGCCTTATTTCTGTGGAATCTGAGAACAGATATTTCGGATCCGTTTGAAGACTATAGGGCCAAAGGAAATATCCTCCGATAACAAAAAGAAAGATGCTTTCTGAGAAACTTCCTTGTGTTCTGTGAAATCATCTCACAGAGTTACAGCTTTCCCCTCAAGAAGCCTTTCGCTAACACAGTTCTTGTGGAATTGGCAAAGTGATATTTGGAAGCCCATAGAGGGCTATGGTGAAAAAGGAAATATCCTCAGATGAAATCTGGAAAGAAGCTTTCAGAGAAACTGCTTAGTGTTCTGTTAATTCATCTCACAGAGTTACATCTGTATTTCGTGGTTCTCTTTCCTAGCCTTATTTCTGTGGAATCTGAGAACAGATATTTCGGATCCCTTTGAAGACTATAGGACCAAAGGAAATATCCTCCGATAACAAAGAGAAAGAAGCTTTCTGAGAAACTTCTTTGTGTTCTGTGAAATCATCTCACAGAGTTACAGCTTTCCCCTCAAGAAGCCTTTCGCTAAGACAGTTCTTGTGGAATTGGCAAAGTGATATTTGGAAGCCCATAGAGGGCTATGGTGAAAAAGGAAATATCCTCAGATGAAATCTGGAAAGAAGCTTTCTGAGAAACTGCTCTGTGATGTGAGACTTCCACTCACAGAGTTACATCTGTATTTCGTGGTTCTCTTTGCTAGCCTTATTTCTGTGGAATCTGAGAACAGATATTTCGGATCCCTTTGAAGACTATAGGACCAAAGGAAATATCCTCTGATAACAAAGAGAAAGAAGCTTTCTGAGAAACTTCTTTGTTTTCTGTGAAATCATCTCACAGAGTTACAGCTTTCCCCTCAAGAAGCCTTTGGCTACGACAGTTCTTGTGGAATTTGCAAAGTGATATTTGGAAGCCCATAGAGGGCTATGGTGAAAAAGGAAATACCCTCAGATGAAATCTGGAAAGAAGCTTTCTGAGAAACTGCTCTGTGATGTGTGACTTCCACTCACAGAGTCACATCTGTATTTCGTGGATCTCTTTGCTAGCCTTATTTCTGTGGAATCTGAGAACAGATATTTCGGGTCCCTTTGAAGACTATAGGGCCAAAGGAAATATCCTCCGATAACAAAGGGAAAGAAGCTTTCTGAGAAACTTCTTTGTGTTCTGTGAAATCATCTCACAGAGTGACAGCTTTCCCCTCAAGAAGCCTTTCGCTAAGACAGTTCTTGTGGAATTGGCAAAGTGATATTTGGAAGCCCATAGAGGGCTATGGTGAAAAAGGAAATATCCTCAGATGAAATCTGGAAAGAAGTTTTCTGAGAAACTGCATAGTGTTCTGTTAATTCATCTCACTGAGTTACGTCTGTATTTCGTGGATTTCTTTGCTAGTCTTATTTCTGTGGAATCTGAGAACAGATATTTCGGATCCCTTAGAAGACTATAGGGCCAAAGGAAATATCCTCCGATAACAAAGAGAAAGAAGGTTTCTGAGAAACTTCTTTGTGTTCTGTGAAATCATCTCACAGAGTTACAGCTTTTCCCTCAAGAAGCCTTTGGCTACGACAGTTCTTGTGGAATTGGCAAAGAGATATTTGGAAGCCCATAGTGGGCTATGGTGAAATAGGAAATATCCTCAGATGAAATCTGGAAAGAAGCTTTCTGAGAAACTGCTCTGTGATGTGTGACTTCCACTCACAGAGTTACATCTGTATTTCGTGGATCTCTTTGCTAGCCTTATTTCTGTGGAATCTGAGAACAGATATTTCGGATCCCTTTGAAGACTATAGGGCCAAAGGAAATATCCTCCGGTAACAAAGGGAAAGAAGCTTTCTGAGAAACTTCTTTGTGTTCTGTGAAATCATCTCACAGAGTTACAGCTTTCCCCTCAAGAAGCCTTTCGCTAAGACATTTCTTGTGAAATTGGCAAAGAGATATTTGGAAGCCCATAGAGGGCTATGGTGAAAAAGGAAATATCCTCAGATGAAATCTGGAAAGAAGCTTTCTGAGAAACTGTTCTGTGATGAGTGACTTCCACTCACAGAGTTACATCTGTATTTCGTGGATCTCTTTGCTAGCCTTCTTTCTGTGGAATCTGAGAACAGATATTTCGGATAACTTTGAAGACTATAGGGCCAAAGGAAATATCCTCCGATAACAAAGAGAAAGAAGCTTTCTGAGAGACTTCTTTGTGTTCGGTGAAATCATCTCACAGAGTTACAGCTTTCCCCTCAAGAAGCCTTTCGCTAAGACAGTTCTTTTGGAATTGGCAAAGTGATATTTGGAAGCCCTTAGTGGGCTATGGTGAAAAAGGAAATATCCTCAGATGAAATCTGGAAAGAAGCTTTCTGAGAAACTGCTTAGTGTTCTGTTAATTCTTCTCACTGAGTTACGTCTGTATTTCGTGGATCTCTTTGCTAGCCTTATTTCTGTGGAATCTGAGAACAGATATTTCGGATCCCTTTGAAGACTATAGGACAAAAGGGAATATCCTCCGATAACAAAGAGAAAGAAGCTTTCTGAGAAACTTCCTTGTGTTCTGTGAAATCATCTCACAGAGTTACAGCTTTCCCCTCAAGAAGCCTTTCGCTAACACAGTTCTTGTGGAATTGGCAAAGTGATATTTGGAAGCCCATAGAGGGCTATGGTGAAAAAGGAAATATCCTCAGATGAAATCGGGAAAGAAGCTTTCTGAGAAACTGCTCTGTGATGTGTGACTTCCACTCACAGAGTTACATCTGTATTTCGTGGATCTCTTTGCTAGCCTTATTTCTGTGGAATCTGAGAACAGATATTTCGGATCCCTTTGAAGACTATAGGACAAAAGGGAATATCCTCCGATAACAAAGAGAAAGAAGCTTTCTGAGAAACTTCTTTGTGTTCTGTGAAATGATCTCACAGAGTTACAGCTTTCCCCCCTTTCGCTAAGACAGTTCTTGTGGAATTGGCAAAGTGATATTTGGAAGCCCATAGAGGGCTATGGTGAAAAAGGAAATATCCTCAGATGAAATCTGGAAAGAAGCTTTCTGAGAAACTACTCTGTGATATGTGACTTCCACTCACAGAGTTAAATCTGTATTTCTTGGATCTCTTTGATAGTCTTATTTCTGTGGAATATCAGAACAGATATTTCATATCCCTTTGAAGACTATAGGGCCAAAGGAAATATCCTCTGATAACAAAGAGAAAGAAGGTTTCTGAGAAACTTCTTTGTGTTCTGTGAAATCATCTCACAGAGTTACAGCTTTCCCCGCAAGAAGATGTTGGTTAAGACAGTTCTTGTGGAATTGGCAAAGTGATATTTGGAAGCCCATAGAGGGCTATGGTGAAAAAGGAAATATCCTCAGATGAAATCTGGAAAGAAGCTTTCTGAGAAACTGCTCTGTGATGTGTGACTTCCACTCATAGAGTTACATCTGTATTTCGTGGATCTCTTTGCTAGCCTTATTTCTGTGGAATCTGAGAACAGATATTTCGGATCCCTTTGAAGACTGTAGGGCCAAAGAAAATATCCTCCGTTAACAAAGGGAAAGAAGCTTTCTGAGAAACTTCTTTGTGTTCTGTGAAATCATCTCACAGAGTTACAGCTTTCCCCTCAAGAAGCCTTGCGCTAAGACAGTTCTTGTGAAATTGGCAAAGAGATATTTGGAAGCCCATAGAGGTCAATGGTGAAAAAGGAAATATCCTCAGATGAAATCTGGAAAGAAGCTTTCTGAGAAACTGCTCTGTGATGTGTGACTTCCACTCACAGAGTTACATCTGTATTTCGTGGATCTCTTTGCTAGCCTTATTTCTGTGGAATCTGAGAACAGATATTTCAGATCCCTTTGAAGACTATAGGACAAAAGGGAATATCCTCCGATAACAAAGAGAAAGAAGCTTTCTGAGAAACTTCCTTGAGTTCTGTGAAATCATCTCACAGAGTTACAGCTTTCCCCTCAAGAAGCCTTTCGCTAACACAGTTCTTGTGGAATTGGCAAAGTGATATTTGGAAGCCCATAGAGGGCTATGGTGAAAAAGGAAATATCCTCAGATGAAATCTGGAAAGAAGCTTTCTGAGAAACTGCTTAGTGTTCTGTTAATTCATCTCACAGAGTTACATCTGTATTTCGTGGTTCTCTTTCCTAGCCTTATTTCTGTGGAATCTGAGAACAGATATTTCGGATCCCTTTGAAGACTATAGGACCAAAGGAAATATCCTCCGATAACAAAGAGAAAGAAGCTTTCTGAGAAACTTCTTTGTGTTCTGTGAAATCATCTCACAGAGTTACAGCTTTCCGTTCAAGAAGCCTTTCGCTAAGACAGTTCTTGTGGAATTGGCAAAGTGATATTTGGAAGCCCTTTGAGGGCTACGGTGAAAAAGGAAATATCCTCAGATGAAATCTGGAAAGAAGCTTTCTGAAAAACTGCTCTGTGATGTGTGACTTCCACTCACAGAGTTACATCTGTATTTCGTGGATCTCTTTGCTAGCCTTATTTCTGTGGAATCTGAGAACAGATATTTCGGATCCCTTTGAAGACTATAGGGCCAAAGGAAATATCCTCCGATAACAAAGAGAAAGAAGCTTTCTGAGAAACTTCTTTGTGTTCTGTGAAATCATCTCACAGAGTTACAGCTTTCCCCTCAAGAAGCCATTCGCTAAGACAGTTCTTGTGGAATTGGCAAAGGGATATTTGGAAGCCCATAGAGGGCTATGGTGAAAAAGGAAATATCCTCAGATGAAATCTGGAAAGAAGCTTTCTGAGAAACTGCTTAGTGTTCTGTTACTTCATCTCACAGAGTAACATCTGAATTTCGTGGATCTCTTTGCTAGCCTTATTTCTGTGGAATCTGAAAAGAGATATTTCGTATCCCTTTGAAGACTATAGTGCCAAAGGAAATATCCTCCGATAACAAAGAGAAACAAGCTTTCTGAGAAACTTCTTTGGGTACTGTGAAATCATCTCACAGAGTGACAGCTTTCCCCTCAAGAAGCCTTTCGCTAAGACAGTTCTTGTGGAATTGCAAAGTGATATTTGGAAGCCCATAGTGGGCTATGGTGAAATAGGAAATATCCTCAGATGAAATCTGGAAAGAAGCTTTCTGAGAAACTGCTCTGTGATGTGTGACTTCCACTCACAGAGTTACATCTGTATTTCGTGGATCTCTTTGCTAGCCTTATTTCTGTGGAATCTGAGAACAGATATTTCGGATCCCTTTGAAGACTATAGGGCCAAAGGAAATATCCTCCGGTAACAAAGGGAAAGAAGCTTTCTGAGAAACTTCTTTGTGTTCTGTGAAATCATCTCACAGAGTTACAGCTTTCCCCTCAAGAAGACTTTCGCTAAGACAGTTCTTGTGAAATTGGCAAAGAGATATTTGGAAGCCCATAGAGGGCTATGGTGAAAAAGGAAATATCCTCAGATGAAATCTGGAAAGAAGCTTTCTGAGAAACTGTTCTGTGATGAGTGACTTCAACTCACAGAGTTACATCTGATTTCGTGGATCTCTTTGCTAGCCTTCTTTCTGTGGAATCTGAGAACAGATATTTCGGATAACTTTGAAGACTATAGAACAAAAGGGAATATCCTCCGATAACAAAGAGAAAGAAGCTTTCTGAGAAATTTCCTTGTGTTCTGTGAAATCATCTCACAGAGTTACAGCTTTCCCCTCAAGAAGCCTTTCGCTAACACAGTTCTTGTGGAATTGGCAAAGTGATATTTGGAAGCCCATAGAGGGCTATGGTGAAAAAGGAAATATCCTCAGATGAAATCTGGAAAGAAGCTTTCTGAGAAACTGCTTAGTGTTCTGTTAATTCATCTCACAGAGTTACATCTGTATTTCGTGGTTCTCTTTCCTAGCCTTATTTCTGTGGAATTTGAGAACAGATATTTCAGATCCCTTTGAAGACTATAGGACCAAAGGAAATATCCTCCGATAACAAAGAGAAAGAAGCTTTCTGAGAAACTTCTTTGTGTTCTGTGAAATCATCTCACAGAGTTACAGCTTTCCCCTCAAGAAGCCTTTCACTAAGACAGTTCTTGTGGAATTGGCAAAGTGATATTTGGAAGCCCATAGAGGGCTACGGTGAAAAAGGAAATATCCTCAGATGAAATCTGGAAAGAAGCTTTCTGAGAAACTGCTCTGTGATGTGTGACTTCCACTCACAGAGTTACATCTGTATTTCGTGGTTCTCTTTGCTAGCCTTATTTCTGTGGAATCTGAGAACAGATATTTCAGATCCCTTTTAAAACTATAGGGCCAAAGAAAATATCCTCCGATAACAAAGAGAAAGAAGCTTTCTGAGAAACTTCTTTGTGTTCTGTGAAATCATCTCACAGAGTTACAGCTTTCACCTCAAGAAGCCTTTTGCTAAGACAGTTCTTGTGGAATTGGCAAAGGGTTATTTGGGAGCCCCTAGAGCCCTATGGTGAAAAAGGAAATATCCTCAGATGAAATCTGGAAAGAAGCTTTCTTAGAAACTGCTTAGTGTTCTGTTAGTTCATCTCACAGAGTTACATCTGTATTTCGTGGATCTCTTTGCTAGCCTTATTTCTGTGGAATCTGAGAACAGATATTTCTGATCCCTTTGAAGACTATGGGACCAAAGGAAATATCCTCCTTTAACAAAGAGAAAGAAGCTTTCTGAGAAACTTCTTTGTGTTCTGTGAAATCATCTCATAGAGTTACAGCTTTCCCCTCAAGAAGCCTTTCGCTAAGACAGTTCTTGTGGAATTGGCAAAGTGATATTTGGAAGCCCATAGAGGGCTATGGTGAAAAAGGAAATATCCTCAAATGAAATCTGGAAAGAAGCTTTCTGAGAAACTGCTTAGCGTTCTGTTAATTCATCTCACAGAGTTACATCTGTATTTCGTGGATCTCTTTGCTAGCCTTATTTCTCTGAAATCTGAGAACAGATATTTCGGATCCCTTTGAAGACTATAGGGCCAAAGGAAATATCCTCCGATAACAAAGAGAAAGAAGCTTTCTGAGAAACTTCTTTGTGTTCTGTGAAATCATCTCACAGAGTTACAGCTTTCCCCTCAAGAAGCCTTTCGCTAAGACAGTTATTGTGGAATTGGCAAAGGGATATTTGGGAGCCCTTAGAGGCCTATGGTGAAAAAGGAAATATCCTCAGATGAAATCTGGAAAGAAGCTTTCTGAGAAACTGCTTAGTGTTCTGTAAATTCATCTCACAGAGTTACATCTGTATTTCGTGGATCTCTTTGCTAGCCTTATTTCTGTGGAATCTGAGAACAGATATTTCGGATCCCTTTGAAGACTATAGGGTCAAAGGAAATATCCTCCGATAACAAAGAGAAAGAAGCTTTCTGAGAAACTTCTTTGTGTTCTGTGAAATCATCTCACAGAGTTACAGCTTTCCCCTCAAGAAGCCTTTCGCTAAGACAGTTCTTGTGGAATTGGCAAAGGGATATTTGGAAGCCCATAGAGGGCTATGGTGAAAAAGGAAATATCCTCAGATGAAATCTGGAAAGAAGCTTTCTGAGAAACTGCTCTGTGATGTGTGACTTCCACTCACAGAGTTACATCTGTATTTCGTGGATCTCTTTGCTAGCCTTATTTCTGTGGAATCTGAGAACAGATATTTCGGATCCCTTTGAAGACTAAAGGGCCAAAGAAAATATCCTCAGATTACAAAGAGAAAGAAGCTTTCTGAGAAACTTCTTTGTGTTCTGTGAAATCATCTCACAGAGTAACAGCTTTCCCCTCAAGAAGCCTTTCGCTAAGACAGTTCTTGTGGAATTGGCAAAGGGATATTTGGAAGCCCATAGAGGCCTATGGTGAAAAAGGAAATATCCTCAGATGAAATTTGGAAAGAAGCTTTCTGAGAAACTGCTTAGTGTTCTGTTAATTCGTCTCACAGAGTTACATCTGTATTTCGTGGATCTCTTTGCTAGCCTTATTTCTGTGGAATCTGAGAACAGATATTTCGGATCCCTTTGAAGACTACAGGGCCAAAGGAAATACCCTCCGATAACAAAGAGAAAGAAGATTTCTGAGAAACTTCATTGTGTTCTGTGAAATCATCTCACAGAGTTACAGCTTTCCCCTCAAGAAGCCTTTCGCTAAGACAGTTCTTTTGGAATTGGCAAAGTGATATTTGGAAGCCCCTAGAGTGCTATAGTGAAAAAGGAAATATCCTCAGATTAAATCTGGAAAGAAGTTTTCTGAGAAAATGCTCTGTGATGTGTGACTTCCACACACAGAGTTACATCTCTGTTTCGTGGATCTCTTTGCTAGCCTTATTTCTGTGGAATCTGAGAACAGATATTTCGGATCCCTTTGAAGACTATAGGGCCAAAGGAAATATCCTCCGGTAACAAAGGGAAAGAAGCTTTCTGAGAAACTTCTTTGTGTTCTGTGAAATCATCTCACAGAGTTACAGCTTTCCCCTCAAGAAGCCTTTCGCTAAGACAGTTCTTGTGAAATTGGCAAAGAGATATTTGGAAGCCCATAAAGGGCTATGGTGAAAAAGGAAATATCCTCAGATGAAATCTGGAAAGAAGCTTTCTGAGAAACTGCTCTCTGATGTGTGACTTCCACTCACAGAGTTACATCTGTATTTCGTGGATCTCTTTGCTAGCCTTTTTTCTGTGGAATCTGAGAACAGATATTTCGGATCCCTTTGATGACTATAGGGCCAAAGGAAATATCCTCCGATAACAAAGAGAAAGAAGCTTTCTGAGAAACTTCTTTGTGTTCTGTGAAATCATCTCACAGAGTTACAGCTTTCCCCTCAAGAAGCCTTTCGCTAAGACAGTTCTTTTGGAATTGGCAAAGTGATATTTGGAAGCCCATAGAGGGCTATGGTGAAAAACGAAATATCCTCAGATGAAATCTGGAAAGAAGCTTTCTGAGAAACTGCTTAGTGTTCTGTTAATTCATCTCACTGAGTTACGTCTGTATTTCGTGGATCTCTTTGCTAGCCTTATTTCTGTGGAATCTGAGAACAGATATTTCGGATCCCTTTGAAGACTATAGGACAAAAGGGAATATCCTCCGATAACAAAGAGAAAGAAGCTTTCTGAGAAACTTCCTTGTGTTCTGTGAAATCATCTCACAGAGTTACAGCTTTCCCCTCAAGAAGCCTTTCGCTAACACAGTTCTTGTGGAATTGGCAAAGGGATATTTGGAAGCCCATAGAGGGCTATGGTGAAAAAGGAAATATCCTCAGATGAAATCTGGAAAGAAGCTTTCTGAGAAACTGCTTAGTGTTCTGTTAATTCATCTCACAGAGTTACATCTGTGTTTCGTGGTTCTCTTTCCTAGCCTTATTTCTGTGAAATCTGAGAACAGATATTTCGGATCCCTTTGAAGACTATAGGACCAAAGGAAATATCCTCCGATAACAAAGAGAAAGAAGCTTTCTGAGAAACTTCTTTGTGTTCTGTGAAATCATCTCACAGAGTTACAGCTTTCCGCTCAAGAAGCCTTTCGATAAGACAGTTCTTGTATAATTGGCAAAGTGATATTTGGAAGCCCATAGAGGGCTACGGTGAAAAAGGAAATATCCTCAGATGAAATCTGGAAAGAAGCTTTCTGAGAAACTGCTCTGTGATGTGTGACTTCCACTCACAGAGTTACATCTGTATTTCCTGGTTCTCTTTGCTAGCCTCATTTCTGTGGAATCTGAGAACAGATATTTCGGATCCCTTTAAAGACTATAGGGCCAAAGGAAATATCCTCCGATTACAAAGAGAAAGAATCTTTCTGAGAAACTTCTTTGTGTTCTGTGAAATCATCTCACAGAGTTACAGCTTTCCCCTCAATAAGCCTTTTGCTAAGACAGTTCTTGTGGAATTGGCAAAGGGTTATTTGGGAGCCCATAGAGCCCTATGGTGAAAAAGGAAATATCCTCAGATGAAATCTGAAAGAAGCTTTCTGAGAAACTGCTTAGTGTTCTGTTAATTCATCTCACAGAGTTACATCTGTATTTCGTGGATCTCTTTGCTAGCCTTATTTCTGTGGAATCTGAGAACAGATATTTCAGATCCCTTTGAAGACTATAGGGCCCAAGGAAATATCCTCCGATAACAAAGAGAAAGAAGCTTTCTGAGAAACTTCTTTGTGTTCTGTGAAATCATCTCACAGAATTAGAGCTTTCCCCTCAAGAAGCCTTTCGCTAAGACAGTTCTTGTGGAATTGGCAAAGTGATATTTGGAAGCCCATAGAGCGCTATGGTGAAAAAGGAAATATCCTCAGATGAAATCTGGAAAGAAGCTTTCTGAGAAACTGCTTAGTGTCCTGTTAATTCATCTCACAGAGTAACATCTGAATTTCGTTGATCTCTTTGCTAGCCTTATTTCTGTGGAATCTGAGAACAGATATTTCGGATCCCTTTGAAGACTGTAGGGCCAAAGGAAATATCCTCCGATAACAAAGAGAAAGAAGCTTTCTGAGAAACTTCTTTGTGTTCTGTGAAATCATCTCACAGAGTTACAGCTTTCCCCTCAAGAAGCCATTCGCTAAGACAGTTCTTGTGGAATTGGCAAAGGGATATTTGGAAGCCCTTAGAGGGAAATGGTGAAAAAGGAAATATCCTCAGATGAAATCTGGAAAGAAGCTTTCTGAGAAACTGCTAAGTGTTCTGTTAATTCATCTCACAGGGTAACATCTGAATTTCGTGGATCTCTTTGCTAGCCTTATTTCTGTGGAATCTGAGAACAGATATTTCGGATCCCTTTGAAGACTATAGGGCCAAAGGAAATATCCTCCGATAACAAAGAGAAGGAAGCTTTCTGAGAAACTTCTTTGTGTTCTGTGAAATCATCTCACAGAGTTACAGCTTTCCCCTCAAGAAACCTTTCGTTAAGACAGTTCTTGTGGAATTGGCAAAGTAATATTTGGAAGCCCATAGAGGGCTATGGTGAAAAAGGAAATATCCTCAGATGAAATCTGGAAAGAAGCTTTCTGAGAAACTGCTCTGTGATGTGTGACTTCCACTCACAGAGTTACATCTGTATTTCGTGCATCTCTTTGCAAGCCTTATTTCTGTGGAATCTGAGAACAGATATTTCGGATCCCTTTGAAGACTATAGGGCCAAAGGAAATATCCTCCGATAACAAAGAGAAAGAAGCTTTCTGAGAAACTTCTTTGTGTTCTGTGAAATCATCTCACAGAGTTACAGCTTTCCCCTCAAGAAGCCTTTCGCTAAGACAGTTCTTGTGGGATTGGCAAAGGGATATTTGGGAGCCCTTAGAGGCCTATGGTGAAAAACGAAATATCCTCAGATGAAATCTAGAAAGAAGCTTTCTGAGAAACTGCTTAGGGTTCTGTAAATTCATCTCACAGAGTTACATCTGTATTTCGTGGATCTCTTTGCTAGCCTTATTTCTGTGGAATCTGAGAACAGATATTTCGGATCCCTTTGAAGACTATAGGGTCAAAGGAAATATCCTCCGATAACAAAGAGAAAGAAGCTTTCTGAGAAACTTCTTTGTGTTCTGTGAAATCATCTCACAGAGTTACAGCTTTCCCCTCAAAAAGCCTTTCGCTAAGACAGTTCTTGTGGAATTGGCAAAGTGATATTTGGAAGCCCATAGAGGGCTATGGTGAAAAAGGAAATATCCTCAGATGAAATCTGGAAAGAAGCTTTCTGAGAAACTGCTCTGTGATGTGTGACTTCCACTCACAGAGTTACATCTGTATTTCGTGGATCTCTTTGCTAGCCCCATTTCTGTGGAATTTGAGAACAGATATTTCGGAACCCTTTGAAGACTATAGGGCAAAAGGAAATATCCTCCGATAACAAAGAGAAAGAAGCTTTCTGAGGAACTTCTTTGTGTTCTGTGAAATCATCTCACAGAGTTACAGCTTTCCCCTCAAGAAGACTTTCGCTAAGACAGTTCTTGTGGAATTGGCAAAGTGATAGTTGTAAGCCCATAGAGGGCTATGGTTAAAAAGGAAATATCCTCAGATGAAATCTGGAAAGAAGCTTTCTGAGAAACTGCTCTGTGATGTGCGACTTCCACTCACAGAGTTACATCTGTATTTCGTGGATCTCTTTGCTAGCCCCATTTCTGTGGAATCTGAGAACAGATATTTCGGATCCCTTTGAAGACTATAGGGCTAAAGGAAATACCCTCCGATAACAAAGAGAAAGAAGATTTCTGAGAAATTTCATTATGTTCTGTGACATCATCTCACAGAGTTACAGCTTTCCCCCAAGAAGCCTTTCGATAAGACAGTTCTTGTGGAATTGGCAAAGTGATATTTGGAAGCCCCTAGAGTGCTATAGTGAAAAAGGAAATATCCTCAGATTAAATCGGGAAAGAAGTTTTCTGAGAAACTGCTCTGTGATGTGTGACTTCCACTCACAGGGTTACATCTGTATTTCGTGGATCTCTTTGGTAGCCTTATTTCTGTGGAATCTGAGAACAGATATTTCGGATCCCTTTGAAGAATATAGGGCCAAAGGAAATATCCTCCGATAACAAAGAGAAAGAAGCTTTCTGAGAAACTTCTTTGTGTTCTGTGAAATCATCTCACAGAGTTACAGCTTTCCCCTCAAGAAACCTTTCGCTAAGACAGTTCTTGTGGAATTGGCAAAGTAATATTTGGAAGCCCATAGAGGGCTATGGTGAAAAAGGAAATATCCTCAGATGAAATCTGGAAAGAAGCTTTCTGAGAAACTGCTCTGTGATGTGTGACTTCCACTCACAGAGTTAAATCTGTATTTCGTCGATCTCTTTGCTAGCCTTATTTCTGTGGAATCTGAGAACAGATATTTCGGATCCCTTAGAAGACTATAGGGCCAAAGGAAATATCCTCCGATAACAAAGAGAAAGAAGGTTTCTGAGAATCTTCTTTGTGTTCTGTGAAATCATCTCACAGAGTTACAGCTTTTCCCTCAGGAAGACTTTGGCTACGACAGTTCTTGTGGAATTGGCAAAGTGATATTTGGAAGCCCATAGAGGGCTAGGGTGAAAAAGGAAATACCCTCAGATGAAATCTGGAAAGAAGCTTTCTGAGAAACTGCTCTGTGATGTGTGACTTCCACTCACAGAGTTACATCTGTATTTCGTGGATCTCTTTGCTAGCCTTATTTCTGCGGAATCTGAGAACAGATATTTCGGATCCCTTTGAAGATTATAGGGCCAAAGGAAATATCCTCCGATAACAAAGAGAAAGAAGCTTTCTGAGAAACTTCTTTGTGTTCTGTGAAATCATCTCACAGAGTTACAGCTTTCCCCTCAAGAAGCCTTTCGCTAAGACAGTTCTTGTGGAATTGGGAAAGTGATATTTGGAAGCCCATAGAGGGCTATGGTGAAAATGGAAATATCCTCAGATGAAATCTGGAAAGAAACTTTCTGAGAAACTGCTCTGTGATGTGTGACTTCCACTCACAGAGTTACATCTGTATTTCGTCGATCTCTTTGCTAGCCTTATTTCTGTGGAATATGAGAACAGATATTTCGGATCCCTTTGAAGGCTATAGGGCCAAAGGAAATATCCTCCGATAACAAAGAGAAAGAAGCTTTCTGAGAAACTTCTTTGTGTTCTGTGAAATCATCACACAGAGTTACAGCTTTCCCCTCAAGAAGCCTTTCGCTAAGACAGTTCTTGTGGAATTGGCAAAGGGATATTTGGAAGCCCTTAGAGGGCTATGGTGAAAAAGGAAATATCCTCAGATGAAATCTGGAAAGAAGCTTTCTGAGAAACTGCTGTGTGATGTGTGACTTCCACTCACAGAGTTACATCTGTATTTCGTGGATCTCTTTGCTAGCCTTATTTCTGTGGAATATGAGAACAGATATTTCGGATCCCTTTGAAGACTATAGGACAAAAGGGAATATCCTCCGATAACAAAGAGAAAGAAGCTTTCTGAGAAACTTCCTTGTGTTCTGTGAAATCATCTCACAGAGTTACAGCTTTCCCCTCAAGAAGCCTTTCGCTAACACAGTTCTTGTGGAATTGGCAAAGAGATATTTGGAAGCCCATAGAGGGCTATGGTGAAAAAGGAAATATCCTCAGAGGAAATCTGGAAAGAAGCTTTCTGAGAAACTGCTTAGTGTTCTGTTAATTCATCTCACTGAGATACGTCTGTATTTCGTGGATCTCTTTGCTAGCCTTATTTCTGTGGAATCTGAGAACAGATATTTCGGATCCCTTTGAAGACTTTGGGACAAAAGGGAATATCCTCCGATAACAAAGAGAAAAAAGCTTTCTGAGAAACTTCCTTGTGTTCTGTGGAATCATCTCACAGAGTTACAGCTTTCCCCTCAAGAAGCCTTTCGCTAACACAGTTCTTGTGGAATTGGCAAAGTGATATTTGGAAGCCCATAGAGGGCTAAGTTGAAAAACGAAATATCCTCAGATGAAATCTGGAAAGAAGCTTTCTGAGAAACTGCTTAGTGTTCTGTTAATTCACCTCACAGAGTTACATCTTTATTTCGTGGTTCTCTTTGCTAGCCTTATTTCTGTGGAATCTGAGAACAGATATTTCGGATCCCTTTGAAGACTACAGGACCAAAGGAAATATCCTCCGATAACAAAGAGAAAGAAGCTTTCTGAGAAACTTCTTTGTGTTCTGTGAAATCATCTCACAGAGTTACAGCTTTACCCTCAAGAAGCCTTTCGCTAAGACCGTTCTTGTGGAATTGGCAAAGGGATATTTGGGAGCCCTTAGACGCCTATGGTGAAAAAGGAAATATCCTCAGAAGAAATCTGGAAGGAAGCTTTCTGAGGAACTGCTTAGTGTTCTGTTAATTCATCTCACAGAGTTACATCTGTATTTCGTGGATCTCTTTGCTAGCCTTATTTCTGTGGAATCTGAGAACAGATATTTCGGATCCCTTTGAAGACTATAGGGCCAAAGGAAATATCCTCCGATAACAAAGAGAAAGAAGCTTTCTGAGAAACTTCTTTGTGTTCTGTGAAATCATCTCACAGAGTTACAGCTTTCCCTTCAAGAAGCCTTTCGCTAAGACAGTTCTTGTGGAATTGGCAAAGTGATATTTGGAAGCCCATAGAGGGCTATGGTGAAAAATGAAATATCCTCAGATAAAATCTGGAAAGAAGCTTTCTGAGAAACTGCTGTGTGATGTGTGAGTTCCACTCACTGAGTTACCTCTGTATTTCGTGGATCTCTTTGCTAGCCTTATTACTGTGGAATCTGAGAACAGATATTTCGGATCCCATTGAAGACTATAGGGCCAAAGGAAATATCCTCCGATAACAAAGAGAAAGAAGCTTTCTGAGAAACTTCTTTGTGTTCTGTGAAATCATCTCACAGAGTTACAGCTTTCCCCTCAAGAAGCCTTTCGCTAAGACAGTTCTTGTGGAATTGGCAAAGTGATATTTGGAAGCCCTTAGAGGGCTATGGTGAAAAACGAAATATCCTCAGATGAAATCTGGAAGGAAGCTTTCTGAGAAACTGCTTAGTGTTCTGTTAATTCATCTCACTGAGTTACATCTGTATTTCGTGGATCTCTTTGCTAGCCTTATTTCTGTGGAATCTGAGAACAGATATTTCGGATCCCTTTGAAGACTATAGGACCAAAGGGAATATCGTCCGATAACAAATAGAAAGAAGTTTTCTGAGAAACTTCTTTGTGTTCTGTGAAATCATCTCACAGAGTTACAGCTTTCCCCTCAAGAAGGCTTTCGCTAAGACAGTTCTTGTGGAATTGGGAAAGTGATATTTGGAAGCCCATAGAGGGCTATGGTGAAAAAGGAAATATCCTCAGATGAAATCTGGAAAGAAGCTTTCTGAGAAACTGCTTAGTGTTCTGTTAATTCATCTCACTGTGTAACATCTGAATTTCGTGGATCTCTTTGCTAGCCTTATTTCTGTGGAATCTGAGAACAGATATTTCGGATCCCTTTGAAGACTGTAGGGCCAAAGAAAATATCCTCCGATAACAAAGAGAAAGAAGCTTTCTGAGAAACTTCTTTGTGTTCTGTGAAATCATCTCACAGAGTTACAGCTTTCCCCTAAAGAAGCCATTCGCTAAGACAGTTCTTGTGGAATTGGCAAAGGGATATTTGGAAGCCCATAGAGGGCTATGGTGAAAAAGGAAATATCCTCAGATGAAATCTGGAAAGAAGCTTTCTGAGAAACTGCTTAGTGTTCTGTTAATTCATCTCACAGAGTTACATCTGTATTTCGTGGATCTCTTTGCTAGCCTTATTTCTGTGGAATCTGAGAACAGATATTTCGGATCCCTTTGAAGACTATAGGGCCAAAGGAAATATCCTCCGATAACAAAGAGAAAGAAGCTTTCTGAGAAACTTCTTTGTGTTCTGTGAAATCATCTCACAGAGTTACAGCTTTCCCCTCAAGAAGCCTTTCCTAAGACAGTTCTTGTGGAATTGGCAAAGTGATATTTGGAAGCCCATAGAGGGCTATGGTGAAAAAGGAAATATCCTCAGATGAAATCTGGAAAGAAGCTTTCTGAGAAACTGCTCTGTGATGTGTGACTTCCACTAACAGAGTTACATCTGTATTTCGTGGATCTCTTTGCTAGCCTTATTTCTGTGGAATCTGATAACAGATATTTCGGATCCCTCTGAAGACTATAGGGCCAAAGGAAATATCCTCCGATAACAAAGAGAAAGAAGCTTTCTGAGAAACTTCTTTGTGTTCTGTGAAATCATCTCACAGAGTTACAGCTTTCCCCTCAAGAAGCCTTTTGCTAAGACAGTTCTTGTGGAATTGTCAAAGGGTTATTTGGGAGCCCACAGAGCCCTATGGTGAAAAAGGAAATATCCTCAGATTAAATCTGGAAAGAAGCTTTCTGAGAAACTGCTTAGTGTTCTGTTAATTCACCTCACAGAGTTACATCTGTATTTCGTGGATCTCTATGCTAGCCTTATTTCTGTGGAATCTGAGAACAGATATTTCGGATCCCTTTGAAGACTATAGGACCAAAGGAAATATCCTCCGATAAAAAAGAGAAAGAAGATTTCTGAGAAACTTCTTTGTGTTCTGTGAAATCATCTCACAGAGTTACAGCTTTCCCCTCAAGAAGCCTTTCACTAAGACAGTTCTTGTGGAATTGGCAAAGTGATAGTTGGAAGCCCATAGAGTTCTATGGTTAAAAAGGAAATATCCTCAGATGAAATCTGGAAAGAAGCATTCTGAGAAACTGCTGTGTGATGTGTGACTTCCACTCACAGAGTTACATCTGTATTTCGTGTATCTCTTTGCTAGCCTTATTTCTGAGGAATCTGAGAAGAGATATTTCGGATCCCTTTGAAGACTATAGGGCCAAAGGAAATATCCTCCGGTAACCAAGGGAAAGAAGCTTTCTGAGAAACTTCTTTGTGTTCTGTGAAATCATCTCACAGAGTTACAGCTTTCCCCTCAAGAAGCCTTTCGCTAAGACAGTTCTTTTGGTATTGGCAAAGTGATATTTGGAAGCCCATAGAGGGCTATGGTGAAAAAGGAAATATCCTCAGATGAAATCTGGAAAGAAGCTTTCTGAGAAACTGCTTAGTGTTCTGTTAATTCATCTCACTGAGATACGTCTGTATTTCGTGGATCTCTTTGCTAGCCTTATTTCTGTGGAAACTGAGAACAGATATTTCGGATCCCTTTGAAGACTTTGGGACAAAAGGGAATATCCTCCGATAACAAAGAGAAAAAAGCTTTCTGAGAAACTTCCTTGTGTTCTGTGGAATCATCTCACAGAGTTACAGCTTTCCCCTCAAGAAGCCTTTCGCTAACACAGTTCTTGTGGAATTGGCAAAGTGATATTTGGAAGCCCATAGAGGGCTAAGTTGAAAAAGGAAATATCCTCAGATGAAATCTGGAAAGAAGCTTTCTGAGAAACTGCTTAGTGTTCTGATAATTCATCTCACAGAGTTACATCTTTATTTCGTGGTTCTCTTTGCTAGCCTTATTTCTGTGGAATCTGAGAACAGATATTTCGGATCCCTTTGAAGACTATAGGACCAAAGGAAATATCCTCCGATAACAAAGAGAAAGAAGCTTTCTGAGAAACTTCTTTGTGTTCTGTGAAATCATCTCACAGAGTTACAGCTTTCCCCTCAAGAAGCCTTTCGCTAAGACCGTTCTTGTGGAATTGGCAAAGGGATATTTGGGAGCCCTTAGACGCCTATGGTGAAAAAGGAAATATCCTCAGAAGAAATCTGGAAGGAAGCTTTCTGAGGAACTGCTTAGTGTTCTGTTAATTCATCTCACAGAGTTACATCTGTATTTCGTGGATCTCTTTGCTAGCCTTATTTCTGTGGAATCTGAGAACAGATATTTCGGATCCCTTTGAAGACTATAGGGCCAAAGGAAATATCCTCCGATAACAAAGAGAAAGAAGCTTTCTGAGAAACTTCTTTGTGTTCTGTGAAATCATCTCACAGAGTTACAGCTTTCCCTTCAAGAAGCCTTTCGCTAAGACAGTTCTTGTGGAATTGGCAAAGTGATATTTGGAAGCCCATAGAGGGCTATGGTGAAAAAGGAAATATCCTCAGATAAAATCTGGAAAGAAGCTTTCTGAGAAACTGCTCTGTGATGTGTGAGTTCCACTCACTGAGTTACGTCTGTATTTCGTGGATCTCTTTGCTAGCCTTATTACTGTGGAATCTGAGAACAGATATTTCGGATCCCTTTGAAGACTACAGGACCAAAGGAAATATCCTCCGATAACAAAGAGAAAGAAGCTTTCTGAGAAACTTCTTTGTGTTCTGTGAAATCATCTCACAGAGTTACAGGTTTCCCCTCAAGAAGCCTTTCGCTAAGAAAGTTCTTGTGGAATTGGCAAAGTGATATTTGGAAGCCCTTAGAGGGCTATGGTGAAAAACGAAATATCCTCAGATGAAATCTGGAAGGAAGCTTTCTGAGAAACTGCTTAGTGTTCTGTTAATTCATCTCACTGAGTTACATCTGTATTTCGTGGATCTCTTTGCTAGCCTTATTTCTGTGGAATCTGAGAACAGATATTTCGGATCCCTTTGAAGACTATAGGACCAAAGGGAATATCCTCCGATAACAAATAGAAAGAAGTTTTCTGAGAAACTTCTTTGTGTTCTGTGAAATCATCACACAGAGTTACAGCTTTCCCCTCAAGAAGGCTTTCGCTAAGACAGTTCTTGTGGAATTGGCAAAGTGATATTTGGAAGCCCATGGAGGGCTATGGTGAAAAAGGAAATATCCTCAGATGAAATCTGGAAAGAAGCTTTCTGAGAAACTGCTTAGTGTTCTGTTAATTCATCTCACAGAGTAACATCTGAATTTCGTGGATCTCTTTGCTAGCCTTATTTCTGTGGAGTGTGAGAACAGATATTTCGGATCCCTTTGAAGACTGTAGGGCCAAAGGAAATATCCTCCGATAACAAAGAGAAAGAAGCTTTCTGAGAAACTTCTTTGTGTTCTGTGAAATCATCTCACAGAGTTACAGCTTTCCCCTCAAGAAGCCTTTCCTAAGACAGTTCTTGTGGAATTGGCAAAGTGATATTTGGAAGCCCATAGAGGGCTATGGTGAAAAAGGAAATATCCTCAGATGAAATCTGGAAAGAAGCTTTCTGAGAAACTGCTCTGTGATGTGTGACTTCCACTCACAGAGTTACATCTGTATTTCGTGGATCTCTTTGCTAGCCTTATTTCTGTGGAATCTGATAACAGATATTTCGGATCCCTCTGAAGACTATAGGGCCAAAGGAAATATCCTCCGATAACAAAGAGAAAGAAGCTTTCTGAGAAACTTCTTTGTGTTCTGTGAAATCATCTCACAGAGTTACAGCTTTCCCCTCAAGAAGCCTTTTGCTAAGACAGTTCTTGTGGAATTGTCAAAGGGTTATTTGGGAGCCCATAGAGCCCTATGGTGAAAAAGGAAATATCCTCAGATTAAATCTGGAAAGAAGCTTTCTGAGAAACTGCTTAGTGTTCTGTTAATTCACCTCACAGAGTTACATCTGTATTTCGTGGATCTCTATGCTAGCCTTATTTCTGTGGAATCTGAGAACAGATATTTCGGATCCCTTTGAAAACTATAGGACCAAAGGAAATATCCTCCGATAACAAAGAGAAAGAAGCTTTCTGAGAAACTTCTTTGTGTTCTATGAAATCATCTCACAGAATTAGAGCTTTCCCCTCAAGAGGCCTTTCGCTAAGACAGTTCTTGTGGAATTGGCAAAGTGATATTTGGAAGCCCATAGAGGGCTATGGTGAAAAAGGAAATATCCTCAGATGAAATCTGGAAAGAAGCTTTCTGAGAAACTGCTTAGTGTTCTGTTAATTCATCTCACAGAGTAACATCTGTATTTCGTGGATCTCTTTGCTAGCCTTATTTCTGTGGAGTCTGAGAACAGATATTTCGGATCCCTTTGAAGACTGTAGGGCCAAAGGAAATATCCTGCGATAACATAGAGAAAGAAACTTTCTGAGAAACTTCTTTGTGTTCTGTGAAATCATCTCACAGAGTGACAGCTTTCCCCTCAAGAAGCCTTTCGCTAAGACAGTTCTTGTGGAATTGGCAAAGTGATATTTGGAAGCCCATAGAGGGCTCTGGTGAAAAAGGAAATATCCTCAGATGATATCTGGAAAGAAGCTTTCTGAGAAACTGCTCTGTGATGTGTGACTTCCACTCACACAGTTACATCTGCATTTCGTGGATCTCTTTGCTAGCCTTATTTCTGTGGAATGTGAGAACAGATATTTCGGATCCCTTTGAAGACTATATGGCCAAAGGAAATATCCTCCGATAACAAAGAGAAAGAATCTTTCTGAGAAACTTCATTGTGTTCTGTGAAATCATCTCACAGAGTTACAGCTTTCCCCTCAAGAAGCCTTTCGCTAAGACAGTTCTTGTGGAATTGGCAAAGTGATATTTGGAAGCCCATAGAGGGCTATGGTGAAAAAGGAAATATCCTCAGATGAAATCTGGAAAGAAGCTTTCTGAGAAACTGTTCTGTGATGTGTGACTTCCACTCACAGAGTTACATCTGTATTTCGTGGATCTCTTTGCTAGCCTTATTTCTGTGGAATCTGACAACAGATATTTCGGATCCCTTTGAAGACTATAGAGCCAAAGGAAATATCCTCCGATGACAAAGAGAAAGAAGCTTTCCGAGAAACTTCTTTGTATTCTGTGAAATCATCTCACAGAGTTACAGCTTTCCCCTCAAAAAGCCTTTCGCTAAGACAGTTATTGTGGAATTGCCAAAGTGATATTTGGAAGCCCATAGAGGGCTATGGTGAAAAACGAAATATCCTCAGATGAAATCTGGAAAGAAGCTTTCTGAGAAACTGCTTAGTCTTCTGTTAATTCATCTCACTGAGATACGTCTGTATTTCGTGGATCTCTTTGCTAGCCTTATTTCTGTGGAATCTGAGAACAGATATTTCGGATCCCTTTGAAGACTATGGGACAAAAGGGAATATCCTCCGATAACAAAGAGAAAAAAGCTTTCTGAGAAACTTCCTTGTGTTCTGTGGAATCATCTCACAGAGTTACAGCTTTCCCCTCAAGAAGCCTTTCGTTAACACAGTTCTTGTGGAATTGGCAAAGTGATATTTGGAAGCCCATAGAGGGCTACGTTGAAAAAGGAAATATCCTCAGATGAAATCTGGAAAGAAGCTTTCTGAGAAACTGCTTAGTGTTCTGTTAATTCATCTCACAGAGTTACATCTTTATTTCGTGGTTCTCTTTGCTAGCCTTATTTCTGTGGAATCTGAGAACAGATATTTCGGATCCCTTTGAAGACTATAGGGCCAAAGGAAATATCCTCCGATAACAAAGAGAAAGAAGCTTTCTGAGAAACTTCTTTGTGTTCTGTGAAATCATCACACAGAGTTACAGCTTTCCCCTCAAGAAGCCTTTCGCTAAGACAGTTCTTGTGGAATTGGCAAAGGGATATTTGGAAGCCCATAGAGGGCTATGGTGAAAAAGGAAATATCCTCAGATGAAATCTGGAAAGAAGCTTTCTGTGAAACTGCTTAGTGTTCTGTTAATTCATCTCACAGAGTTATATCTGTATTTCGTGGTTCTCTTTGCTAGCCTTATTTCTTTGGAATCTGAGAACAGATATTTCGGATCCCTTTGAAGACTATAGGACCAAAGGAAATATCCAGCGGTAACAAAGAGAAAGAAGCTTTCTGAGAAACTTCTTTGTGTTCTGTGAAATCATCTCACAGAGTTACAGCTTTCCCCTCAAGAAGCCTTTCGCTAAGACAGTTCTTGTGGAATTGGCAAAGTGATAGTTGGAAGCCCATAGAGGGCTATGGTTAAAAAGGAAATATCCTCAGATGAAATCTGGAAAGAAGCTTTCTGAGAAACTGCTCTGTGAAGTGTGACTTCCACTCACAGAGTTACATCTGTATTTCGTGGATCTCTTTGCTAGCCTTATTTTTGTGGAATCTGAGAATAGATATTTCGGATCCCTTTGAAGACTATAGGGCCAAAGGAAATACCCTCCGATAACAAAGAGAAAGTAGATTTCTGAGAAACTTCATTGTGTTCTGTTAAATCATCTCACAGAGTTACAGCTTTCCCCCAAGAAGCCGTTCGCTAAGACAGTTCTTGTGGAATTGGCAAAGTGATATTTGGAAGCCCCTAGAGTGCTATAGTGAAAAAGGAAATATCCTCAGATTAAATCTGGAAAGAAGTTTTCAGAGAAACTGCTCTGTGATGTGTGACTTCCACTCACAGAGTTACATCTGTATTTCGTGGATCACTTTGCTAGCCTTATCTCTGTGGAATTAGAGAACAGATATTTTGGATCCCTTTGAAACTATAGGGCCAAAGGAAATATCCTCCGATAACAAAGAGAAAGAAGCTTTCTGAGAAACTTCTTTGTGTTCTGTGAAATCATCTCACAGAGTTACAGCTTTCCCCTCAAGAAGCCTTTCGCTAAGACAGTTCTTGTGGAATTGGCAAAGGGATATTTGGAAGCCCATAGAGGGCTATGGTGAAAATGGAAATATCCTCAGATGAAATCTGGAAAGAAGCTTTCTGAGAAACTGCTCTGTGATGTGTGACTTCCACTCACAGAGTTACATCTGTATTTCGTGGATCTCTTTGCTAGCCTTATTTCTGTGGAATCTGAGAACAGATATTTCGGATCCCTTTGAAGACTATAGGGCCAAAGGAAATATCCTCCGATAACAAAGAGAAAGAAGTTTTCTGAGAAACTTCTTTGTGTTCTGTGAAATCATCACACAGAGTTACAGCTTTGCCCTCAAGAAGTCTTTCGCTAAGACAGTTCTTGTGGAATTGGCAAAGGGATATTTGGAAGCCCAGAGGGGCCTATGGTGAAAAAGGAAATATCCTCAGAGGAAATCTGGAAAGAAGCTTTCTGAGAAACTGCTTAGTGTTCTGTTAATTCATCTCACTGAGTTACGTCTGTATTTCGTGGATTTCTTTGCTAGCCTTATTTCTGTGGAATCTGAGAACAGATATTTCGGATCCCTTTGAAGACTATAGGACCAAAGGGAATATCCTCCGATAACAAAGAAAAAGAAGCTTTCTGAGAAACTTCCTTGTGTTCTGTGAAATCATCTCACAGAGTTACAGCTTTCCCCTCAAGAAGCCTTTCGCTAAGACAGTTCTTGTGGAATTGGCAAAGGGATATTTTGAAGCCCATAGAGGCCTGTGATGAAAAAGGAAATATCCTCAGATGAAATCTGGAAAGAAGCTTTCTGAGAAACTGCTTAGTATTCTGTTAATTCATCTCACAGAGTTACATCTGTATTTTGTTGTTCTCATTGCTAGCCTTATTTCTGTGGAATCTGAGAACAGATATTTCGGATCCCTTTGAAGACTATAGGACCAAAGGAAGTATCCTCCGATAACAAAGAGAAAGAAGCTTTCTGAGTAACTTCTTTGTGTTCTGTGAAATCATCTCACAGAGTTACAGCTTTCCCCTCAAGAAGCCTTTCGCTAAGAAAGTTCTTGTGGAATTGGCAAAGGGATATTTGGAAGCCCATAGAGGGCTATGGTGAAAAAGGAAATATCCTCAGATGAAATCTGGAAAGAAGCTTTCTGAGAAACTGCTGTGTGATGTTTGACTTCCACTCACAGAGTTACATCTGTATTTCCTGGATCTCTTTGCTAGCCTTATTTCTGTGGAATCTGAGAACAGATATTTCGGATCCCTTTGAAGGCTATAGGGCCAAAGGAAATATCCTCCGATAAGAAAGAGAAAGAAGCTTTCTGAGAAACTTCTTTGTGTTCTGTGAAATCATCTCACAGAGTTACAGCTTTCCCCTCAAGAAGCCTTTCGCTAAGACAGTTCTTGTGGAATTGGCAAAGTGATATTTGGAAGCCCATAGAGGGCTATGGTGAAAAAGGAAATATCCTCAGATGAAATCTGTAAAGAAGCTTTCTGAGAAACTGCTTAGGGTTCTGTTAATTCATCTCACTGAGTTACATCTGTATTTCGTGTATCTCTTTGCTAGCCTTATTTCTGTGGAATCTGAGAACTGATATTTCGGATCCCTTTGAAGACTGTAGGGCCAAAGGAAATATCCTCCGATAACAAAGAGAAAGAAGGTTTCTGAGAAACTTCTTTGTGTTCTGTGAAATCATCTCACAGAGTTACAGCTTTCCCCTCAAGAAGCCTTTCGCTAAGACAGTTCTTTTGGAATTGGCAGAGTGATATTTGGAAGCCCATAGAGGGCTATGGTGAAAAAGGAAATATCCTCAGATGAAATCTGGAAAGAAGCTTTCTGATAAACTGCTTAGTGTTCTGTTAATTCATCTCACTGAGATACGTCTGTATTTCGTGGATCTATTTGATAGCCTTATTTCTGTGGAATCTGAGAACAGATATTTCGGATCCCTTTGAAGACTATGGGACAAAAGGGAATATCCTCCGATAACAAAGAGAAAAAAGCTTTCTGAGAAACTTCCTTGTGTTCTGTGGAATCATCTCACAGAGTTACAGCTTTCCCCTCAAGAAGCCTTTCGCTAACACAGTTCTTGTGGAATTGGCAAAGTGATATTTGGAAGCCCATAGAGGGCTACGTTGAAAAAGGAAATATCCTCAGATGAAATCTGGAAAGAAGCTTTCTGAGAAACTGCTTAGTGTTCTGTTAATTCATCTCACAGAGTTACATCTTTATTTCGTGGTTCTCTTTGCTAGCCTTATTTCTGTGGAATCTGAGAACAGATATTTCGGATCCCTTTGAAGACTATAGGACCAAAGGAAATATCCTCCGATAACAAAGAGAAAGAAGCTTTCTGAGAAACTTCTTTGTGTTCTGTGAAATCATCTCACAGAGTTACAGCTTTCCCCTCAAGAAGCCTTTCGCTAAGACAGTTCTTGTGGAATTGGCAAAGTGATATTTGGAAGCCCATAGAGGGCTACGGTGAAAAAGGAAATATCCTCAGATGAAATCTGGAAAGAAGCTTTCTGAGAAACTGCTCTGTGATGTGTGACTTCCTCTCACAGAGTTACATCTGTATTTCGTGGATCTCTTTGCTAGCCTTATTTCTGTGGAATCTGAGAACAGATATTTCGGATCCCTTTGAAGACTATAGGGCCAAAGGAAATATCCTCCGATAACAAAGAGAAAGAAGCTTTCTGAGAAACTTCTTTGTGTTCTGTGAAATCATCACACAGAGTTACAGCTTTCCCCTCAAGAAGTCTTTCGCTAAGACAGTTCTTGTGGAATTGGCAAAGGGATATTTGGAAGCCCATAGAGGGCTATGGTGAAAAAGGAAATATCCTCAGATGAAATCTGGAAAGAAGCTTTCTGAGAAACTGCTCTGTGATGTGTGACTTCCACTCACAGAGTTACATCTGTATTTCGTAGATCTCATTGCTAGCCTTATTTCTGTGGAATCTGAGAACAGATATTTCGGATCCCTATGAAGACTATATGGCCAAAGGAAATATCCTGCGATAACAAAGAGAATGAAGCTTTCTAAGAAACTTCTTTGTGTTCTGTGAAATCATCTCACAGATTTACAGCTTTCCCCTCAAGAAGCCTTTCGCTAAGACAGTTATTGTGGAATTGGCAAAGTGATATTTGGAAGCCCATAGAGGGCTATGGTGAAAAAGGAAATATCCTCAGATGAAATCTGGAAAGAAGCTTTCTGTGAAACTGCTTAGTGTTCTGTTAATTCATCTCACAGAGTTATATCTGTATTTCGTGGTTCTCTTTGCTAGCCTTATTTCTTTGGAATCTGAGAACAGATATTTCGGATCCCTTTGAAGACTATAGGACCAAAGGAAATATCCACCGGTAACAAAGAGAAAGAAGCTTTCTGAGAAACTTCTTTGTGTTCTGTGAAATCATCTCACAGAGTTACAGCTTTCCCCTCAAGAAGGCTTTCGCTAAGACAGTTCTTGTGGAATTGGCAAAGTGATATTTGGAAGCCCATAGAGGGCTATGGTGAAAAAGGAAATATCCTCAGATGAAATCTGGAAAGAAGCTTTCTGAGAAACTGCTTAGTGTTCTGTTAATTCATCTCACTGAGATACGTCTGTATTTCGTGGATCTCTTTGCTAGCCTTATTTCTGTGGAATCTGAGAACAGATATTTCGGATCCCTTTGAAGACTATGGGACAAAAGGGAATATCCTCCGATAACAAAGAGAAAAAAGCTTTCTGAGAAACTTCCTTGTGTTCTGTGGAATCATCTCACAGAGTTACAGCTTTCCCTTCAAGAAGCCTTTCGCTAACACAGTTCTTGTGGAATTGGCAAAGTGATATTTGGAAGCCCATAGAGGGCTACGTTGAAAAAGGAAATATCCTCAGATGAAATCTGGAAAGAAGCTTTCTGAGAAACTGCTTAGTGTTCTGTTAATTCATCTCACAGAGTTACATCTTTATTTCGTCGTTCTCTTTGCTAGCCTTATTTCTGTGGAATCTGAGAACAGATATTTCGGATCCCTTTGAAGACTATAGGACCAAAGGAAATATCCTCCGATAACAAAGAGAAAGAAGCTTTCTGAGAAACTTCTTTGTGTTCTGTGAAATCATCTCACAGAGTTACAGCTTTCCCCTAAAGAAGCCTTTCGCTAAGACCGTTCTTGTGGAATTCGCAAAGTGATATTTGGAAGCCCTTAGAGGGCTATGGTGAAAAACGAAATATCCTCAGATGAAATCTGGAAGGAAGCTTTCTGAGAAACTGCTTAGTGTTCTGTTAATTCATCTCACTGAGTTACATCTGTATTTCGTGGATCTCTTTGCTAGCCTTATTTCTGTGGAATCTGAGAACAGATATTTCGGATACCTTTGAAGTCTATAGGACCAAAGGGAATATCCTCCGATAACAAATAGAAAGAAGTTTTCTGAGAAACTTCTTTGTGTTCTGTGAAATCATCTCACAGAGTTACAGCTTTCCCCTCAAGAAGGCTTTCGCTAAGACAGTTCTTGTGGAATTGGCAAAGTGATATTTGGAAGCCCATAGATGGCTATGGTGAAAAAGGAAATATCCTCAGATGAAATCTGGAAAGAAGCTTTCTGAGAAACTGCTCTGTGATGTGTGACTTCCACTCACAGAGTTACATCTGTATTTCGTGGATCTCTTTGCTAGCCTTATTTCTGTGGAATCTGATAACAGATATTTCGGATCCCTCTGAAGACTATAGGGCCAAAGGAAATATCCTCCGATAACAAAGAGAAAAAAGCTTTCTGAGAAACTTCTTTGTGTTCTGTGAAATCATCTCACAGAGTTACAGCTTTCCCCTCAAGAAGCCTTTTGCTAAGACAGTTCTTGTGGAATTGTCAAAGGGTTATTTGGGAGCCCATAGAGCCCTATGGTGAAAAAGGAAATATCCTCAGATTAAATCTGGAAAGAAGCTTTCTGAGAAACTGCTTAGTGTTCTGTTAATTCACCTCACAGAGTTACATCTGTATTTCGTGGATCTCTATGCTAGCCTTATTTCTGTGGAATCTGAGAACAGATATTTCGGATCCCTTTGAAGACTATAGGACCAAAGGAAATATCCTCCGATAACAAAGAGAAAGAAGCTTTCTGAGAAACTTCTTTGTGTTCTGTGAAATCATCTCACAGAATTAGAGCTTTCCCCTCAAGAGGCCTTTCGCTAAGACAGTTCTTGTGGAATTGGCAAAGTGATATTTGGAAGCCCATAGAGGGCTATGGTGAAAAAGGAAATATCCTCAGATGAAATCTGGAAAGAAGCTTTCTGAGAAACTGCTTAGTGTTCTGTTAATTCATCTCACAGAGTAACATCTGAATTTCGTGGATCTCTTTGCTAGCCTTATTTCTGTGGAGTCTGAGAACAGATATTTCGGATCCCTTTGAACACTGTAGGGCCAAAGGAAATATCCTCCGATAACATAGAGAAAGAAGCTTTCTGAGAAACTTCTTTGTGTTCTGTGAAATCATCTCACAGAGTTACAGCTTTCCCCTCAAGAAGACTTTCGCTAAGACAGATCTTGTGAAACTGGCAAAGGGATATTTGGAAGCCCATAGAGGCCTATGGTGAAAAAGGAAATATCCTTAGATGAAATCTGGAAAGAAGCTTTCTGAGAAACTGCTTAGTGTTGTGTTAATTCATCTCACAGAGTTACATCTGTATTTCGTGGATCTCTTTGCTAGCCTTATTTCTGTGGAATCTGAGAACAGATATTTCGGATCCCTTTGAAGACTATAGGGCCAAAGAAAATATCCTCCGATAACAAAGAGAAAGAAGCTTTCTGAGAAACTTCTTTGTGTTCTGTGAAATCAATTCACAGAGTTACAGCTTTCCCCTCAAGAAACCTTTCGCTAAGACAGTTCTTGTGGAATTGGCAAAGTAATATTTGGAAGCCCATAGAGGGCTATGGTGAAAAAGGAAATATCCTCAGATGAAATCTGGAAAGAAGCTTTCTGAGAAACTGCTCTGTGATGTGTGACTTCCACTCACAGAGTTAAATCTGTATTTCGTGGATCTCTTTGCTAGTCTTATTTCTGTGGAATCTGAGAACAGATATTTCGGATCCCTTAGAAGACTATAGGGCCAAAGGAAATATCCTCCGATAACAAAGAGAAAGAAGGTTTCTGAGAAACTTCTTTGTGTTCTGTGAAATCATCTCACAGAGTTACAGCTTTTCCCTCAAGAAGCCTTTGGCTACGACAGTTCTTGTGGAATTGGCAAAGAGATATTTGGAAGCCCATAGAGGGCTATGGTGAAAAAGGAAATATCCTCAGAGGAAATCTGGAAAGAAGCTTTCTGAGAAACTGCTCTGTGATGTGTGACTTCCACTCAGAGAGTTACATCTCTATATCGTGGATCTCTTTGCTAGCCTTATTTCTCTGGAATCTGAGAACAGATATTTCGGATCCCTTCGAAGAGTATAGGGCGAAAGGAAATATCCTCCGATAACAAAGAGAAAGAAGCCTTCTGAGAAACTTCTTTGTGTTCTGTGAAATCATCACACAGAGTTACAGCTTTCCCCTCAAGAAGCGTTTCGCTAAGACAGTTCTTGTGGAATATGCAAAGGGATATTTGGAAGCCCATAGAGGGCTATGGTGAAAAAGGAAATATCCTCAGATGAAATCTGGAAAGAAGCTTTCTGAGAAACTGCTGTGTGATGTGTGACTTCCACCCACAGAGTTACATCTCTATTTCGTGGATCTCTTTGCTAGCCTTATTTTTGTGGAATCTGAGAACAGATATTTCGGATCCCTTTGAAGACTATAGGGCCAAAGGAAATATGCTCCGGTAACCAATGGAAAGAAGCTTTCTGAGAAACTTCTTTGTGTTCTGTGAAATCATCTCACAGAGTTACAGCTTTCCCCTCAAGAAGCCTTTCGCTAAGACAGTTCTTGTGGAATTGGCAAAGTGATATTTGGAAGCCCTTAGAGGGCTATGGTGAAAAACGAAATATCCTCAGATGAAATCTGGAAGGAAGCTTTCTGAGAAACTGCTTAGTGTTCTGTTAATTCATCTCACTGAGTTACATCTGTACTTCGTGGATCTCTTTGCTAGCCTTATTTCTGTGGAATCTGAGAACAGATATTTCGTATCCCTTTGAAGACTATAGGACCAAAGGGAATATCCTCCGATAACAAATAGAAAGAAGTTTTCTGAGAAACTTCTTTGTGTTCTGTGAAATCATCTCACAGAGTTACAGCTTTCCCCTCAAGAAGGCTTTCGCTAAGACAGTTCTTGTGGAATTGGCAAAGTGATATTTGGAAGCCCTTAGAGGGCTATGGTGAAAAAGGAAATATCCTCAGATGAAATCTGGAAAGAAGCTTTCTGAGAAACTGCTCTGTGATGTGTGACTTCCACTCACCGAGTTACATCTGTATTTCGTGGATCTCTTTGCTAGCCTTATTTCTGTGGAATCTGATAACAGATATTTCGGATCCCTCTGAAGACTATAGGGCCAAAGGAAATATCCTCCGATAACAAAGAGAAAGAAGCTTTCTGAAAAACTTCTTTGTGTTCTGTGAAATCATCTCACAAAGTTACAGCTTTCCCCTCAAGAAGCCTTTTGCTAAGACAGTTCTTGTGGAATTGGCAAAGGGTTATTTGGGAGCCCATAGAGCCCTATGGTGAAAAAGGAAATATCCTCAGATGAAATCTGGAAAGAAGCGTTCTGAGAAACTGCTTAGTGTTCTGTTAATTCACCTCACAGAGTTACATCTGTATTTCGTGGATCTCTTTGCTAGTCTTATTTCTGTGGAATCTGAGAACAGATATTTCGGATCCCTTTGAAGACTATAGGGCCAAAGGAAATATCCTCCGATAACAAAGGGAAAGAAGCTTTCTGAGAAACTTCTTTGTGTTCTGTGAAATCATCTCACAGAGTTAGAGCTTTCCCCTCTAGAAGCCTTTCGCTAAGACAGTTCTTGTGGAATTGGCAAAGTGATATTTGGAAGCCCATAGAGGGCTATGGTGAAAAAGGAAATATCCTCAGATGAAATCTGGAAAGAAGCTTTCTGAGAAACTGCTTAGTGTTCTGTTAATTCATCTCACAGTGTAACATCTGAATTTCGTGGATCTCTTTGCTAGCCTTATTTCTGTGGAACCTGAGAACAGATATTTCGGATCCCTTGAAGACTGTAGGGCCAAAGGAAATATCCTCCGATAACAAAGAGAAAGAAGCTTTCTGAGAAACTTCTTTGTGTTCTGTGAAATCATCTTACAGAGTTATAGCTTTCCCCTCAAGAAGCCTTTCGCTAAGACAGTTCTTGTGGAATTGGCAAAGTGATATTTGGAAGCCCATAGAGGGCTATGGTGAAAAAGGAAATATCCTCAGATGAAATCTGGAAAGAAGCTTTCTGAGAAACTGCTTAGTGTTCTGTAAATTCATCTCACAGAGTTACATTTGTATTTCGTGGATCTCTTTGCTAGCCTTATTTCTGTGGAATCAGAAAACAGATATTTCGTATCCCTTTGAAGAGTAGAGGGCCAAAGGAAATATCCTCCGATAACAAAGAGAAAGAAGATTTCTGAGAAACTTCTTTGTGTTCTGTGAAATCATCTCACAGAGTGACAGCTTTCCCCTCAAGAAGCCTTTCGCTAAGACAGTTCTTGTGGAATTGGCAAAGTGATATTTGGAAGCCCATAGAGGGCTATGGTGAAAAAGGAAATATCCTCAGATGATATCTGGAAAGAAGCTTTATGAGAAACTGCTCTGTGATGTGTGACTTCCACTCACACAGTTACATCTGCATTTCGTGGATCTCTTTGCTAGCCTTATTTCTGTGGAATTTGAGAACAGATATTTCGGATCCCTTTGAAGACTATATGGCCAAAGGAAATATCCTCCGATAACAAAGAGAAAGAATCTTTCTGAGAAACTTCATTGTGTTCTGTGAAATCATCTCACAGAGTTACAGCTTTCCCCTCAAGAAGCCTTTCGCTAAGACAGTTCTTGTGGAATTGGCAAAGTGATATTTGGAAGCCCATAGAGGGCTATGGTGAAAAAGGAAATATCCTCAGATGAAATCTGGAAAGAAGCTTTCTGAGAAACTGTTCTGTGATGTGTGACTTCCACTCACAGAGTTACATCTGTATTTCGTGGATCTCTTTGCTAGCCTTATTTCTGTGGAATCTGAGAACAGATATTTTGGATCCCTTTGAAGACTATAGAGCCAAAGGAAATATCCTCCAATGACAAAGAGAAAGAAGCTTTCCGAGAAACTTCTTTGTGTTCTGTGAAATCATCTCACAGAGTTACAGCTTTCCCCTCAAAAAGCCTTTCGCTAAGACAGTTATTGTGGAATTGGCAAAGTGATATTTGGAAGCCCATAGAGGGCTATGGTGAAAAACGAAATATCCTCAGATGAAATCTGTAAAGAAGCTTTCTGAGAAACTGCTTAGGGTTCTGTTAATTCATCTCACTGAGTTACATCTGTATTTCGTGTATCTCTTTGCTAGCCTTATTTCTGTGGAATCTGAGAACAGATATTTCGGATCCCTTTGAAGACTGTAGGGCCAAAGGAAATATCCTCCGATAACAAAGAGAAAGAAGGTTTCTGAGAAACTTCTTTGTGTTCTGTGAAATCATCTCACAGAGTTACAGCTTTCCCCTCAAGAAGCCTTTCGCTAAGACAGTTCTTTTGGAATTGGCAAAGTGATATTTGGAAGCCCATAGAGGGCTATGGTGAAAAAGGAAATATCCTCAGATGAAATCTGGAAAGAAGCTTTCTGATAAACTGCTTAGTGTTCTGTTAATTCATCTCACTGAGATACGTCTGTATTTCGTGGATCTATTTGCTAGCCTTATTTCTGTGGAATCTGAGAACAGATATTTCGGATCACTTTGAAGACTATGGGACAAAAGGGAATATCCTCCGATAACAAAGAGAAAAAAGCTTTCTGAGAAACTTCCTTGTGTTCTGTGGAATCATCTCACAGAGTTACAGCTTTCCCCTCAAGAAGCCTTTCGCTAACACAGTTCTTGTGGAATTGGCAAAGTGATATTTGGAAGCCCATAGAGGGCTACGTTGAAAAAGGAAATATCCTCAGATGAAATCTGGAAAGAAGCTTTCTGAGAAACTGCTTAGTGTTCTGTTAATTCATCTCACAGAGTTACATCTTTATTTCGTGGTTCTCTTTGCTAGCCTTATTTCTGTGGAATCTGAGAACAGATATTTCGGATCCCTTTGAAGACTATAGGACCAAAGGAAATATCCTCCGATAACAAAGAGAAAGAAGCTTTCTGAGAAACTTCTTTGTGTTCTGTGAAATCATCTCACAGAGTTACAGCTTTCCCCTCAAGAAGCCTTTCGCTAAGACAGTTCTTGTGGAATTGGCAAAGTGATATTTGGAAGCCCATAGAGGGCTACGGTGAAAAAGGAAATATCCTCAGATGAAATCTGGAAAGAAGCTTTCTGAGAAACTGCTCTGTGATGTGTGACTTCCTCTCACAGAGTTACATCTGTATTTCGTGGATCTCTTTGCTAGCCTTATTTCTGTGGAATCTGAGAACAGATATTTCGGATCCCTTTGAAGACTATAGGGCCAAAGGAAATATCCTCCGATAACAAAGAGAAAGAAGCTTTCTGAGAAACTTCTTTGTGTTCTGTGAAATCATCACACAGAGTTACAGCTTTCCCCTCAAGAAGTCTTTCGCTAAGACAGTTCTTGTGGAATTGGCAAAGGGATATTTGGAAGCCCATAGAGGGCTATGGTGAAAAAGGAAATATCCTCAGATGAAATCTGGAAAGAAGCTTTCTGAGAAACTGCTGTGTGATGTGTGACTTCCACTCACAGAGTTACATCTGTATTTCGTGGATCTCATTGCTAGCCTTATTTCTGTGGAATCTGAGAACAGATATTTCGGATCCCTTTGAAGACTATATGGCCAAAGGAAATATCCTGCGATAACAAAGAGAATGAAGCTTTCTAAGAAACTTCTTTGTGTTCTGTGAAATCATCTCACAGATTTACAGCTTTCCCCTCAAGAAGCCTTTCGCTAAGACAGTTATTGTGGAATTGGCAAAGTGATATTTGGAAGCCCATAGAGGGCTATGGTGAAAAAGGAAATATCCTCAGATGAAATCTGGAAAGAAGCTTTCTGTGAAACTGCTTAGTGTTCTGTTAATTCATCTCACAGAGTTATATCTGTATTTCGTGGTTCTCTTTGCTAGCCTTATTTCTTTGGAATCTGAGAACAGATATTTCGGATCCCTTTGAAGACTATAGGACCAAAGGAAATATCCACCGGTAACAAAGAGAAAGAAGCTTTCTGAGAAACTTCTTTGTGTTCTGTGAAATCATCTCACAGAGTTACAGCTTTCCCCTCAAGAAGCCTTTCGCTAAGACAGTTCTTGTGGAATTGGCAAAGTGATAGTTGGAAGCCCATAGAGGGCTATGGTTAAAAAGGAAATATCCTCAGATGAAATCTGGAAAGAAGCTTTCTGAGAAACTGCTCTGTGATGTGTGACTTCCACTCACAGAGTTACATCTGTATTTCGTGGATCTCTTTGGTAGCCCCATTTCTGTGGAATCTGAGAACAGATATTTCGGATCCCTTTGAAGACTATAGGGCTAAAGGAAATATCCTCCGATAACAAAGAGAAAGAAGCTTTCTGAGAAACTTCTTTGTGTTCTGTGAAATCATCTCACAGAGTTACAGCTTTCCCCTCAAGAAGCCTTTCGCTAAGACAGTTCTTGTGGAATTGGCAAAGGGATATTTGGAAGCCCATAGAGGGCTATGGAGAAAAAGGAAATATCCTCAGATGAAATCTGGAAAGAAGCTTTCTGAGAAACTGCTCTGTGAAGTGTGACTTCCACACACAGAGTTACATCTGTATTTCGTGGATCTCTTTGCTAGCCTTATTTTTGTGGAATCTGAGAATAGATATTTCGGATCCCTTTGAAGACTATAGGGCCAAAAGAAATACCCTCCGATAACAAAGAGAAAGTAGATTTCTGAGAAACTTCATTGTGTTCTGTGAAATCATCTCACAGAGTTACAGCTTTCCCCCAAGAAGGCTTTCGCTAAGACAGTTCTTGTGGAATTGGCAAAGTGATATTTGGAAGCCCCTAGAGTGCTATAGTGAAAAAGGAAATATCCTCAGATTAAATATGGAAAGAAGCTTTCTGAGAAACTGTTGTTTGATGTGTGACTTCCACTCACAGAGTTACATCTGTATTTCGTGGATCTCTTTTCTAGCCTTATTTCTGTGGAATCTGAGAACAGATATTTCGGATCCCTTTGAAGACTATAGAGCCAAAGGAAATATCCTCCGATGACAAAGAGAAAGAAGCTTTCCGAGAAACTTCTTTGTGTTCTGTGAAATCATCTCACAGAGTTACAGCTTTCCCCTCAAAAAGCCTTTCGCTAAGACAGTTATTGTGGAATTGGCAAAGTGATATTTGGAAGCCCATAGAGGGCTACGGTGAAAAACGAAATATCCTCAGATGAAATCTGGAAAGAAGCTTTCTGAGAAACTGCTTAGGGTTCTGTTAATTCATCTCACTGAGTTACATCTGTATTTCGTGTATCTCTTTGCTAGCCTTATTTCTGTGGAATCTGAGAACAGATATTTCGGATCCCTTTGAAGACTGTAGGGCCAAAGGAAATATCCTCCGATAACAAAGAGAAAGAAGGTTTCTGAGAAACTTCTTTGTGTTCTGTGAAATCATCTCACAGAGTTACAGCTTTCCCCTCAAGAAGCCTTTCGCTAAGACAGTTCTTTTGGAATTGGCAAAGTGATATTTGGAAGCCCACAGAGGGCTATGGTGAAAAAGGAAATATCCTCAGATGAAATCTGGAAAGAAGCTTTCTGAGAAACTGCTTAGTGTTCTGTTAATTCATCTCACTGAGATACGTCTGTATTTCGTGTATCTATTTGCTAGCCTTATTTCTGTGGAATCTGAGAACAGATATTTCGGATCCGTTTGAAGACTATGGGACAAAAGGGAATATCCTCCGATAACAAAGAGAAAAAAGCTTTCTGAGAAACTTCCTTGTGTTCTGTGGAATCATCTCACAGAGTTACAGCTTTCCCCTCAAGAAGCCTTTCGCTAACACAGTTCTTGTGGAATTGGCAAAGTGATATTTGGAAGCCCATAGAGGGCTACGTTGAAAAAGGAAATATCCTCAGATGAAATCTGGAAAGAAGCTTTCTGAGAAACTGCTTAGTGTTCTGTTAATTCATCTCACAGAGTTACATCTTTATTTCGTGGTTCTCTTTGCTAGCCTTATTTCTGTGGAATCTGAGAACAGATATTTCGGATCCCTTTGAAGACTATAGCACCAAAGGAAATATCCTCCGATAACAAAGAGAAAGAAGCTTTCTGAGAAACTTCTTTGTGTTCTGTGAAATCATCTCACAGAGTTACAGCTTTCCCCTCAAGAAGCCTTTCGCTAAGACAGTTCTTGTGGAATTGGCAAAGTGATATTTGGAAGCCCATAGAGGGCTACGGTGAAAAAGGAAATATCCTCAGATGAAATCTGGAAAGAAGCTTTCTGAGAAACTGCTCTTTGATGTGTGACTTCCACTCACAGAGTTACATCTGTGTTTCGTGGATCTCTTTGCTAGCCTTATTTCTGTGGAATCTGAGAACAGATATTTCGGATCCCTTTGAAGACTATAGGGCCAAAGGAAATATCCTCCGATAACAAAGAGAAAGAAACTTTCTGAGAAACTTCTTTGTGTTCTGTGAAATCATCACACAGAGTTACAGCTTTCCCCTCAAGAAGCCTTTCGCTAAGACAGTTCTTGTGGAATTGGCAAAGGGATATTTGGAAGCCCATAGAGGGCTATGGTGAAAAAGGAAATATCCTCAGATGAAATCTGGAAAGAAGCTTTCTGAGAAACTGCTGTGTGATGTGTGACTTCCACTCACAGAGTTACATCTGTATTTCGTGGATCTCTTTGCTAGTCTTATTTCTGTGGAATCTGAGAACAGATATTTCGGATCCCTTTGAAGACTATAGGGCCAAAGGAAATATCCTCCGATAACAAAGAGAAAGAAGCTTTCTGAGAAACTTCTTCGTGTTCTGTGAAATCATCTCACAGAGTTAGAGCTTTCCCCTCTAGAAGCCTTTCGCTAAGACAGTTCTTGTGGAATTGGCAAAGTGATATTTGGAAGCCCATAGAGGGCTATGGTGAAAAAGGAAATATCCTCAGATGAAATCTGGAAAGAAGCTTTCTGAGAAACTGCTTACTGTTCTGTTAATTCATCTCACAGAGTAACATCTGAATTTCGTGGATCTCTTTGCTAGCCTTATTTCTGTGGAACCTGAGAACAGATATTTCGGATCCCTTGAAGACTGTAGGTCCAAAGGAAATATCCTCCGATAACAAAGAGAAAGAAGCTTTCTGACAAACTTCTTTGTGTTCTGTGAAATCATCTTACAGAGTTACAGCTTTCCCCTCAAGAAGCCTTTCGCTAAGACAGTTCTTGTGGAATTGGCAAAGTGATATTTGGAAGCCCATAGAGGGCTATGGTGAAAAAGGAAATATCCTCAGATGAAATCTGGAAAGAAGCTTTCTGAGAAACTGCTTAGTGTTCTGTTAATTCATCTCACAGAGTTACATTTGTATTTCGTGGATCTCTTTGCTAGCCTTATTTCTGTGGAATCTGAAAACAGATATTTCGTATCCCTATGAAGACTAGAGGGCCAAAGGAAATATCCTCCGATAACAAAGAGAAAGAAGATTTCTGAGAAACTTCTTTGTGTTCTGTGAAATCATCTCACAGAGTGACAGCTTTCCCCTCAAGAAGCCTTTCGCTACGACAGTTCTTGTGGAATTGGCAAAGTGATATTTGGAAGCCCATAGAGGGCTATGGTGAAAAAGGAAATATCCTCAGATGAAATCTGGAAAGAAGCTTTCTGAGAAACTGCTCTGTGATGTGTGACTTCCACTCACAGAGTTACATCTGTATTTCGTGGATCTCTTTGCTAGCCCCATTTCTGTTTAATCTGATAACAGATATTTCGGATCCCTCTGACGCCTATAGGGCCAAAGGAAATATCCTCCGATAACAAAGAGAAAGAAGCTTTCTGAGAAACTTCTTTGTGTTCTGTGAAATCATCTCACAGAATTACAGCTTTCCCCTCTAGAAGCCTTTTGCTAAGACAGTTCTTGTTGAATTGTCAAAGGGTTATTTGGGAGCCCATAGAGCCATATGGTGAAAAAGGAAATATCCTCAGATTAAATCTGGAAAGAAGCTTTCTGAGAAACTGCTTAGAGTTCTGTTAATTCATCTCACAGAGTTACATCTGTATTTCGTGGATCTCTTTGCTAGCCTTATTTCTGTGGAATCTGAGAACAGATATTTCGGATCCCTTTGAAGACTATAGGGCCAAAGGAAATATCCTCCGATAACAAAGAGAAAGAAGCTTTCTGAGAAACTTCTTTGTGTTCTGTGAAATCATCTCACAGAGTTACAGCTTTAACCTCAAGAAGCCTTTCGCTAAGACAGTTCTTGTGGAATTGGCAAAGGGATATTTGGAAGCTCATAGAGGCCTATGGTGAAAAAGGAAATATCCTCAGATGAAATCTGGAAAGAAGCTTTCTGAGAAACTGCTTAGTGTTCTGTTAATTCATCTCACAGAGTTTCATCTGTATTTCGTGGATCTCTTTGCTAGCCTTATTTCTGTGGAATCTGAGAACAGATATTTCGGATCCCTTTGAAGACTATACGGCCAAAGGAAATATCCTCCGATAACAAAGAGAAAGAAGCTTTCTGAGAAACTTCTTTGTGTTCTGTGAAATCATCTCACAGAGTTACAGCTTTCCCCTCAAGAAGCCTTTCGCTAAGACAGTTCTTGTGGAATTGGCAAAGTGATATTTGGAAGCCCATAGAGGGCTACGGTGAAAAAGGAAATATCCTCAGATGAAATCTGGAAAGAAGCTTTCTGAGAAACTGCTCTGTGATGTGTGACTTCCACTCACAGAGTTACATCTGTATTTCGTGGATCTCTTTGCTAGCCTTATTTCTGTGGAATCTGAGAACAGATATTTCGGATCCCTTTGAAGACTGTAGGGCCAAAGGAAATATCCTCCGATAACAAAGAGAAAGAAGCTTTCTGAGAAACTTCTTTGTGTTCTGTGAAATCATCTCACAGAGTTACAGCTTTCCCCTCAAGAAGCCATTCGCTAAGACAGTTCTTGTGGAATTGGCAAAGGGATATTTGGAAGCCCATAGAGGGCAAAGGTGAAAAAGGAAATATCCTCAGATGAAATCTGGAAAGAAGCTTTCTGAGAAACTGCTTAGTGTTCTGTTAATTCATCTCACAGAGTTACATCTGTATTTCGTGGATCTCTTTGCTAGCCTTATTTCTATGGAATCTGAGAACCGATTTTTCGGATCCCTTTGAAGACAATAGGGCCAAAGGAAATATCCTCCGATAACAAATAGAAAGAAGCTTTCTGAGAAACTTCTTTGTGTTCTGTGAAATCATCTCACAGAGTTACAGCATTCCCCTAAAGAAGCCTTTCGCTAAGACAGTTCTTGTGGAATTGTCAAAGGGTTATTTGGGAGCCCATAGAGCCCTATGGTGAAAAAGGAAATATCCTCAGATTAAATCTGGAAAGAAGCTTTCTGAGAAACTGCTTAGTGTTCTGTTAATTCACCTCACAGAGTTACATCTGTATTTCGTGGCTCTCTATGCTAGCCTTATTTCTGTGGAATCTGAGAACAGATATTTCGGATCCCTTTGAAGACTATAGGACCAAAGGAAATATCCTCCGATAACAAAGAGAAAGAAGCTTTCTGAGAAACTTCTTTGTGTTCTGTGAAATCATCTCACAGAATTAGAGCTTTCCCCTCAAGAGGCCTTTCGCTAAGACAGTTCTTGTGGAATTGGCAAAGTGATATTTGGAAGCCCATAGAGGGGTATGGTGAAAAAGGAAATATCCTCAGATGAAATCTGGAAAGAAGCCTTCTGAGAAACTGCTTAGTGTTCTGTTACTTCATCTCACAGAGTAACATCTGAATTTCGTGGATCTCTTTGCTAGCCTTATTTCTGTGGAGTCTGAGAACAGATATTTCGGATCCCTTTGAAGACTGTAGGGCCAAAGGAAATATCCTCCGATAACATAGAGAAAGAAGCTTTCTGAGAAACTTCTTTGTGTTCTGTGAAATCATCTCACAGAGTTACAGCTTTCCCCTCAAGAAGACTTTCGCTAAGACAGATCTTGTGGAATTGGCAAAGGGATATTTGGAAGCCCATAGAGGCCTATGGTGAAAAAGGAAATATCCTCAGATGAAATCTGGAAAGAAGCTTTCTGAGAAACTGCTTAGTGTTGTGTTAATTCATCTCACAGAGTTACATCTGTATTTCGTGGATCTCTTTGCTAGCCTTATTTCTGTGGAATCTGAGAACAGATATTTCGGATCCCTTTGAAGACTATAGGGCCAAAGAAAATATCCTCCGATAACAAAGAGAAAGAAGCTTTCTGAGAAACTTCTTTGTGTTCTGTGAAATCAATTCACAGAGTTACAGCTTTCCCCTCAAGAAACCTTTCGCTAAGACAGTTCTTGTGGAATTGGCAAAGTAATATTTGGAAGCCCATAGAGGGCTATGGTGAAAAAGGAAATATCCTCAGATGAAATCTGGAAAGAAGCTTTCTGAGAAACTGCTCTGTGATGTGTGACTTCCACTCACAGAGTTAAATCTGTATTTCGTGGATCTCTTTGCTAGTCTTATTTCTGTGGAATCTGAGAGCATATATTTCGGATCCCTTAGAAGACTATAGGGCCAAAGGAAATATCCTCCGATAACAAAGAGAAAGAAGGTTTCTGAGAAACTTCTTTGTGTTCTGTGAAATCATCTCACAGAGTTACAGCTTTTCCCTCAAGAAGCCTTTGGCTACGACAGTTCTTGTGGAATTGGCAAAGTGATATTTGGAAGCCCATAGAGGGCTATGGTGAAAAAGGAAATACCCTCAGATGAAATCTGGAAAGAAGCTTTCTGAGAAACTGCTCTGCGATGTGTGACTTCCACTCAAAGAGTTACATCTGTATTTCGTGGATCTCTTTGCTAGCCTTATTTCTGTGGAATCTGAGAACAGATATTTCGGATCCCTTTGAAGACTATAGGACCAAAGGGAATATCCTCCGATAACAAATAGAAAGAAGTTTTCTGAGAAACTTCTTTGTGTTCTGTGAAATCATCTCACAGAGTTACAGCTTTCCCCTCAAGAAGGCTTTCGCTAAGACAGTTCTTGTGGAATTGGCAAAGTGATATTTGGAAGCCCATAGAGGGCTATGGTGAAAAAGGAAATATCCTCAGATGAAATCTGGAAAGAAGCTTTCTGAGAAACTGCTCTGTGATGTGTGACTTCCACTCACCGAGTTACATCTGTATTTCGTGGATCTCTTTGCTAGCCTTATTTCTGTGGAATCTGATAACAGATATTTCGGATCCCTCTGAAGACTATAGGGCCAAAGAAAATATCCTCCGATAACAAAGAGAAAGAAGCTTTCTGAAAAACTTCTTTGTGTTCTGTGAAATCATCTCACAAAGTTACAGCTTTCCCCTCAAGAAGCCTTTTGCTAAGACAGTTCTTGTGGAATTGGCAAAGGGTTATTTGGGAGCCCATAGAGCCCTATGGTGAAAAAGGAAATATCCTCAGATGAAATCTGGAAAGAAGCGTTCTGAGAAACTGCTTAGTGTTCTGTTAATTCACCTCACAGAGTTACATCTGTATTTCGTGGATCTCTTTGCTAGTCTTATTTCTGTGGAATCTGAGAACAGATATTTCGGATCCCTTTGAAGACTATAGGGCCAAAGGAAATATCCTCCGATAACAAAGAGAAAGAAGCTTTCTGAGAAACTTCTTTGTGTTCTGTGAAATCATCTCACAGAGTTAGAGCTTTCCCCTCTAGAAGCCTTTCGCTAAGACAGTTCTTGTGGAATTGGCAAAGTGATATTTGGAAGCCCATAGAGGGCTATGGTGAAAAAGGAAATATCCTCAGATGAAATCTGGAAAGAAGCTTTCTGAGAAACTGCTTAGTGTTCTGTTAATTCATCTCACAGAGTTACATTTGTATTTCGTGGATCTCTTTGCTAGCCTTATATCTGTGGAATCTGAAAACAGATATTTCGTATCCCTTTGAAGACTAGAGGGCCAAAGAAAATATCCTCCGATAACAAAGAGAAAGAAGATTTCTGAGAAACTTCTTTGTGTTCTGTGAAATCATCTCACAGAGTGACAGCTTTCCCCTCAAGAAGCCTTTCGCTAAGAGAGTTATTGTGGAATTGGCAAAGTGATATTTGGAAGCCCATAGAGGGCTATGGTGAAAAAGGAAATATCCTCAGATGAAATCTGGAAAAAAGCTTTCTGAGAAACTGCTCTGTGATGTGTGACTTCCACTCACAGAGTTACATCTGTATTTCGTGGATCTCTTTGCTAGCCCCATTTCTATTTAATCTGATAACAGATATTTCGGATCCCTCTGAAGACTATAGGGCCAAAGGAAATATCCTCCGATAACAAAGAGAAAGAAGCTTTCTGAGAAACTTCTTTGTGTTCTGTGAAATCATCTCACAGAGTTACAGCTTTCCCCTCTAGAAGCCTTTTGCTAAGACAGTACTTGTGGAATTGTCAAAGGGTTATTTGGGAGCCCATAGAGCCCTATGGTGAAAAAGGAAATATCCTCAGATGAAATCTGGAAAGAAGCTTTCTGAGAAACTGCTCTGTGATGTGTGACTTCCACTCACAGAGTTACATCTGTATTTCGTGGATCTCTTTGCTAGCCTTATTTCTGTGGAATCTGAGAACAGATATTTCGGATCCCTTTGAAGACTGTAGGGCCAAAGGAAATATCCTCCGATAACAAAGAGAAAGAAGCTTTCTGAGAAACTTCTTTGTGTTCTGTGAAATCATCTCACAGAGTTACAGATTTCCCCTCAAGAAGCCATTCGCTAAGACAGTTCTTGTGGAATTGGCAAAGGGATATTTGGAAGCCCATAGAGGGCTATGGTGAAAAAGGAAATATCCTCAGATGAAATCTGGAAAGAAGCTTTCTGAGAAACTGCTCTGTGATGTGTGACTTCCACTCACACTGTTACATCTGCATTTCGTGGATCTCTTTGCTAGCCTTATTTCTGTGAAATCTGAGAACAGATATTTCGGATCCCTTTGAAGACTATATGGCCAAAGGAAATATCCTCCGATAACAAAGAGAAAGAAGCTTTCCGAGAAACTTCTTTGTGTTCTGTGAAATCATCTCACAGAGTTACAGCTTTCCCCTCAAGAAGCCTTTCCCTAAGACAGTTCTTGTGGAATTGGCAAAGTGATATTTGGAAGCCCATAGAGGGCTATGGTGAAAAACGAAATATCCTCAGATGAAATCTGGAAAGAAGCTTTCTGAGAAACTGCTTAGGGTTCTGTTAATTCATCTCACTGAGTTATATCTGTATTTCGTGGATCTCTTTGCTAGCCTTATTTCTGTGGAATCTGAGAACAGATATTTCGGATCCCTTTGAAGACTGTAGGGCCAAAGGAAATATCCTCCGATAACAAAGAGAAAGAAGCTTTCTGAGAAACTTCTTTGTGTTCTGTGAAATCATCTCACAGAGTTACAGCTTTCCCCTCAAGAAGCCATTCGCTAAGACAGTTCTTGTGGAATTGGCAAAGTGATATTTGGAAGCCCATAGAGGGCTATGGTGAAAAAGGAAATATCCTCAGATGAAATCTGGAAAGAAGCTTTCTGAGAAACTGCTTAGTGTTCTGTTAATTCATCTCACAGAGTTACATCTGTATTTCGTGGATCTCTTTGCTAGCCTTATTTCTGTGGAATCTGAGAACAGATATTTCGGATCCCTTTGAAGACTATAGGGCCAAAGGAAATATCCTCCGATAACAAATAGAAAGAAGCTTTCTGAGAAACTCCTTTGTGTTCTGTGAAATCATCTCACAGAGTTACAGCATTCCCCTAAAGAAGCCTTTCGCTAAGACAGTTCTTGTGGAATTGGCAAAGTGATATTTGGAAGCCCATTGAGGGCTATGGTGAAAAAGGAAATATCCTCAGATGAAATCTGGAAAGAAGCTTTCTGAGAAACTGCTCTGTGATGTGTGACTTCCACTCACAGAGTTACATCTGTATTTCGTGGATCTCTTTGCTAGCCTTATTTCTGTGGAATCTGACGACAGATATTTCGGATCCCTCTGAAGACTATAGGGCCAAAGGAAATATCCTCCGATAACAAAGAGAAAGAAGCTTTCTGAGAAACTTCTTTGTGTTCTGTGAAATCATCTCACAGAGTTACAGCTTTCCCCTCAAGAAGCCTTGCGCTAAGACAGTTCTTGTGGAATTTGCAAAGTGATATTTGGAAGCCCATAGAGGGCTATGGTGAAAAAGGAAATATCCTCAGATGAAATCTGGAAAGAAGCTTTCTGAGAAACTGCTCTGTGATGTGTGACTTCCACTCACAGAGTTACATCTCTATTTCGTGGATCTCTTTGGTAGCCCCATTTCTGTGGAATCTGAGAACAGATATTTCGGATCCCTTTGAAGACTATAGGGCTAAAGGAAATATCCTCCGATAACAAAGAGAAAGAAGCTTTCTGAGAAACTTCTTTGTGTTCTGTGAAATCATCTCACAGAGTTACAGCTTTCCCCTCAAGAAGCCTTTCGCTAAGACAGTTCTTGTGGAATTGGCAAAGTGATATTTGGAAGCCCATAGAGGGCTATGGTGAAAAAGGAAATATCCTCAGATGAAATCTGGAAAGAAGCCTTCTGAGAAACTGCTTAGTGTTCTTTTAATTCATCTCACAGAGTAACATCTGAATTTCGTGGATCTCTTTGCTAGCCTTATTTCTGTGGAGTCTGAGAACAGATATTTCGGATCCCTTTGAAGACTGTAGGGCCAAAGGAAATATCCTCCGATAACATAGAGAAAGAAGCTTTCTGAGAAACTTCTTTGTGTTCTGTGAAATCATCTCACAGAGTTACAGCTTTCCCCTCAAGAAGACTTTCGCTAAGACAGATCTTGTGGAATTGGCAAAGGGATATTTGGAAGCCCATAGAGGGCTATGGTGAAAAAGCAAATATCCTCAGATGAAATCTGGAAAGAAGCTTTCTGAGAAACTGCTTAGTGTTGTGTTAATTCATCTCACAGAGTTACATCTGTATTTCGTGGATCTCTTTGCTAGCCTTATTTCTGTGGAATCTGAGAACAGATATTTCGGATCCCTTTGAAGACTATAGGGCCAAAGAAAATATCCTCCGATAACAAAGAGAAAGAAGCTTTCTGAGAAACTTCTTTGTGTTCTGTGAAATCAATTCACAGAGTTACAGCTTTCCCCTCAAGAAACCTTTCGCTAAGACAGTTCTTGTGGAATTGGCAAAGTAATATTTGGAAGCCCATAGAGGGCTATGGTGAAAAAGGAAATATCCTCAGATGAAATCTGGAAAGAAGCTTTCTGAGAAACTGCTCTGTGATGTGTGACTTCCACTCACAGAGTTAAATCTGTATTTCGTGGATCTCTTTGCTAGTCTTATTTCTGTGGAATCTGAGAACATATATTTCGGATCCCTTAGAAGACTATAGGGCCAAAGGAAATATCCTCCGATAACAAAGAGAAAGAAGATTTCTGAGAAACTTCTTTGTGTTCTGTGAAATCATCTCACAGAGTGACAGCTTTCCCCTCAAGAAGCCTTTCGCTAAGACAGTTCTTGTGGAATTGGCAAAGTGATATTTGGAAGCCCATAGAGGGCTATGGTGAAAAAGGAAATATCCTCAGATGAAATCTGGAAAGAAGCTTTCTGAGAAACTGCTCTGTGATGTGTGACTTCCACTCACAGAGTTACATCTGTATTTCGTGGATCTCTTTGCTAGCCCCATTTCTGTTTAATCTGATAACAGATATTTCGGATCCCTCTGAAGACTATAGGGCCAAAGGAAATATCCTCCGATAACAAAGAGAAAGAAGCTTTCTGAGAAACTTCTTTGTGTTCTGTGAAATCATCTCACAGAGTTGCAGCTTTCCCCTCTAGAAGCCTTTTGCTAAGACAGTACTTGTGGAATTGTGAAAGGGTTATTTGGGAGCCCATAGAGCCCTATGGTGAAAAAGGAAATATCCTCAGATTAAATCTGGAAAGAAGCTTTCTGAGAAACTGCTTAGTGTTCTGTTAATTCATCTCACAGAGTTACATCTGTATTTCGTGGATCTCTTTGCTAGCCTTATTTCGGTGGAATCTGAGAACAGATATTTCGGATCCCTTTGAAGACTATAGGACCAAAGGAAATATCCTCCGATAACAAAGAGAAAGAAGCTTTCTGAGAAACTTCTTTGTGTTCTGTGAAATCATCTCACAGAGTTACAGCTTTCCCCTCAAGAAGCCTTTCGCTAAGACAGTTCTTGTGGAATTGGCAAAGTGATATTTGGAAGCCCATAGAGGGCTATGGTGAAAAAGGAAATATCCTCAGATGAAATCTGGAAAGAAGCTTTCTGAGAAACTGCTCTGTGATGTGTGACTTCCACTCACAGAGTTACATCTGTATTTCGTGGATCTCTTTGCTAGCCTTATTTCTGTGGAATCTGAGAACAGATATTTCGGAACCCTTTGAAGACTGTAGGGCCAAAGGAAATATCCTCCGATAACAAAGAGAAAGAAGCTTTCTGAGAAACTTCTTTGTGTTCTGTGAAATCATCTCACAGAGTTACAGCTTTCCCCTCAAGAAGCCATTCGCTAAGACAGTTCTTGTGGAATTGGCAAAGGGATATTTGGAAGCCCATAGAGGGCTATGGTGAAAAATGAAATATCCTCAGATGAAATCTGGAAAGATGCTTTCTGAGAAACTGCTTAGTGTTCTGTTAATTCATCTCACAGAGTTACATCTGTATTTCGTGGATCTCTTTGCTAGCCTTATTTCTATGGAATCTGAGAACAGATATTTCGGATCCCTTTGAAGACTATAGGGCCAAAGGAAATATCCTCCGATAACAAATAGAAAGAAGCTTTCGGAGAAACTTCTTTGTGTTCTGTGAAATCATCTCACAGAGTTACAGCATTCCCCTAAAGAAGCCTTTCGCTAAGACAGTTCTTGTGGAATTGGCAAAGTGATATTTGGAAGCCCATAGAGTTCTATGGTGAAAAAGGAAATATCCTCAGATGAAATCTGGAAAGAAGCTTTCTGAGAAACTGCTTAGTGTTCTGTTAATTCATCTCAGAGAGTTACATCTGTATTTCTGGATCCCTTTGCTAGCCTTATTTCTGTGGAATCTGAAAACAGATATTTCGTATCCCTTGAAGACTATAGGGCCAAAGGAAATATCCTCCGACAACAAAGAGAAAGAAGCTTTCTGAGAAACTTCTTTGTGTTCTGTGAAATAATCTCACAGAGTGACAGCTTTCCCCTCAAGAAGCCTTGCGCTAAGACAGTTCTTGTGGAATTGGCAAAGTGATATTTGGAAGCCCATAGAGGGCTATGGTGAAAAAGGAAATATCCTCAGATGAAATCTGGAAAGAAGCTTTCTGAGAAACTGCTCTGTGATGTGTGACTTCCACTCACACTGTTACATCTGCATTTCGTGGATCTCTTTGCTAGCCTTATTTCTGTGAAATCTGAGAACAGATATTTCGGATCCCTTTGAAGACTATATGGCCAAAGGAAATATCCTCCGATAACAAAGAGAAAGAAGCTTTCCGAGAAACTTCTTTGTGTTCTGTGAAATCATCTCACAGAGTTACAGCTTTCCCCTCAAGAAGCCTTTCCCTAAGACAGTTCTTGTGGAATTGGCAAAGTGATATTTGGAAGCCCATAGAGGGCTATGGTGAAAAACGAAATATCCTCAGATGAAATCTGGAAAGAAGCTTTCTGAGAAACTGCTTAGGGTTCTGTTAATTCATCTCACTGAGTTACATCTGTATTTCGTGGATCTCTTTGCTAGCCTTATTTCTGTGGAATCTGAGAACAGATATTTCGGATCCCTTTGAAGACTGTAGGGCCAAAGGAAATATCCTCCGATAACAAAGAGAAAGAAGCTTTCTGAGAAACTTCTTTGTGTTCTGTGAAATCATCTCACAGAGTCACAGCTTTCCCCTCAAGAAGCCATTCGCTAAGACAGTTCTTGTGGTATTGGCAAACGGATATTTGGAAGCCCATAGAGGGCTATGGTGAAAAAGGAAATATCCTCAAATGAAATCTGGAAAGAAGCTTTCTGAGAAACTGCTTAGTGTTCTGTTAATTCATCTCACAGAGTTACATCTGTATTTCGTGGATCTCTTTGCTAGCCTTATTTCTGTGGAATCTGAGAACAGATATTTCGGATCCCTTTGAAGACTATAGGGCCAAAGGAAATATCCTCCGATAACAAATAGAAAGAAGCTTTCTGAGAAACTCCTTTGTGTTCTGTGAAATCATCTCACAGAGTTACAGCATTCCCCTAAAGAAGCCTTTCGCTAAGACAGTTCTTGTGGAATTGGCAAAGTGATATTTGGAAGCCCATTGAGGGCTATGGTGAAAAAGGAAATATCCTCAGATGAAATCTGGAAAGAAGCTTTCTGAGAAACTGCTCTGTGATGTGTGACTTCCACTCACAGAGTTACATCTGTATTTCGTGGATCTCTTTGCTAGCCTTATTTCTGTGGAATCTGAGAACAGATATTTCGGATCCCTCTGAAGACTATAGGGCCAAAGGAAATATCCTCCGATAACAAAGAGAAAGAAGCTTTCTGAGAAACTTCTTTGTGTTCTGTGAAATCATCTCACAGAGTTACAGCTTTCCCCTCAAGAAGCCTTGCGCTAAGACAGTTCTTGTGGAATTGGCAAAGTGATATTTGGAAGCCCATAGAGGGCTATGGTGAAAAAGGAAATATCCTCAGATGAAATCTGGAAAGAAGCTTTCTGAGAAACTGCTCTGTGATGTGTGACTTCCACTCACAGAGTTACATCTGTATTTCGTGGATCTCTTTGGTAGCCCCATTTCTGTGGAATCTGAGAACAGATATTTCGGATCCCTTTGAAGACTATAGGGCTAAAGGAAATATCCTCCGATAACAAAGAGAAAGAAGCTTTCTGAGAAACTTCTTTGTGTTCTGTGAAATCATCTCACAGAGTTACAGCTTTCCCCTCAAGAAGCCTTTCGCTAAGACAGTTCTTGTGGAATTGGCAAAGTGATATTTGGAAGCCCATAGAGGGCTATGGAGAAAAAGGAAATATCCTCAGATGAAATCTGGAAAGAAGCTTTCTGAGAAACTGCTCTGTGAAGTGTGACTTCCACTCACAGAGTTACATCTGTATTTCGTGGATCTCTTTGCTAGCCTTATTTTTGTGGAATCTGAGAATAGATATTTCGGATCCCTTTGAAGACTATAGGGCCAAAGGAAATACCCTCCGATAACAAAGAGAAAGTAGATTTCTGAGAAACTTCATTGTGTTCTGTTAAATCATCTCACAGAGTTACAGCTTTCCCCCAAGAAGCCTTTCGCTAAGACAGTTCTTCTGGAATTGGCAAAGTGATATTTGGAAGCCCCTAGAGTGCTATAGTGAAAAAGGAAATATCCTCAGATTAAATCTGGAAAGAAGTTTTCTGAGAAACTGCTCTGTGATGTGTGACTTCCACTCACAGAGTTACATCTGTATTTCCTGGATCTCTTTGCTAGCCTTATCTCTGTGGAATTAGAGAACAGATATTTTGGATCCCTTTGAAACCATAGGGCCAAAGGAAATATCCTCCGATAACAAAGAGAAAGAAGCTTTCTGAGAAACTTCTTTGTGTTCTGTGAAATCATCTCACAGAGTTACAGCTTTCCCCTCAAGAAGCCTTTCGCTAAGACAGTTCTTGTGGATTTGGCAAAGGGATATTTGGAAGCCCAGAGGGGCCTATGGTGAAAAAGGAAATATCCTCAGAGGAAATCTGGAAAGAAGCTTTCTGAGAAACTGCTTAGTGTTCTGTTAATTCATCTCACAGAGTTACATCTGTATTTCGTGGATCTCTTTGCTAGCCTTATTTCTGTGGAGTCTGAGAACAGATATTTCGGATCCCTTTGAAGAGAATAGGGCCAAAGAAAATATCCTCCGATAACAAAGAGAAAGAAGCTTTCTGAGAAACTTCTTTGTGTTCTGTGAAATCATCTCACAGAGTTACAGCTTTCCCCTCAAGAAACCTTTCGCTAAGACAGTTCTTGTGGAATTGGCAAAGTAATATTTGGAAGCCCATAGAGGGCTATGGTGAAAAAGGAAATATCCTCAGATGAAATCTGGGAAGAAGCTTTCTGAGAAACTGCTCTGTGATGTGTGACTTCCACTCACAGAGTTAAATCTGTATTTCGTGGATCTCTTTGCTAGTCTTATTTCTGTGGAATCTGAGAACAGATATTTCGGATCCCATAGAAGACTATAGGGCCAAAGGAAATATCCTCCGATAACAAAGAGAAAGAAGGTTTCTGAGAAACTTCTTTGTGTTCTGTGAAATCATCTCACAGAGTTACAGCTTTTCCCTCAGGAAGACTTTGGCTACGACAGTTCTTGTGGAATTGGCAAAGTGATATTTGGAAGCCCATAGAGGGCTATGGTGAAAAAGGAAATACCCTCAGATGAAATCTGGAAAGAAGCTTTCTGAGAAACTGCTCTGTGATGTGTGACTTCCACTCACAGAGTTACATCTGTATTTCGTGGATCTCTTTGCTAGCCTTATTTCTGTGGAATCTGAGAACAAATATTTCGGATCCCTTTGAAAATTATAGGGCCAAAGGAAATATCCTCCGATAACAAAGAGAAAGAAGCTTTCTGAGAAACTTCTTTGTGTTCTGTGAAATCATCTCACAGAGTTACAGCTTTCCCCTCAAGAAGCCTTTCGCTAAGACAGTTCTTGTGGAATTCGGAAAGTGATATTTGGAAGCCCATAGAGGGCTATGGTGAAAATGGAAATATCCTCAGATGAAATCTGGAAAGAAACTTTCTGAGAAACTGCTCTGTGATGTGTGACTTCCACTCACAGAGTTACATCTGTATTTCGTGGATCTCTTTGCTAGTCTTATTTCTGTGGAATCTGAGAACAGATATTTCGGATCCCTTTGAAGACTATAGGGCCAAAGGAAATATCCTCCGATAACAAAGAGAAAGAAGCTTTCTTAGAACCTTCTTTGTGTTCTGTGAAATCATCACACAGAGTTACAGCTTTCCCCTCAAGAAGCCTTTCGCTAAGACAGTTCTTGTGGAATTGGCAAAGTAATATTTGGAAGCCCATAGAGGGCAATGGTGAAAAAGGAAATATCCTCAGATGAAATCTGGAAAGAAGCTTTCTGAGAAACTGCTCTGTGATGTGTGACTTCCACTCACAGAGTTAAATCTGTATTTCGTGGATCTCTTTGCTAGTCTTATTTCTGTGGAATCTGAGAACAGATATTTCGGATCCCTTAGAAGACTATAGGGCCAATGGAAATATCCTCCGATAACAAAGAGAAAGAAGGTTTCTGAGAAACTTCTTTGTGTTCTGTGAAATCATCTCACAGAGTTACAGCTTTTCCCTCAAGAAGCCTTTGGCTACGACAGTTCTTGTGGAATTGGCAAAGTGATATTTGGAAGCCCATAGAGGGCTATGGTGAAAAAGGAAATACCCTCAGATGAAATCTGGAAAGAAGCTTTCTGAGAAACTGCTCTGTGATGTGTGACTTCCACGCAAAGAGTTACATCTGTATTTCGTGGATCTCTTTGCTAGCCTTATTTCTGTGGAATCTGAGAACAGATATTTCGGATCCCTTTGAAGACTATGGGACAAAAGGGAATATCCTCCGATAACAAAGAGAAAAAAGCTTTCTGAGAAACTTCCTTGTGTTCTGTGGAATCATCTCACAGAGTTACAGCTTTCCCCTCAAGAAGCCTTTCGCTAACACAGTTCTTGTGGAATTGGCAAAGTGATATTTGGAAGCCCATAGAGGGCTGCGTTGAAAAAGGAAATATCCTCAGATGAAATCTGGAAAGAAGCTTTCTGAGAAACTGCTTAGTGTTCTGTTAATTCATCTCACAGAGTTACATCTGTATTTCGTGGTTCTCTTTGCTAGCCTTATTTCTGTGGAATCTGAGAACAGATATTTCGGATCCCTTTGAAGACTATAGGACCAAAGGAAATATCCTCCGATAACAAAGAGAAAGAAGCTTTCTGAGAAACTTCTTTGTGTTCTGTGAAATCATCTCACAGAGTTACAGCTTTCCCCTAAAGAAGCCTTTCACTAAGACCGTTCTTGTGGAATTGGCAAAGTGATATTTGGAAGCCCTTAGAGGGCTATGGTGAAAAACGAAATATCCTCAGATGAAATCTGGAAGGAACCTTTCTGAGAAACTGCTTAGTGTTCTGTTAATTCATCTCACTGAGTTACATCTGTATTTCGTGGATCTCTTTGCTAGCCTTATTTCTGTGGAATCTGAGAACAGATATTTCGGATACATTTGAAGTCTATATGACCAAAGGGAATAACCTCCGATAACAAATAGAAAGAAGTTTTCTGAGAAACTTCTTTGTGTTCTGTGAAATCATCTCACAGAGTTACAGCTTTCCCCTCAAGAAGGCTTTCGCTAAGACAGTTCTTGTGGAATTGGCAAAGTGATATTTGGAAGCCCATAGAGGGCTATGGTGAAAAAGGAAATATCCTCAGATGAAATCTGGAAAGAAGCTTTCTGAGAAACTGCTTAGTGTTCTGTTAATTCATCTCACAGAGTAACATCTGAATTTCGTGGATCTCTTTGCTAGCCTTATTTCTGTGGAGTCTGAGAACAGATATTTCGGATCCCTTTGAAGACTATAGGGCCAAAGGAAATATCCTCCGATAACAAAGAGAAAGAAGCTTTCTGAGAAACTTCTTTGTGTTCTGTGAAATCATCTCACAGAATTACAGCTTTCCCCTAAAGAAGCCATTCGCTAAGACAGTTCTTGTGGAATTGGCAAAGGGATATTTGGAAGCCCATAGAGGGCTATGGTGAAAAGGGAAATATCCTCAGATGAAATCTGGAAAGAAGCTTTCTGAGAAACTGCTTAGTTTTCTGTTAATTCATCTCACAGAGTTACATCTGTATTTCGTGGATCTCTTTGCTAGCCTTATTTCTGTGGAATCTGAGAACAGATATTTCGGATCCCTTTGAAGACTATAGGGCCAAAGGAAATATCCTCCGATAACAAAGAGAAAGAAGCTTTCTGAGAAACTTCTTTGTGTTCTGTGAAATCATCTCACAGAGTTACAGCTTTCCCCTCAAGAAGCCTTTCGCTAAGACAGTTCTTGTGGAATTGGCAAAGTGATATTTGGAAGCCCATAGAGGGCTATGGTGAAAAAGGAAATATCCTCAGATGAAATCTGGAAAGAAGCTTTCTGAGAAACTGCTCTGTGATGTGTGACTTCCACTCACAGAGTTACATCTGTATTTCGTGGATCTCTTTGCTAGCCTTATTTCTGTGGAATCTGAGAACAGATATTTCGGATCCCTCTGAAGACTATAGGGCCAAAGGAAATATCCTCCGATAACAAAGACAAAAAAGCTTTCTGAGAAACTTCTTTGTGTTCTGTGAAATCATCTCACAGAGTTACAGCTTTCCCCTCAAGAAGCCTTTTGCTAAGACAGTTCTTGTGGAATTGTCAAAGGGTTATTTGGGAGCCCATAGAGCCCTATGGTGAAAAAGGAAATATCCTCAGATTAAATCTGGAAAGAAGCTTTCTGAGAAACTGCTTAGTGTTCTGTTAATTCACCTCACAGAGTTACATCTGTATTTCGTGGATCTCTATGCTAGCCTTATTTCTGTGGAATCTGAGAACAGATATTTCGGATCCCTTTGAAGACTATAGGACCAAAGGAAATATCCTCCGATAACAAAGAGAAAGAAGCTTTCTGAGAAACTTCTTTGTGTTCTGTGAAATCATCTCACAGAATTAGAGCTTTCCCCTCAAGAGGCCTTTCGCTAAGACAGTTCTTGTGGAATTGGCAAAGTGATATTTGGAAGCCCATAGAGGGCTATGGTGAAAAAGGAAATATCCTCAGATGAAATCTGGAAAGAAGCTTTCTGAGAAACTGCTTAGTGTTCTGTTAATTCATCTCACAGAGTAACATCTGAATTTCGTGGATCTCTTTGCTAGCCTTATTTCTGTGGAGTCTGAGAACAGATATTTCGGATCCCTTTGAAGACTGTAGGGCCAAAGGAAATATCCTCCGATAACATAGAGAAAGAAGCTTTCTGAGAAACTTCTTTGTGTTCTGTGAAATCATCTCACAGAGTTACAGCTTTCCCCTCAAGAAGACTTTCGCTAAGACAGATCTTGTGGAATTGGCAAAGGGATATTTGGAAGCCCATAGAGGCCTATGGTGAAAAAGGAAATATCCTCAGATGAAATCTGGAAAGAAGCTTTCTGAGAAACTGCTTAGTGTTGTGTTAATTCATCTCACAGAGTTACATCTGTATTTCGTGGATCTCTTTGCTAGCCTTATTTCTGTGGAATCTGAGAACAGATATTTCGGATCCCTTTGAAGACTATAGGGCCAAAGAAAATATCCTCCGATAACAAAGAGAAAGAAGCTTTCTGAGAAACTTCTTTGTGTTCTGTGAAATCAATTCACAGAGTTACAGCTTTCCCCTCAAGAAACCTTTCGCTAAGACAGTTCTTGTGGAATTGGCAAAGTAATATTTGGAAGCCCATAGAGGGCTATGGTGAAAAAGGAAATATCCTCATATGAAATCTGGAAAGAAGCTTTCTGAGAAACTGCTGTGTGATGTGTGACTTCCACTCACAGAGTTAAATCTGTATTTCGTGGATCTCTTTGCTAGTCTTATTTCTGTGGAATCTGAGAACATATATTTCGGATCCCTTAGAAGACTATAGGGCCAAAGGAAATATCCTCCGATAACAAAGAGAAAGAAGGTTTCTGAGAAACTTCTTTGTGTTCTGTGAAATCATCTCACAGAGTTACAGCTTTTCCCTCAAGAAGCCTTTGGCTACGACAGTTCTTGTGGAATTGGCAAAGTGATATTTGGAAGCCCATAGAGGGCTATGGTGAAAAAGGAAATACCCTCAGATGAAATCTGGAAAGAAGCTTTCTGAGAAACTGCTCTGTGATGTGTGACTTCCGCTCACAGAGTTACATCTGTATTTCGTGGATCTCTTTGCTAGCCTTATTTCTGTGGAATCTGAGAACAGATATTTCGGATCCCTTTGAAGAGTATAGGACCAAAGGGAATATCCTCCGATAACAAATAGAAAGAAGTTTTCTGAGAAACTTCTTTGTGTTCTGTGAAATCATCTCACAGAGTTACAGCTTTCCCCTCAAGAAGGCTTTCGCTAAGACAGTTCTTGTGGAATTGGCAAAGTGATATTTGGAAGCCCATAGAGGGCTTTGGTGAAAAAGGAAATATCCTCAGATGAAATCTGGAAAGAAGCTTTCTGAGAAACTGCTCTGTGATGTGTGACTTCCACTCACCGAGTTACATCTGTATTTCGTGGATCTCTTTGCTAGCCTTATTTCTGTGGAATCTGATAACAGATATTTCGGATCCCTCTGAAGACTATAGGGCCAAAGGAAATATCCTCCGATAACAAAGAGAAAGAAGCTTTCTGAGAAACTGCTTAGTGTTCTGTTAATTCATCTCACAGAGTTACATCTGTATTTCGTGGATCTCTTTGCTAGCCTTATTTCTATGGAATCTGAGAACAGATATTTCGGATGCCTTTGAAGACTATAGGGCCAAAGGAAATATCCTCCGATAACAAAGAGAAAGAAGCTTTCTGAGAAACTTCTTTGTGTTCTGTGAAATCATCTTACAGAGTTACAGCTTTCCCCTCAAGAAGCCTTTCGTTAAGACAGTTCTTCTGGAATTGGCAAAGTGATATTTGGAAGCCCATAGAGGGCTATGGTGAAAAAGGAAATATCCTCAGATGAAATCTGGAAAGAAGCTTTCTGAGAAACTGCTTAGTGTTCTGTTAATTCATCTCACAGAGTTACATTTGTATTTCGTGGATCTCTTTGCTAGCCTTATTTCTGTGGAATCTGAAAACAGATATTTCGTATCCCTTTGAAGACTAGAGGGCCAAAGGAAATATCCTCCGATAACCAAGAGAAAGAAGCTTTCCGAGAAACTTCTTTGTGTTCTGTGAAATCATCTCACAGAGTTACAGCTTTCCCCTCAAGAAGCCTTTCCCTAAGACAGTTCTTGTGGAATTGGCAAAGTGATATTTGGAAGCCCATAGAGGGCTACGGTGAAAAACGAAATATCCTCCGATGAAATCTGGAAAGAAGCTTTCTGAGAAACTGCTTAGGGTTCTGTTAATTCATCTCACTGAGTTACATCTGTATTTCGTGGATCTCTTTGCTAGCCTTATTTCTGTGGAATCTGAGAACAGATATTTCGGATCCCTTTGAAGACTGTAGGGCCAAAGGAAATATCCTCCGATAACAAAGAGAAAGAAGCTTTCTGAGAAACTTCTTTGTGTTCGGTGAAATCATCTCACAGAGTTACAGCTTTCCCCTCAAGAAGCCATTCGCTAAGACAGTTCTTGTGGAATTGGCAAAGGGATATTTGGAAGCCCATAGAGGGCTATGGTGAAAAAGGAAATATCCTCAGATGAAATCTGGAAAGAAGCTTTCTGAGAAACTGCTTAGTGTTCTGTTAATTCATCTCACAGAGTTACATCTGTATTTCGTGGATCTCGTTGCTAGCCTTATTTCTGTGGAATCTGAGAACAGATATTTCGGATCCCTTTGAAGACTATAGGGCCAAAGGAAATATCCTCCGATAACAAAGAGAAAGAAGCTTTCTGAGAAACTTCTTTGTGTTCTGTGAAATCATCTCACAGAGTTACAGCATTCCCCTAAAGAAGCCTTTCGCTAAGACAGTTCTTGTGGAATTGGCAAAGTGATATTTGGAAGCCCATTGAGGGCTATGGTGAAAAAGGAAATATCCTCAGATGAAATCTGGAAAGAAGCTTTCTGAGAAACTGCTCTGTGATGTGTGACTTCCACTCACAGAGTTACATCTGTATTTCGTGGATCTCTTTGCTAGCCTTATTTCTGTGGAATCTGATAACAGATATTTCGGATCCCTCTGAAGACTATAGGGCCAAAGTAAATATCCTCCGATAACAAAGAGAAAGAAGCTTTCTGAGAAACTTCTTTGTGTTCTGTGAAATCATCTCACAGAGTTACAGCTTTCCCCTCTAGAAGCCTTTTGCTAAGACAGTTCTTGTGGAATTGTCAAAGGGTTATTTGGGAGCCCATAGAGCCCTATGGTGAAAAAGGAAATATCCTCAGATGAAATCTGGAAAGAAGCTTTCTGAAAAACTGCTTAGTGTTCTGTTAATTCATCTCACAGAGTTACATCTGTATTTCGTGGATCTCTTTGCTAGCCTTATTTCTGTGGAATCTGAGAACAGATATTTCGGATCCCATTGAAGACTAAAGGGCAAAAGGAAATATCCTCCGATAACAAAGAGAAAGAAGCTTTCTGAGAAACTTCTTTGTGTTCTGTGAAATCATCTCACAGAGTTACAGCTTTAACCTCAAGAAGCCTTTCGCTAAGACAGTTCTTGTGGAATTGGCAAAGTGATATTTGGAAGCCCATAGAGGGCTATGGTGAAAAAGGAAATATCCTCAGATGAAATCTGGAAAAAAGCTTTCTGAGAAACTGTTCTGTGATGTGTGACTTCCACTCACAGAGTTACATCTGTATTTCGTGGATCTCTTTGCTAGCCTTATTTCTGTGGAATCTGAGAACAGATATTTCGGATCCCTTTGAAGACTATAGGGCCAAAGGAAATATCCTCCGACAACAAAGAGAAAGAAGCTTTCTGAGAAACTTCTTTGTGTTCTGTGAAATCATCTCACAGAGTGACAGCTTTCCCCTCAAGAAGCCTTGCGCTAAGACAGTTCTTGTGGAATTGGCAAAGTGATATTTCCAAGCCCATAGAGGGCTATGGTGAAAAAGGAAATATCCTCAGATGAAATCGGGAAAGAAGCTTTCTGAGAAACTGCTTAGTGTTCTGTTAATTCATCTCACAGAGTTACATCTGTATTTCGTGGATCTCTTTGCTAGCCTTATTTCTGTGGAATCTGAGAACAGATATTTCGGATCCCTTTGAAGACTATAGGACCAAAGGAAATATCCTCCGATAACAAAGAGAAAGAAGCTTTCTGAGAAACTTCTTTGTGTTCTGTGAAATCATCTCACAGAATTAGAGCTTTCCCCTCAAGAAGCCTTTCGCTAAGACAATTCTTGTGGAATTGGCAAAGTGATATTTGGAAGCCCATAGAGGGCTATGGTGAAAAAGGAAATATCCTCAGATGAAATCTGGAAAAAAGCTTTCTGAGAAACTGCTTAGTGTTCTGTTAATTCATCTCACAGAGTAACATCTGAATTTCGTGGATCTCTTTGCTAGCCTTATTTCTGTGGAGTCTGAGAACAGATATTTCGGATCCCTTTGAAGACTGTAGGGCCAAAGGAAATATCCTCCGATAAGAAAGAGAGAGAAGATTCTGAGAAACTTCTTTGTGTTCTGTGAAATCATCTCACAGAGTTACAGCTTTCCCCTCAAGAAGCCATTCGCTAAGACAGTTCTTGTGGAATTGGCAAAGGGATATTTGGAAGCCCATAGAGGGCTGTGGTGAAAAAGGAAATATCCTCAGATGAAATCTGGAAAGAAGCTTTCTGAGAAACTGCTTAGTGTTCTGTTAATTCATCTCTCAGAGTAACATCTGAATTTCGTGGATCTCTTTGCTAGCCTTATTTCTGTGGAGTCTGAGAACAGATATTTCGGATCCCTTTGAAGACTGTAGGGCCAAAGGAAATATCCTCCGATAACAAAGAGAAAGAAGCTTTCTGAGAAACTTCTTTGTGTTCTGTGAAATCATCTCACAGAGTTACAGCTTTCTCCTCAAGAAGCCATTCGCTAAGACAGTTCTTGTGGAATTGGCAAAGGGATATTTGGAAGCCCATAGAGGGCTATGGTGAAAAAGGAAATATCCTCAGATGAAATCTGGAAAGAAGCTTTCTGAGAAACTGCTTAGTGTTCTGTTAATTCATCTCACAGAGTTACATCTGTATTTCGTGGATCTCTTTGCTAGCCTTATTTCTGTGGAATCTGAGAACAGATATTTCGGATCCCTTTGAAGACTATAGGGCCAAAGGAAATATCCTCCGATAACAAAGAGAAAGAAGCTTTCTGAGAAACTTCTTTGTGTTCTGTGAAATCATCTCACAGAGTTACAGCTTTCCCCTCAAGAAGCCTTTCGCTAAGACAGTTCTTGTGGAATTGGCAAAGTGATATTTGGAAGCCCATAGAGGGCTATGGTGAAAAAGGAAATATCCTCAGATGAAATGTGGAAAGAAGCTTTCTGAGAAACTGCTTAGTGTTCTGTTAATTCATCTCACAGAGTTACATCTGTATTTCGTGGATCTCTTTGCTAGCCTTATTTCTGTGGAATCTGAGAACAGATATTTCGGATCCCTTTGAAGACTATAGGACCAAAGGGAATATCGTCCGATAACAAAGAGAAAGAAGCTTTCTGAGAAACTTCTTTGTGTTCTGTGAAATCATCTCACAGAGTTACAGCTTTCCCCTCAAGAAGCCTTTCGCTAAGACAGTTCTTGTGGAATTGGCAAAGTGATATTTGGAAGCCCATAGAGGGCTACGGTGAAAAAGTAAATATCCTCAGATGAAATCTGGAAAGAAGCTTTCTGAGAAACTGCTCTCTGATGTGTTACTTCCACTTACAGAGTTACATCTGTATTTCGTGGATCTCTTTGCTAGCCTTATTTCTGTGGAATCTGAGAACAGATATTTCGGATCCCTTTGAAGACTATAGGGCCAAAGGAAATATCCTCCGATAACAAAGAGAAAGAAGCTTTCGGAGAAACTTCTTTGTGTTCTGTGAAATCATCTCACAGAATTACAGCTTTAACCTCAAGAAGCCTTTCGCTAAGACAGTTCTTGTGGAATTGGCAAAGGGATATTTGGAAGCTCATAGAGGCCTATGGTGAAAAAGGAAATATCCTCAGATGAAATCTGCAAAGAAGCTTTCTAATAAACTGCTTAGTGTTCTGTTAATTCATCTCACAGAGTTACATCTGAATTTCGTGGATCTCTTTGCTAGCCTTATTTCTGAGGAATCTGAGAACAGATATTTCGGATCCCTTTGAAGACTGTAGTGCCAATGGAAATATCCTCCGATAACAAAGAGAAAGAAGCTTTCTGAGAAACTTCTTTGTGTTCTGTGAAATCATCTCACAGTGTGACAGCTTTCCCCTCAAGAAGCCATTCGCTAAGACAGTTCTTGTGGAATTGGCAAAGGGATATTTGGAAGAACATAGAGGGCTATGGTGAAAAAGGAAATATCCTCAGATGAAATCTGGAAAGAAGCTTTCTGAGAAACTGCTTAGTGTTCTGTTAATTCATCTCACAGAGTTACATCTGTATTTCGTGGATCTCTTTGCTAACCTTATTTCTGTGGAATCTGAGAACAGATATTTCGGATCCCTTTGAAGACTATAGGGCCAAAGGAAATATCCTCCGATAACAAAGAGAAAGAAGTTTTCTGAGAAACTTCTTTGTGTTCTGTGAAATCATCTCACAGAGTTACAGCTTTCCCCTCAAGAAGCCTTACGCTAAGATAGTTCTTGTGGAATTGGCAAAATGATATTTGGAAGCCAATAGAGGGCTATGTTGAAAAAGGAAATATCCTCAGATGAAATCTGGAAAGAAGCTTTCTGAGAAACTGCTCTGTGATGTGTGACTTCCACTCACAGAGTTACATCTGTATTTCGTGGATCTCTTTGCTAGCCTTATTTCTGTGGAATCTGAGAACAGATATTTCGGATCACTTTGAAGACTATAGGGCCAAAGGAAATATCCTCCGATAACAAACAGAAAGAAGCTTTCTGAGAAACTTCCTTGTGTTCTGTGAAATCATCTCACAGAGTTACAGCTTTCCCCTCAAGAAGCCTTTTGCTAAGACCGTTCTTGTGGAATTGGAAAAGTGATATTTGGAAGCCCATAGAGCGCTATGGTGAAAAAGGAAATATCCTCAGATGAAATCTGGATAGAAGCTTTCTGAGAAACTGCTTAGTGTTCTGTTAATTCATCTCACAGAGTTACATCTGCATTTCGTGGATCTCTTTGCTAGCCTTATTTCTGTGGAATCTGAGAACAGATATTTCGGATCCCTTTGAAGACTATAGGGCCAAAGGAAATATCCTCCGATAACAAAGAGAAAGAAGCTTTCTGAGAAACTTCTTTGTGTTCTGTGAAATCATCTCACAGAGTTACAGCTTTAACCTCAAGAAGCCTTTCGCTAAGACAGTTCTTGTGGAATTGGCAAAGGGATATTTGGAAGCCCATAGAGGCCTACGGTGAAAAAGGAAATATCCTCAGATGAAATCTGGAAAGAAGCTTTCTGAGAAACTGCTAGGTGATGTGTGACTTTCACTCACAGAGTTACATCTGTATTTCGTGGATCTCTTTGCTAGCCTTATTTCTGTCGAATCTGAGAACAGATATTTCGGATCCCTTTGAAGATATAATACCAAAGGGAATATTCTCCGATAACAAAGAGAAAGAAGCTTTCTGAGAAACTTTTTTGTGTTCTGTGAAATCATCTCACAGAGTTACAGCTTTCCCCTCAAGAAGCCTTTCGCTAAGACAGTTCTTGTGGAATTGGCAAAGTGATATTTGAAAGCCCATACAGGGCTATGGTGAAAAAGGAAATATCCTGAGATGAAATCTGGAAAGAAGCTGTCTGAGAAACTGCTCTGTGATGTGTGACTTCCACTCACAGAGTTACATCTATATTTCGTGGATCTCTTTGCTAGCCTTATTTCTGTGGAATCTGAGAACAGATATTTCGGATCCCTTTGAAGACTATAGGGCTAAAGGAAATATCCTCCGATAACAAAGAGAAAGAAGCTTTCTGAGAAACATCTTTGTGTTCTGTGAAATCATCTCACAGAGTTACAGCTTTCCCCTCAAGAAGCCTTTCGCTAAGACAGTTCTTGTGGAATTGGCAAAGTGATATTTGGAAGCCCATAGAGGGCTATGGTGAAAAAGGAAATATCCTCAGATGAAATCTGGAAAGAAGCTTTCTGAGAAACTGCTTAGTGTTCTGTTAATTCATCTCACAGAGTTACATCTGTATTTCGTGGATCTCTTTGCTAGCCTTATTTCTGTGGAATCTGAAAACAGATATTTCGTATCCCTTTGAAGACTATAGGGCCAAAGGAAATATCCTCCGATAACAAAGAGAAAGAAGCTTTCTGAGAAACTTCTTTGTGTTCTGTGAAATCATCTCACAGAGTGACAGCTTTCCCCTCAAGAAGCCTTTCGCTAAGACAGTTCTTGTGGAATTGGAAAAGTGATATTTGGAAGGCCATAGAGGGCTATGGTGGAAAAGGAAATATCCTCAGATGAAATCTGGAAAGAAGCTTTCTGAGAAACTGCTCTGTGATTTGTGACTTCCACTCACACAGTTACATCTGCATTTCGTGGATCTCTTTGCTAGCCTTATTTCTGTGGAATCTGAGAACAGATATTTCGGATCCCTTTGAAGACTGTAGGGCCAAAGGAAATATACTCCGATAACAAAGAGAAAGAAGCTTCTGAGAAACTTCTTTGTGTTCTGTGAAATCATCTCACAGAGTTACAGCTGTCCCCTCAAGAAGCCATTCGCTAAGACAGTTCTTGTGGAATTGGCAAAGTGATATTTGGAAGCCCATAGAGGGCTATGGTGAAAAACGAAATATCCTCAGAAGAAATCTGGAAGGAAGCTTTCTGAGAAACTGCTCTGTGATGTGTGACTTCCACTCACAGAGTTACATCAGTATTTCGTGGATCTCTTTGCTAGCCTTATTTCTATGGAATCTGAGAACAGATATTTCGGATCCCCTTGAAGACTACAGGGCCAAAGGAAATATCCTCCGATAACAAAGAGAAAGAAGCTTTCCGAGAAACTTCTTTGTGTTCTGAGAAATCATCTCACAGAGTTACAGCTTTCCCCTCAAGAAGCCTTTCGCTAAGACAGTTCTTGTGGAATTGGCAAAGTGATATTTGGAAGCCCATAGAGGGCTATTGTGAAAAAGGAAATATCCTCAGATGAAATATGGAAAGAAGCTTTCTGAGAAACTGCTCTGTGATGTGTGACTTCCACTCACAGAGTTTCATCTGTATTTCGTGTATCTCTTTGCTAGCCTTATTTCTGTGGAATCTGAGAACAGATATTTCGGATCCCTTTGAAGACAATAGGGCCAAAGGAAATATCCTCCGATAACAAAGAGAAAGATGCTTTCTGAGAAACTTCTTTGTGTTCTGTGAAATCATCTCACAGAGTTACATCTTTCCCCTCAAGAAGCCTTTCGCTAAGACAGTTCTTTTGGAATTGGCAAAGAGATATTTTGAAGCCCATAGAGGTCTATGGTGAAAAAGGAAATATCCTCAGATGAAATCTGGAAAGAAGCTTTCTGAGAAACTGCTCTGTGATGTGTGACTTCCACTCACAGAGTTACATCTGTATTTCGTGGATCTCTTTGCTAGCCTTATTTCTGTGGAATCTGAGAACAGATATTTCGGATTCCTTTGAAGAGTATAGGGCCAAAGGAAATATCCTCCGATAACAAAGAGAAAGAAGCTTTCTGAGAAACTTCTTTGTGTTCTGTGAAATCAACTCACAGAGTTACAGCTTTTCCCTCAAGAAGACTTTCGCTAATACAGTTCTTGTGGAATTGTCAAAGTGATATTTGGAAGCCCATAGAGGGCTATGGTGAAAAAGGGAATATAATCAGATGAAATCTGGAAAGAAGCTTTCTGAGAAACTGCTTAGTGTTGTCTGACTTTCACTCACAGAGTTACATCTGTATTTCGTGGATCTCTTTGCTAGCCTTATTTCTGTGGAATCTGAGAACAGATATTTCGGATCCCTTTGAAGATATAATACCAATGGGAATATCCTCCGATAACAAAGAGAAAGAAGCTTTCTGAGAAACTTTTTTGTGTTCTGTGAAATCATCTCACAGAGTTACAGCTTTCCCCTCAAGAAGCCTTTCGCTAAGACAGTTCTTGTGGAATTGGCAAAGTGATATTTGAAAGCCCTTAGAGGGCTATGGTGAAAAAGGAAATATCCTCAGATGAAATCTGGAAAGAAGCTGTCTGAGAAACTGCTCTGTGATGTGTGACTTCCACTCACAGAGTTACATCTATATTTCGTGGATCTCTTTGCTAGCCTTATTTCTGTGGAATCTGAGAACAGATATTTCGGATCCCTTTGAAGACTATAGGGCCAAAGGAAATATCCTCCGATAACAAATAGAAAGAAGCTTTCTGAGAAACTTCTTTGTGTTCTGTGAAATCATCTCACAGAGTTACAGATTTCCCCTCAAGAAGCCTTTCGCTAAGACAGTTCATGTGGAATTGGCAAAGTGATATTTGAAAGCCCATAGAGGGCTTTGGTGAAAAACGAAATATCCTCAGATGAAATCTGGAAAGAAGCTTTCTTAGAAACTGCTCTGTGATGTGTGACTTCCACTCACAGAGTTACAACTGTATTTCGTGGATCTCTTTGCTAGCGTTATTTCTCTGGAATCTGAAAACAGATATTTCGGATCCCTTTGAAGACTATAGGGCCAAAGGAAATAACCTCCGATAACGAAGAGAAAGAAACTTTCTGAGAAACTTCTTTGTGTTCTGTGAAATCATCTCACAGAGTTACAGTTTTCCCCTCAAGAAGCCTTTCGCTAAGACAGTTCTTGTGGAATTGGCAAAGGGATATTTGGAAGCCCATTGAGGCCTATGGTGAAAAAGGAAATATCCTCAGATGAAATCTGGAAAGAAGCTTTCTGAGAAACTGCTTAGTGTTCTGTTAATTCATCTCACAGAGTTACATCTGTATTTCGTGGATCTCTTTGCTAGCCTTATTTCTGTGGAATCTGAGAACAGATATTTCGGATCCCTTTGAAGACTATAGGGCCAAAGGAAATATCCTCCGATAACAAAGAGAAAGAAGCTTTCTGAGAAACTTCTTTGTGTTCTGTGAAATCATCTCACAGAGTTACAGCTTTCCCCTCAAGAAGCCTTTCGCTAAGACAGTTCTTGTGGAATTGGCAAAGTGATATTTGGAAGCCCATAGAGGCCTATGGTGAAAAAGGAAATATCCTCAGATGAAATCTGCAAAGAAGCTTTCTGAGAAACTGCTCTGTGATGTGTGACTTCCACTCACAGAGTTACATCTGTATTTCGTGGATCACTTTGCTAGCCTTATTTCTGTGGAATCTCAGAACAGATATTTCGGATCCCTTTGAAGACTATAGGGCCAAAGGAAATATCCTCCGATAACAAAGAGAAAGAAGCTTTCTGAGAAACTTCTTTGTGTTCTGTGAAATCATCTCACAGAGTTACATCTTTCCCCTCAAGAAGCCTTTCGCTAAGAGAGTTCTTGTGGAATTGGCAAAGTGATATTTGGAAGCCCATAGAGGGCTATGGTGAAAAAGGAAATATCCTCAGATGAAATCTGGAAAGAAGCTTTCTGAGAAACTGCTTAGGGTTCTGTTAATTCATCTCACTGAGTTACATCTGTATTTCGTGGGTCTCTTTGCTAGCCTTATTTCTGTGGAATCTGAGAACAGATATTTCGGATCCCTTTGAAGACTATAAGGCCAAAGGAAATATCCTGCGATAACAAAGAGAAAGAAGCTTTCTGAGAAACTTCTTTGTGTTCTGTGAAATCATCTCACAGAGTTACAGCTTTCCCCTCAAGAAGACTTTCGCTAAGGCAGTTCTTGTGGAATTGGCAAAGGGATATTTGGAAGCCCATAGAGGCCTATGGTGAAATAGGAAATATCCTCAGATGAAATCTGGAAAGAAGCTTTCTGAGAAAGTGCTCTGTGATGTGTGACTTCCACTCACAGCGTTACATCTGTATTTCGTGAATCTCTTTACTAGCCTTAGTTCTGTGGAATCTGAGAACAGATATTTCGGATCCCTTTGAAGACTATAGGGCCAAAGGAAATATCCTCCGATAACAAAGAGAAAGAAGCTTTCTGAGAAACTTCTTTGTGTTCTGTGAAATCATCTCACAGAATTGCAGCTTTCCCCTCAAGAAGCCTTTCGCTAAGACAGATCTTGTGGAATTGGCAAAGGGATATTTGGAAGCCCATAGAGTCCTAGGGTGAAAAAGGAAATATCCTCAGATGAAATCTGGAAAGAAGCTTTCTGAGAAACTGCTTAGTGTTCTGTTAATTCATCTCGCAGAGTTACATCTGTATTTCGTGGATCTCTTTGCTATCCTTATTTCTGTGGAATCTGAGAACAGATATTTCGGATCCCTTTGAAGACTTTAAGGCCAAAGGAAATATCCTGCGATAACAAAGAGAAAGAAGCTTTCTGAGAAACTTCTTTGTGTTCTGTGAAATCATCTCACAGAGTTACAGCTTTACCCTCAAGAAGACTGTCGCTAAGGCAGTTCTTGTGGAATTGGCAAAGGGATATTTGGAAGCCCATAGAGGGCTATGGTGAAAAAGGAAATATCCTCAGATGAGATCTGGAAAGAAGCTTTCTGAGAAACTGCTCTGTGATGTGTGACTTCCACTCACAGAGATACATCTGTATTTCGTGAATCTCTTTGCTAGCCTTAGTTCTGTGGAATCTGAGAACAGATATTTCGGATCCCTTTGAAGACTATAGGGCCAAAGGAAATATCCTCCGATAACAAAGAGAAAGAAGCTCTCTGAGAAACTTCTTTGTGTTCTGTGAAATCATCTCACAGAGTTACATCTTTCCCCTCAAGAAGCCTTTCGCTAAGACAGTTCTTGTGGAATTGGCAAAGTGATATTTGGAAGCCCATAGAGGGCTATGGTGAAAAACGAAATATCCTCAGATGAAATCTGGAAAGAAGCTTTCTGAGAAACTGCTTAGTGTTCTGTTAATTCATCTCACTGAGTTACATCTGTATTTCGTGGATCTCTTTGCTAGCCTTATTTCTGTGGAATCTGAGAACAGATATTTCGGATCCCTTTGAAGACTATAGGACCATAGGGAATATCCTCCGATAACAAAGAGAAAGAAGCTTTCTGAGAAACTTCTTTGTTTTCTGTGAAATCATCTCACAGAGTTGCAGCTTTCCCCTCAAGAAGCCTTTCGCTCAGACAGTTCTTGTGGAATTGGCAAAGTGATATTTGGAAGCCCATAGAGGGCTACGGTGAAAAAGGAAATATCCTCAGATGAATTCTGGAAAGACGCTTTCTGAGAAACTGCTCTGTGATGTGTGACTTCCACTTACAGAGTTACATCGGTATTTCGTGGATCTCTTTGCTAGCCTTATTTCTGTGGAATCTGAGAACAGATATTTCGGATCCCTTTGAAGACTATAGGGCCAAAGGAAATATCCTCCGATAACAAAGAGAAAGAAGCTTTCTGAGAAACTTCTTTGTGTTCTGTGAAATCATCTCACAGAGTTACAGCTTTAACCTCAAGAAGCCTTTCGCTAAGACAGTCCTTGTGGAATTGGCAAAGGGATATTTGGAAGCCCATAGAGGTCTACGGTGAAAAAGGAAATATCCTCAGATGAAATCTGGAAAGAAGCTTGCTGAGAAACTGCTTAGTTTTCTGTTAATTCATCTCACAGAGTTACATCTGTATTTCATGGATCGCTTTGCTAGCCTTATTTCTGTGGAATCCGAGAACAGATATTTCGGATCCCTTTGAAGACTATAGGACCAAAGGAAATATCCTCCGATAACAAACAGAAAGAAGCTTTCTGAGAAACTTCTTTGTGTTCTGTGAAATCATCTCACAGAGTTACAGCTTTCCCCTCAAGAAGCCTTTCGCTAAGACAGTTCTTGTGGAATTGGCAAGGTGATATTTGGAAGCCCATAGAGGGCTACGGTGAAAAAGGAAATATCCTCAGATGAAATCTGGAAAGAAGCTTTCTGAGAAACTGCTTAGTGTTCTGTAAATTCATCTCACAGAGTTACATCTGAATTTCGTGGATCTCTTTGCTAGCCTTATTTCTGTGGAATCTGAGAACAGATATTTCGGATCCCTTTGAAGACTGTAGGGCCAAAGGAAATATACTCCGATAACAAAGAGAAAGAAGCTTCTGAGAAACTTCTTTGTGTTCTGTGAAATCATCTCACAGAGTTACAGCTGTCCCCTCAAGAAGCCAATCGCTAAGACAGTTCTTGTGGAATTGGCAAAGTGATATTTGGAAGCCCATAGAGGGCTATGGTGAAAAACGAAATATCCTCAGAAGAAATCTGGAAGGAAGCTTTCTGAGAAACTGCTCTGTGATGTGTGACTTCCACTCACACAGTTACATCAGTATTTCGTGGATCTCTTTGCTCGCCTTATTTCTGTGGAATCTGAGAACAGATATTTCGGATCCCCTTGAAGACTATAGGGCCAAAGGAAATATCCTCCGATAACAAAGAGAAAGAAGCTTTCCGAGAAACTTCTTTGTGTTCTGAGAAATCATCTCACAGAGTTACAGCCTTCCCCTCAAGAAGCCTTTCGCTAAGACAGTTCTTATGGAATTTGCAAAGTGATATTTGGAAGCCCATAGATGGCTATGGTGAAAAAGGAAATATCCTCAGATGAAATATGGAAAGAAGTTTTCTGAGAAACTGCTCTGTGATGTGTGACTTCCACTCACAGAGTTTCATCTGTATTTCGTGGATCTCTTTGCTAGCCTTATTTCTGTGGAATCTGAGAACAGATATTTCGGATCCCTTTGAAGACTATAGGGCCAAAGGAAATATCCTCAAATAACAAAGAGAAAGAAGCTTTCTGAGAAACTTCTTTGTGTTCTGTGAAATCATCTCACAGAGTTACATCTTTCCCCTCAAGAAGCCTTTCGCTAAGACAGTTCTTTTGGAATTGGCAAAGAGATATTTGGAAGCCCATAGAGGCCTATGGTGAAAAAGGAAATATCCTGAGATGAAATCTGGAAAGAAGCTTTCTGAGAAACTGCTCTGTGATGTGTGACTTCCACTCACAGAGTTACATCTGTATTTCGTGGATCTCTTTGCTAGCCTTATTTCTGTGGAATCTGAGAACAGATATTTCGGATCCCTTTGAAGACTATAAGGCCAAAGGAAATATCCTGCGATAACAAAGAGAAAGAAGCTTTCTGAGAAACTTCTTTGTGTTCTGTGAAATCATCTCACAGAGTTACAGCTTTACCCTCAAGAAGACTTTCGCTAAGGCAGTTCTTGTGGAATTGGCAAAGGGATATTTGGAAGCCCATAGAGGCCTAGGGTGAAAAAGGAAATATCCTCAGATGAAATCTGGAAAGAAGCTTTCAGAGAAACTGCTTAGTGTTCTGTTAATTCATCTCGCAGAGTTACATCTGTATTTCGTGGATCTCTTTGCTAGCCTTATTTCTGTGGAATCTGAGAACAGATATTTCGGATCCCTTTGAAGACTATAAGGCCAAAGGAAATATCCTGCGATAACAAAGAGAAAGAAGCTTTCTGAGAAACTTCTTTGTGTTCTGTGAAATCATCTCACAGAGTTACAGCTTTACCCTCAAGAAGACTTTCGCTAAGGCAGTTCTTGTGGAATTGGCAAAGGGATATTTGGAAGCCCATAGAGGGCTATGGTGAAAAACGAAATATCCTCAGAAGAAATCTGGAAGGAAGCTTTCTGAGAAACTGCTCTGTGATTTGTGACTTCCACTCACAGAGTTACATCAGTATTTCGTGGATCTCTTTGCTAGCCTTATTTCTGTGGAATCTGAGAACAGATATTTCGGATCCCCTTGAAGACTATAGGGCCAAAGGAAATGTCCTCCGATAACAAAGAGAAAGAAGCTTTCCGAGAAACTTCTTTGTGTTCTGAGAAATCATCTCACAGAGTTACAGCTTTCCCCTCAAGAAGCCTTTCGCTAAGACAGTTCTTGTGGAATTGGCAAAGTGATATTTGGAAGCCCATAGATGGCTATGGTGAAAAAGGAAATATCCTCAGATGAAATATGGAAAGAAGCTTTCTGAGAAACTGCTCTGTGATGTGTGACTTCCACTCACAGAGTTTCATCTGTATTTCGTGGATCTCTTTGCTAGCCTTATTTCTGTGGAATCTGAGAACAGATATTTCGGATCCCTTTGAAGACTATAGGGCCAAAGGAAATATCCTCCGATAACAAAGAGAAAGAAGCTTTCTGAGAAACTTCTTTGTGTTCTGTGAAATCATCTCACAAAGTTTCATCTTTCCCCTCAAGAAGCCTTTCGCTAAGACAGTTCTTTTGGAATTGGCAAAGAGATATTTGGAAGCCCATAGAGGCCTATGGTGAAAAAGGAAATATCCTCAGATGAAATCTGGAAAGAAGCTTTCTGAGAAACTGCTCTGTGATGTGTGACTTCCACTCACAGAGTTACATCTGTATTTCGTGGATCTCTTTGCTAGCCTTAGTTCTGTGGAATCTGAGAACAGATACTTCGGATCCCTTTGAAGACTATAGGGCCAAAGGAAATATCATCCGATAACAAAGAGAAAGAAGCTTTCTGAGAAACCTCTTTGTGTTCTATGAAATCATCTCACAGAATTACAGCTTTCCCCTCAAGAAGCCTTTCGCTAAAACAGTTCTTGTGGAATTGGCAAAGGGATATTTGGAAGCCCATAGAGGCCTAGGGTGAAAAAGGAAATATCCTCAGATGAAATCTGGAAAGAAGCTTTCTGAGAAACTGCTTAGTGTTCTGTTAATTCATCTCACAGAGTTACATCTGTATTTCGTGTATCTCTTTGCTAGCCTTATTTCTGTGGAATCTGAGAACAGATATTTCGGATCCCTTTGAAGACTGTAGGGCCAAAGGAAATATACTCCGATAACAAAGAGAAAGAAGCTTTATGAGAAACTTCTTTGTGTTCTGTGAAATCATCTCACAGAGTTACAGCTGTCCCCTCAAGAAGCCATTCGCTAAGACAGTTCTTGTGGAATTGGCAAAGTGATATTTGAAGCCCATAGAGGGCTATGGTGAAAAACGAAATATCCTCAGAAGAAATCTGGAAGGAAGCTTTCTGAGAAACTGCTCTGTGATGTGTGACTTCCACTCACAGAGTTACATCAGTATTTCGTGGATCTCTTTGCTAGCCTTATTTCTGTGGAATCTGAGAACAGATAATTTGGATCCCCTTGAAGACTATAGGGCCAAAGGAAATATCCTCCGATAACAAAGAGAAAGAAGCTTTCCGAGAAACTTCTTTGTGTTCTGAGAAATCATCTCACAGAGTTACAGCTTTCCCCTCAAGAAGCCTTTCGCTAAGACAGTTCTTGTGGAATTGGCAAAGTGATATTTGAAAGCCCATAGAGGGCTATGGTGAAAAAGGAAATATCCTCAGATGAAATCTGGAAAGAAGCTGTCTGAGAAACTGCTCTGTGATGTGTGACTTCCACTCACAGAGTTACATCTATATTTCGTGGATCTCCTTGCTAGCCTTATTTCTGTGGAATCTGAGAACAGATATTTCGGATCCCTTTGAAGACTATACGGCCAAAGGAAATATCCTCCGATAATAAAGAGAAAGAAGCTTTCTGAGAAACTTCTTTGTGTTCTGTGAAATCATCTCACAGAGTGACAGCTTTCCCCTCAAGAAGCCTTTCGCTAAGACAGTTCTTGTGGAATTGGCAAAGTGATATTTGGAAGCCCATAGAGGCCTATGGTGAAAAAGGAAATATCCTCAGATGAAATATGGAAAGAAGCTTTCTGAGAAACTGCTCTGTGATGTGTGACTTCCACTCACAGAGTTTCATCTGTATTTCGTGGATCTCTTTGCTAGCCTTATTTCTGTGGAATCTGAGAACAGATATTTCGGATCCCTTTGAAGACAATAGGGCCAAAGGAAATATCCTCCGATAACAAAGAGAAAGAAGCTTTCTGAGAAACTTCTTTGTGTTCTGTAAAATCATCTCACAGAGTTTCATCTTTCCCCTCAAGAAGCCTTTCGCTAAGACAGTTCTTTTGGAATTGGCAAAGAGATATTTGGAAGCCCATAGAGGCCTATGGTGAAAAAGGAAATATCCTCAGATGAAATCTGGAAAGAAGCTTTCTGAGAAACTGCTCTGTGATGTGTGACTTCCACTCACAGAGTTACATCTGTATTTCGTGGATCTCTTTGCTAGCCTTAATTCTGTGGAATCTGAGAACAGATACTTCGGATCCCTTTGAAGACTATAGGGCCAAAGGAAATATCCTCCGATAACAAAGAGAAAGAAGCTTTCTGAGAAACTTCTTTGTGTTCTATGAAATCATCTCACAGAATTACAGCTTTCCCCTCAAGAAGCCTTTCGCTAAAACAGTTCTTGTGGAATTGGCAAAGGGATATTTGGAAGCCCATAGAGGCCTAGGGTGAAAAAGGAAATATCCTCAGATGAAATCTGGAAAGAAGCTTTCTGAGAAACTGCTTAGTGTTCTGTTAATTCATCTCACAGAGTTACATCTGTATTTCGTGTATCTCTTTGCTAGCCTTATTTCTGTGGAATCTGAGAACAGATATTTCGGATCCCTTTGAAGACTGTAGGGCCAAAGGAAATATACTCCGATAACAAAGAGAAAGAAGCTTCTGAGAAACTTCTTTGTGTTCTGTGAAATCATCTCACAGAGTTACAGCTGTCCCCTCAAGAAGCCATTCGCTAAGACAGTTCTTGTGGAATTGGCAAAGTGATATTTGAAGCCCATAGAGGGCTATGGTGAAAAACGAAATATCCTCAGAAGAAATCTGGAAGGAAGCTTTCTGAGAAACTGCTCTGTGATGTGTGACTTCCACTCACAGAGTTACATCAGTATTTCGTGGATCTCTTTGCTAGCCTTATTTCTGTGGAATCTGAGAACAGATATTTTGGATCACCTTGAAGACTATAGGGCCAAAGGAAATATCCTCCGATAACAAAGAGAAAGAAGCTTTCCGAGAAACTTCTTTGTGTTCTGAGAAATCATCTCACAGAGTTACAGCTTTCCCCTCAAGAAGCCTTTCGCTAAGACAGTTCTTGTGGAATTGGCAAAGTGATATTTGGAAGCCCATAGAGGGCTATGGTGAAATAGGAAATATCCTCAGATGAAATCTGGAAAGAAGCTTTCTGAGAAAGTGCTCTGTGATGTGTGACTTCCACTCACAGCGTTACATCTGTATTTCGTGAATCTCTTTACTAGCCTTAGTTCTGTGGAATCTGAGAACAGATATTTCGGATCCCTTTGAAGACTATAGGGCCAAAGGAAATATCCTCCGATAACAAAGAGAAAGAAGCTTTCTGAGAAACTTCTTTGTGTTCTGTGAAATCATCTCACAGAATTGCAGCTTTCCCCTCAAGAAGCCTTTCGCTAAGACAGATCTTGTGGAATTGGCAAAGGGATATTTGGAAGCCCATAGAGTCCTAGGGTGAAAAAGGAAATATCCTCAGATGAAATCTGGAAAGAAGCTTTCTGAGAAACTGCTTAGTGTTCTGTTAATTCATCTCGCAGAGTTACATCTGTATTTCGTGTATCTCTTTGCTATCCTTATTTCTGTGGAATCTGAGAACAGATATTTCGGATCCCTTTGAAGACTTTAAGGCCAAAGGAAATATCCTGCGATAACAAAGAGAAAGAAGCTTTCTGAGAAACTTCTTTGTGTTCTGTGAAATCATCTCACAGAGTTACAGCTTTACCCTCAAGAAGACTGTCGCTAAGGCAGTTCTTGTGGAATTGGCAAAGGGATATTTGGAAGCCCATAGAGGGCTATGGTGAAAAAGGAAATATCCTCAGATGAGATCTGGAAAGAAGCTTTCTGAGAAACTGCTCTGTGATGTGTGACTTCCACTCACAGAGATACATCTGTATTTCGTGAATCTCTTTGCTAGCCTTAGTTCTGTGGAATCTGAGAACAGATATTTCGGATCCCTTTGAAGTCTATAGGGCCAAAGGAAATATCCTCCGATAACAAAGAGAAAGAAGCTCTCTGAGAAACTTCTTTGTGTTCTGTGAAATCATCTCACAGAGTTACATCTTTCCCCTCAAGAAGCCTTTCGCTAAGACAGTTCTTGTGGAATTGGCAAAGTGATATTTGGAAGCCCATAGAGGGCTATGGTGAAAAACGAAATATCCTCAGATGAAATCTGGAAAGAAGCTTTCTGAGAAACTGCTTAGTGTTCTGTTAATTCATCTCACTGAGTTACATCTGTATTTCGTGGATCTCTTTGCTAGCCTTATTTCTGTTGAATCTGAGAACAGATATTTCGGATCCCTTTGAAGACTATAGGACCATAGGGAATATCCTCCGATAACAAAGAGAAAGAAGCTTTCTGAGAAACTTCTTTGTTTTCTGTGAAATCATCTCACAGAGTTACAGCTTTCCCCTCAAGAAGCCTTTCGCTCAGACAGTTCTTGTGGAATTGGCAAAGTGATATTTGGAAGCCCATAGAGGGCTACGGTGAAAAAGGAAATATCCTCAGATGAATTCTGGAAAGACGCTTTCTGAGAAACTGCTCTGTGATGTGTGACTTCCACTTACAGAGTTACATCGGTATTTCGTGGATCTCTTTGCTAGCCTTATTTCTGTGGAATCTGAGAACAGATATTTCGGATCCCTTTGAAGACTATAGGGCCAAAGGAAATATCCTCCGATAACAAAGAGAAAGAAGCTTTCTGAGAAACTTCTTTGTGTTCTGTGAAATCATCTCACAGAGTTACAGCTTTAACCTCAAGAAGCCTTTCGCTAAGACAGTCCTTGTGGAATTGGCAAAGGGATATTTGGAAGCCCATAGAGGTCTACGGTGAAAAAGGAAATATCCTCAGATGAAATCTGGAAAGAAGCTTGCTGAGAAACTGCTTAGTTTTCTGTTAATTCATCTCACAGAGTTACATCTGTATTTCATGGATCGCTTTGCTAGCCTTATTTCTGTGGAATCCGAGAACAGATATTTCGGATCCCTTTGAAGACTATAGGACCAAAGGAAATATCCTCCGATAACAAACAGAAAGAAGCTTTCTGAGAAACTTCTTTGTGTTCTGCGAAATCATCTCACAGAGTTACAGCTTTCCCCTCAAGAAGCCTTTCGCTAAGACAGTTCTTGTGGAATTGGCAAGGTGATATTTGGAAGCCCATAGAGGGCTACGGTGAAAAAGGAAATATCCTCAGATGAAATCTGGAAAGAAGCTTTCTGAGAAACTGCTTAGTGTTCTGTAAATTCATCTCACAGAGTTACATCTGAATTTCGTGGATCTCTTTGCTAGCCTTATTTCTGTGGAATCTGAGAACAGATATTTCGGATCCCTTTGAAGACTGTAGGGCCAAAGGAAATATACTCCGATAACAAAGAGAAAGAAGCTTCTGAGAAACTTCTTTGTGTTCTGTGAAATCATCTCACAGAGTTACAGCTGTCCTCTCAAGAAGCCAATCGCTAAGACAGTTCTTGTGGAATTGGCAAAGTGATATTTGGAAGCCCATAGAGGGCTATGGTGAAAAACGAAATATCCTCAGAAGAAATCTGGAAGGAAGCTTTCTGAGAAACTGCTCTGTGATGTGTGACTTCCACTCACACAGTTACATCAGTATTTCGTGGATCTCTTTGCTCGCCTTATTTCTGTGGAATCTGAGAACAGATATTTCGGATCCCCTTGAAGACTATAGGGCCAAAGGAAATATCCTCCGATAACAAAGAGAAAGAAGCTTTCCGAGAAACTTCTTTGTGTTCTGAGAAATCATCTCACAGAGTTACAGCTTTCCCCTCAAGAAGCCTTTCGCTAAGACAGTTCTTATGGAATTTGCAAAGTGATATTTGGAAGCCCATAGATGGCTATGGTGAAAAAGGAAATATCCTCAGATGAAATATGGAAAGAAGCTTTCTGAGAAACTGCTCTGTGATGTGTGACTTCCACTCACAGAGTTTCATCTGTATTTCGTGGATCTCTTTGCTAGCCTTATTTCTGTGGAATCTGAGAACAGATATTTCGGATCCCTTTGAAGACTATAGGGCCAAAGGAAATATCCTCAAATAACAAAGAGAAAGAAGCTTTCTGAGAAACTTCTTTGTGTTCTGTGAAATCATCTCACAGAGTTACATCTTTCCCCTCAAGAAGCCTTTCGCTAAGACAGTTCTTTTGGAATTGGCAAAGAGATATTTGGAAGCCCATAGAGGCCTATGGTGAAAAAGGAAATATCCTGAGATGAAATCTGGAAAGAAGCTTTCTGAGAAACTGCTCTGTGATGTGTGACTTCCACTCAAAGAGTTACATCTGTATTTCGTGGATCTCTTTGCTAGCCTTATTTCTGTGGAATCTGAGAACAGATATTTCGGATCCCTTTGAAGACTATAAGGCCAAAGGAAATATCCTGCGATAACAAAGAGAAAGAAGCTTTCTGAGAAACTTCTTTGTGTTCTGTGAAATCATCTCACAGAGTTACAGCTTTACCCTCAAGAAGACTTTCGCTAAGGCAGTTCTTGTGGAATTGGCAAAGGGATATTTGGAAGCCCATAGAGGCCTAGGGTGAAAAAGGAAATATCCTCAGATGAAATCTGGAAAGAAGCTTTCAGAGAAACTGCTTAGTGTTCTGTTAATTCATCTCGCAGAGTTACATCTGTATTTCGTGGATCTCTTTGCTAGCCTTATTTCTGTGGAATCTGAGAACAGATATTTCGGATCCCTTTGAAGACTATAAGGCCAAAGGAAATATCCTGCGATAACAAAGAGAAAGAAGCTTTCTGAGAAACTTCTTTGTGTTCTGTGAAATCATCTCACAGAGTTACAGCTTTACCCTCAAGAAGACTTTCGCTAAGGCAGTTCTTGTGGAATTGGCAAAGGGATATTTGGAAGCCCATAGAGGGCTATGGTGAAAAACGAAATATCCTCAGAAGAAATCTGGAAGGAAGCTTTCTGAGAAACTGCTCTGTGATTTGTGACTTCCACTCACAGAGTTACATCAGTATTTCGTGGATCTCTTTGCTAGCCTTATTTCTGTGGAATCTGAGAACAGATATTTCGGATCCCCTTGAAGACTATAGGGCCAAAGGAAATGTCCTCCGATAACAAAGAGAAAGAAGCTTTCCGAGAAACTTCTTTGTGTTCTGAGAAATCATCTCACAGAGTTACAGCTTTCCCCTCAAGAAGCCTTTCGCTAAGACAGTTCTTGTGGAATTGGCAAAGTGATATTTGGAAGCCCATAGATGGCTATGGTGAAAAAGGAAATATCCTCAGATGAAATATGGAAAGAAGCTTTCTGAGAAACTGCTCTGTGATGTGTGACTTCCACTCACAGAGTTTCATCTGTATTTCGTGGATCTCTTTGCTAGCCTTATTTCTGTGGAATCTGAGAACAGATATTTCGGATCCCTTTGAAGACTATAGGGCCAAAGGAAATATCCTCCGATAACAAAGAGAAAGAAGCTTTCTGAGAAACTTCTTTGTGTTCTGTGAAATCATCTCACAGAGTTACAGCTTTAACCTCAAGAAGCCTTTCGCTAAGACAGTCCTTGTGGAATTGGCAAAGGGATATTTGGAAGCCCATAGAGGTCTACGGTGAAAAAGGAAATATGCTCAGATGAAATCTGGAAAGAAGCTTGCTGAGAAACTGCTTAGTTTTCTGTTAATTCATCTCACAGAGTTACATCTGTATTTCATGGATCGCTTTGCTAGCCTTATTTCTGTGGAATCCGAGAACAGATATTTCGGATCCCTTTGAAGACTATAGGACCAAAGGAAATATCCTCCGATAACAAACAGAAAGAAGCTTTCTGAGAAACTTCTTTGTGTTCTGCGAAATCATCTCACAGAGTTACAGCTTTCCCCTCAAGAAGCCTTTCGCTAAGACAGTTCTTGTGGAATTGGCAAGGTGATATTTGGAAGCCCATAGAGGGCTATGGTGAAAAAGGAAATATCCTCAGATGAAATCTGGAAAGAAGCTTTCTGAGAAACTGCTTAGTGTTCTGTAAATTCATCTCACAGAGTTACATCTGAATTTCGTGGATCTCTTTGCTAGCCTTATTTCTGTGGAATCTGAGAACAGATATTTCGGATCCCTTTGAAGACTGTAGGGCCAAAGGAAATATACTCCGATAACAAAGAGAAAGAAGCTTCTGAGAAACTTCTTTGTGTTCTGTGAAATCATCTCACAGAGTTACAGCTGTCCCCTCAAGAAGCCAATCGCTAAGACAGTTCTTGTGGAATTGGCAAAGTGATATTTGGAAGCCCATAGAGGGCTATGGTGAAAAACGAAATATCCTCAGAAGAAATCTGGAAGGAAGCTTTCTGAGAAACTGCTCTGTGATGTGTGACTTCCACTCACACAGTTACATCAGTATTTCGTGGATCTCTTTGCTCGCCTTATTTCTGTGGAATCTGAGAACAGATATTTCGGATCCCCTTGAAGACTATAGGGCCAAAGGAAATATCCTCCGATAACAAAGAGAAAGAAGCTTTCCGAGAAACTTCTTTGTGTTCTGAGAAATCATCTCACAGAGTTACAGCTTTCCCCTCAAGAAGCCTTTCGCTAAGACAGTTCTTATGGAATTTGCAAAGTGATATTTGGAAGCCCATAGATGGCTATGGTGAAAAAGGAAATATCCTCAGATGAAATATGGAAAGAAGCTTTCTGAGAAACTGCTCTGTGATGTGTGACTTCCACTCACAGAGTTACATCTGTATTTCGTGGATCTCTTTGCTAGCCTTATTTCTGTGGAATCTGAGAACAGATATTTCGGATCCCTTTGAAGACTATAAGGCCAAAGGAAATATCCTGCGATAACAAAGAGAAAGAAGCTTTCTGAGAAACTTCTTTGTGTTCTGTGAAATCATCTCACAGAGTTACAGCTTTACCCTCAAGAAGACTTTCGCTAAGGCAGTTCTTGTGGAATTGGCAAAGGGATATTTGGAAGCCCATAGAGGCCTAGGGTGAAAAAGGAAATATCCTCAGATGAAATCTGGAAAGAAGCTTTCAGAGAAACTGCTTAGTGTTCTGTTAATTCATCTCGCAGAGTTACATCTGTATTTCGTGGATCTCTTTGCTAGCCTTATTTCTGTGGAATCTGAGAACAGATATTTCGGATCCCTTTGAAGACTATAAGGCCAAAGGAAATATCCTGCGATAACAAAGAGAAAGAAGCTTTCTGAGAAACTTCTTTGTGTTCTGTGAAATCATCTCACAGAGTTACAGCTTTACCCTCAAGAAGACTTTCGCTAAGGCAGTTCTTGTGGAATTGGCAAAGGGATATTTGGAAGCCCATAGAGGGCTATGGTGAAAAACGAAATATCCTCAGAAGAAATCTGGAAGGAAGCTTTCTGAGAAACTGCTCTGTGATTTGTGACTTCCACTCACAGAGTTACATCAGTATTTCGTGGATCTCTTTGCTAGCCTTATTTCTGTGGAATCTGAGAACAGATATTTCGGATCCCCTTGAAGACTATAGGGCCAAAGGAAATATCCTCCGATAACAAAGAGAAAGAAGCTTTCCGAGAAACTTCTTTGTGTTCTGAGAAATCATCTCACAGAGTTACAGCTTTCCCCTCAAGAAGCCTTTCGCTAAGACAGTTCTTGTGGAATTGGCAAAGTGATATTTGGAAGCCCATAGATGGCTATGGTGAAAAAGGAAATATCCTCAGATGAAATATGGAAAGAAGCTTTCTGAGAAACTGCTCTGTGATGTGTGACTTCCACTCACAGAGTTTCATTTGTATTTCGTGGATCTCTTTGCTAGCCTTATTTCTGTGGAATCTGAGAACAGAAATTTCGGATCCCTTTGAAGACTATAGGGCCAAAGGAAATATCCTCCGATAACAAAGAGAAAGAAGCTTTCTGAGAAACTTCTTTGTGTTCTGTGAAATCATCTCACAGAGTTTCATCTTTCCCCTCAAGAAGCCTTTCGCTAAGACAGTTCTTTTGGAATTGGCAAAGAGATATTTGGAAGCCCATAGAGGCCTATGGTGAAAAAGGAAATATCCTCAGATGAAATCTGGAAAGAAGCTTTCTGAGAAACTGCTCTGTGATGTGTGACTTCCACTCACAGAGTTACATCTGTATTTCGTGGATCTCTTTGCTAGCCTTAATTCTGTGGAATCTGAGAACAGATACTTCGGATCCCTTTGAAGACTATAGGGCCAAAGGAAATATCCTCCGATAACAAAGAGAAAGAAGCTTTCTGAGAAACTTCTTTGTGTTCTATGAAATCATCTCACAGAATTACAGCTTTCCCCTCAAGAAGCCTTTCGCTAAAACAGTTCTTGTGGAATTGGCAAAGGGATATTTGGAAGCCCATAGAGGCCTAGGGTGAAAAAGGAAATATCCTCAGATGAAATCTGGAAAGAAGCTTTCTGAGAAACTGCTTAGTGTTCTGTTAATTCATCTCACAGAGTTACATCTGTATTTCGTGTATCTCTTTGCTAGCCTTATTTCTGTGGAATCTGAGAACAGATATTTCGGATCCCTTTGAAGACTGTAGGGCCAAAGGAAATATACTCCGATAACAAAGAGAAAGAAGCTTCTGAGAAACTTCTTTGTGTTCTGTGAAATCATCTCACAGAGTTACAGCTGTCCCCTCAAGAAGCCATTCGCTAAGACAGTTCTTGTGGAATTGGCAAAGTGATATTTGAAGCCCATAGAGGGCTATGGTGAAAAACGAAATATCCTCAGAAGAAATCTGGAAGGAAGCTTTCTGAGAAACTGCTCTGTGATGTGTGACTTCCACTCACAGAGTTACATCAGTATTTCGTGGATCTCTTTGCTAGCCTTATTTCTGTGGAATCTGAGAACAGATATTTTGGATCACCTTGAAGACTATAGGGCCAAAGGAAATATCCTCCGATAACAAAGAGAAAGAAGCTTTCCGAGAAACTTCTTTGTGTTCTGAGAAATCATCTCACAGAGTTACAGCTTTCCCCTCAAGAAGCCTTTCGCTAAGACAGTTCTTGTGGAATTGGCAAAGTGATATTTGGAAGCCCATAGAGGGCTATGGTGAAATAGGAAATATCCTCAGATGAAATCTGGAAAGAAGCTTTCTGAGAAAGTGCTCTGTGATGTGTGACTTCCACTCACAGCGTTACATCTGTATTTCGTGAATCTCTTTACTAGCCTTAGTTCTGTGGAATCTGAGAACAGATATTTCGGATCCCTTTGAAGACTATAGGGCCAAAGGAAATATCCTCCGATAACAAAGAGAAAGAAGCTTTCTGAGAAACTTCTTTGTGTTCTGTGAAATCATCTCACAGAATTGCAGCTTTCCCCTCAAGAAGCCTTTCGCTAAGACAGATCTTGTGGAATTGGCAAAGGGATATTTGGAAGCCCATAGAGTCCTAGGGTGAAAAAGGAAATATCCTCAGATGAAATCTGGAAAGAAGCTTTCTGAGAAACTGCTTAGTGTTCTGTTAATTCATCTCGCAGAGTTACATCTGTATTTCGTGTATCTCTTTGCTATCCTTATTTCTGTGGAATCTGAGAACAGATATTTCGGATCCCTTTGAAGACTTTAAGGCCAAAGGAAATATCCTGCGATAACAAAGAGAAAGAAGCTTTCTGAGAAACTTCTTTGTGTTCTGTGAAATCATCTCACAGAGTTACAGCTTTACCCTCAAGAAGACTGTCGCTAAGGCAGTTCTTGTGGAATTGGCAAAGGGATATTTGGAAGCCCATAGAGGGCTATGGTGAAAAAGGAAATATCCTCAGATGAGATCTGGAAAGAAGCTTTCTGAGAAACTGCTCTGTGATGTGTGACTTCCACTCACAGAGATACATCTGTATTTCGTGAATCTCTTTGCTAGCCTTAGTTCTGTGGAATCTGAGAACAGATATTTCGGATCCCTTTGAAGTCTATAGGGCCAAAGGAAATATCCTCCGATAACAAAGAGAAAGAAGCTCTCTGAGAAACTTCTTTGTGTTCTGTGAAATCATCTCACAGAGTTACATCTTTCCCCTCAAGAAGCCTTTCGCTAAGACAGTTCTTGTGGAATTGGCAAAGTGATATTTGGAAGCCCATAGAGGGCTATTGTGAAAAACGAAATATCCTCAGATGAAATCTGGAAAGAAGCTTTCTGAGAAACTGCTTAGTGTTCTGTTAATTCATCTCACTGAGTTACATCTGTATTTCGTGGATCTCTTTGCTAGCCTTATTTCTGTAGAATCTGAGAACAGATATTTCGGATCCCTTTGAAGACTATAGGACCATAGGGAATATCCTCCGATAACAAAGAGAAAGAAGCTTTCTGAGAAACTTCTTTGTTTTCTGTGAAATCATCTCACAGAGTTACAGCTTTCCCCTCAAGAAGCCTTTCGCTCAGACAGTTCTTGTGGAATTGGCAAAGTGATATTTGGAAGCCCATAGAGGGCTACGGTGAAAAAGGAAATATCCTCAGATGAATTCTGGAAAGACGCTTTCTGAGAAACTGCTCTGTGATGTGTGACTTCCACTTACAGAGTTACATCGGTATTTCGTGGATCTCTTTGCTAGCCTTATTTCTGTGGAATCTGAGAACAGATATTTCGGATCCCTTTGAAGACTATAGGGCCAAAGGAAATATCCTCCGATAACAAAGAGAAAGAAGCTTTCTGAGAAACTTCTTTGTGTTCTGTGAAATCATCTCACAGAGTTACAGCTTTAACCTCAAGAAGCCTTTCGCTAAGACAGTCCTTGTGGAATTGGCAAAGGGATATTTGGAAGCCCATAGAGGTCTACGGTGAAAAAGGAAATATCCTCAGATGAAATCTGGAAAGAAGCTTGCTGAGAAACTGCTTAGTTTTCTGTTAATTCATCTCACAGAGTTACATCTGTATTTCATGGATCGCTTTGCTAGCCTTATTTCTGTGGAATCCGAGAACAGATATTTCGGATCCCTTTGAAGACTGTAGGGCCAAAGGAAATATACTCCGATAACAAAGAGAAAGAAGCTTCTGAGAAACTTCTTTGTGTTCTGTGAAATCATCTCACAGAGTTACAGCTGTCCTCTCAAGAAGCCAATCGCTAAGACAGTTCTTGTGGAATTGGCAAAGTGATATTTGGAAGCCCATAGAGGGCTATGGTGAAAAACGAAATATCCTCAGAAGAAATCTGGAAGGAAGCTTTCTGAGAAACTGCTCTGTGATGTGTGACTTCCACTCACACAGTTACATCAGTATTTCGTGGATCTCTTTGCTCGCCTTATTTCTGTGGAATCTGAGAACAGATATTTCGGATCCCCTTGAAGACTATAGGGCCAAAGGAAATATCCTCCGATAACAAAGAGAAAGAAGCTTTCCGAGAAACTTCTTTGTGTTCTGAGAAATCATCTCACAGAGTTACAGCTTTCCCCTCAAGAAGCCTTTCGCTAAGACAGTTCTTATGGAATTTGCAAAGTGATATTTGGAAGCCCATAGATGGCTATGGTGAAAAAGGAAATATCCTCAGATGAAATATGGAAAGAAGCTTTCTGAGAAACTGCTCTGTGATGTGTGACTTCCACTCACAGAGTTTCATCTGTATTTCGTGGATCTCTTTGCTAGCCTTATTTCTGTGGAATCTGAGAACAGATATTTCGGATCCCTTTGAAGACTATAGGGCCAAAGGAAATATCCTCAAATAACAAAGAGAAAGAAGCTTTCTGAGAAACTTCTTTGTGTTCTGTGAAATCATCTCACAGAGTTACAGCTTTACCCTCAAGAAGACTTTCGCTAAGGCAGTTCTTGTGGAATTGGCAAAGGGATATTTGGAAGCCCATAGAGGCCTAGGGTGAAAAAGGAAATATCCTCAGATGAAATCTGGAAAGAAGCTTTCAGAGAAACTGCTTAGTGTTCTGTTAATTCATCTCGCAGAGTTACATCTGTATTTCGTGGATCTCTTTGCTAGCCTTATTTCTGTGGAATCTGAGAACAGATATTTCGGATCCCTTTGAAGACTATAAGGCCAAAGGAAATATCCTGCGATAACAAAGAGAAAGAAGCTTTCTGAGAAACTTCTTTGTGTTCTGTGAAATCATCTCACAGAGTTACAGCTTTACCCTCAAGAAGACTTTCGCTAAGGCAGTTCTTGTGGAATTGGCAAAGGGATATTTGGAAGCCCATAGAGGGCTATGGTGAAAAACGAAATATCCTCAGAAGAAATCTGGAAGGAAGCTTTCTGAGAAACTGCTCTGTGATTTGTGACTTCCACTCACAGAGTTACATCAGTATTTCGTGGATCTCTTTGCTAGCCTTATTTCTGTGGAATCTGAGAACAGATATTTCGGATCCCCTTGAAGACTATAGGGCCAAAGGAAATGTCCTCCGATAACAAAGAGAAAGAAGCTTTCCGAGAAACTTCTTTGTGTTCTGAGAAATCATCTCACAGAGTTACAGCTTTCCCCTCAAGAAGCCTTTCGCTAAGACAGTTCTTGTGGAATTGGCAAAGTGATATTTGGAAGCCCATAGATGGCTATGGTGAAAAAGGAAATATCCTCAGATGAAATATGGAAAGAAGCTTTCTGAGAAACTGCTCTGTGATGTGTGACTTCCACTCACAGAGTTTCATCTGTATTTCGTGGATCTCTTTGCTAGCCTTATTTCTGTGGAATCTGAGAACAGATATTTCGGATCCCTTTGAAGACTATAGGGCCAAAGGAAATATCCTCCGATAACAAAGAGAAAGAAGCTTTCTGAGAAACTTCTTTGTGTTCTGTGAAATCATCTCACAGAGTTACAGCTTTAACCTCAAGAAGCCTTTCGCTAAGACAGTCCTTGTGGAATTGGCAAAGGGATATTTGGAAGCCCATAGAGGTCTACGGTGAAAAAGGAAATATCCTCAGATGAAATCTGGAAAGAAGCTTGCTGAGAAACTGCTTAGTTTTCTGTTAATTCATCTCACAGAGTTACATCTGTATTTCATGGATCGCTTTGCTAGCCTTATTTCTGTGGAATCCGAGAACAGATATTTCGGATCCCTTTGAAGACTATAGGACCAAAGGAAATATCCTCCGATAACAAACAGAAAGAAGCTTTCTGAGAAACTTCTTTGTGTTCTGCGAAATCATCTCACAGAGTTACAGCTTTCCCCTCAAGAAGCCTTTCGCTAAGACAGTTCTTGTGGAATTGGCAAGGTGATATTTGGAAGCCCATAGAGGGCTATGGTGAAAAAGGAAATATCCTCAGATGAAATCTGGAAAGAAGCTTTCTGAGAAACTGCTTAGTGTTCTGTAAATTCATCTCACAGAGTTACATCTGAATTTCGTGGATCTCTTTGCTAGCCTTATTTCTGTGGAATCTGAGAACAGATATTTCGGATCCCTTTGAAGACTGTAGGGCCAAAGGAAATATACTCCGATAACAAAGAGAAAGAAGCTTCTGAGAAACTTCTTTGTGTTCTGTGAAATCATCTCACAGAGTTACAGCTGTCCCCTCAAGAAGCCAATCGCTAAGACAGTTCTTGTGGAATTGGCAAAGTGATATTTGGAAGCCCATAGAGGGCTATGGTGAAAAACGAAATATCCTCAGAAGAAATCTGGAAGGAAGCTTTCTGAGAAACTGCTCTGTGATGTGTGACTTCCACTCACACAGTTACATCAGTATTTCGTGGATCTCTTTGCTCGCCTTATTTCTGTGGAATCTGAGAACAGATATTTCGGATCCCCTTGAAGACTATAGGGCCAAAGGAAATATCCTCCGATAACAAAGAGAAAGAAGCTTTCCGAGAAACTTCTTTGTGTTCTGAGAAATCATCTCACAGAGTTACAGCTTTCCCCTCAAGAAGCCTTTCGCTAAGACAGTTCTTATGGAATTTGCAAAGTGATATTTGGAAGCCCATAGATGGCTATGGTGAAAAAGGAAATATCCTCAGATGAAATATGGAAAGAAGCTTTCTGAGAAACTGCTCTGTGATGTGTGACTTCCACTCACAGAGTTACATCTGTATTTCGTGGATCTCTTTGCTAGCCTTATTTCTGTGGAATCTGAGAACAGATATTTCGGATCCCTTTGAAGACTATAAGGCCAAAGGAAATATCCTGCGATAACAAAGAGAAAGAAGCTTTCTGAGAAACTTCTTTGTGTTCTGTGAAATCATCTCACAGAGTTACAGCTTTACCCTCAAGAAGACTTTCGCTAAGGCAGTTCTTGTGGAATTGGCAAAGGGATATTTGGAAGCCCATAGAGGCCTAGGGTGAAAAAGGAAATATCCTCAGATGAAATCTGGAAAGAAGCTTTCAGAGAAACTGCTTAGTGTTCTGTTAATTCATCTCGCAGAGTTACATCTGTATTTCGTGGATCTCTTTGCTAGCCTTATTTCTGTGGAATCTGAGAACAGATATTTCGGATCCCTTTGAAGACTATAAGGCCAAAGGAAATATCCTGCGATAACAAAGAGAAAGAAGCTTTCTGAGAAACTTCTTTGTGTTCTGTGAAATCATCTCACAGAGTTACAGCTTTACCCTCAAGAAGACTTTCGCTAAGGCAGTTCTTGTGGAATTGGCAAAGGGATATTTGGAAGCCCATAGAGGGCTATGGTGAAAAACGAAATATCCTCAGAAGAAATCTGGAAGGAAGCTTTCTGAGAAACTGCTCTGTGATTTGTGACTTCCACTCACAGAGTTACATCAGTATTTCGTGGATCTCTTTGCTAGCCTTATTTCTGTGGAATCTGAGAACAGATATTTCGGATCCCCTTGAAGACTATAGGGCCAAAGGAAATGTCCTCCGATAACAAAGAGAAAGAAGCTTTCCGAGAAACTTCTTTGTGTTCTGAGAAATCATCTCACAGAGTTACAGCTTTCCCCTCAAGAAGCCTTTCGCTAAGACAGTTCTTGTGGAATTGGCAAAGTGATATTTGGAAGCCCATAGATGGCTATGGTGAAAAAGGAAATATCCTCAGATGAAATATGGAAAGAAGCTTTCTGAGAAACTGCTCTGTGATGTGTGACTTCCACTCACAGAGTTTCATCTGTATTTCGTGGATCTCTTTGCTAGCCTTATTTCTGTGGAATCTGAGAACAGAAATTTCGGATCCCTTTGAAGACTATAGGGCCAAAGGAAATATCCTCCGATAACAAAGAGAAAGAAGCTTTCTGAGAAACTTCTTTGTGTTCTGTGAAATCATCTCATAGAGTTTCATCTTTCCCCTCAAGAAGCCTTTCGCTAAGACAGTTCTTTTGGAATTGGCAAAGAGATATTTGGAAGCCCATAGAGGCCTATGGTGAAAAAGGAAATATCCTCAGATGAAATCTGGAAAGAAGCTTTCTGAGAAACTGCTCTGTGATGTGTGACTTCCACTCACAGAGTTACATCTGTATTTCGTGGATCTCTTTGCTAGCCTTAGTTCTGTGGAATCTGAGAACAGATACTTCGGATCCCTTTGAAGACTATAGGGCCAAAGGAAATATCCTCCGATAACAAAGAGAAAGAAGCTTTCTGAGAAACTTCTTTGTGTTCTATGAAATCATCTCACAGAATTACAGCTTTCCTCTCAAGAAGCCTTTCGCTAAAACAGTTCTTGTGGAATTGGCAAAGGGATATTTGGAAGGCCATAGAGGCCTAGGGTGAAAAAGGAAATATCCTCAGATGAAATCTGGAAAGAAGCTTTCTGAGAAACTGCTTAGTGTTCTGTTAATTCATCTCACAGAGTTACATCTGTATTTCGTGTATCTCTTTGCTAGCCTTATTTCTGTGGAATCTGAGAACAGATATTTCGGATCCCTTTGAAGACTGTAGGGCCAAAGGAAATATACTCCGATAACAAAGAGAAAGAAGCTTTCTGAGAAACTTCTTTGTGTTCTGTGAAATCATCTCACAGAGTTACAGCTGTCCCCTCAAGAAGCCATTCGCTAAGACAGTTCTTGTGGAATTGGCAAAGTGATATTTGAAGCCCATAGAGGGCTATGGTGAAAAACGAAATATCCTCAGAAGAAATCTGGAAGGAAGCTTTCTGAGAAACTGCTCTGTGATGTGTGACTTCCACTCACAGAGTTACATCAGTATTTCGTGGATCTCTTTGCTAGCCTTATTTCTGTGGAATCTGAGAACAGATATTTTGGATCCCCTTGAAGACTATAGGGCCAAAGGAAATATCCTCCGATAACAAAGAGAAAGAAGCTTTCCGAGAAACTTCTTTGTGTTCTGAAAAATCATCTCACAGAGTTACAGCTTTCCCCTCAAGAAGCCTTTCGCTAAGACAGTTCTTGTGGAATTGGAAAAGTGATATTTGAAAGCCCATAGAGGGCTATGGTGAAAAAGGAAATATCCTCAGATGAAATCTGGAAAGAAGCTGTCTGAGAAACTGCTCTGTGATGTGTGACTTCCACTCACAGAGTTACATCTATATTTCGTGGATCTCTTTGCTAGCCTTATTTCTGTGGAATCTGAGAACAGATATTTCGGATCCCTTTGAAGACTATACGGCCAAAGGAAATATCCTCCGATAATAAAGAGAAAGAAGCTTTCTGAGAAACTTCTTTGTGTTCTGTGAAATCATCTCACAGAGTGACAGCTGTCCCCTCAAGAAGCCTTTCGCTAAGACAGTTCTTGTGGAATTGGCAAAGGGATATTTGGAAGCCCATGGAGGCCTATGGTGAAAAAGGAAATATCCTCAGATGAAATCTGGAAAGAAGCTTTCTGAGAAACTGTTTAGTGTTCTGTTAATTCATCTCACAGAGTTACATCTGTATTTCGTGGGTCTCTTTGCTAGCCTTATTTCTGTGGAATCTGAGAACAGATATTTCTGATCCCTTTGAAGACTATAGGGCTAAAGGAAATATCATCCGATAACAAAGAGAAAGAAGCTTTCTGAGAAACTTCTTTGTGTTCTGTAAAATCATCTCACAGAGTTACAGATTTCCCCTCAAGAAGCCTTTCACTAAGACAGTTCATGTGGAATTGCCAAAGTGATATTTGAAAGCCCATAGAGGGTTTTGGTGAAAAACGAAATATCCTCAGATGAAATCTGGAAAGAAGCTTTCTGAGAAACTGCTCTGTGATGTGTGACTTCCACTCACAGAGTTACATCTGTATTTCGTGGATCTCTTTGCTAGCGTTATTTCTCTGGAATCTGAGAACAGATATTTCGGATCCCTGTGAAGACTATAGGGCCAAAGGAAATATCCTCCGATAACGAAGAGAAAGAAGCTTTCTGAGAAACTTCTTTGTGTTCTGTGAAATCATCTCACAGAGTTACAGCTTTCCCCTCAAGAAGCCTTTCGCTAAGACAGTTCTTGTGGAATTGGCAAAGGGATATTTGGAAGCCCATAGAGGCCTATGGTGAAAAAGGAAATATCCTCAGATGAAATCTGGAAAGAAGCTTTCTGAGAAACTGCTTAGTTTTCTGTTAATTCATCTCACAGAGTTACATCTGTATTTCGTGGATCTCTCTGCTAGCCTTATTTCTGTGGAATCTGAGAACAGATATTTCGGATCCCTTTGAAGACTATAGGGCCAAAGGAAATATCCTCCGGTAACAAAGAGAAAGAAGCTTTCTGAGAAACTTCTTTGTGTTCTGTGAAATCATCTCACAGAGTTACAGCTTTACTCTCAAGAAGACTTTCGCTAAGACAGTTCTTGTGGAATTGGCAAAGGGATATTTGGAAGCCCATAGAGGGCTATGGTGAAAAAGGAAATATCCTCAGATGAAATCTGGAAAGAAGCTTTCTGAGAAACTGCTCTGAGATGTGTGACTTCCACTCACATTTTTAGATCTGTATTTCGTGAATCTCTTTGCTAGCCTTAGTTCTGTGGAATCTGAGAACAGATACTTCGGATCCCTTTGAAGACTATAGGGCCAAAGGAAATATCCTCCGATAACAAAGAGAAAGAAGCTTTCTGAGAAACTTCTTTGTGTTCTATGAAATCATCTCACAGAATTACAGCTTTCCCCTCAAGAAGCCTTTCGCTAAAACAGTTCTTGTGGAATTGGCAAAGGGATATTTGGAAGCCCATAGAGGCCTAGGGTGAAAAAGGAAATACCCTCAGATGAAATCTGGAAAGAAGCTTTCTGAGAAACTGCTTAGTGTTCTGTTAATTCATCTCACAGAGTTACATCTGTATTTCGTGTATCTCTTTGCTAGCCTTATTTCTGTGGAATCTGAGAACAGATATTTCGGATCCCTTTGAAGACTGTAGGGCCAAAGGAAATATACTCCGATAACAAAGAGAAAGAAGCTTCTGAGAAACTTCTTTGTGTTCTGTGAAATCATCTCACAGAGTTACAGCTGTCCCCTCAAGAAGCCATTCGCTAAGACAGTTCTTGTGGAATTGGCAAAGTGATATTTGAAGCCCATAGAGGGCTATGGTGAAAAACGAAATATCCTCAGAAGAAATCTGGAAGGAAGTTTTCTGAGAAACTGCTCTGTGATGTGTGACTTCCACTCACAGAGTTACATCAGTATTTCGTGGATCTCTTTGCTAGCCTTATTTCTGTGGAATCTGAGAACAGATATTTCGGATTCCCTTGAAGACTATAGGGCCAAAGGAAATATCCTCCGATAACAAAGAGAAAGAAGCTTTCCGAGAAACTTCTTTGTGTTCTGAGAAATCATCTCACAGAGATACAGCTTTCCCCTCAAGAAGCCTTTCGCTAAGACAGTTCTTGTGGAATTGGCAAAGTGATATTTGGAAGCCCATAGATGGCTATGGTGAAAAAGGAAATATCCTCAGATGAAATATGGAAAGAAGCTTTCTGAGAAACTGCTTTGTGATGTGTGACTTCCACTCACAGAGTTTCATCTGTATTTCGTGTATCTCTTTGCTAGCCTTATTTCTGTGGAATCTGAGAACAGATATTTCGGATCCCTTTGAAGACAATAGGGCCAAAGGAAATATCCTCCGATAACAAAGAGAAAGAAGCTTTCTGAGAAACTTCTTTGTGTTCTGTGAAATCATCTCACAGAGTTACAGCTTTACCCTCAAGAAGCCTTTCGCTAAGACAGTTCTTTTGGAATTGGCAAAGAGATATTTCGAAGCCCATAGAGGTCTATGGTGAAAAAGGAAATATCCTCAGATGAAATCTGGAAAGAAGCTTTCTGAGAAACTGCTCTGTGATGTGTGACTTCCACTCACAGAGTTACATCTGTATTTCGTGGATCTCTTTGCTAGCCTTATTTCTGTGGAATCTGAGAACAGATATTTCGGATCCCTTTGAAGATATAATACCAAAGGGAATATCCTCCGATAACAAAGAGAAAGAAGATTTCTGAGAAACTTTTTTGTGTTCTGTGAAATCATCTCACAGAGTTACAGCTTTCCCCTCAAGAAGCCTTTCGCTAAGACAGTTCTTGTGGAATTGGCAAAGTGATATTTGAAAGCCCATAGAGGGCTATGGTGAAAAAGGAAATATCCTCAGATGAAATCTGGAAAGAAGCTGTCTGAGAAACTGCTCTGTGATGTGTGACTTCTACTCACAGAGTTACATCTATATCTCGTGGATCTCTTTCCTAGCCTTATTTCTGTGGAATCTGAGAACAGATATTTCGGATCCCTTTGAAGACTATAGGGCCAAAGGAAATATCCTCCGATAACAAAGAGAAAGAAGCTTTCTGAGAAACTTCTTTGTGTTCTGTGAAATCATCTCACAGAGTTACAGCTTTCCCCTCAAGAAGCCTTTCGCTAAGACAGTTCTTGTGGAATTGGCAAAGTGATATTTGGAAGCCCATAGAGGCCTATGGTGAAAAAGGAAATATCCTGAGATGAAATCTGGAAAGAAGCTTTCTGAGAAACTGCTTAGTGTTCTGTTAATTCATCTCACAGAGTTACATCTGTATTTCGTGGGTCTCTTTGCTAGCCTTATTTCTGTGGAATCTGAGAACAGATATTTCTGATCCCTTTGAAGACTATAGGGCTAAAGGAAATATCATCCGATAACAAAGAGAAAGAAGCTTTCTGAGAAACTTCTTTGTGTTCTGTAAAATCATCTCACAGAGTTACAGATTTCCCCTCAAGAAGACTTTCGCTAAGACAGTTCATATGGAATTGCCAAAGTGATATTTGAAAGCCCATAGAGGGTTTTGGTGAAAAACGAAATATCCTCAGATGAAATCTGGAAAAAGCTTTCTGAGAAACTGCTCTGTTATATGTGACTTCCACTCACAGAGTTACATCTGTATTTCGTGGATCTCTTTGCTAGCGTTATTTCTCTGGAATCTGAGAACAGATATTTCGGATCCCTTTGAAGACTATAGGGCCAAAGGAAATATCCTCCTATAACGAAGAGAAAGAAGCTTTCCGAGAAACTTCTTTGTGTTCTGTGAAATCATCTCACAGAGTTACAGCTTTCCCCTCAAGAAGCCTTTCGCTAAGACAGTTCTTGTGGAATTGGCAAAGGGATATTTGGAAGCCCATAGAGGCCTATGGTGAAAAAGGAAATATCCTCAGATGAAATCTGGAAAGAAGCTTTCTGAGAAACTGCTCAGTGTTCTGTTAATTCATCTCACAGAGTTACATCAGTATTTCGTGGATCTCTTTGCTAGCCTTATTTCTGTGGAATCTGGGAACAGATATTTCGGATCCCTTTGAAGACTATAGGGCCAAAGGAAATATCCTCCGATAACAAAGAGAAAGAAGCTTTCTGAGAAACTTCTTTGTGTTCTGTGAAATCATCTCACAGAGTTACAGCTTTACCCTCAAGAAGACTTTCGCTAAGGCAGTTCTTGTGGAATTGGAAAAGGGATATTTGGAAGCCCATAGAGGGCTATGGTGAAAAAGGAAATATCCTCAGATGAAATCTGGAAAGAAGCTTTCTGACAAACTGCTCTGTGATGTGTGACTTCCACTCACAGAGTTACATCTGTATTTCGTGAATCTCTTTGCTAGCCTTAGTTCTGTGGAATCTGAGAACAGATACTTCGGATCCCTTTGAAGACTATAGGGCTAAAGGAAATATCCTCCGATAACAAAGAGAAAGAAGCTTTCTGAGAAACTTCTTTGTGTTCTGTGAAATCATCTCACAGAATTACAGCTTTCCCCTCAAGAAGCCTTTCGCTAAGACAGTTCTTGTGGAATTGTCAAAGGGATATTTGGAAGCCCATAGAGGCCTAGGGTGAAAAAGGAAATATCCTCAGATGAAATCTGAAAAGAAGCTTTCTGAGAAACTGCTTAGTGTTCTGTTAATTCATCTCGCAGAGTTACATCTGTATTTCGTGTATCTCTTTGCTAGCCTTATTTCTGTGGAATCTGAGAACAGATGTTTCGGATCCCTTTGAAGACTATAGGGCCAAAGGAAATATCCTGCGATAACAAAGAGAAAGAAGCTTTCTGAGAAACTTCTTTGTGTTCTGTGAAATCATCTCACAGAGTTACAGCTTTACCCTCAAGAAGACTTTCGCTAAGGCAGTTCTTGTGGAATTGGCAAAGGGATATTTGGAAGCCCTTAGAGGGCTATGGTGAAAAAGGAAATATCCTCAGATGAAATCTGGAAAGAAGCTTTCTGAGAAACTGCTTAGTGTTCTGTTAATTCATCTCGCAGAGTTACATCTGTATATCGTGTATCTCTTTGCTAGCCTTATTTCTGTGGAATCTGAGAACAGATATTTCGGATCCCTTTGAAGACTATAGGGCCAAAGGAAATATCCTCCGATAACAAAGAGACAGAAGCTTTCTGAGAAACTTCTTTGTGTTCTGTGAAATCGTCTCACAGAGTTACAGCTTTCCCCTCAAGAAGCCTTTCGCTAAGACAGTTCTTGTGGAATTGGCAAAGTGATATTTGGAAGCCCATAGATGGCTACGTTGAAAAAGGAAATATCCTCAGATGAAATCTGGAAAGAAGCTTTCTGAGAAACTGCTTAGTGTTCTGTTAGTTCATCTCACAGAGTTACATCCGTATTTCGTGGATCTCTTTGCTAGCCTTATTTCTGTGGAATCTGAGAACAGATATTTCGGATCCCTTTGAAGACTATAGGACCAAAGGAAATATCCTACTTTAACAAAGAGAAAGAAGCTTTCTGAGAAACTTCTTTGTGTTCTGTGAAATCATCTCACAGAGTTACAGCTTTCCCCTCAAGAAGCCTTTCGCTAAGACAGTTCTTGTGGAATTGGCAAAGGGATATTTGGAAGCCCATAGAGGGCTATGGTGAAAAAGGAAATATCCTCAGATGAAATCTGGAAAGAAGCTTTCTGAGAAACTGCTCTGTGATGTGTGACTTCCACTCACAGAGTTACATCTATATTTCGTGGATCTCTTTGCTAGCCTTATTTCTGTGGAATCTGAGAACAGATATTTCGGATCCCCTTGAAGACTATAGGGCCAAAGGAAATATCCTCCCATAACAAAGAGAAAGAAGCTTTCTGAGAAACTTCTTTTTGTTCTGTGAAATCATCTCACAGAGTTACAGCTTTCCCTTCAAGAAGCCATTCGCTAAGACAGTTTCTGTGGAATTGGCAAAGTGATATTTGGAAGCCCATAGAGGGCTATGGTGAAAAAGGAAATATCCTCAGATGAAATCTGGAAAGAAGCTTTCTGAGAAACTGCTGTGTGATGTGTGACTTCCACTCACAGAGTTACATCTATATTTCGTGGATCTCTTTGCTAGCCTTATTTCTGTGGAATCTGAGAACAGATATTTCGGATCCCTTTGAAGACTATAGGGCCAAAGGAAATATCCTCCGATAAGAAAGAGAAAGAAGCTTTCTGAGAAACTTCTTTGTTTTCTGTGAAATCATCTCACAGAGATACAGGTTTCCCCTCAAGAAGCCTTTCGCTAAAACAGTTCTTGTGGAATTAGCAAAGGGATATTTGGAAGCCCATAGAGGCCTATGTTGAAAAAGGAAATATCCTCAGATGAAATCTGGAAAGAAGCTTTCTGAGAAACTGCTTAGTGTTCTGTTAATTCATCTCACAGAGTTACATCTGTATTTCGTGGATCTCTTTTCTAGCCTTATTTATGTGGAATCTGAGAACAGATATTTCGGATCCCTTTGAAGACTATAGGGCCAGAGGAAATATCCTCCCATAACAAAGAGAAAGAAGCTTTCTGAGAAACTTCTTTTTGTTCTGTGAAATCATCTCACAGAGTTACAGCTTTCCCCTCAAGAAGCCTTCTGCTAAGACTGTTCTTGTGGAATTGGCAATGTGATATTTGGAAGCCCAAAGAGGGCTATGGTGAAAAAGGAAATATCCTCAGATGAAATCTGGAAAGAAGCTTTCTGAGAAACTGCTCTGTGATGTGTGACTTCCACTCACAGAGTTACATCTGTATTTCGTGAATCTCTTTGCTAGCCTTATTTCTGTGGAATCTGAGAACAGATATTTCGGATCCCTTTGAAGACTAAAGGGCCAAAGGAAATATCCTCCCATAACAAAGAGAAAGAAGCTTTCTGAGAAACTTCTTTGTGTTCTGTGAAATCATCTCACAGAGTTACAGCTTTCCCCTCAAGAAGCCTTTCGCTAAGACAGTTCTTGTGGAATTGGCAAAGGGATATTTGGAAGCCCATAGAGGGCTAGGGTGAAAAAGGAAATATCCTCAGATGAAATCTGGAAAGAAGCTTTCTGAGAAACTGCTTAGTGTTCTGTTAATTCATCTCGCAGAGTTACATCTGTATTTCGTGTATCTCTTTGCTAGCCTTATTTCTGTGGAATCTGAGAACAGATATTTCGGATCCCTTTGAAGACTATAGGGCCAAAGGAAATATCCTCCGATAACAAAGAGAAAGAAGCTTTCTGAGAAACTTCTTTGTGTTCTGTGAAATCATCTCACAGAGTTACAGCTTTCCCCTCAAGAAGCCTTTCGCTAAGACAGTTCTTGTGGAATTGGCAAAGTGATATTTGGAAGCCCATATTTGGCTACGGTGAAAAAGGAAATATCCTCAGATGAAATCTGGAAAGAAGCTTTCTGAGAAACTGCTTAGTGTTCTTTTAGTTCATCTCACAGAGTTACATCTGTATTTCGTGGATCTCTTTGCTAGCCTTATTTCTGTGGAATCTGAGAACAGATATTTCGGATCCCTTTGAAGACTATAGGACCAAAGGAAATATCCTACTTTAACAAAGAGAAAGAAGCTTTCTGTGAAATTTCTTTGTGTTCTGTGAAATCATCTCACAGAGTTACAGCTTTCCCCTCAAGAAGCCTTTCGCTAAGACAGTTCTTCTGGAATTGGCAAAGTGATATTTGGAAGCCCATAGAGGGCTATGGTGAAAAAGGAAATATCCTCAGATGAAATCTGGAAAGAAGCTTTCTGAGAAACTGCTCTGTGATGTGTGACTTCCACTCACAGAGTTACATCTATATTTCGTGGATCTCTTTGCTAGCCTTATTTCTGTGGAATCTGAGAACAGATATTTCGGATCCCTTTGAAGACTATAGGGCCAAAGGAAATATCCTCCGATAACAAAGAGAAAGAAGCTTTCTGAGAAACTTCTTTGTGTTCTGTGAAATCATCTCACAGAGATACAGCTTTCCCCTCAAGAAGCCTTTCGCTAAAACAGTTCTTGTGGAATTAGCAAAGGGATATTTGGAAGCCCATAGAGGCCTATGTTGAAAAAGGAAATATCCTCAGATGAAATCTGGAAAGAAGCTTTCTGAGAAACTGCTTAGTGTTCTGTTAATTCATCTCACAGAGTTACATCTGTATTTCGTGGATCTCTTTTCTAGCCTTATTTCTGTGGAATCTGAGAACAGATATTTCGGATCCCCTTGAAGACTATAGGGCCAAAGGAAATATCCTCCCATAACAAAGAGAAAGAAGCTTTCTGAGAAACTTCTTTTTGTTCTGTGAAATCATCTCACAGAGTTACAGCTTTCCCCTCAAGAAGCCATTCGCTAAGACAGTTTCTGTGGAATTGGCAAAGTGATATTTGGAAGCCCATAGAGGGCTATGGTGAAAAAGGAAATATCCTCAGATGAAATCTGGAAAGAAGCTTTCTGAGAAACTGCTCTGTGATGTGTGACTTCCACTCACAGAGTTACATCTATATTTCGTGGATCTCTTTGCTAGCCTTATTTCTGTGGAATCTGAGAACAGATATTTCGGATCCCTTTGAAGACTATAGGGCCAAAGGAAATATCCTCCGATAACAAAGAGAAAGAAGCTTTCTGAGAAACTTCTTTGTGTTCTGTGAAATCATCTCACAGAGTTACAGCTTTCCCCTCAAGAAGCCTTTCGCTAAAACAGTTCTTGTGGAATTAGCAAAGGGATATTTGGAAGCACATAGAGGCCTATGTTGAAAAAGGAAATATCCTCAGATGAAATCTGGAAAGAAGCTTTCTGAGAAACTGCTCAGTGTTCTGTTAATTCATCTCACAGAGTTACATCTGTATTTCGTGGATCTCTTTTCTAGCCTTATTTCTGTGGAATCTGAGAACAGATATTTCGGATAACTTTGAAGACTATAGGGCCAGAGGAAATATCCTCCCATAACAAAGAGAAAGAAGCTTTCTGAGAAACTTCGTTTTGTTCTGTGAAATCATCTCACAGAGTTACAGCTTTCCCCTCAAGAAGCCTTCTGCTAAGACTGTTCTTGTGGAATTGGCAATGTGATATTTGGAAGCCCAAAGAGGGCTATGGTGAAAAAGGAAATATCCTCAGATGAAATCTGGAAAGAAGCTTTCTGAGAAACTGCTCTGTGATGTGTGACTTCCACTCACAGAGTTACATCTGTATTTCGTGAATCTCTTTGCTAGCCTTATTTCTGTGGAATCTGAGAACAGATATTTCGGATCCCTTTGAAGACTAAAGGGCCAAAGGAAATATCCTCCCATAACAAAGAGAAAGAAGCTTTCTGAGAAACTTCTTTGTGTTCTGTGAAATCATCTCACAGAGTTACAGCTTTCCCCTCAAGAAGCCTTTCGCTAAGACAGTTCTTGTGGAATTGGCAAAGGGATATTTGGAAGCCCATAGAGGGCTAGGGTGAAAAAGGAAATATCCTCAGATGAAATCTGGAAAGAAGCTTTCTGAGAAACTGCTTAGTGTTCTGTTAATTCATCTCGCAGAGTTACATCTGTATTTCGTGTATCTCTTTGCTAGCCTTATTTCTGTGGAATCTGAGAACAGATATTTCGGATCCCTTTGAAGACTATAGGGCCAAAGGAAATATCCTCCGATAACAAAGTGAAAGAAGCTTTCTGAGAATCTTCTTTGTGTTCTGTGAAATCATCTCACAGAGTTACAGCTTTCCCCTCAAGAAGCCTTTCGCTAAGACAGTTCTTGTGGAATTGGCAAAGTGATATTTGGAAGCCCATATTTGGCTACGGTGAAAAAGGAAATATCCTCAGATGAAATCTGGAAAGAAGCTTTCTGAGAAACTGCTTAGTGTTCTGTTAGTTCATCTCACAGAGTTACATCTGTATTTCGTGGATCTCTTTGCTAGTCTTATTTCTGTGGAATCTGAGAACAGATATTTCGGATCCCTTTGAAGACTATAGGACCAAAGGAAATATCCTACTTTAACAAAGAGAAAGAAGCTTTCTGAGAAACTTCTTTGTGTTCTGTGAAATCATCTCACAGAGTTACAGCTTTCCCCTCAAGAAGCCTTTCGCTAAGACAGTTCTTGTGGAATTGGCAAAGGGATATTTGGAAGCCCATAGAGGGCTAGGGTGAAAAAGGAAATATCCTCAGATGAAATCTGGAAAGAAGCTTTCTGAGAATCTGCTTAGTGTTCTGTTAATTCATCTCCGAGAGTTACATCTGTATTTCGTGTATCTCTTTGCTGGCCTTATTTCTGTGGAATCTGAGAACAGATATTTCGGATCCCTTTGAAGACTATAGGGCCAAAGGAAATATCCTGCGATAACAAAGAGAAAGAAGCTTTCTGAGAAACTTCTTTGTGTTCTGTGAAATCATCTCACAGGGTTACAGCTTTCCCCTCAAGAAGCCTTTTGCTAAGACAGTTCTTGTGGAATTGGCAAAGGGATATTTGGAAGCCCATAGAGGGCTATGGTGAAAAAGAAAATATCCTCACATGAAATCTGGAAAGAAGCTTTCTGAGAAACTGCTCTGTTATGTGTGACTTCCACTCACAGAGTTACATCTGTATTTCGTGGATCTCTTTGCTAGCCTTATTTCTGTGGAATCCGAGAACAGATATTTCGGATCCCTTTGAAGACTATAGGGCCAAAGGAAATATCCTCCGATCACAAAGAGAAAGAAGCTTTCTGAGAAACTTCTTTGTGTTCTGTGAAATCATCTCACAGAGTTACAGCTTTCCCCTCAAGAAGCCTCTCGCTAATTCAGTTCTTGTGGAATTGGAAAGGGATATTTGGAAGTCCATAGAGGGCTACGGTGAAAAAGCAAATATCCTCAGATGAAATCTGGAAAGAAGCTTTCTGAGAAACTGCTTAGTGTTCTGTTAATTCATCTCACAGAGTTACATCTGTATTTCGTGGTTCTCTTTGCTCGCCTTATTTCTGTGGAATCTGAAAACAGATATTTCGGATCCCTTTGAAGAATATAGGACCAAAGGAAATATCCTCCGATAACAAAGAGAAAGAAGTTTTCTGAGAAACTTCTTTGTGTTCTGTGAAATCATCTCACAGGGTTACAGCTTTCCCCTCAAGAAGCCTTTCGCTAAGACAGTTCTTGTGGAATTGGCAAAGGGATATTTGGAAGCCCATAGAAGGCTATGGTGAAAAAGGAAATATCCTCAGATGAAATCTGGAAAGAAGCTTTCTGAGAAACTGCTCTGTGATGTGTGACTTCCACTCACAGAGTTACATCTGTATTTCGTATATCTCTTTGCTAGCGTTATTTCTGTGGAATCTGAGAACAGATATTTCGGATCCCTTTGAAGACTATAGGGCCAAAGGAAATATCCTCCGATAACAAAGAGAAAGAAGCTTTCTGAGAAACTTCTTTGTGTTCTGTGAAATCATCTCACAGAGTTACAGCATTCCCCTCAAGAAGCCTTTCGCTAAGACAGTCCTTGTGGAATTGGCAAAGGGATATTTGGAAGCCCATAGAGGCCTATGGTGAAAAAGGAAGTATCCTCAGATGAAATCTGGAAAGAAGCTTTCTGAGAAACTGCTTAGTGTTCTGTTAATTCATCTCACAGAGTTACATCTGTATTTCGTGGATCTCTTAGCTAGCCTTATTTCTGTTGAATCTGAGAACAGATATTTCGGATCCCTTTGAAGACTATAGGGCCAAAGGAAATATCCTCCGATAACAAAGAGAAAGAAGCTTTCTGAGAAACTTCTTTGTGTTCTGTGAAATCATCTCGCAGAGTTACAGCTTTCCCCTCAAGAAGCCTTTCGCTAAGAGAGTTCTTGTGGAATTGGCAAAGTGATATTTGGAAGCCCATAGAGGGCTATGGTGAAAAAGGAAATATCCTCAGATGAAATGTGGAAAGAAGCTTTCTGAGAAACTGCTCTGTGATGTGTGACTTCCACTCACAGAGTTACATCTATATTTCGTGGATCTCTTTGCTAGCCTTATTTCTGTGGAATCTGAGAACAGATATTTCGGATCCCTTTGAAGACTATAGGGCCAAAGGAAATATCCTCCGATAACAAAGAGAAACAAGCTTTCTGAGAAACTTCTTTGTGTTCTGTGAAATCATCTCACAGAGATACAGCTTTCCCCTCAAGAAGCCTATCGTTAAAACAGTTCTTGTGGAATTGGCAAAGGGATATTTGGAAGCCCATAGAGGCCTATGGTGAAAAAGGAAATATCCTCAGATGAAATCTGGAAAGAAGCTTTCTGAGAAACTGCTTAGTGTTCTGTTAATTCATCTCACAGAGTTACATCTGAATTTCGTGGATCTCTTTGCTAGCCTTATTTCTGTGGAATCTGAGAACAGATATTTCGGATCCCTTTGAAGACTATAGGGCCAAAGGAAATATCCTCCGATAACATAGAGAAAGAAGCTTTCTGAGAAACTTCTTTGTGTTCTGTGAAATCATCTCACAGAGTTACAGCTTTCCCTTCAAGAAGCCTTTCGCTAAGAAAGTTCTTGTGGAATTGGCAATGTGATATTTGGATGCCCAAACAGGGCTATGGTGAAAAGGGAAATATCCTCAGATGAAATCTGGAAAGAAGCTTTCTGAGAAACTGCTCTGTGGTGTGTGTCTTCCACTGACAGAGTTACATCTGTATTTCGTGGATCTCTTTGCTAGCCTTATTTCTGTGGAATCTGAGAACAGATATTTCGGATCCCTTTGAAGACTATAGGGCCAAAGTAAATATCCTCCGATAACAAAGAGAAAGAAGCTTTCTGAGAAACTTCTTTGTGTTCTGTGAAATCATCTCACAGAGTTACAGCTTTCCCCTCCAGAAGCCTTTCGCTAAGAGAGTTCTTGTGGAATTGGCAAAGAGATATTTGGAAGCCCATAGAGGGCTATGGTGAAAAAGGAAATATCCTCAGATGAAATCTGGAAAGAAGCTTTCTGAGAAACTGCTCTGTGATGTGTGACTTCCACTCACAGAGTTACATCTGTATTTCGTGAATCTCTTTGCTAGCCTTATTTCTGTGGAATCCGAGAACAGATATTTCGGATCCCTTTGAAGACTATAGGGCCAAAGGAAATATCCTCCGATAACAAAGAGAAAGAAGCTTTCTGAGAAACTTCTTTGTGTTCTGTGAAATCATCTCACAGAGTTACAGCTTTCCCCTCAAGAAGCCTTTCGCTAAGACAGTTCTTGTGGAATTGGAAAAGGGATATTTGGAAGCCCATAGAGGGCTATGGTGAAAAAGGAAATATCCTCAGATGAAATCTGGAAGGAAGCTTTCTGAGAAACTGCTTAGTGTTCTGTTAATTCATCTCACAGAGTTACATGTGTATTTCGTGGTTCTCTTTGCTAGCCTTATTTCTGTGGAATCTGAGAACAGATATTTCGGATCCCTTTGAAGACTATAGGACCAAAGGAAATATCCTCCGGTAACAAAGAGAAAGAAGCTTTCTGAGAAACTTCTTTGTGTTCTGTGAAATCATCTCACAGAGTTACAGCTTTCCCCTCAAGAAACCTTTCGCTAAGACATTTCTTGTGGAATTGGCAAAGTGATATTTGGAAGCCCATAGAGGGCTATGGTGAAAAAGGAAATATCCTCAGAGGAAATCTGGAAAGAAGCTTTCTGAGAAACTGCTTAGTGTTCGGTTAATTCATCTCACAGAGTTACATCTGTATTTCGTGGATCTCTTTCCTAGCCTTATTTCTGTGGAATCTGAGAACAGATATTTCGGATCCCTTTGAAGACTATAGGGCCATAGGAAATATCCTCCGATAACAAAGAGAAAGAAGCTTTCTGAGAAACTTCTTTGTGTTCTGTGAAATCATCTCACAGAGTTACAGCTTTCCCCTCAAGAAGCCTTTCGCTAAGACAGTTCTTGTGGAATTGGCAAAGTGATATTTGGAAGCCCATAGAGGGCTATGGTGAAAAAGGAAATATCCTCAGATGAAATGTGGAAAGAAGCTTTCTGAGAAACTGCTCTGTGATGTGTGACTTCCACTCACAGAGTTACATCTATATTTCGTGGATCTCTTTGCTAGCCTTATTTCTGTGGAATCTGAGAACAGATATTTCGGATCCCTTTGAAGACTATAGGGCCAAAGGAAATATCCTCCGATAACAAAGAGAAAGAAGCTTTCTGAGAAACTTCTTTGTGTTCTGTGAAATCATCTCACAGAGATACAGCTTTCCCCTCAAGAAGCCTTTCGCTAAAACAGTTCTTGTGGAATTGGCAAAGGGATATTTGGAAGCCCATAGAGGCCTAGGGTGAAAAAGGAAATATCCTCAGATGAAATCTGGAAAGAAGCTTTCTGAGAAACTGCTTAGTGTTCTGTTAATTCATCTCACAGAGTTACATCTGAATTTCGTGGATCTCTTTGCTAGCCTTATTTCTGTGGAATCTGAGAACAGATATTTCGGATCCCTTTGAAGACTATAGGACCAAAGGAAATATCCTCCGGTAACAAAGAGAAAGAAGCTTTCTGAGAAACTTCTTTGTGTTCTGTGAAATCATCTCACAGAGTTACAGCTTTCCCCTCAAGAAGCCTTTCGCTAAGACAGTTCTTGTGGAATTGGCAAACTGATATTTGGAAGCCCATATTTGGCTACGGTGAAAAAGGAAATATCCTCAGATGAAATCTGGAAAGAAGCTTTCTGAGAAACTGCTTAGTGTTCTGTTAGTTCATCTCACAGAGTTACATCTGTATTTCGTGGATCTCTTTGCTAGCCTTATTTCTGTGGAATCTGAGAACAGATATTTCGGATCCCTTTGAAGACTATAGGACCAAAGGAAATATCCTACTTTAACAAAGAGAAAGAAGCTTTCTGTGAAATTTCTTTGTGTTCTGTGAAATCATCTCACAGAGTTACAGCTTTCCCCTCAAGAAGCCTTTCGCTAAGACAGTTCTTGTGGAATTGGCAAAGTGATATTTGGAAGCCCATAGAGGGCTTTGGTGAAAAAGGAAATATCCTCAGATGAAATCTGGAAAGAAGCTTTCTGAGAAACTGCTCTGTGATGTGTGACTTCCACTCACAGAGTTACATCTATATTTCGTGGATCTCTTTGCTAGCCTTATTTCTGTGGAATCTGAGAACAGATATTTCGGATCCCTTTGAAGACTATAGGGCCAAAGGAAATATCCTCCGATAACAAAGAGAAAGAAGCTTTCTGAGAAACTTCTTTGTGTTCTGTGAAATCATCTCACAGAGATACAGCTTTCCCCTCAAGAAGCCTTTCGCTAAAACAGTTCTTGTGGAATTAGCAAAGGGATATTTGGAAGCCCATAGAGGCCTATGTTGAAAAAGGAAATATCCTCAGATGAAATCTGGAAAGAAGCTTTCTGAGAAACTGCTTAGTGTTCTGTTAATTCATCTCACAGAGTTACATCTGTATTTCGTGGATCTCTTTTCTAGCCTTATTTCTGTGGAATCTGAGAACAGATATTTCGGATCCCCTTGAAGACTATAGGCCCAAAGGAAATATCCTCCCATAACAAAGAGAAAGAAGCTTTCTGAGAAACTTCTTTTTGTTCTGTGAAATCATCTCACAGAGTTACAGCTTTCCCCTCAAGAAGCCATTCGCTAAGACAGTTTCTGTGGAATTGGCAAAGTGATATTTGGAAGCCCATAGAGGGCTATGGTGAAAAAGGAAATATCCTCAGATGATATCTGGAAAGAAGCTTTCTGAGAAACTGCTCTGTGATGTGTGACTTCCACTCACAGAGTTACATCTATATTTCGTAGATCTCTTTGCTAGCCTTATTTCTGTGGAATCTGAGAACAGATATTTCGGATCCCTTTGAAGACTATAGGGCCAAAGGAAATATCCTCCGATAAGAAAGAGAAAGAAGCTTTCTGAGAAACTTCTTTGTGTTCTGTGAAATCATCTCACAGAGTTACAGCTTTCCCCTCAAGAAGCCTTTCGCTAAAACAGTTCTTGTGGAATTAGCAAAGGGATATTTGGAAGCCCATAGAGGCCTATGTTGAAAAAGGAAATATCCTCAGATGAAATCTGGAAAGAAGCTTTCTGAGAAACTGCTTAGTGTTCTGTTAATTCATCTCACAGAGTTACATCTGTATTTCGTGGATCTCTTTTCTAGCCTTATTTCTGTGGAATCTGAGAACAGATATTTCGGATAACTTTGAAGTCTATAGGGCCAGAGGAAATATCCTCCCATAACAAAGAGAAAGAAGCTTTCTGAGAAACTTCGTTTTGTTCTGTGAAATCATCTCACAGAGTTACAGCTTTCCCCTCAAGAAGCCTTCTGCTAAGACTGTTCTTGTGGAATTGGCAATGTGATATTTGGAAGCCCAAAGAGGGCTATGGTGAAAAAGGAAATATCCTCAGATGAATTCTGGAAAGAAGCTTTCTGAGAAACTGCTCTGTGATGTGTGACTTCCACTCACAGAGTTACATCTGTATTTCGTGAATCTCTTTGCTAGCCTTATTTCTGTGGAATCTGAGAACAGATATTTCGGATCCCTTTGAAGTCTAAAGGGCCAAAGGAAATATCCTCCCATAACAAAGAGAAAGAAGCTTTCTGAGAAACTTCTTTGTGTTCTGTGAAATCATCTCACAGAGTTACAGCTTTCCCCTCAAGAAGCCTTTCGCTAAGACAGTTCTTGTGGAATTGGCAAAGGGATATTTGGAAGCCCATAGAGGGCTAGGGTGAAAAAGGAAATATCCTCAGATGAAATCTGGAAAGAAGCTTTCTGAGAAACTGCTTAGTGTTCTGTTAATTCATCTCGCAGAGTTACATCTGTATTTCGTGTATCTCTTTGCTAGCCTTATTTCTGTGGAATCTGAGAACAGATATTTCGGATCCCTTTGAAGACTATAGGGCCAAAGGAAATATCCTCCGATAACAAAGTGAAAGAAGCTTTCTGAGAATCTTCTTTATGTTCTGTGAAATCATCTCACAGAGTTACAGCTTTCCCCTCAAGAAGCCTTTCGCTAAGACAGTTCTTGTGGAATTGGCAAAGTGATATTTGGAAGCCCATATTTGGCTACGGTGAAAAAGGAAATATCCTCAGATGAAATCTGGAAAGAAGCTTTCTGAGAAACTGCTTAGTGTTCTGTTAGTTCATCTCACAGAGTTACATCTGTATTTCGTGGATCTCTTTGCGAGTCTTATTTCTGTGGAATCTGAGAACAGATATTTCGGATCCCTTTGAAGACTATAGGACCAAAGGAAATATCCTACTTTAACAAAGAGAAAGAAGCTTTCTGAGAAACTTCTTTGTGTTCTGTGAAATCATCTCATAGAGTTACAGCTTTCCCCTCAAGAAGCCTTTCGCTAAGACAATTCTTGTGGAATTGGCAAAGTGATATTTGGAAGCCCATAGAGGGCTATGGTGAAAAAGGAAATATCCTCAGATGAAATCTGGAAAGAAGCTTTCTGAGAAACTGCTCTGTGATGTGTGACTTCCACTCACAGAGTTACATCTATATTTCGTGGATCTCTTTGCTAGCCTTATTTCTGTGGAATCTGAGAACAGATATTTCGGATCCCTTTGAAGACTATAGGGCCAAAGGAAATATCCTCCGATAACAAAGAGAAAGAAGCTTTCTGAGAAACTTCTTTGTGTTCTGTGAAATCATCTCACAGAGATACAGCTTTCCCCTCAAAAAGCCTTTCGCTAAAACAGTTCTTGTGGAATTAGCAAAGGGATATTTGGAAGCCCATAGAGGCCTATGTTGAAAAAGGAAATATCCTCAGATGAAATCTGGAAAGAAGCTTTCTGAGAAACTGCTTAGTGTTCTGTTAATTCATCTCACAGAGTTACATCTGTATTTCGTGGATCTCTTTTCTAGCCTTATTTCTGTGGAATCTGAGAACAGATATTTCGGATCCCCTTGAAGACTATAGGGCCAAAGGAAATATCCTCCCATAACAAAGAGAAAGAAGCTTTCTGAGAAACTTCTTTTTGTTCTGTGAAATCATCTCACAGAGTTACAGCTTTCCCCTCAAGAAGCCTTTCGCTAAGACAGTTTCTGTGGAATTGGCAAAGTGATATTTGGAAGCCCATAGAGGGCTATGGTGAAAAAGGAAATATCCTCAGATGAAATCTGGAAAGAAGCTTTCTGAGAAACTGCTCTGTGATGTGTGACTTCCACTCACAGAGTTACATCTATATTTCGTGGATCTCTTTGCTAGCCTTATTTCTGTGGAATCTGAGAACAGATATTTCGGATCCCTTTGAAGACTATAGGGCCAAAGGAAATATCCTCCGATAACAAAGAGAAAGAAGCTTTCTGAGAAACTTCTTTGTGTTCTGTGAAATCATCTCGCAGAGATACAGCTTTCCCCTCAAGAAGCCTTTCGCTAAAACAGTTCTTGTGGAATTAGCAAAGGGATATTTGGAAGCCCATAGAGGCCGATGTTGAAAAAGGAAATATCCTCAGATGAAATCTGGAAAGAAGCTTTCTGAGAAACTGCTTAGTGTTCTGTTAATTCATCTCACAGAGTTACATCTGTATTTCGTGGATCTCTTTTCTAGCCTTATTTCTGTGGAATCTGAGAACAGATATTTCGGATAACTTTGAAGACTATAGGAACAAAGGAAATACCCTCCGATAACAAAGAGAAAGAAGCTTTCTGAGAAACTTCTTTGTGTTCTGTGAAATCATCTCACAGAGTTACAGCTTTCCCCTCAAGAAGCCTTCTGCTAAGACTGTTCTTGTGGAATTGGCAATGTGATATTTGGAAGCCCAAAGAGGGCTATGGTGAAAAAGGAAATATCTTCAGATGAAATCTGGAAAGAAGCTTTCTGAGAAACTGCTCTGTGATGTGTGACTTCCACTCAAAGAGTTACATCTGTATTTCGTGAATCTCTTTGCTAGCCTTATTTCTGTGGAATCTGAGAACAGATATTTCGGATCCCTTTGAAGACTAAAGGGCCAAAGGAAATATCCTCCCATAACAAAGAGAAAGAAGCTTTCTGAGAAACTTCTTTGTGTTCTGTGAAATCATCTCACAGAGTTACAGCTTTCCCCTCAAGAAGCCTTTCGCTAAGACAGTTCTTGTGGAATTGGCAAAGGGATATTTGGAAGCCCATAGAGGGCTAGGGTGAAAAAGGAAATATCCTCAGATGAAATCTGGAAAGAAGCTTTCTGAGAATCTGCTTAGTGTTCTGTTAATTCATCTCCCAGAGTTACATCTGTATTTCGTGTATCTCTTTGCTGGCCTTATTTCTGTGGAATCTGAGAACAGATATTTCGGATCCCTTTGAAGACTATAGGGCCAAAGGAAATATCCTGCGATAACAAAGAGAAAGAAGCTTTCTGAGAAACTTCTTTGTGTTCTGTGAAATCATCTCACAGAGTTACAGCTTTACCCTCAAGAAGACTTTCGCTAAGGCAGTTCTTGTGGAATTGGCAAAGGGATATTTGGAAGCCCATAGAGGACTATGGTGAAAAAGGAAATATCCTCAGATGAAATCTGGAAAGAAGCTTTCTGAGAAACTGCTCTGTGATGTGTGACTTCCACTCACAGAGTTACATCTGTATTTCGTGAATCTCTTTGCTAGCCTTAGTTCTGTGAAATCTGAGAACAGATATTTCGGATCCCTTTGAAGACTATAGGGCCAAAGGAAATATCCTCCGATAACAAAGAGAAAGAAACTTTCTGAGAAACTTCTTTGTGTTCTGTGAAATCATCTCACAGAGTTACAGCTTTCCCCTCAAGAAGCCTTTCGCTAAGACAGTTCTTGTGGAATTGGCAAAGGGATATTTGGAAGCCCATAGAGGCCTAGGGTGAAAAAGGAAATATCCTCAGATGAAATCTGGAAAGAAGCTTTCTGAGAAACTGCTTAGTGTTCTGTTAATTCATCTCGCAGAGTTACATCTGTTTTTCGTGTATCTCTTTGCTAGCCTTATTTCTGTGGAATCTGAGAACAGATATTTCGGATCCCTTTGAAGACTATAGGGCCAAAGGAAATATCCTCCGATAACAAAGAGAAAGAAGCTTTCTGAGAAACTTCTTTGTGTTCTGTGAAATCATCTCACAGAGTTACAGCTTTCCCCTCCAGAAGCCTTTCGCTAAAACAGTTCTTGTGGAATTGGCAAAGGGATATTTGGAAGCCCATAGAGGCCTATGGTGAAAAAGGAAATATCCTCAGATGAAATCTGGAAAGAAGCTTTCTGAGAAACTGCTTAGTGTTCTGTTAATTCATCTCACAGAGTTACATCTGTATTTCGTGGATCTCTTTGCTAGCCTTATTTCTGTGGAATCTGAGAACAGATATTTCGGATCCCTTTGAAGACTATAGGAACAAAGGAAATACCCTCCGATAACAAAGAGAAAGAAGCTTTCTGAGAAACTTCTTTTTGTTCTGTGAAATCATCTCACAGAGTTACAGCTTTCCCCTCAAGAAGCCTTCTGCTAAGACAGTTCTTGTGGAATTGGCAATGTGATATTTGGAAGCCCAAAGAGGGCTATGGTGAAAAAGGAAATATCCTCAGATGAAATCTGGAAAGAAGCTTTCTGAGAAACTGCTCTGTGATGTGTGACTTCCACTCACAGAGTTACATCTGTATTTCGTGAATCTCTTTGCTAGCCTTATTTCTGTGGAATCTGAGAACAGATATTTCGGATCCCTTTGAAGACTAAAGGGCCAAAGGAAATATCCTCCCATAACAAAGAGACAGAAGCTTTCTGAAAAACTTCTTTGTGTTCTGTGAAATCATCTCACAGAGTTACAGCTTTCCCCTCAAGAAGCCTTTCGCTAAGAGAGTTCTTGTGGAATTGGCAAAGTGATATTTGGAAGCCCATAGAGGGCTATGGTGAAAAAGAAAATATCCTCACATGAAATCTGGAAAGAAGCTTTCTGAGAAACTGCTCTGTTATGTGTGACTTCCACTCACAGAGTTACATCTGTATTTCGTGGATCTCTTTGCTAGCCTTATTTCTGTGGAATCCGAGAACAGATATTTCGGATCCCTTTGAAGACTATAGGGCCAAAGGAAATATCCTCCGATCACAAAGAGAAAGAAGCTTTCTGAGAAACTTCTTTGTGTTCTGTGAAATCATCTCACAGAGTTACAGCTTTCCCCTCAAGAAGCCTCTCGCTAATTCAGTTCTTGTGGAATTGGAAAAGGGATATTTGGAAGCCCATAGAGGGCTACGGTGAAAAAGCAAATATCCTCAGATGAAATCTGGAAAGAAGCTTTCTGAGAAACTGCTCTGTGAAGTGTGACTTCCACTCACAGAGTTACATCTGTATTTCGTGGATCTCTTTGCTAGCCTTATTTTTGTGGAATCTGAAAACAGATATTTCGGATCCCTTTGAAGAATATAGGACCAAAGGAAATATCCTCCGATAACAAAGAGAAAGAAGTTTTCTGAGAAACTTCTTTGTGTTCTGTGAAATCATCTCACAGGGTTACAGCTTTCCCCTCAAGAAGCCTTTCGCTAAGACAGTTCTTGTGGAATTGGCAAAGGGATATTTGGAAGCCCATAGAAGGCTATGGTGAAAAAGGAAATATCCTCAGATGAAATCTGGAAAGAAGCTTTCTGAGAAACTGCTCTGTGATGTGTGACTTCCACTCACAGAGTTGCATCTATATTTCGTGGATCTCTTTGCTAGCCTTATTTCTGTGGAATCTGAGAACAGATATTTCGGATCCCTTTGAAGACTATAGGGCCAAAGGAAATATCCTCCGATAACAAAGAGAAACAAGCTTTCTGAGAAACTTCTTTGTGTTCTGTGAAATCATCTCACAGAGATACAGCTTTCCCCTCAAGAAGCCTATCGTTAAAACAGTTCTTGTGGAATTGGCAAAGGGATATTTGGAAGCCCATAGAGGCCTATGGTGAAAAAGGAAATATCCTCAGATGAAATCTGGAAAGAAGCTTTCTGAGAAACTGCTTAGTGTTCTGTTAATTCATCTCACAGAGTTACATCTGAATTTCGTGGATCTCTTTGCTAGCCTTATTTCTGTGGAATCTGAGAACAGATATTTCGGATCCCTTTGAAGACTATAGGGCCAAAGGAAATATCCTCCGATAACATAGAGAAAGAAGCTTTCTGAGAAACTTCTTTGTGTTCTGTGAAATCATCTCACAGAGTTACAGCTTTCCCTTCAAGAAGCCTTTCGCTAAGACAGTTCTTGTGGAATTGGCAATGTGATATTTGGATGCCCAAACAGGGCTATGGTGAAAAGGGAAATATCCTCAGATGAAATCTGGAAAGAAGCTTTCTGAGAAACTGCTCTGTGATGTGTGACTTCCACTCACAGAGTTACATCTGTATTTCGTGAATCTCTTTGCTAGCCTTATTTCTGTGGAATCTGAGAACAGATATTTCGGATCCCTTTGAAGACTATAGGGCCAAAGGAAATATCCTCCGATAACAAAGAGAAAGAAGCTTTCTGAGAAACTTCTTTGTGTTCTGTGAAATCATCTCACAGAGTTACAGCTTTCCCCTCCAGAAGCCTTTCGCTAAGAGAGTTCTTGTGGAATTGGCAAAGAGATATTAGGAAGCCCATAGAGGGCTATGGTGAAAAAGGAAATATCCTCAGATGAAATCTGGAAAGAAGCTTTCTGAGAAACTGCTCTGTGATGTGTGACTTCCACTCACAGAGTTACATCTGTATTTCGTGAATCTCTTTGCTAGCCTTATTTCTGTGGTATCCGAGAACAGATATTTCGGATCCCTTTGAAGACTATAGGGCCAAAGGAAATATCCTCCGATAACAAAGAGAAAGAAGCTTTCTGAGAAACTTCTTTGTGTTCTGTGAAATCATCTCACAGAGTTACAGCTTTCCCCTCAAGAAGCCTTTCGCTAAGACAGTTCTTGTGGAATTGGAAAAGGGATATTTGGAAGCCCATAGAGGGCTATGGTGAAAAAGGAAATATCCTCAGATGAAATCTGGAAGGAAGCTTTCTGAGAAACTGCTTAGTGTTCTGTTAATTCATCTCACAGAGTTACATCTGTATTTCGTGGTTCTCTTTGCTAGCCTTATTTCTGTGGAATCTGAGAACAGATATTTCGGATCCCTTTGAAGACTATAGGACCAAAGGAAATATCCTCCGGTAACAAAGAGAAAGAAGCTTTCTGAGAAACTTCTTTGTGTTCTATGAAATCATCTCACAGAGTTACAGCTTTCCCCTCAAGAAGCCTTTCGCTAAGACAGTTCTTGTGGAATTGGCAAAGTGATATTTGGAAGCCCATAGAGGGCTATGGTGAAAAAGGAAATATCCTCAGATGAAATCTGGAAAGAAGCTTTCTGAGAAACTGCTTAGTGTTCTGTTAATTCATCTCACAGAGTTACATCTGTATTTCGTGGATCTCTTTCCTAGCCTTATTTCTGTGGAATCTGAGAACAGATATTTCGGATCCCTTTGAAGACTATAGGGCCATAGGAAATATCCTCCGATAACAAAGAGAAAGAAGCTTTCTGAGAAACTTCTTTGTGTTCTGTGAAATCATCTCACAGAGTTACAGCTTTCCCCTCAAGAAGCCTTTCGCTAAGACAGTTCTTGTGGAATTGGCAAGGTGATATTTGGAAGCCCATAGAGAGCTATGGTGAAAAAGGAAATATCCTCAGATGAAATGTGGAAAGAAGCTTTCTGAGAAACTACTCTGTGATGTGTGACTTCCACTCACAGCGTTACATCTATATTTCGTGGATCTCTTTGCTAGCCTTATTTCTGTGGAATCTGAGAACAGATATTTCGGATCCCTTTGAAGACTATAGGGCCAAAGGAAATATCCTCCGATAACAAAGAGAAAGAAGCTTTCTGAGAAACTTCTTTGTGTTCTGTGAAATCATCTCACAGAGATACAGCTTTCCCCTCAAGAAGCCTTTCGCTAAAACAGTTCTTGTGGAATTGGCAAAGGGATATTTGGAAGCCCATAGAGGCCTAGGGTGAAAAAGGAAATATCCTCAGATGAAATCTGGAAAGAAGCTTTCTGAGAAACTGCTTAGTGTTCTGTTAATTCATCTCACAGAGTTACATCTGAATTTCGTGGATCTCTTTGCTAGCCTTATTTCTGTGGAATCTGAGAACAGATATTTCGGATCCCTTTGAAGACTATAGGACCAAAGGAAATATCCTCCGGTAACAAAGAGAAAGAAGCTTTCTGAGAAACTTCTTTGTGTTCTGTGAAATCATCTCACAGAGTTACAGCTTTCCCCTCAAGAAGCCTTTCGCTAAGACAGTTCTTGTGGAATTGGCAAAGTGATATTTGGAAGCCCATAGAGGGCTATGGTGAAAAAGGAAATATCCTCAGATGAAATCTGGAAAGAAGCTTTCTGAGAAACTGCTTAGTGTTCTGTTAATTCATCTCACAGAGTTACATCAGTATTTCGTGGATCTCTTTCCTAGCCTTATTTCTGTGGAATCTGAGAACAGATATTTCGGATCCCTTTGAAGACTATAGGGCCAAAGGAAATATCCTCCGATGACAAAGAGAAAGAAGCTTTCTGAGAAACTTCTTTGTGTTCTGTGAAATCATCTCACAGAGTTACAGCTTTCCCCTCAAGAAGCCTTTCGCTAAGAGAGTTCTTGTGGAATTGGCAAAGTGATATTTGGAAGCCCATAGAGGGCTATGGTGAAAAAGGAAATATCCTCACATTAAATCTGGAAAGAAGCTTTCTGAGAAACTGCTCTGTAATTTGTGACTTCCACTCACAGAGTTACATCTGTATTTCGTGGATCTCTTTGCTAGCCTTATTTCTGTGGAATCCGAGAACAGATATTTCGGATCCCTTTGAAGACTATAGGGCCAAAGGAAATATCCTCCGATAACAAAGAGAAAGAAGCTTTCTGAGAAACTTCTTTGTGTTCTGTGAAATCATCTCACAGAGTTACAGCTTTCCCCTCAAGAAGACTTTCGCTAAGACAGTTCTTGTGGAATTGGCAAAGGGATATTTGGAAGCCCATAGAGGGCTATGGTGAAAAAGGAAATATCCTCAGATGAAATGTGGAAAGAAGCTTTCTGAGAAACTGCTTAGTGTTCTGTTAATTCATCTCACAGAGTTACATCTGTATTTCGTGGATCTGTTAGCTAGCCTTATTTCTGTGGAATCTGAGAACAGATATTTCGGATCCCTTTGAAGACTATAGGGCCAAAGGAAATATCCTCCGATAACAAAGAGAAAGAAGCTTTCTGAGAAACTTCTTTGTGTTCTGTGAAATCATCTCACAGAGTTACAGCTTTCCCTCAAGAAGCCTTTCGCTAAGACAGTTCTTGTGGAATTGACAAAGGGATATTTGGAAGCCCATAGAGGCCTAGGGTGAAAAAGGAAATATCCTCAGATGAAATCTGGAAAGAAGCTTTCTGAGAAACTGCTTAGTGTTCTGTTAATTCATCTCGCAGAGTTACATCTGTTTTTCGTGGATCTCTTTGCTAGCCTTATTTCTGTGGAATCTGAGAACAGATATTTCGGATCCCTTTGAAGACTATAGGGCCAAAGGAATTATCCTCCGATAACAAAGAGAAAGAAGCTTTCTGAGAAACTTCTTTGTGTTGTGTGAAATCATCTCACAGAGTTACAGCTTTCCCCTCAAGAAGCCTTCTGCTAAGACAGTTCTTGTGGAATTGGCAATGTGATATTTGGAAGCCCAAAGAGGGCTATGGTGAAAAAGGAAATATCCTCAGATGAAATCTGGAAAGAAGCTTTCTGAGAAACTGCTCTGTGATGTGTGACTTCCACTCACAGAGTTACATCTGTATTTCGTGAATCTCTTTGCTAGCCTTATTTCTGTGGAATCTGAGAACAGATATTTCGGATCCCTTTGAAGACTAAAGGGCCAAAGGAAATATCCTCCCATAACAAAGAGAAAGAAGCTTTCTAAAAAACTTCTTTGTGTTCTGTGAAATCATCTCACAGAGTTACAGCTTTCCCCTCAAGAAGCCTTTCGCTAAGAGAGTTCTTGTGGAATTGGCAAAGTGATATTTGGAAGCCCATAGAGGGCTATGGTGAAAAAGAAAATATCCTCACATGAAATCTGGAAAGAAGCTTTCTGAGAAACTGCTCTGTTATGTGTGACTTCCACTCACAGAGTTACATCTGTATTTCGTGGATCTCTTTGCTAGCCTTATTTCTGTGGAATCCGAGAACAGATATTTCGGATCCCTTTGAAGACTATAGGGCCAAAGGAAATATCCTCCGATCACAAAGAGAAAGAAGCTTTCTGAGAAACTTCTTTGTGTTCTGTGAAATCATCTCACAGAGTTACAGCTTTCCCCTCAAGAAGCCTCTCGCTAGTTCAGTTCTTGTGGAATTGGAAAAGGGATATTTGGAAGCCCATAGAGGGCTATGGTGAAAAAGCAAATATCCTCAGATGAAATCTGGAAAGAAGCTTTCTGAGAAACTGCTTAGTGTTCTGTTAATTCATCTCACAGAGTTACATCTGTATTTCGTGGTTCTCTTTGCTCGCCTTATTTCTGTGGAATCTGAAAACAGATATTTCGGATCCCTTTGAAGAATATAGGACCAAAGGAAATATCCTCCGATAACAAAGAGAAAGAAGTTTTCTGAGAAACTTCTTTGTGTTCTGTGAAATCATCTCACAGGGTTACAGCTTTCCCCTCAAGAAGCCTTTCGCTAAGACAGTTCTTGTGGAATTGGCAAAGGGATATTTGGAAGCCCATAGAAGGCTATGGTGAAAAAGGAAATATCCTCAGATGAAATCTGGAAAGAAGCTTTCTGAGAAACTGCTCTGTGATGTGTGACTTCCACTCACAGAGTTACATCTGTATTTCGTGGATCTCTTTGCTAGCGTTATTTCTGTGGAATCTGAGAACAGATATTTCGGATTCCTTTGAAGACTATAGGGCCAAAGGAAATATCCTCCGATAACAAAGAGAAAGAAACTTTCTGAGAAACTTCTTTGTGTTCTGTGAAATCATCTCACAGAGTTACAGCTTTCCCCTCAAGAAGCCTTTCGCTAAGACAGTTCTTGTGGAATTGGCAAAGGGATATTTGGAAGCCCATAGAGGCCTATGGTGAAAAAGGAAGTATCCTCAGATGAAATCTGGAAAGAAGCTTTCTGAGAAACTGCTTAGTGTTCTGTTAATTCATCTCACAGAGTTACATCTGTATTTCGTGGATCTCTTAGCTAGCCTTATTTCTGTTGAATCTGAGAACAGATATTTCGGATCCCTTTGAAGACTATAGGGCCAAAGGAAATATCCTCCGATAACAAAGAGAAAGAAGCTTTCTGAGAAACTTCTTTGTGTTCTGTGAAATCATCTCGCAGAGTTACAGCTTTCCCCTCAAGAAGCCTTTCGCTAAGACAGTTCTTGTGGAATTGGCAAAGGGATATTTGGAAGCCCATAGAGGCCTAGGGTGAAAAAGGAAATATCCTCAGATGAAATCTGGAAAGAAGCTTTCTGAGAAACTGCTTAGTGTTCTGTTAATTCATCTCACAGAGTTACATCTGTATTTCGTGGATCTCTTTGCTAGCCTTATTTCTGTGGAATCTGAGAACAGATATTTCGGATCCCTTTGAAGACTATAGGGTCATAGGAAATATCCTCCGATAACAAAGAGAAAGAAGCTTTCTGAGAAACTTCTTTGTGTTCTGTGAAATCATCTCACAGAGTTACAGCTTTCCCCTCAAGAAGACTTTCGCTAAGAGAGTTCTTGTGGAATTGGCAAAGTGATATTTGGAAGCCCATAGAGGGCTATGGTGAAAAAGGAAATATCCTCAGATGAAATGTGGAAAGAAGATTTCTGAGAAACTGCTTAGTGTTCTGTCAATTCATCTCACAGAGTTACATCTGAATTTCGTGGATCTCTTTTCTAGCCTTATTTCTGTGGAATCTGAGAACAGATATTTCGGATCCCTTTGAAGACTATAGGGCCAAAGGAAATATCCTCCGATAACATAGAGAAAGAAGCTTTCTGAGAAACTTCTTTGTGTTCTGTGAAATCATCTCACAGAGTTACAGCTTTCCCTTCAAGAAGCCTTTCGCTAAGACAGTTCTTGTGGAATTGGCAATGTGATATTTGGATGCCCAAACAGGGCTATGGTGAAAAGGGAAATATCCTCAGATGAAATCTGGAAAGAAGCTTTCTGAGAAACTGCTCTGTGATGTGTGACTTCCACTCACAGAGTTACATCTGTATTTCGTGAATCTCTTTGCTAGCCTTATTTCTGTGGAATCTGAGAACAGATATTTCGGATCCCTTTGAAGACTATAGGGCCAAAGGAAATATCCTCCGATAACAAAGAGAAAGAAGCTTTCTGAGAAACTTCTTTGTGTTCTGTGAAATCATCTCCCAGAGTTACAGCTTTCCCCTCCAGAAGCCTTTCGCTAAGAGAGTTCTTGTGGAATTGGCAAAGAGATATTTGGAAGCCCATAGAGGGCTACGGTGAAAAAGGAAATATCCTCAGATGAAATCTGGAAAGAAGCTTTCTGAGAAACTGCTCTGTGATGTGTGACTTCCACTCACAGAGTTACATCTGTATTTCGTGAATCTCTTTGCTAGCCTTATTTCTGTGGAATTCGAGAACAGATATTTCGGATCCCTTTGAAGACTATAGGGCCAAAGGAAATATCCTCCGATAACAAAGAGAAAGAAGCTTTCTGAGAAACTTCTTTGTGTTCTGTGAAATCATCTCACAGAGTTACAGCTTTCCCCTCAAGAAGCCTTTCGCTAAGACAGTTCTTGTGGAATTGGAAAAGGGATATTTGGAAGCCCATAGAGGGCTATGGTGAAAAAGGAAATATCCTCAGATGAAATCTGGAAGGAAGCTTTCTGAGAAACTGCTTAGTGTTCTGTTAATTCATCTCACAGAGTTACATCTGTATTTCGTGGTTCTCTTTGCTAGCCTTATTTCTGTGGAATCTGAGAACAGATATTTCGGATCCCTTTGAAGACTATAGGAGCAAAGGAAATATCCTCCGGTAACAAAGACAAAGAAGCTTTCTGAGAAACTTCTTTGTGTTCTGTGAAATCATCTCACAGAGTTACAGCTTTCCCCTCAAGAAGCCTTTCGCTAAGACAGTTCTTGTGGAATTGGCAAAGTGATATTTGGAAGCCCATAGAGGGCTATGGTGAAAAAGGAAATATCCTCAGATGAAATGTGGAAAGAAGCTTTCTGAGAAACTGCTCTGTAATGTGTGACTTCCACTCACAGAGTTACATCTGTATTTCGTGGATCTCTTTGCTAGCCTTATTTCTGTGGAATCCGAGAACAGATATTTCGGATCCCTTTGAAGACTATAGGGCCAAAGGAAATATCCTCCGATAACAAAGAGAAAGAAGCTTTCTGAGAAACTTCTTTGTGTTCTGTGAAATCATCTCACAGAGTTACAGCTTTCCCCTCAAGAAGCCTCTCGCTAAGACACTTCTTGTGGAATTGGAAAAGGGATATTTGGAAGCCCATAGAGGTCTATGGTGAAAACGGAAATATCCTCAGATGAAATCTGGAAAGTAGCTTTCTGAGAAACTGCTCTGTGATGTGTGACTTCCACTCACAGAGTTACATCTGTATTTCGTGGATCTCTTTGCTAGCCTTATTTCTGTGGAATCTGAGAACACATATTTCGGATCCCTGTGAAGACTATAGGGCCAAAGGAAATATCCTCCGATAACAAAGAGAAAGAAGCTTTCTGGGAAACTTCTTTGTGTTCTGTGAAATCATCTCACAGAGTTACAGCTTTCCCCTCAAGAAGACTTTCGCTAAGACAGTTCTTGTGGAATTGGCAAAGGGATATTTGGAAGCCCATAGAGGGCTATGGTGAAAAAGGAAATATCCTGAGATGAAATCTGGAAAGAAGCTTTCTGAGAAACTGCTTAGTGTTCTGTTAATTCATCTCACAGAGTTACATCTGTATTACGTGGATCTGTTAGCTAGCCTTATTTCTGTGGAATCTGAGAACAGATATTTCGGATCCCTTTGAAGACTATAGGGCCAAAGGAAATATCCTCCGATAACAAAGAGAAACAAGCTTTCTGAGAAACTTCTTTGTGTTCTGTGAAATCATCTCACAGAGTTACAGCTTTCCCCTCAAGAAGCCTTTCGCTAAGACAGTTCTTGTGGAATTGGCAAAGGGATATTTGGAAGCCCATAGAGGCCTAGGGTGAAAAAGGAAATATCCTCAGATGAAATCTGGAAAGAAGCTTTCTGAGAAACTGCTTAGTGTTCTGTTAATTCATCTCACAGAGTTACATCTGAATTTCGTGGATCTCTTTGCTAGCCTTATTTCTGTGGAATCTGAGAACAGATATTTCGGATCCCTTTGAAGACTATAGGGCCAAAGGAAATATCCTCCGATAACATAGAGAAAGAAGGTTTCTGAGAAACTTCTTTGTGTTCTGTGAAATCATCTCACAGAGTTACAGCTTTCCCTTCAAGAAGCCTTTCGCTAAGACAGTTCTTGTGGAATTGGCAATGTGATATTTGGATGCCCAAATAGGGCTATGGTGAAAAGGGAAATATCCTCAGATGAAATCTGGAAAGAAGCTTTCTGAGTAACTGCTCTGTGATGTGTGACTTCCACTCACAGAGTTACATCTGTATTTCGTGAATCACTTTGCTAGCCTTATTTCTGTGGAATCTGAGAACAGATATTTCGGATCCCTTTGAAGACAATAGGGCCAAAGGAAATATCCTCCGATAACAAAGAGAAAGAAGCTTTCTGAGAAACTTCTTTGTGTTCTGTGAAATCATCTCACAGAGTTACAGCTTTCCCCTCCAGAAGCCTTTCGCTAAGAGAGTTCTTGTGGAATTGGCAAAGAGATATTTGGAAGCCCATAGAGGGCTATGGTGAAAAAGGAAATATCCTCAGATGAAATCTGAAAGGAAGCTTTCTGAGAAACTGCTTAGTGTTCTGTTAATTCATCTCACAGAATTACATCTGTATTTCGTGGTTCTCTTTGCTAGCCTTATTTCTGTGGAATCTGAGAACAGATTTTTCGGATCCCTTTGAAGTCTATAGGAGCAAAGGAAATATCCTCCGGTAACAAAGAGAAAGAAGCTTTCTGAGAAACTTCTTTGTGTTCTGTGAAATCATCTCACAGAGTTACAGCTTTCCCCTCAAGAAGCCTTTCGCTAAGACAGTTCTTGTGGAATTGGCAAAGTGATATTTGGAAGCCCATAGAGGGCTATGGTGAAAAAGGAAATATCCTCAGATGAAATCTGGAAAGAAGCTTTCTGAGAAACTGCTTAGTGTTCTGTTAATTCATCTCACAGAGTTACATCTGTATTTCGTGGATCTCTTTCCTAGCCTTATTTCTGTGGAATCTGAGAACAGATATTTCGGATCCCTTTGAAGACTATAGGGCCATAGGAAATATCCTCCGATAACAAAGAGAAAGAAGCTTTCTGAGAAACTTCTTTGTGTTCTGTGAAATCATCTCACAGAGTTACAGCTTTCCCCTCAAGAAGCCTTTCGCTAAGACAGTTCTTGTGGAATTGGCAAAGTGATATTTGGAAGCCCATAGAGGGCTATGGTGAAAAAGGAAATATCCTCAGATGAAATGTGGAAAGAAGCTTTCTGAGAAACTGCTCTGTGATGTGTGACTTCCACTCACAGAGTTACATCTATATTTCGTGGATTTCTTTGCTAGCCTTATTTCTGTGGAATCTGAGAACAGATATTTCGGATCCCTTTGAAGACTATAGGGCCAAAGGAAATATCCTCCGATAACAAAGAGAAAGAAGCTTTCTGAGAAACTTCTTTGTGTTCTGTGAAATCATCTCACAGAGATACAGCTTTCCCCTCAAGAAGCCTTTCGCTAAAACAGTTCTTGTGGAATTGGCAAAGGGATATTTGGAAGCCCATAGAGGCCTATGGTGAAAAAGGAAATATCCTCAGATGAAATCTGGAAAGAAGCTTTCTGAGAAACTGCTTAGTGTTCTGTTAATTCATCTCACAGAGTTACATCTGAATTTCGTGGATCTCTTTGCTAGCCTTATTTCTGTGGAATCTGAGAACAGATATTTCGGATCCCTTTGAAGACTATAGGACCAAAGGAAATATCCTCCGGTAACAAAGAGAAAGAAGCTTTCTGAGAAACTTCTTTGTGTTCTGTGAAATCATCTCACAGAGTTACAGCTTTCCCCTCAAGAAGCCTTTCGCTAACACAGTTCTTGTGGAATTGGCAAAGTGATATTTGGAAGCCCATAGAGGGCTATGGTGAAAAAGGAAATATCCTCAGATGAAATCTGGAAAGAAGCTTTCTGAGAAACTGCTTAGTGTTCTGTTAATTCATCTCACAGAGTTACATCTGTATTTCGTGAATCTCTTTCCTAGCCTTATTTCTGTGGAATCTGAAAACAGATATTTCGGATACCTTTGAAGACTATAGGGCCAAAGGAAATATCCTCCGATAACAAAGAGAAAGGAGCTTTCTGAGAAACTTCTTTGTGTTCTGTGAAATCATCTCACAGAGTTACAGCTTTCCCCTCAAGAAGCCTTTCGCTAAGAGAGTTCTTGTGGAATTGGCAAAGTGATATTTGGAAGCCCATAGAGGGCTATGGTGAAAAAGGAAACATCCTCACATTAAATCTGGAAAGAAGCTTTCTGAGAAACTGCTCTGTAATGTGTGACTTCCACTCACAGAGTTACATCTCTATTTCGTGGATCTCTTTGCTAGCCTTATTTCTGTGGAATCCGAGAACAGATATTTCGGATCCCTTTGAAGACTATAGGGCCAAAGGAAATATCCTCCGATAACAAAGAGAAAGAAGCTTTCTGAGAAACTTCTTTGTGTTCTGTGAAATCATCTCACAGAGTTACAGCTTTCCCCTCAAGAAGCCTCTCGCTAAGACACTTCTTGTGGAGTTGGAAAAGGGATATTTGGAAGCCCATAGAGGGCTATGGTGAAAAAGGAAATATCCTCAGATGAAATCTGGAAAGTAGCTTTCTGAGAAACTGCTCTGTGATGTGTGACTTCCACTCACAGAGTTACATCTGTATTTCGTGGATCTCTTTGCTAGCCTTATTTCTGTGGAATCTGAGAACACATATTTCGGATCCCTTTGAAGACTATAGGGCCAAAGGAAATATCCTCCGATAACAAAGAGAAAGAAGCTTTCTGGGAAACTTCTTTGTGTTCTGTGAAATCATCTCACAGAGTTACAGCTTTACCCTCAAGAAGACTTTCGCTAAGACAGTTCTTGTGGAATTGGCAAACGGATATTTGGAAGCCCATAGAGGGCTATGGTGAAAAAGGAAATATCCTCAGATGAAATCTGGAAAGAAGCTTTCTGAGAAACTGCTTAGTGTTCTGTTAATTCATCTCACAGAGTTACATCTGTATTTCGTGGATCTGTTAGCTAGCCTTATTTCTGTGGAATCTGAGAACAGATATTTCGGATCCCTTTGAAGACTATAGGGCCAAAGGAAATATCCTCCGATAACAAAGAGAAACAAGCTTTCTGAGAAACTTCTTTGTGTTCTGTGAAATCATCTCACAGAGTTACAGCTTTCCCCTCAAGAAGCCTTTCGCTAAGACAGTTCTTGTGGAATTGGCAAAGGGATATTTGGAAGCCCATAGAGGCCGAGGGTGAAAAAGGAAATATCCTCAGATGAAATCTGGAAAGAAGCTTTCTGAGAAACTGCTTAGTGTTCTGTTAATTCATCTCACAGAGTTACATCTGTATTTCGTGGATCTCTTTGCTAGCCTTATTTCTGTGGAATCTGAGAACAGATATTTCGGATCCCTTTGAAGACTATAGGGCCAAAGGAAATATCCTCCGATAACAAAGAGAAAGAAGCTTTCTGAGAAACTTCTTTGTGTTCTGTGAAATCATCTCACAGAGTTACAGCTTTTCCCTCAAGAAGCCTTTCGCTAAGACAGTTCTTGTGGAATTGGCAAAGTGATATTTAAAAGCCCATAGAGGGCTATGGTGAAAAAGGAAATATCCTCAGATGAAATCTGGAAAGAAGCTTTTTGAGAAACTGCTTAGTGTTCTGTTAATTCACCTCACAGAGTTACATCTGTATTTCGTGGATCTCTTGCTAGCCTTATTTCTGTGGAATCTGAGAACAGATATTTCGGATCCCTTTGAAGACTATAGGGCCAAAGGAAATATCCTCCCATAACAAAGAGAAAGAAGCTTTCTGAGAAACTTCCTTGTGTTCTGTGAAATCATTTCACAGAGTTACAGCCTTCCCTTAAAGAAGCCTTTCGCTAAGACAGTTCTTGTGGAATTGGCAAAGGGATATTTGGAAGCCCATGGAGGCCTATGGTGAAAAAGGAAATATCCTCAGATGAAATCTGGAAAGAAGCTTTCTGAGAAACTGCTCTGTGATGTGTGACTTCCACTCACAGAGTTACATCTGTATTTCGTGGATCTCTTTGCTAGCCTTATTTCTGTGGAATCTGAGAACACATATTTCGGATCCCTTTGAAGACTATAGGGCCAAAGGAAATATCCTCCGATAACAAAGAGAAAGAAGCTTTCTGGGAAACTTCTTTGTGTTCTGTGAAATCATCTCACAGAATTACAGCTTTACCCTCAAGAAGACTTTCGCTAAGACAGTTCTTGTGGAATTGGCAAAGGGATATTTGGAAGCCCATAGAGGGCTATGGTGAAAAAGGAAGTATCCTCAGATGAAATCTGGAAAGAAGCTTTCTGAGAAACTGCTTAGTGTTCTGTTAATTCATCTCACAGAGTTACATCTGTATTTCGTGGATCTCTTTGCTAGCCTTATTTCTGTGGAATCTGAGAACAGATATTTCGGATCCCTTTGAAGACTATAGGGCCAAAGGAAATATATCCGATAACAAAGAGAAAGAAGCTTTCTGAGAAACTTCTTTGTGTTCTGTGAAATCATCTCACAGAGTTACAGCTTTCCCCTCAAGAAGCCTTTCGCTAAGACAGTTCTTGTGGAATTGGCAAACTGATATTTGGAAGCCCATAGAGGCCTATGGTGAAAAAGGAAATATCCTCAGATGAAATCTGGAAAGAAGCTTTCTGAGAAACTGCTCTGTGATGTGTGACTTCCACTCACAGAGTTACATCTCTATTTCGTGGATCTCTTTGCTAGCCTCATTTCTGTGGAATCTGAGAACAGATATTTCGGATCCCTTTGAAGACTATAGGGCCAAAGGAAATATCCTCCGATAACAAAGAGAAAGAAGCTTTCTGAGAAACTTCCTTGTGTTCTGTGAAATCATTTCACAGAGTTACAGCCTTCCCTTAAAGAAGCCTTTCGCTAAGACAGTTCTTGTGGAATTGGCAAAGGGATATTTGGAAGCCCATGGAGGCCTATGGTGAAAAAGGAAATATCCTCAGATGAAATCTGGAAAGAAGCATTCTGAGAAACTGCTCTGTGATGTGTGACTTCCACTCACAGAGTTACATCTGTATTTCGTGGATGTCTTTGCTAGCCTTATTTCTGTGGAATCTGAGAACAGATATTTCGGATCCGTTTGAAGACAATAGGGCCAAAGGAAATATCCTCCGATAACAAAGAGAAAGAAGCTTTCTGAGAAACTTCCCCGTGTTCTGTGAAATCATCTCACAGAGTTACAGCTTTCCCCTCAAGAAGCCTTTCGCTAAGACAGTTCTTGTGGAATTGGCAAAGGGATATTTGGAAGCCCTTAGAGGCCTATGGTGAAAAAGGAAATATCCTCAGATGAAATCTGGAAAGAAGCTTTCTGAGAAACTGCTGAGTGTTCTGTTAATTCATCTCACAGAGTTACATCTGCATTTCGTGGATCTCTTTGCTAGCCTTATTTCTGTGGAATCTGAGAAAAGATATTTCGGATCCCTTTGAAGACTCTAGGGCCAAAGGAAATATCCTCCGATAACAAAGAGAAAGAAGCTTTCTGAGAAACATCTTTGTGTTCTGTGAAATCATCTTACAGAGTTACAGCTTTCCCCTCAAGAAGCCTTTCGCTAAGACAGTTCTTGTGGAATGGGCAAAGTGATATTTGGAAGCCCATAGAAGGCTATGGTGAAAAAGGAAATATCCTCAGATGAAATCTGGAAAGAAGCGTTCTGAGAAACTGCTTAGTGTTCTGTTAATTCATCTCACAGAGTTACATCTGTATTTCGTGGAACTCTTTGCTAGCCTTATTTCTGTGGAATCTGAGAACAGATATTTCGGATCCCTTTGAAGACTATAGGGCCAAAGGAAATATCCTCCGCTAACAAAGAGAAAGAAGCTTTCTGAGAAACTTCTTTGTGTTCTGTGAAATCATCTCACAGAGTGACAGCTTTCCCCTCAAGAAGCCTTTCGCTAAGACAGTTCTTGTGGAATTGGCAAAGTGATATTTGGAAGCCCATAGAGGGCTATGGTGAAAAAGGAAATATCCTCAGATGAAATCTGAAAAGAAGCTTTCTGAGAAACTGCTCTGTGATGTGTGACTTCCACTCACAGAGTTACATCTGTATTTCGTGGATCTCTTTGCTAGCCTTATTTCTGTGGAATCTGAGAACAGATATTTCGGATCCCTTTGAAGACTATAGGGCCAAAGGAAATATCCTCCGATAACAAAGAGAAAGAAGCTTTCTGAGAAACTTCTTTGTGTTCTGTGAAATCATCTCCCAGAGTTACAGCTTTCCCCTCAAGAAGCCTTTCGCTAAGACAGTTCTTGTGGAATGGGTAAAGTGATATTTGGAAGCCCATAGAGGGCTATGGTGAAAAAGGAAATATCCTCAAATGAAATCTGGAAAGAAGCTTTCTGAGAAACTGCTTAGTGTTCTGTTAATTCATCTCACCTACTTACATCTGTATTTCGTGGATCTCTTTGCTAGCCTTATTTCTGTGGAATCTGAGAATAGATATTTCGGATCCCTTTGAAGTCTATAGGACCAAAGGAAATATCCTCCGATAACAAAGAGAAAGAAGCTTTCTGAGAAACTTCTTTGTGTTCTGTGAAATCATCTCACAGAGTTACAGCTTTCCCCTCAAGAAGCCTTTCGCTAAGACAGTTCTTGTGGAATTGGCAAAGTGATATTTGGAAGCCCATAGAGGGCTATGGTGAAAAAGGAAATATCCTCAGATGAAATGTGGAAAGAAGCTTTCTGAGAAACTGCTCTGTGATGTGTGACTTCCACTCACAGAGTTACATCTATATTTCGTGGATCTCTTTGCTAGCCTTATTTCTGTGGAATCTGAGAACAGATATTTCGGATCCCTTTGAAGACTATAGGGCCAAAGGAAATATCCTCCGATAACAAAGAGAAAGAAGCTTTCTGAGAAACTTCTTTGTGTTCTGTGAAATCATCTCACAGAGATACAGCTTTCCCCTCAAGAAGCCTTTCGCTAAAACAGTTCTTGTGGAATTGGCAAAGGGATATTTGGAAGCCCATAGAGGCCTAGTGTGAAAAAGGAAATATCCTCAGATGAAATCTGGAAAGAAGCTTTCTGAGAAACTGCTTAGTGTTCTGTTAATTCATCTCACAGAGTTACATCTGAATTTCGTGGATCTCTTTGCTAGCCTTATTTCTGTGGAATCTGAGAACAGATATTTCGGATCCCTTTGAAGACTATAGGACCAAAGGAAATATCCTCCGGTAACAAAGAGAAAGAAGCTTTCTGAGAAACTTCTTTGTGTTCTGTGAAATCATCTCACAGAGTTACAGCTTTCCCCTCAAGAAGCCTTTCGCTAAGACAGTTCTTGTGGAATTGGCAAAGTGATATTTGGAAGCCCATAGAGGGCTATGGTGAAAAAGGAAATATCCTCAGATGAAATCTGGAAAGAAGCTTTCTGAGAAACTGCTTAGTGTTCTGTTAATTCATCTCACAGAGTTACATCTGTATTTCGTGGATCTCTTTCCTAGCCTTATTTCTGTGGAATCTGAGAACAGATATTTCGGATCCCTTTGAAGACTATAGGGCCAAAGGAAATATCCTCCGATAACAAAGAGAAAGAAGCTTTCTGAGAAACTTCTTTGTGTTCTGTGAAATCATCTCACAGAGTTACAGCTTTCCCCTCAAGAAGCCTTTCGCTAAGAGAGTTCTTGTGGAATTGGCAAAGTGATATTTGGAAGCCCATAGAGGGCTATGGTGAAAAAGGAAACATCCTCACATTAAATCTGGAAAGAAGCTTTCTGAGAAACTGCTCTGTAATGTGTGACTTCCACTCACAGAGTTACATCTGTATTTCGTGGATCTCTTTGCTAGCCTTATTTCTGTGGAATCCGAGAACAGATATTTCGGATCCCTTTGAAGACTATAGGGCCAAAGGAAATATCCTCCGATAACAAAGAGAAAGAAGCTTTCTGAGAAACTTCTTTGTGTTCTGTGAAATCATCTCACAGAGTTACAGCTTTCCCCTCAAGAAGCCTCTCGCTAAGACACTTCTTGTGGAGTTGGAAAAGGGATATTTGGAAGCCCATAGAGGGCTATGGTGAAAAAGGAAATATCCTCAGATGAAATCTGGAAAGTAGCTTTCTGAGAAACTGCTCTGTGATGTGTGACTTCCACTCACAGAGTTACATCTGTATTTCGTGGATCTCTTTGCTAGCCTTATTTCTGTGGAATCTGAGAACACATATTTCGGATCCCTTTGAAGACTATAGGGCCAAAGGAAATATCCTCCGATAACAAAGAGAAAGAAGCTTTCTGGGAAACTTCTTTGTGTTCTGTGAAATCATCTCACAGAGTTACAGCTTTACCCTCAAGAAGACTTTCGCTAAGACAGTTCTTGTGGAATTGGCAAACGGATATTTGGAAGCCCATAGAGGGCTATGGTGAAAAAGGAAATATCCTCAGATGAAATCTGGAAAGAAGCTTTCTGAGAAACTGCTTAGTGTTCTGTTAATTCATCTCACAGAGTTACATCTGTATTTCGTGGATCTGTTAGCTAGCCTTATTTCTGTGGAATCTGAGAACAGATATTTCGGATCCCTTTGAAGACTATAGGGCCAAAGGAAATATCCTCCGATAACAAAGAGAAAGAAGCTTTCTGAGAAACTTCTTTGTGTTCTGTGAAATCATCTCACAGAGTTACAGCTTTCCCCTCAAGAAGCCTTTCGCTAAGACAGTTCTTGTGGAATTGGCAAAGTGATATTTAAAAGCCCATAGAGGGCTATGGTGAAAAAGGAAATATCCTCAGATGAAATCTGGAAAGAAGCTTTTTGAGAAACTGCTTAGTGTTCTGTTAATTCACCTCACAGAGTTACATCTGTATTTCGTGGATCTCTTGCTAGCCTTATTTCTGTGGAATCTGAGAACAGATATTTCGGATCCCTTTGAAGACTATAGGGCCAAAGGAAATATCCTCCCATAACAAAGAGAAAGAAGCTTTCTGAGAAACTTCCTTGTGTTCTGTGAAATCATTTCACAGAGTTACAGCCTTCCCTTAAAGAAGCCTTTCGCTAAGACAGTTCTTGTGGAATTGGCAAAGGGATATTTGGAAGCCCATGGAGGCCTATGGTGAAAAAGGAAATATCCTCAGATGAAATCTGGAAAGAAGCTTTCTGAGAAACTGCTCTGTGATGTGTGACTTCCACTCACAGAGTTACATCTGTATTTCGTGGATCTCTTTGCTAGCCTTATTTCTGTGGAATCTGAGAACACATATTTCGGATCCCTTTGAAGACTATAGGGCCAAAGGAAATATCCTCCGATAACAAAGAGAAAGAAGCTTTCTGGGAAACTTCTTTGTGTTCTGTGAAATCATCTCACAGAATTACAGCTTTACCCTCAAGAAGACTTTCGCTAAGACAGTTCTTGTGGAATTGGCAAAGGGATATTTGGAAGCCCATAGAGGGCTATGGTGAAAAAGGAAGTATCCTCAGATGAAATCTGGAAAGAAGCTTTCTGAGAAACTGCTTAGTGTTCTGTTAATTCATCTCACAGAGTTACATCTGTATTTCGTGGATCTCTTTGCTAGCCTTATTTCTGTGGAATCTGAGAACAGATATTTCGGATCCCTTTGAAGACTATAGGGCCAAAGGAAATATATCCGATAACAAAGAGAAAGAAGCTTTCTGAGAAACTTCTTTGTGTTCTGTGAAATCATCTCACAGAGTTACAGCTTTCCCCTCAAGAAGCCTTTCGCTAAGACAGTTCTTGTGGAATTGGCAAACTGATATTTGGAAGCCCATAGAGGCCTATGGTGAAAAAGGAAATATCCTCAGATGAAATCTGGAAAGAAGCTTTCTGAGAAACTGCTCTGTGATGTGTGACTTCCACTCACAGAGTTACATCTCTATTTCGTGGATCTCTTTGCTAGCCTCATTTCTGTGGAATCTGAGAACAGATATTTCGGATCCCTTTGAAGACTATAGGGCCAAAGGAAATATCCTCCGATAACAAAGAGAAAGAAGCTTTCTGAGAAACTTCCTTGTGTTCTGTGAAATCATTTCACAGAGTTACAGCCTTCCCTTAAAGAAGCCTTTCGCTAAGACAGTTCTTGTGGAATTGGCAAAGGGATATTTGGAAGCCCATGGAGGCCTATGGTGAAAAAGGAAATATCCTCAGATGAAATCTGGAAAGAAGCATTCTGAGAAACTGCTCTGTGATGTGTGACTTCCACTCACAGAGTTACATCTGTATTTCGTGGATGTCTTTGCTAGCCTTATTTCTGTGGAATCTGAGAACAGATATTTCGGATCCGTTTGAAGACAATAGGGCCAAAGGAAATATCCTCCGATAACAAAGAGAAAGAAGCTTTCTGAGAAACTTCCCCGTGTTCTGTGAAGTCATCTCACAGAGTTACAGCTTTCCCCTCAAGAAGCCTTTCGCTAAGACAGTTCTTGTGGAATTGGCAAAGGGATATTTGGAAGCCCTTAGAGGCCTATGGTGAAAAAGGAAATATCCTCAGATGAAATCTGGAAAGAAGCTTTCTGAGAAACTGCTGAGTGTTCTGTTAATTCATCTCACAGAGTTACATCTGCATTTCGTGGATCTCTTTGCTAGCCTTATTTCTGTGGAATCTGAGAAAAGATATTTCGGATCCCTTTGAAGACTCTAGGGCCAAAGGAAATATCCTCCGATAACAAAGAGAAAGAAGCTTTCTGAGAAACATCTTTGTGTTCTGTGAAATCATCTTACAGAGTTACAGCTTTCCCCTCAAGAAGCCTTTCGCTAAGACAGTTCTTGTGGAATGGGCAAAGTGATATTTGGAAGCCCATAGAAGGCTATGGTGAAAAAGGAAATATCCTCAGATGAAATCTGGAAAGAAGCGTTCTGAGAAACTGCTTAGTGTTCTGTTAATTCATCTCACAGAGTTACATCTGTATTTCGTGGAACTCTTTGCTAGCCTTATTTCTGTGGAATCTGAGAACAGATATTTCGGATCCCTTTGAAGACTATAGGGCCAAAGGAAATATCCTCCGCTAACAAAGAGAAAGAAGCTTTCTGAGAAACTTCTTTGTGTTCTGTGAAATCATCTCACAGAGTGACAGCTTTCCCCTCAAGAAGCCTTTCGCTAAGACAGTTCTTGTGGAATTGGCAAAGTGATATTTGGAAGCCCATAGAGGGCTATGGTGAAAAAGGAAATATCCTCAGATGAAATCTGAAAAGAAGCTTTCTGAGAAACTGCTCTGTGATGTGTGACTTCCACTCACAGAGTTACATCTGTATTTCGTGGATCTCTTTGCTAGCCTTATTTCTGTGGAATCTGAGAACAGATATTTCGGATCCCTTTGAAGACTATAGGGCCAAAGGAAATATCCTCCGATAACAAAGAGAAAGAAGCTTTCTGAGAAACTTCTTTGTGTTCTGTGAAATCATCTCCCAGAGTTACAGCTTTCCCCTCAAGAAGCCTTTCGCTAAGACAGTTCTTGTGGAATGGGTAAAGTGATATTTGGAAGCCCATAGAGGGCTATGGTGAAAAAGGAAATATCCTCAAATGAAATCTGGAAAGAAGCTTTCTGAGAAACTGCTTAGTGTTCTGTTAATTCATCTCACCTACTTACATCTGTATTTCGTGGATCTCTTTGCTAGCCTTATTTCTGTGGAATCTGAGAATAGATATTTCGGATCCCTTTGAAGTCTATAGGACCAAAGGAAATATCCTCCGATAACAAAGAGAAAGAAGCTTTCTGAGAAACTTCTTTGTGTTCTGTGAAATCATCTCACAGAGTTACAGCTTTCCCCTCAAGAAGCCTTTCGCTAAGACAGTTCTTGTGGAATTGGCAAAGTGATATTTGGAAGCCCATAGAGGGCTATGGTGAAAAAGGAAATATCCTCAGATGAAATGTGGAAAGAAGCTTTCTGAGAAACTGCTCTGTGATGTGTGACTTCCACTCACAGAGTTACATCTATATTTCGTGGATCTCTTTGCTAGCCTTATTTCTGTGGAATCTGAGAACAGATATTTCGGATCCCTTTGAAGACTATAGGGCCAAAGGAAATATCCTCCGATAACAAAGAGAAAGAAGCTTTCTGAGAAACTTCTTTGTGTTCTGTGAAATCATCTCACAGAGATACAGCTTTCCCCTCAAGAAGCCTTTCGCTAAAACAGTTCTTGTGGAATTGGCAAAGGGATATTTGGAAGCCCATAGAGGCCTAGTGTGAAAAAGGAAATATCCTCAGATGAAATCTGGAAAGAAGCTTTCTGAGAAACTGCTTAGTGTTCTGTTAATTCATCTCACAGAGTTACATCTGAATTTCGTGGATCTCTTTGCTAGCCTTATTTCTGTGGAATCTGAGAACAGATATTTCGGATCCCTTTGAAGACTATAGGACCAAAGGAAATATCCTCCGGTAACAAAGAGAAAGAAGCTTTCTGAGAAACTTCTTTGTGTTCTGTGAAATCATCTCACAGAGTTACAGCTTTCCCCTCAAGAAGCCTTTCGCTAAGACAGTTCTTGTGGAATTGGCAAAGTGATATTTGGAAGCCCATAGAGGGCTATGGTGAAAAAGGAAATATCCTCAGATGAAATCTGGAAAGAAGCTTTCTGAGAAACTGCTTAGTGTTCTGTTAATTCATCTCACAGAGTTACATCTGTATTTCGTGGATCTCTTTCCTAGCCTTATTTCTGTGGAATCTGAGAACAGATATTTCGGATCCCTTTGAAGACTATAGGGCCAAAGGAAATATCCTCCGATAACAAAGAGAAAGAAGCTTTCTGAGAAACTTCTTTGTGTTCTGTGAAATCATCTCACAGAGTTACAGCTTTCCCCTCAAGAAGCCTTTCGCTAAGAGAGTTCTTGTGGAATTGGCAAAGTGATATTTGGAAGCCCATAGAGGGCTATGGTGAAAAAGGAAACATCCTCACATTAAATCTGGAAAGAAGCTTTCTGAGAAACTGCTCTGTAATGTGTGACTTCCACTCACAGAGTTACATCTGTATTTCGTGGATCTCTTTGCTAGCCTTATTTCTGTGGAATCCGAGAACAGATATTTCGGATCCCTTTGAAGACTATAGGGCCAAAGGAAATATCCTCCGATAACAAAGAGAAAGAAGCTTTCTGAGAAACTTCTTTGTGTTCTGTGAAATCATCTCACAGAGTTACAGCTTTCCCCTCAAGAAGCCTCTCGCTAAGACACTTCTTGTGGAGTTGGAAAAGGGATATTTGGAAGCCCATAGAGGGCTATGGTGAAAAAGGAAATATCCTCAGATGAAATCTGGAAAGTAGCTTTCTGAGAAACTGCTCTGTGATGTGTGACTTCCACTCACAGAGTTACATCTGTATTTCGTGGATCTCTTTGCTAGCCTTATTTCTGTGGAATCTGAGAACACATATTTCGGATCCCTTTGAAGACTATAGGGCCAAAGGAAATATCCTCCGATAACAAAGAGAAAGAAGCTTTCTGGGAAACTTCTTTGTGTTCTGTGAAATCATCTCACAGAGTTACAGCTTTACCCTCAAGAAGACTTTCGCTAAGACAGTTCTTGTGGAATTGGCAAACGGATATTTGGAAGCCCATAGAGGGCTATGGTGAAAAAGGAAATATCCTCAGATGAAATCTGGAAAGAAGCTTTCTGAGAAACTGCTTAGTGTTCTGTTAATTCATCTCACAGAGTTACATCTGTATTTCGTGGATCTGTTAGCTAGCCTTATTTCTGTGGAATCTGAGAACAGATATTTCGGATCCCTTTGAAGACTATAGGGCCAAAGGAAATATCCTCCGATAACAAAGAGAAAGAAGCTTTCTGAGAAACTTCTTTGTGTTCTGTGAAATCATCTCACAGAGTTACAGCTTTCCCCTCAAGAAGCCTTTCGCTAAGACAGTTCTTGTGGAATTGGCAAAGTGATATTTAAAAGCCCATAGAGGGCTATGGTGAAAAAGGAAATATCCTCAGATGAAATCTGGAAAGAAGCTTTTTGAGAAACTGCTTAGTGTTCTGTTAATTCACCTCACAGAGTTACATCTGTATTTCGTGGATCTCTTGCTAGCCTTATTTCTGTGGAATCTGAGAACAGATATTTCGGATCCCTTTGAAGACTATAGGGCCAAAGGAAATATCCTCCCATAACAAAGAGAAAGAAGCTTTCTGAGAAACTTCCTTGTGTTCTGTGAAATCATTTCACAGAGTTACAGCCTTCCCTTAAAGAAGCCTTTCGCTAAGACAGTTCTTGTGGAATTGGCAAAGGGATATTTGGAAGCCCATGGAGGCCTATGGTGAAAAAGGAAATATCCTCAGATGAAATCTGGAAAGAAGCTTTCTGAGAAACTGCTCTGTGATGTGTGACTTCCACTCACAGAGTTACATCTGTATTTCGTGGATCTCTTTGCTAGCCTTATTTCTGTGGAATCTGAGAACACATATTTCGGATCCCTTTGAAGACTATAGGGCCAAAGGAAATATCCTCCGATAACAAAGAGAAAGAAGCTTTCTGGGAAACTTCTTTGTGTTCTGTGAAATCATCTCACAGAATTACAGCTTTACCCTCAAGAAGACTTTCGCTAAGACAGTTCTTGTGGAATTGGCAAAGGGATATTTGGAAGCCCATAGAGGGCTATGGTGAAAAAGGAAGTATCCTCAGATGAAATCTGGAAAGAAGCTTTCTGAGAAACTGCTTAGTGTTCTGTTAATTCATCTCACAGAGTTACATCTGTATTTCGTGGATCTCTTTGCTAGCCTTATTTCTGTGGAATCTGAGAACAGATATTTCGGATCCCTTTGAAGACTATAGGGCCAAAGGAAATATATCCGATAACAAAGAGAAAGAAGCTTTCTGAGAAACTTCTTTGTGTTCTGTGAAATCATCTCACAGAGTTACAGCTTTCCCCTCAAGAAGCCTTTCGCTAAGACAGTTCTTGTGGAATTGGCAAACTGATATTTGGAAGCCCATAGAGGCCTATGGTGAAAAAGGAAATATCCTCAGATGAAATCTGGAAAGAAGCTTTCTGAGAAACTGCTCTGTGATGTGTGACTTCCACTCACAGAGTTACATCTCTATTTCGTGGATCTCTTTGCTAGCCTCATTTCTGTGGAATCTGAGAACAGATATTTCGGATCCCTTTGAAGACTATAGGGCCAAAGGAAATATCCTCCGATAACAAAGAGAAAGAAGCTTTCTGAGAAACTTCCTTGTGTTCTGTGAAATCATTTCACAGAGTTACAGCCTTCCCTTAAAGAAGCCTTTCGCTAAGACAGTTCTTGTGGAATTGGCAAAGGGATATTTGGAAGCCCATGGAGGCCTATGGTGAAAAAGGAAATATCCTCAGATGAAATCTGGAAAGAAGCTTTCTGAGAAACTGCTCTGTGATGTGTGACTTCCACTCACAGAGTTACATCTGTATTTCGTGGATGTCTTTGCTAGCCTTATTTCTGTGGAATCTGAGAACAGATATTTCGGATCCGTTTGAAGACAATAGGGCCAAAGGAAATATCCTCCGATAACAAAGAGAAAGAAGCTTTCTGAGAAACTTCCTCGTGTTCTGTGAAATCATCTCACAGAGTTACAGCTTTCCCCTCAAGAAGCCTTTCGCTAAGACAGTTCTTGTGGAATTGGCAAAGGGATATTTGGAAGCCCTTAGAGGCCTATGGTGAAAAAGGAAATATCCTCAGATGAAATCTGGAAAGAAGCTTTCTGAGAAACTGCTTAGTGTTCTGTTAATTCATCTCACAGAGTTACATCTGCATTTCGTGGATCTCTTTGCTAGCCTTATTTCTGTGGAATCTGAGAAAAGATATTTCGGATCCCTTTGAAGACTCTAGGGCCAAAGGAAATATCCTCCGATAACAAAGAGAAAGAAGCTTTCTGAGAAACATCTTTGTGTTCTGTGAAATCATCTTACAGAGTTACAGCTTTCCCCTCAAGAAGCCTTTCGCTAAGACAGTTCTTGTGGAATGGGCAAAGTGATATTTGGAAGCCCATAGAAGGCTATGGTGAAAAAGGAAATATCCTCAGATGAAATCTGGAAAGAAGCGTTCTGAGAAACTGCTTAGTGTTCTGTTAATTCATCTCACAGAGTTACATCTGTATTTCGTGGAACTCTTTGCTAGCCTTATTTCTGTGGAATCTGAGAACAGATATTTCGGATCCCTTTGAAGACTATAGGGCCAAAGGAAATATCCTCCGCTAACAAAGAGAAAGAAGCTTTCTGAGAAACTTCTTTGTGTTCTGTGAAATCATCTCACAGAGTGACAGCTTTCCCCTCAAGAAGCCTTTCGCTAAGACAGTTCTTGTGGAATTGGCAAAGTGATATTTGGAAGCCCATAGAGGGCTATGGTGAAAAAGGAAATATCCTCAGATGAAATCTGAAAAGAAGCTTTCTGAGAAACTGCTCTGTGATGTGTGACTTCCACTCACAGAGTTACATCTGTATTTCGTGGATCTCTTTGCTAGCCTTATTTCTGTGGAATCTGAGAACAGATATTTCGGATCCCTTTGAAGACTATAGGGCCAAAGGAAATATCCTCCGATAACAAAGAGAAAGAAGCTTTCTGAGAAACTTCTTTGTGTTCTGTGAAATCATCTCCCAGAGTTACAGCTTTCCCCTCAAGAAGCCTTTCGCTAAGACAGTTCTTGTGGAATGGGTAAAGTGATATTTGGAAGCCCATAGAGGGCTATGGTGAAAAAGGAAATATCCTCAAATGAAATCTGGAAAGAAGCTTTCTGAGAAACTGCTTAGTGTTCTGTTAATTCATCTCACCTACTTACATCTGTATTTCGTGGATCTCTTTGCTAGCCTTATTTCTGTGGAATCTGAGAATAGATATTTCGGATCCCTTTGAAGTCTATAGGACCAAAGGAAATATCCTCCGATAACAAAGAGAAAGAAGCTTTCTGAGAAAATTCTTTGTGTTCTGTGAAATCATCTCACAGAGTTACAGCTTTCCCCTCAAGAAGCCTTTCGCTATGACAGTTCTTGTGGAATTGGCAAAGTGATATTTGGAAGCCCATAGAGGGCTATGGTGAAAAAGGAAATATCCTCAGATGAAATCTGGAAAGAAGCTTTCTGAGAAACTGCTCTGTGATGTGTGACTTCCACTCACAGAGTTACATCTCTATTTCGTGGATCTCTTTGCTAGCCTTATTTCTGTGGAATCTGAGAACAGATATTTCGGATCCCTTTGAAGACTATAGGGCCAAAGGAAATATCCTCCGATAACAAAGAGAAAGAAGCTTTCTGAGAAACTTCCTTGTGTTCTGTGAAATCATCTCACAGAGTTACAGCTTTCCCCTCAAGAAGCCTTCGCTAAGACAGTTCGTGTGGAATTGGCAAAGGGATATTTGGAAGCCCATAGAGGGCTATGGTGAAAAAGGAAATATCCGCAGATGAAATCTGGAAAGAAGCGTTCTGAGAAACTGCTTAGTGTTCTGTTAATTCATCTCACAGAGTTACATCTGTATTTCGTGGATCTCTTTGCTAGCCTTATTTCTGTGGAATCTGAGAACAGATATTTCGGATCCCTTTGAAGACTATAGGGCCAAAGGAATCATCCTCCGATAACAAAGAGAAAGAAGCTTTCTGAGAAACTTCTTTGTGTTCTGTGAAATCATCTCACAGAGTTACAGCTTTCCCCTCAAGAAGCCTTTCGCTAAGACAGTTCTTGTGGAATAGGCAAAGTGATATTTGGAAGCCCATAGAGGGCTATGGTGAAAAAGGAAATATCCTCAGATGAAATCTGGAAAGAAGCTTTCTGAGAAACTGCTCTGTGATGTGTGACTTCCACTCACAGAGTTACATCTGTATTTCGTGGATCTCTTTGCTAGCCTTATTTCTGTGGAATCTGAGAAGAGATATTTCGGATCCCTTTGAAGACTATAGGGCCAAAGGAAATATCCTCCGATAACAAAGAGAAAGAAGCTTTCTGAGAAACTTCTTTGTGTTCTGTGAAATCATCTCACAGAGTTACAGATTTCCCCTCAAAAATCCTTTCGCTAATACAGTTCTTGTGGAATTGGCAAAGTGATATTTGGAAGACCAGAGAGGGCTGTGGTGAAAAAGGAAATATCCTCAGAGGAAATCTGGAAAGAAGCTTTCTGAGAAACTGCTCTGTGGTGTGTGTCTTCCACTGACAGAGTTACATCTGTATTTCGTGGATCTCTTTGCTAGCCTTATTTCTGTGGAATCTGAGAACAGATATTTGGGATCCCTTTGAAGACTATAGGGCCAAAGGAAATATCTTCCGATATCAAAGAAAAAGAAGCTTTCTGATAAACTTCTTTGTGTTCTGTGAAATCAACTCACAGAGTTACAGCTTTCCCCTCAAGAAACCTTTCGCTAAGACAGTTCTTGTGGAATTGGCAAAGTGATATTTGGAAGCCCTAAGAGGGCTATGGTGAAAAAGGAAATATCCTCAGATGAAATCTGGAAAGAGATTTCTGAGAAACTGCTCTGTGGTGTGTGACTTCCCCTCAAAGAGTTACATCTGTATTTCGTGGATCTCTTAGCTAGCCTTTTTTCTGTGGAATCTGAGAAGAGATATTTCGGATGCCTTTAAAGACTATAGGGCCAAAGGAAATATCCTCCGATAACAAAGAGAAAGAAGCTTTCTGAGAAGCTTCTTTGTGTTCTGTGAAATCATCTAACCGAGTTACAGCTTTCCCTTCAAGAAGCCTTTCGCTAAGACAGTTCTTATGGAATTGGCAAAGTGATATTTGGAAGCCCATAGAGGGCTATGGTGAAAAAGGAAATATCCTCAGAGGAACTCTGGAAAGAAGCTTTCTGAGAAACTGCTCTGTGGTGTGTGTCTTCCACTGACAGAGTTACATCTGTATTTCTTGGATCTCTTTGCTAGCCTTATTTCTGTGGAATCTGAGAACAGATATTTCGGATCCCTTTGAAGACTATAGGGCCAAAGGAAATATCCTCCGATAACAAAGAGAAAGAAGCTTTCTGAGAAACTTCTTTGTGTTCTGTGAAATCATCTCACAGAGTTACAGCTTTCCCCTCAAGAAACCTTTCGCTAAGACAGTTCTTGTGGAATTAGCAAAGTGGTATTTGGAAGCCCATAGAAGGCTAGGGTGAGAAAGGAAATATCCTCAGAGGAAATCTGGAAAGAAGCTTTCTGAGAAACTGCTCTGTGATGTGTGACTTCCACTCACAGAGTTACATCTGTATTACGTGGATCTCTTTGCTAGCCTTATTTCTGTGGAATCTGAGAAGAGATATTTCGGATCCCTTTGAAGACTAGAGGGCCAAAGGAAATATCCTCCGATACCAAAGAGAAAGAAGCTTTCTGAGAAAATTCTTTGTGTTCTGTGAAATCATCTCACAGAGTTACAGCTTTCCCCTCAAGAAGCCTTTCGCTAAGACAGTTCTTGTGGAATTGGCAAAGTAATATTTGGAAGCCCATGGAGGGCTATGGTGAAAAAGGAAATATCCTCAGATGAAATCTGGAAAGAAGCTTTCTGAGAAACATCTCTGTGGTGTGTGACTTCCACTCACAGAGTTACATCTGTATTTCGTGGATCTCTTTGCTAGCCTTATTTCTGTGGAATCTGAGAACAGATATTTCGGATCCCTTTGAAGACTATGGGGGCAAAGGAAATATCCTCCGATAACAATGAGAAAGAAGCTTTCTGAGAAACTTCTTTGTGTTCTGTGAAATCATCTCACAGAGTAACAGATTTCCCGTCAAGAAGCCTTTCGCTAAGACAGTTCTTGTGGAATTGGCAAAGTGATATTTGGAAGCCCTTAAAGGGCTATGGTGAAAAAGGAAATATCCTCAGATGAAATCTGGAAAGAAGCTTTCTGAGAAACTGCTCTGTGGTGTGTGACTTCCCCTCACAGAGTTACATCTGTATTTCGTGGATCTCTTTGCTAGCCTTTTTTCTGTGGAATCTGAGAAGAGATATTTCGGATCCCTTTGAAGACTATAGGGCCAAAGGAAATATCCTCCGACAACAAAGTGAAAGAAGCTTTCTGAGAAGCTTCTTTGTGTTCTGTGAAATCATCTCACAGAGTTACAGCTTTCCCCTCAAGAAGCCTTTCGCTAAGACAGTTCTTATGGAACTGGCAAAGTGATATTTGGAAGCCCATAGAGGGCTATGGTGAAAAAGGAAATATCCTCAGAGGAAATCTGGAAAGAAGCTTTCTGAGAAACTGCTCTGTGGTGTGTGTCTTCCACTGACAGAGTTACATCTGTATTTCGTGAATCTCTTTGCTAGCCTTATTTCTGTGGAATCTGAGAACAGATATTTCGTATCCCTCTGAAGACTATAAGGCCAAAGGAAATATCCTCCGATAACAAAGAGAAAGAAGCTTTCTTAGAAACTTCTTTGTGTTCTGTGAAATCATCTCACAGAGTTACAGCTTTCCCCTCAAGAAGCCTTTCGCTAAGACAATTCTTGTGGAATTGGCAAAGTGATATTTGGAAGCCCATAGAGGGCTATGGTGAAAAAGGAAATATCCTCAGATGAAATCTGGAAAGAAGCTTTCTGAGAAACTGCTCTGTGATGTGTTACTTCCACTCACATAGTTACATCTGTATTTCGTGGATCTCTTTCCTAGCCTTATTTCTGTGGAATCTGAGAAGAGATATTTCGGATCCCTTTGAAGACTATAGGGCCCAAGGAAATATCCTCCGATAACAAAGAGAAAGAAGCTTTCTGAGAAACTTCTTTGTGTTCTGTGAAATCATCTCACAGAGTTACAGCTTTCCGCTCAAGAAGCCTTTCGCTAAGACAGTTCTTGTGGAATTGGCAAAGTGATATTTGGAAGCCCATAGAGGGCTATGGAGAAAAAGGAAATATCCTCAGATGAAATCTGGAAAGAAGCTTTCTGAGAAACTGCTCTGTGGTGTGTGACTTCCACCCACAGAGTTACATCTGTATTTCGTGGATCTCTTTCCTATCCTTTTTTCTGTGGAATCTGAGAACAGATATATCGGATCCCTTTGAAGACTATAGGGCCAAAGGAAATATCCTCCGATAACAAAGAGAAAGAAGCTTTCTGAGAAGCTTCTTTGTGTTCTGTGAAATCATCTAACAGAGTTACAGCTTTCCCCTCAAGAAGCCTTTCGCTAAGACAGTTCTTATGGAATTGGCAAAGTGATATTTGGAAGCCCATAGAGGGCTATGGTGAAAAAGGAAATATCCTCAGAGGAAATCTGGAAAGAAATTTTCTGAGAAACTTCTCTGTGGTGTGTGACTTCCACTGACAGAGTTACATCTGTATTTCGTGGATCTCTTTGCTAGCCTTATTTCTGTGGAATCTGAGAACAGATATTTCGGATGCCTTTGAAGACTATAAGGCCAAAGGAAATATCCTCCGATAACAAAGAGAAAGAAGATTTCTTAGAAACTTCTTTGTGTTCTGTGAAATCATCTCACAGAATTACAGCTTTCCCCTCAAGAAGCCTTTCGCTAAGACAATTCTTGTGGAATTGCAAAGTGATATTTGGAAGCCCATAGAGGGCTATGGTGAAAAAGGAAATATCCTCAGATGAAATCTGGAAAGAAGCTTTCTGAGAAACTGCTCTGTGATGTGTTACTTCCACTCACAGAGTTACATCTGTATTTCGTGGATCTCTTTCCTAGCCTTATTTCTGTGGAATCTGAGAAGAGATATTTCGGATCCCTTTGAAGACTATAGGGCCCAAGGAAATATCCTCCGATAACAAAGAGAAAGAAGCTTTCTGAGAAACTTCTTTGTGTTCTGTGAAATCATCTCACAGAGTTACAGCTTTCCGCTCAAGAAGCCTTTCGCTAAGACAGTTCTTGTGGAATTGGCAAAGTGATATTTGGAAGCCCATAGAGGGCTATGGTGAAAAAGGAAATATCCTCAGATGAAATCTGGAAAGAAGCTTTCTGAGAAACTGCTCTGTGGTGTGTGACTTCCACCCACAGAGTTACATCTGTATTTCGTGGATCTCTTTCCTATCCTTTTTTCTGTGGAATCTGACAACAGATATACCGGATCCCTTTGAAGACTATAGGGCCAAAGGAAATATCCTCCGATAACAAAGAGAAAGAAGCTTTCTGAGAAGCTTCTTTGTGTTCTGTGAAATCATCTAACAGAGTTACAGCTTTCCCCTCAAGAAGCCTTTCGCTAAGACTGTTCTTATGGAATTGGCAAAGTGATATTTGGAAGCCCATAGAGGGCTATGGTGAAAAAGGAAATATCCTCAGAGGAAATCTGGAAAGAAATTTTCTGAGAAACTTCTCTGTGGTGTGTGACTTCCACTGACAGAGTTACATCTGTATTTCGTGGATCTCTTTGCTAGCCTTATTTCTGTGGAATCTGAGAACAGATATTTCGGATGCCTTTGAAGACTATAAGGCCAAAGGAAATATCCTCCGATAACAAAGAGAAAGAAGCTTTCTTAGAAACTTCTTTGTGTTCTGTGAAATCATCTCACAGAATTACAGCTTTCCCCTCAAGAAGCCTTTCGCTAAGACAATTCTTGTGGAATTGCAAAGTGATATTTGGAAGCCCATAGAGGGCTATGGTGAAAAAGGAAATATCCTCAGAGGAAATCTGGAAAGAAGCTTTCTGAGAAACTGCTCTGTGATGTGTGCCTTCCACTCACAGAGTTATATCTGTATTTCGTGGATCTCTTTGCTAGCCTTATTTCTGTGGAATCTGAGAACAGATATTTGGGATCCCTTTGAAGACTATAGGGCCAAAGGAAATATCCTCCGATAACAAAGAGAAAGAAGCTTTCTGAGAAACTTCTTTGTGTTCTGTGAAATCATCTCACAGAGTTACAGCTTTCCCCTCAAGGAGCCTTTCGCTAAGACAGTTCTTGTGGAATTGGCAAAGTGATATTTGGAAGCCCATAGAGGGCTATGGTGAAAAAGGAAATATCCTCAGATGAAATCTGGAAAGAAGCTTTCTGAGAAACATCTCTGTGGTGTGTGACTTCCACTCACAGAGTTACATCTGTATTTCGTGGATCTCTTTGCTAGCCTTATTTCTGTGGAATCTGAGAACAGATATTTCGGATCCCTTTGAAGACTATAGGGCCAAAGGAAATATCCTCCGATAACAAAGAGAAAGAAGCTTTCTGAGAAAGTTCTTTGTGTTCTGTGAAATCATCTCACAGAGTTACAGCTTTCCCGTCAAGAAGCCTTTTCCTAAGACAGTTCTTGTGGAATTGGGAAAGTGATATTTGGAAGCCCATAGAGGGCTATGGTGAAAAAGGAAAGATCCTCAGAGGAAATCTGGAAAGAAGCTTTCTGAGAAACTGCTCTGTGGTGTGTGTCTTCCACTGACAGAGTTACATCTGTATTTCGTGGATCTCTTTGCTAGCCTTATTTCTGTGGAATCTGAGAACAGATATTTCGGATCCCTTTGAAGACTATAGGGCCAAAGGAAATATCCTCCGATATCAAAGAGAAAGAAGCATTTTGAGAAACTTCTTTGTGTTCTGTGAAATCATCTCACAGAGTTACAGCTTTCCCCTCTAGAAACCTTTCGCTAAGACAGTTCTTGTGGAATTGGCAAAGTGGTATTTGGAAGCCCATAGAGGGCTATGGTGAAAAAGGAAATATCCTCAGATGAAATCTGGAAAGAAGCTTTCTGAGAAACTGCTCTGTGATGTGTGACTTCCACTCACAGAGTTACATCTGCATTTCGTGGTTCTCTTTGCTAGCCTTATTTCTGTGGAATCTGGGAAGAGATATTTTGGATCCCTTTGAAGACTATAGGGCCAAAGGAAATATCCTCCGATAACAAAGAGAAAGAAGCTTTCTGAGAAACTTCTTTGTGTTCTGTGAAATCATCTCACAGAGTTACAGCTTACCCCTCAAGAAGCCTTTCGCTAAGATAGTTCTTGTGGAACTGGCAAAGTGATATTTGGAAGCCCATAGAGGGCTATGGTGAAAAAGGAAATATCCTCAGATGAAATCTGGAAAAAAGCTTTCTGAGAAACATCTCTGTGGTGTGTGACTTCCACTCACAGAGTTACATCTGTATTTCGTGGATCTCTTTGCTAGCCTTATTTCTGTGGAATCTGAGAACAGATATTTCGGATCCCTTTGAAGACTATAGGGCCAAAGGAAATATCCTCCGATAACAAAGAGAAAGAAGCTTTCTGAGAAACTTCTTTGTGTTCTGTGAAATCATCTCACAGAGTTACAGCTTTCCTCTCAAGAATCCTTTCGCTAAGACAGTTCTTGTGGAATTGGGAAAGTGATATTTGGAAGCCCTTAGAGGGCTATGGTGAAAAAGGAAATATCCTCAGATGAAATCTGGAAAGAGATTTCTGAGAAACTGCTCTGTGGTGTGTGACTTCCCCTCACAGAGTTACATCTGTATTTCGTGGATCTCTTAGCTAGCCTTTTTTCTGTGGAATCTGAGAAGAGATATTTCGGATCCCTTTGAAGACTATAGGGCCAAAGGAAATATCCTCCGATAACAAAGAGAAAGAAGCTTTCTGAGAAGCCTCTTTGTGTTCTGTGAAATCATCTAACAGAGTTACAGCATTCCCTTCAAGAAGCCTTTCGCTAAGACAGTTCTTATGGAATTGGCAAAGTGATATTTGGAAGCCCATAGAGGGCTATGGTGAAAAAGGAAATATCCTCAGAGGAAATCTGGAAAGAAGCTTTCTGAGAAACTGCTCTGTGGTGTGTGTCTTCCACTGACAGAGTTACATCTGTATTTCTTGGATCTCTTTGCTAGCCTTATTTCTGTGGAATCTGAGAACAGATATTTCGTATCCCTTTGAAGACTATAGGGCCAAAGGAAATATCCTCCGATAACAAAGAGAAAGAAGCTTTCTGAGAAACTTCTTTGTGTTCTGTGAAATCATCTCACAGAGTTACAGCTTTCCTCTCAAGAATCCTTTCGCTAAGAAAGTTCTTGTGGAATTGGTAAAGTCATATTTGGAAGCCCATAGAGGGCTATGGTGAAAAAGGAAATATCCTCAGATGAAATCTGGAAAGAAGCTTTCTGAGAAACATCTCTGTGGTGTGTGACTTCCACTCACAGAGTTACATCTGTATTTCGTGGATCTCTTTGCTAGCCTTATTTCTGTGGAATCTGAGAACAGATATTTCGGATCCCTTCGAAGACTATAGGGCCAAAGGAAATATCCTCCGATAACAATGAGAAAGAAGCTTTCTGAGAAACTTCTTTGTGTTCTGTGAAATCATCTCACAGAGTTACAGCTTTCCCGTCAAAAAGCCTTTTGCTAAGACAGTTCTTGTGGAATTGGCAAAGTGATATTTGGAAGCCCATAGAGGGCTATGGTGAAAAAGGAAATATCCTCAGAGGAAATCTGGAAAGAAGATTTCTGAGAAACTGCTCTGTGGTGTGTGTCTTCCACTGACAGAGTTACATCTGTATTTCGTGGATCTCTTTGCTAGCCTTATTTCTGTGGAATCTGAGAACACATATTTCGGATCCCTGTGAAGACTATAGGGGCAAAGGAAATATCCTCCGATAACAAAGAGAAAGAAGCTTTCTGAGAAACCTCTGTGTGTTCTGTGAAATCATCTCACAGAGTTACAGCTTTCCCCTCAAGAAGCCTTTCGCTAAGACAGTTCTTGTGGAATTGGCAAAGTGATATTTGGAAGCCCATAGAGGGCTATGGTGAAAAAGGAAATATCCTCAGAGGAAATCTGGAAAGAAGCTTTCTGAGAAACTGCTCTGTGGTGTGTGTCTTCCACTGACAGAGTTACATCTGTATTTCTTGGATCTCTTTGCTAGCCTTATTTCTGTGGAATCTGAGAACAGATATTTCGGATCCCTTTGAAGACTATAGGGCCAAAGGAAATATCCTCCGATAACAAAGAGAAAGAAGCTTTCTGAGAAACTTCTTTGTGTTCTGTGAAATCATCTCACAGAGTTACAGCTTTCCTCTCAAGAATCCTTTCGCTAAGACAGTTCTTGTTGAATTGGTAAAGTCATATTTGGAAGCCCATAGAGGGCTATGGTGAAAAAGGAAATATACTCAGATGAAAACTGGAAAGAAGCTTTCTGAGAAACATCTCCGTGGTGTGTGACTTCCACTCACAGAGTTACATCTGTATTTCGTGGATCTCTTTGCTAGCCTTATTTCTGTGGAATCTGAGAACAGATATTTCGGATCCCTTCGAAGACTATAGGGCCAAAGGAAATATCCTCCGATAACAATGAGAAAGAAGCTTTCTGAGAAACTTCTTTGTGTTCTGTGAAATCATCTCACAGAGTTACAGCTTTCCCGTCAAGAAGCCTTTTGCTAAGACAGTTCTTGTGGAATTGGCAAAGTGATATTTGGAAGCCCATAGAGGGCTATGGTGAAAAAGGAAATATCCTCAGAGGAAATCTGGAAAGAAGCTTTCTGAGAAACTGCTCTGTGGTGTGTGTCTTCCACTGACAGAGTTACATCTGTATTTCGTGGATCTCTTTGCTAGCCTTATTTCTGTGGAATCTGAGAACAGATAATTGGGATCCCTTTGAAGACTATAGGGGCAAAGGAAATATCCTCCGATAACAAAGAGAAAGAAGCTTTCTGAGAAACCTCTGTGGGTTCTGTGAAATCATCTCACAGAGTTACAGCTTTCCCCTCAAGAAGCCTTTCGCTAAGACAGTTCTTGTGGAATTGGCAAAGTGATATTTGGAAGCCCATAGAGAGCTATGGTGAAAAAGGAAATATCCTCAGATGAAATCTGGAAAGAAGCTTTCTGAGAAACTGCTCTGTGATGTGTGACTTCCACTCACAGAGTTACATCTGTATTTCGTGGATCTCTTTGCTATCCTTATTTCTGTGGAATCTGAGAACAGATATTTCGGATCCCTTTGAAGACTATAGTGCCAAGGGAAATATCCTCCGATAACAAAGAGAAAGAAGCTTTCTGAGAAACTTCTTTGGGTTCAGTGAAATCATCTCACAGAGTTACAGCTTTCCCCTCAAGAAGTCTTTCGCTAAGACAGTTCTTGTGGAATTGGGAAAGTGATATTTGGAAGCCCACAGACGGCTATGGTGAAAAAGGAAATATCCTCAGATGAAATCTGGAAAGAAGCTTTCTGAGAAACTGCCCTGTGGTGTGTGACTTCCACTCACAGAGTTACATCTGTATTTCGTGGATCTCTTTGCTAGCCTTTTTTCTGTGGAATCTGAGAAGAGATATTTCGGATCCCTTTGAAGACTATAGGGCCAAAGGAAATATCCTCCGATAACAAAGAGAAAGAAGCTTTCTGAGAAACTTCTTTGTGTTCTGTGAAATCATCTCACAGAGTTACAGCTTTCCCCTCAAGAAGCCTTTCGCAAAGACAGTTCTTGTGGAATTGGCAAACTGATATTTGGAAGCCCATAGAGGGCTATGGTGAAAAAGGAAATATCCTCAGAGGAAATCTGGAAAGAAGCTTTCTGAGAAACTGCTCTGTGATGTGTGACTTCCACTCACAGAGTTACATCTGTATTTCGTGGATCTCTTTGCTAGCCTTATTTCTGTGGAATCTGAGAACAGATATTTCGTATCCCTTTGAAGACTATAATCGCAAAGGAAATATCCTCCGATAACTAAGAGAAAGAAGCTTTTTGAGAAACTTCTTTGTGTTCTGTGAAATCATCTCACAGAGTTCCAGCTTTCCCTCAAGAAGCCTTTCGCTAAGACAGTTCTTGTGGAATTGGCAAAGTGATATTTGGAAGCCCATAGAGGGCTATGGAGAAAAAGGAACTATCCTCAGAGGAAATCTGGAAAGAAGCTTTCTGAGAAACTGCTCTGTGATGTGTGACTTCCACTCACAGAGTTACATCTGTATTTCGTGGATCTCTTTGCTAGCCTTATTTCTGTGGAATCTGAGAACAGATATTTCGGATCCCTTTGAAGACTATAGTGCCAAGGGAAATATCCTCCGATAACAAAGAGAAAGAAGCTTTCTGAGAAACTTCTTTGGGTTCAGTGAAATCATCTCACAGAGTTACAGCTTTCCCCTCAAGAAGTCTTTCGCTAAGACAGTTCTTGTGGAATTGGGAAAGTGATATTTGGAAGCCCACAGACGGCTATGGTGAAAAAGGAAATATCCTCAGATGAAATCTGGAAAGAAGCTTTCTGAGAAACTGCCCTGTGGTGTGTGACTTCCACTCACAGAGTTACATCTGTATTTCGTGGATCTCTTTGCTAGCCTTTTTTCTGTGGAATCTGAGAAGAGATATTTCGGATCCCTTTGAAGACTATAGGGCCAAAGGAAATATCCTCCGATAACAAAGAGAAAGAAGCTTTCTGAGAAACTTCTTTGTGTTCTGTGAAATCATCTCACAGAGTTACAGCTTTCCCCTCAAGAAGCCTTTCGCAAAGACAGTTCTTGTGGAATTGGCAAACTGATATTTGGAAGCCCATAGAGGGCTATGGTGAAAAAGGAAATATCCTCAGAGGAAATCTGGAAAGAAGCTTTCTGAGAAACTGCTCTGTGATGTGTGACTTCCACTCACAGAGTTACATCTGTATTTCGTGGATCTCTTTGCTAGCCTTATTTCTGTGGAATCTGAGAACAGATATTTCGTATCCCTTTGAAGACTATAATCGCAAAGGAAATATCCTCCGATAACTAAGAGAAAGAAGCTTTTTGAGAAACTTCTTTGTGTTCTGTGAAATCATCTCACAGAGTTCCAGCTTTCCCTCAAGAAGCCTTTCGCTAAGACAGTTCTTGTGGAATTGGCAAAGTGATATTTGGAAGCCCATAGAGGGCTATGGAGAAAAAGGAACTATCCTCAGAGGAAATCTGGAAAGAAGCTTTCTGAGAAACTGCTCTGTGATGTGTGACTTCCACTCACAGAGTTACATCTGTATTTCGTGGATCTCTTTGCTAGCCTTATTTCTGTGGAATCTGAGAACAGATATTTCGGATCCCTTTGAAGACTATAGGGCCAAAGGAAATATCCTCCGATAACAAAGAGAAAGAAGCTTTCTGAGAAACTTCTTTGTGTTCAGTGAAATCATCTCACAGAGTTACAGCTTTCCCCTCAAGAAGTCTTTCGCTAAGACAGTTCTTGTGGAATTGGCAAAGTGATATTTGGAAGCCCATAGAGGGCTATGGTGAAAAAGGAAATATCCTCAGATGAAATCTGGAAAGAAGCTTTCTGAGAAACTGCTCTGTGGTGTGTGACTTCCACTCACAGAGTTACATCTGTATTTCGTGGATCTCTTTGCTAGCCTTTTTTCTGTGGAATCTGAGAAGAGATATTTCGGATCCCTTTGAAGACTATAGGGCCAAAGGAAATATCCTCCGATAACAAAGAGAAAGAAGCTTTCTGAGAAGCTTCTTTGTGTTCTGTGAAATCATCTCACAGAGTTACAGCTTTCCCCTCAAGAAGCCTTTCGCTAAGACAGTTCTTATGGAATTGGCAAAGTGATATTTGGAAGCCCATAGAGGGCTATGGTGAAAAAGGAAATATCCTCAGAGGAAATCTGGAAAGAAGATTTCTGAGAAACTACTCTGTGATGTGTGACTTCCACTCACAGAGTTACATCTGCATTTCGTGGATCTCTTTGCTAGCCTTATTTCTGAGGAATCTGATAAGAGATATTTCGGATCCCTTTGAAGAATATAGGGCCAAAGGAAATATCCTCCGATAACAAAGAGAAAGAAGTTTTTTGAGAAACTTCTTTGTGTTCTGTGAAATCATCTCACAGAGTTACAGCTTTCCCTCAAGAAGCCTTTCGCTAAGACAGTTCTTGTGGAATTGGCAAAGTGATATTTGGAAGCCCATAGAGGGCTATGGAGAAAAAGGAAATATCCTCAGAGGAAATCTGGAAAGAAGCTTTCTGAGAAACTGCTCTGTGATATGTGACTTCCACTCACAGAGTTACATCTGTATTTCCTGGATCTCTTTGCTAGCCTTATTTCTGTGGAATCTGAGAACAGATATTTCGGATCCCTTTGAAGACTATAGGGCCAAACTAAATATCCTCCGATAACAAAGAGAAAGAAGCTTTCTGAGAAACTTCTTTGTGTTCAGTGAAATCATCTAACAGAGTTACAGCTTTCCCCTCAAGAAGCCTTTCGCTAAGACAGTTCTTATGGAATTGGCAAAGTGATATTTGGAAGCCCATAGAGGGCTATGGTGAAAAAGGAAATATCCTCAGAGGAAATCTGGAAAGAAGCTTTCTGAGAAACTGCTCTGTGGTGTGTGTCTTCCACTGACAGAGTTACATCGGTATTTCTAGGATCTCTTTGCTAGCCTTATTTCTGTGGAATCTGGGAAGAGATATTTTGGATCCCTTTGAAGACTATAGGGGCAAAGGAAATATCCTCCGATAACAAAGAGAAAGAAGCTTTCTGAGAAACTTCTTTGTGTTCTGTGAAATCATCTCACAGAGTTACAGCTTTCCCCTCAAGAAGCCTTTCGCTAAGACAGTTCTTGTGGAACTGGCAAAGTGATATTTGGAAGCCCATAGAGGGCTATGGTGAAAAAGGAAATATCCTCAGATGAAATCTGGAAAAAAGCTTTCTGAGAAACATCTCTGTGGTGTGTGACTTCCACTCACAGAGTTACATCTGTATTTCGTGGATCTCTTTGCTAGCCTTAGCCTTATTTCTGTGGAATCTGAGAACAGATATTTCGGATCCCTTTGAAGACTATAGGGCCAAAGGAAATATCCTCCGATAACAAAGAGAAAGAAGCTTTCTGAGAAACTTCTTTGTGTTCTGTGAAATCATCTCACAGAGTTACAGCTTTCCTCTCAAGAATCCTTTCGCTAAGACAGTTCTTGTGGAATTGGGAAAGTGATATTTGGAAGCCCATAGAGGGCTATGGTGAAAAAGGAAATATCCTCAGATGAAATCACGAAAGAAGCTTTCTGAGAAACTGATCTGTGGTGTGTGACTTCCACTCACAGAGTTACATCTGTATTTCGTGGATCTCTTTCCTAGCCTTTTTTCTGTGGAATATGAGAAGAGATATATCGGATCCCTTTGAAGACTATAGGGCCAAAGGAAATATCCTCCGATAACAAAGAGAAAGAAGCTTTCTGATAAGCTTCTTTGTGTTCTGTGAAATCATCTAACAGAGTTACAGCTTTCCCCTCAAGAAGCCTTTCGCTAAGACAGTTCTTATGGAATTGGCAAAGTGATATTTGGAAGCCCATAGAGGGCTATGGTGAAAAAGGAAATATCCTCAGAGGAAATCTGGAAAGAAGCTTTCTGAGAAACTGCTCTGTGGTGTGTGACTTCCACTGACAGAGTTACATCTGTATTTCGTGGATCTCTTTGCTAGCCTTATTTCTGTGGAATCTGAGAACAGATATTTCGGATCCCTTTGAAGACTATAAGGCCAAAGGAAATATCCTCCGATAACAAAGAGAAAGAAACTTTCTTAGAAACTTCTTTGTGTTCTGTGAAATCATCTCACAGAGTTACAGCTTTCCCCTCAAGAAGCCTTTCGCTAAGACAATTCTTGTGGAATTGGCAAAGTGATATTTGGAAGCCCATAGAGGGCTATGGTGAAAAAGGAAATATCCTCAGAGGAAATCTGGAAAGAAGCTTTCTGAGAAACTGCTCTGTGATGTGTGACTTCCACTCACAGAGTTACATCTGTATTTCGTGGATCTCTTTGCTAGCCTTATTTCTGTGGAATCTGGGAAGAGATACTTTGGATCCCTTTGAAGACTATAGGGGCAGAGGAAATATCCTCCGATAACAAAGAGAAAGAAGCTTTCTGAGAAACTTCTTTGTGTTCTGTGAAATCATCTCACAGAGTTACAGCTTTCCTCTCAAGAATCCTTTCGCTAAGACAGTTCTTGTGTAATTGGGAAAGTGATATTTGGAAGCCCATAGAGGGCTATGGTAAAAAAGGAAATATCCTCAGATGAAATCTGGAAAGAAGCTTTCTGAGAAACTGCTCTGTGATATGTGACTTCCACTCACAGAGTTACATCTGTATTTCCTGGATCTCTTTGCTAGCCTTATTTCTGTGGAATCTGAGAACAGATATTTCGGATCCCTTTGAAGACTATAGGGCCAAACTAAATATCCTCCGATAACAAAGAGAAAGAAGCTTTCTGAGAAACTTCTTTGTGTTCAGTGAAATCATCTAACAGAGTTACAGCTTTCCCCTCAAGAAGCCTTTCGCTAAGACAGTTCTTATGGAATTGGCAAAGTGATATTTGGAAGCCCATAGAGGGCTATGGTGAAAAAGGAAATATCCTCAGAGGAAATCTGGAAAGAAGCTTTCTGAGAAACTGCTCTGTGGTGTGTGTCTTCCACTGACAGAGTTACATCGGTATTTCTAGGATCTCTTTGCTAGCCTTATTTCTGTGGAATCTGGGAAGAGATATTTTGGATCCCTTTGAAGACTATAGGGGCAAAGGAAATATCCTCCGATAACAAAGAGAAAGAAGCTTTCTGAGAAACTTCTTTGTGTTCTGTGAAATCATCTCACAGAGTTACAGCTTTCCCCTCAAGAAGCCTTTCGCTAAGACAGTTCTTGTGGAACTGGCAAAGTGATATTTGGAAGCCCATAGAGGGCTATGGTGAAAAAGGAAATATCCTCAGATGAAATCTGGAAAAAAGCTTTCTGAGAAACATCTCTGTGGTGTGTGACTTCCACTCACAGAGTTACATCTGTATTTCGTGGATCTCTTTGCTAGCCTTAGCCTTATTTCTGTGGAATCTGAGAACAGATATTTCGGATCCCTTTGAAGACTATAGGGCCAAAGGAAATATCCTCCGATAACAAAGAGAAAGAAGCTTTCTGAGAAACTTCTTTGTGTTCTGTGAAATCATCTCACAGAGTTACAGCTTTCCTCTCAAGAATCCTTTCGCTAAGACAGTTCTTGTGGAATTGGGAAAGTGATATTTGGAAGCCCATAGAGGGCTATGGTGAAAAAGGAAATATCCTCAGATGAAATCACGAAAGAAGCTTTCTGAGAAACTGCTCTGTGGTGTGTGACTTCCACTCACAGAGTTACATCTGTATTTCGTGGATCTCTTTCCTAGCCTTTTTTCTGTGGAATATGAGAAGAGATATATCGGATCCCTTTGAAGACTATAGGGCCAAAGGAAATATCCTCCGATAACAAAGAGAAAGAAGCTTTCTGATAAGCTTCTTTGTGTTCTGTGAAATCATCTAACAGAGTTACAGCTTTCCCCTCAAGAAGCCTTTCGCTAAGACAGTTCTTATGGAATTGGCAAAGTGATATTTGGAAGCCCATAGAGGGCTATGGTGAAAAAGGAAATATCCTCAGAGGAAATCTGGAAAGAAGCTTTCTGAGAAACTGCTCTGTGGTGTGTGACTTCCACTGACAGAGTTACATCTGTATTTCGTGGATCTCTTTGCTAGCCTTATTTCTGTGGAATCTGAGAACAGATATTTCGGATCCCTTTGAAGACTATAAGGCCAAAGGAAATATCCTCCGATAACAAAGAGAAAGAAACTTTCTTAGAAACTTCTTTGTGTTCTGTGAAATCATCTCACAGAGTTACAGCTTTCCCCTCAAGAAGCCTTTCGCTAAGACAATTCTTGTGGAATTGGCAAAGTGATATTTGGAAGCCCATAGAGGGCTATGGTGAAAAAGGAAATATCCTCAGAGGAAATCTGGAAAGAAGCTTTCTGAGAAACTGCTCTGTGATGTGTGACTTCCACTCACAGAGTTACATCTGTATTTCGTGGATCTCTTTGCTAGCCTTATTTCTGTGGAATCTGGGAAGAGATACTTTGGATCCCTTTGAAGACTATAGGGGCAGAGGAAATATCCTCCGATAACAAAGAGAAAGAAGCTTTCTGAGAAACTTCTTTGTGTTCTGTGAAATCATCTCACAGAGTTACAGCTTTCCTCTCAAGAATCCTTTCGCTAAGACAGTTCTTGTGTAATTGGGAAAGTGATATTTGGAAGCCCATAGAGGGCTATGGTAAAAAAGGAAATATCCTCAGATGAAATCTGGAAAGAAGCTTTCTGAGAAACTGCTCTGTGATGTGTGACTTCCACTCACAGAGTTACATCTGTATTTCGTGGATCTCTTTGCTAGCCTTATTTCTGTGGAATCTGGGAACAGATATTTCGTATCCCTTTGAAGACTATAGGGCCAAAGGAAATATCCTCCGATAAGAAAGAGAAAGAAGCTTTTTGAGAAACTTCTTTGTGTTCTGTGAAATCATCTCACAGAGTTACAGCTTTCCCTCAAGAAGCCTTTCGCTAAGACAGTTCTTGTGGAATTGGCAAAGTGATATTTGGAAGCCCATAGAGGGCTATGGAGAAAAAGGAACTATCCTCAGAGGAAATCTGGAAAGAAGCTTTCTGAGAAACTGCTCTGTGATGTGTGACTTCCACTCACAGAGTTACATCTGTATTTCGTGGATCTCTTTGCTAGCCTTATTTCTGTGGAATCTGAGAAGCGATATTTCGGATCCCTTTGAAGACTATAGGGCCAAAGGAAATATCCTCCGATAACAAAGAGAAAGAAGCTTTCTGAGAAACTTCTTTGTTTTCAGTGAAATCATCTCACAGAGTTACAGCTTTCCCCTCAAGAAGTCTTTCGCTAAGACAGTTCTTGCGGAATTGGCAAAGTGATATTTGGAAGCCCATAGAGGGCTATGGTGAAAAAGGAAATATCCTCAGATGAAATCTGGAAAGAAGCTTTCTGAGAAACTGCTCTGTGGTTTGTGACTTCCACTCACAGAGTTACATCTGTATTTCGTGGATCTCTTTGCTAGCCTTATTTCTGTGGAATCTGAGAAGAGATATTTCGGATCCCTTTGAAGACTATAGGGCCAAAAGAAATATCCTCCGATAACAAAGAGAAAGAAGCTTTCTGAGAAACTTCTTTGTGTTCAGTGAAATCATCTCACAGAGTTACAGCTTTCCCCTCAAGAAGTCTTTCGCTAAGACAGTTCTTGCGGAATTGGCAAAGTGATATTTGGAAGCCCATAGAGGGCTATGGTGAAAAAGGAAATATCCTCAGATGAAATCTAGAAAGAAGCTTTCTGAGAAACTGCTCTGTGGTGTGTGACTTCCACTCACAGAGTTACATCTGTATTTCGTGGATCTCTTTGCTAGCCTTTTTTTATGTGGAATCTGAGAAGAGATATTTCGGATCCCTTTGAAGACTATAGGGCCAAAGGAAATATCCTCCGATAACAAAGAGAAAGAAGCTTTCTGAGAAGCTTCTTTGTGTTCTGTGAAATCATCTAACAGAGTTACAGCTTTCCCCTCAAGAAGCCTTTCGCTAAGACAGTTCTTATGGAATTGCCAAAGTGATATTTGGAAGCCCATAGAGGGCTATGGTGAAAAAGGAAATATCCTCAGAGGAAATCTGGAAAGAAGCTTTCTGGGAAACTGCTCTGTGATGTGTGACTTCCACTCACAGAGTTACATCTGTATTTCGTGGATCTCTTTGCTAGCCTTATTTCTGAGGAATCTGATAAGAGATATTTCGGATCCCTTTGAAGACTATAGGGCCAAAGGAAATATCCTCCGATAACAAAGAGAAAGAAGCTTTTTGAGAAACTTCTTTGTGTTCTGTGAAATCATCTCACAGAGTTACAGCTTTCCCTCAAAAAGCCTTTCGCTAAGACCGTTCTTGTGGAATTGGCAAAGTGATATTTGGAAGCCCATAGAGGGCTACGGTGAAAAAGAAATATCCTCAGAGGAAATCTGGAAAGAAGCTTTCTGAGAAACTGCTCTGTGATGTGTGACTTCCACTCACAGAGTTACATCTGTATTTCGTGGATCTCTTTGCTAGCCTTATTTCTGTGGAATCTGGGAAGAGATATTTTGGATCCCTTTGAAGACTATAGGGGCAAAGGAAATATCCCCCGATAACAAAGAGAAAGAAGCTTTCTGAGAAACTTCTTTGTGTTCTGTGAAATCATCTCACAGAGTTACAGCTTTCCCCTCAAGAAGCCTTTCGCTAAGAGAGTTCTTGTGGAACTGGCAAAGTGATATTTGGAAGCCCATAGAGGGCTATGGTGAAAAAGGAAATATCCTCAGATGAAATCTGGAAAAAAGCTTTCTGAGAAATATCTCTGTGGTTTGTGACTTCCACTCACAGAGTTACATCTGTATTTCGTGGATCTCTTTGCTAGCCTTATTTCTGTGGAATCTGAGAATAGATATTTGGGATCCCTTTGAAGACTATAGGGCCAAAGGAAATATCTTCCGTTATCAAAGAAAAAGAAGCTTTCTGAGAAACTTCTTTGTGTTCTGTGAAATCATCTCACAGAGTTACAGCTTTCCCCTCAAGAAGCCTTTCGCTAAGACAGTTCTTCTGGAACTGGCAAAGTGATATTTGGAAGCCCATAGAGGGCTATGTTGAAAAAGGAAATATCCTCAGATGAAATCTGGAAAAAAGATTTCTGAGAAACATCTCTGTGGTGTGTGACTTCCACTCACAGAGTTACATCTGTATTTCGTGAATCTCTTTGCTAGCCTTATTTCTGTGGAATCTGAGAAGAGATATTTCGGATCCCTTTGAAGACTATAGGGCCAAAGGAAATATCCTCCGATAACAAAGAGAAAGAAGCTTTCTGAGAAACTTCTTTGTGTTCTGTGAAATCATCTCACAGAGTTACAGCTTTCCTCTCAAGAATCCTTTCGCTAAGACAGTTCTTGTGGAATTGGGAAAGTGATATTTGGAAGCCCATAGAGGGCTATGGTGAAAAAGGAAATATCCTCAGATGAAATCTGGAAAGAAGCTTTCTGAGAAACATCTCTGTGGTGTGTGTCTTCCACTCACAGAGTTACATCTGTATTTCGTGGATCTCTTTGCTAGCCTTATTTCTGTGGAATCTGAGAAGTGATATTTCGGATTCCTTCGAAGACTATAGGGCCAAAGGAAATATCCTCCGATAACAATGAGAAAGAAGCTTTCTGAGAAACTTCTTTGTGTTCTGTGAAATCATCTCACAGAGTTACAGCTTTCCCGTCAAGAAGCCTTCTGCTAAGACAGTTCTTTTGGAATTGGCAAAGTGATATTTGGAAGCCCATAGAGGGCTATGGTGAAAAAGGAAATATCCTCAGATGAAATCTGGAAAGAAGCTTTCTGAGAAACTGCTCTGTGATGTGTGACTTCCACTCACAGAGTTACATCTGTATTTCGTGGATCTCTTTGCTAGCCTTATTTCTGTGGAATCTGAGAACAGATATTTCGTATCCCTTTGAAGACTATAGGGCCAAAGAAAATATCCTCCGATAACAAAGAGAAAGAAGCTTTCTGAGAAACTTCTTTGTGTTCTGTGAAATCATCTCACAGAGTTACAGCTTTCCCCTCAAGAAGGCTTTCGCTAAGACAGTTCTTATGGAATTGGCAAAGTGATATTTGGAAGCCCATAGAGGGCTATGGTGAAAAAGGAAATATCCTCAGAGGAAATCTGGAAAGAAGCTTTCTGAGAAACTGCTCTGTGGTGTGTGTCTTCCACTGACAGAGTTACATCTGTATTTCTTGGATCTCTTTGCTAGCCTTATTTCTGTGGAATCTGAGAACAGATATTTCGGATCCCCTTGAAGACTATAGGGCCAAAGGAAATATCCTCCGATAACAATGAGAAAGAAGCTTTCTGAGAAACTTCTTTGTGTTCTGTGAAATCATCTCACAGAGTTACAGCTTTCTCCTCAAGAAGCCTTTCGCAAAGACAGTTCTTGTGGAAATGGCAAAGTGATATTTGGAAGCCCATAGAGGGCTATGGTGAAAAAGGAAATATCCTCAGATGAAATCTGGAAAGAAGCTTTCTGAGAAACATCTCTGTGGTGTGTGACTTCCACTCACAGAGGTACATCTGTATTTCGTGGATCTCTTTACTAGCCTTATTTCTGTGGAATCTGAGAACAGATATTTCGGATCCCTTTGAAGACTATAGGGCCAAAGTAAATATCCTCCGATAACAAAGAGAAAGAAGCTTTCTGAGAAACTTCTTTGTGTTCTGTGAAATCATCTCACAGAGTTACAGATTTCTCCTCAAGAAGCCTTTCGCTAAGACAGTTCTTGTTGAATTGGCAAAGTGATATTTGGAAGCCCATAGAGGGCTAAGGTGAAAAAGGAAATATCCTCAGATGAAATCTGGAAAGAAGCTTTCTGAGAAACATCTCTGTGGTGTGTGACTTCCACTCACAGAGGTACATCTGTATTTCGTGGATCTCTTTGCTAGCCTTATTTCTGTGGAATCTGAGAACAGATATTTCGGATCCCTTTGAAGACTATAGGGCCAAAGGAAATATCCTCCGATAACAAAGAGAAAGAGGCTTTCTGAGAAACTTCTTTGTGTTCTGTGAAATCATCTCACAGAGTTACAGCTTTCCCCTCAAGAAGCCTTTCGCTTAGACAGTTCTTGTGGAATTGGCAAAGTGATATTTGGAAGCCCATAGAGCGCTATGGTAAAAAAGGAAATATCCTCAGATGAAATGTGGAAAGAAGCTTTCTGAGAAACTGCTGTGTGATGTGTGACTTCCACTCACAGAGTTACATCTGTATTTCGTGGATCTCTATGCTAGCCTTATTTCTGTGGAATCTGCGAACAGATATTTCAGATCCCTTTGAAGACTATAGGGCCAAAGGAAATATCCTCCGATAACAAAGAGAAAGAAGCTTTCTGAGAAACTTCTTTGTGTTCTGTGAAATCATCTCACAGAGTTACAGATTTCCCCTCAAGAAGCCTTTCGCTAAGACAGTTCTTGTGGAATTCGTAAAGAGATATTTGGAAGCCCATAGAGGGCTATGGTGAAAAAGGAAATATCCTCAGAGGAAATCTGGAAAGAAGCTTTCTGAGAAACATCTCTGTGCTGTGTGACTTCCACTCACAGAGTTACATCTGTATTTCGTGGATCTCTTTGCTAGCCTTATTTCTGTGGAATCTGAGAAAAGATATTTCGGATCCCTTTGAAGACTATAGGGCCAAAGGAAATATCCTCCGATAACAAAGAGAAAGAAGCTTTCTCAGAAACTTCTTTGTGTTCTGTGAAATCATCTCACAGAGTTACAGCTTTCCCGTCAAGAATCCTTTCGCTAAGACAGTTCTTGTGGAATTGGCAAAGTGATATTTGGAAGACCATAGAGGGCTATGGTGAAAAAGGAAATATCCTCAGATGAAATCTGGAAAGAAGCTTTCTGAGAAAATGCTCTGTGATGTGTGACTTTCACTCACAGAGTTACATCTGTATTTCGTGGATCTCTTTGCTAGCCTTATTTCTGTGTAATCTGTGAAGAGATATTTCAGATCCCTTTGAAGACTATAGGGCCAAAGGAAATATCGTCCGATAACAAATAGAAAGAAGCTTTCTGAGAAACTTCTTTGTGTTCTGTGAAATCATCTCACAGAGTTACAGCTTTCCCCTCAAGAAGCCTTTCGCTAAGACAGTTCTTGTGGAATTCGCAAAGTGATATTTGGGAGCCCGTAGAGGGCTATGGTGAAAAAGGAAATATCCTCAGATGAAATCTGTAAAGAAGCTTTCTGAGAAACTGCTCTGTGATGTGTGACTTCCTCTCACAGACTTACATCTGTATTTCGTGGATCTCTATGCTAGCCTTATTTCTGTGGAATCTGAGAACAGATATTTCGGATCCCTTTGAAGACTATAGGGCCAAAGGAAATATCCTCCGATAACAAAGAGAAAGAAGCTTTCTGAGAAACGTCTTTGTGTTCTGTGAAATCATCTCACAGAGTTACAGATTTACCCTCAAGAAGCCTTTCGCTAAGACAGTTCTTGTGGAATTCGCAAAGTGATATTTGGGAGCCCATAGAGGGCTATGGTGAAAAAGGAAATATCCTCAGATGAAATCTGGAAAGAAGCTTTCTGAGAAACTGCTCTGTGAGGTGTGTCTTCCACTCAAAGAGTTACATCTGTATTTCGTGGATCTCTTTGCTAGCCTTATTTCTGTGGAATCTGAGAAGAGATATTTCGGATCCCTTTGAAGACTACAGGGCCAAAGGAAATATCCTCCGATAACAAAGAGAAAGAAGCTTTCTGAGAAACTTCTTTGTGTTCTGTGAAATCATCTCACAGAGTTACAGCTTTCTCCTCAAGAAGCCTTTCGCAAAGACAGTTCTTGTGGAAATGGCAAAGTGATATTTGGAAGCCCATAGAGGGCTATGGTGAAAAAGGAAATATCCTCAGATGAAATCTGGAAAGAAGCTTTCTGAGAAACATCTCTGTGGTGTGTGACTTCCACTCACAGAGGTACATCTGTATTTCGTGGATCTCTTTACTAGCCTTATTTCTGTGGAATCTGAGAACAGATATTTCGGATCCCTTTGAAGACTATAGGGCCAAAGTAAATATCCTCCGATAACAAAGAGAAAGAAGCTTTCTGAGAAACTTCTTTGTGTTCTGTGAAATCATCTCACAGAGTTACAGATTTCTCCTCAAGAAGCCTTTCGCTAAGACAGTTCTTGTTGAATTGGCAAAGTGATATTTGGAAGCCCATAGAGGGCTAAGGTGAAAAAGGAAATATCCTCAGATGAAATCTGGAAAGAAGCTTTCTGAGAAACATCTCTGTGGTGTGTGACTTCCACTCACAGAGGTACATCTGTATTTCGTGGATCTCTTTGCTAGCCTTATTTCTGTGGAATCTGAGAACAGATATTTCGGATCCCTTTGAAGACTATAGGGCCAAAGGAAATATCCTCCGATAACAAAGAGAAAGAAGCTTTCTGAGAAACTTCTTTGTGTTCTGTGAAATCATCTCACAGAGTTACAGCTTTCCCCTCAAGAAGCCTTTCGCTAAGACAGTTCTTGTGGAATTCGCAAAGTGATATTTGGAAGCCCATAGAGGGCTATGGTGAAAAAGGAAATATCCTCAGATGAAATCTGGAAAGAAGCTTTCTGAGAAACTGCTTAGTGTTCTGTTAATTCATCGAACAGAGTTACATCTGTATTTCGTGGATCTCTTTGCTAGCCTTATTTCTGTGGAATCTGAGAACAGATATTTCGGATCCCTTTGAAGACTATAGGGCCAAAGGAAATATCCTCCGATATCAAAGAGAAAGAAGCTTTCTGGGAAACTTCTTTGTGCTCTGTGAAATCATCTCACAGTGTTACAACATTCCCCTCAAAAAGCCTTTCGCTAAGACAGTTCTTCTGGAATTGGCAAAGTGATATTTGGAAGCCCTTAGAGGGCTATGGTGAAAAAGGAAATATCCTGAGATGAAATCTGGAAAGAAGCTTTCTGAGAAAATGCTCTGTGATGTGTGACTTCCACTCACAGAGTTACATCTGTATTTCGTGGCTCTCTTTGCTAGCCTTATTTCTGTGGAATCTGAGAACAGATAATTCGGATCCCTCTGAAGACTCTAGGGCCAAAGGAAATATCCTCCGATAACAAAAAAAGAAGCTTTCTGAGAAACTTCTTTGTGTTCTGTGAAATCATCTCACAGAGTTACAGCTTTCCCCTCAAGAAGCCTTTCGCTAAGACAGTTCTTGTGGAATTGCAAAGTGATATTTGGAAGCCCATAGAGAGCTATGGTGAAAAAGGAAATATCCACAGATGAAATATGGAAAGAAGCTTTCTCAGAAACTGCTCTGTGATGTGTCACTTCCACTCACAGAGTTACATCTGTATTTCGTGGATCTCTTTGCTAGCCTTATTTCTGTGAAATCTGAGAACAGATATTTCGGATCCCTTTGAAGACTATAGGGCCAAAGGAAATATCCTCCGATAACAAAGAGAAAGAAGCTTTCTGAGAAACTTCTTTGTGTTCTGTGAAATCATCTCACAGAGTTACAGCTTTCCCCTCAAGAAGCCTTTCGCTAAGACAGTTCTTGTGGAATCGGCAAAGTGATATTTGGAAGCCCATAGAGGGCTATGGTGAAAAAGGAAATATCCTCAGATGAAATCTGGAAAGAAGCTTTCTGAGAAACTTCTCTGTGATGTGTGACTTCCACTGACAGAGTTACATCTGTATTTCGTGGATCTCTTTGCTAGCCTTATTTCTGTGGAATCTGAGAACAGATATTTCGGATCCCTTTGAAGACTATAGGGCCAAAGGAAATATCCTCCGATAACAAAGAGAAAGAAGCTTTCTGAGAAACTTCTTTGTGTTCTGTGAAATCATGTGACAGAATTACAGCTTTCCACTCAAGAAGCCTTTCGCTAAGACAGTTCTTGTGGAATTGGCAAAGTGATATTTGGAAGCCCATAGAGGGCTATGGTGAAAAAGGAAATATCCTCAGACGAAATCTGGAAAGAAGCTTTCTGAGAAACTGCTTAGTGTTCCGTAAATTCATCTCATAGAGTTACATCTGTATTTCGTGGATCTGTTTGCTAGCCTTATTTCTGTGGAATCTGAGAAGAGATATTTCGGATCCCTTTCAAGACTATAGGGCCAAAGTAAATATCCTCCGATAACAAAGAGAAAGAAGCTCTCTGAGAAATTTCTTTGTGTTCTGTGAATTCATCTCACAGAGTTACAGCTTTCCCTTCAAGAAGTCTTTCGCTAAGACAGTTCTTGTGTAATTGGCATAGTGATATTTGGAAGCCCATAGAGGGCTATGGTGAAAAAGGAAATATCCTCAGATAAAATCTGGAAAGAAGCTTTCTGAGAAACTGCTCTGTGATGTGTGACTTCCACTCACACAGTTACATCTCTATTTCGTGGGTCTCTTTGCTAGCCTTATTTCTGTGGAATCTGAGAACAGATATTTCGGATCCCTTTGAAGACTATAGGGCCAAAAGAAATATCCTCCGATAACAAAGAGAAAGAAGCTTTCTGAGAAACTTCTTTGTGTTCTGTGAAATCATCTCACAGAGTTACAGCTTTCCCCTCAAGAAGCCTTTCGCTAAGACAGTTCTTGTGGAATTGGCAAAGTGATATTTAGAAACCCATAGAAGGCTATGGCGAAAAAGGAAATATCCTCAGATGAAATCTGGAAAGAAGCTTTCTGAGAAACTTCTCTGTGATGTGTGACTTCCACTGACAGAGTTACATCTGTATTTCGTGGATCTCTTTGCTAGCCTTATTTCTGTGGAATCTGAGAACAGATATTTCGGATCCCTTTGAAGACTATAGGGCCAAAGGAAATATCCTCCGATAACAAAGAGAAAGAAGCTTTCTGAGAAACTTCTTTGTGTTCTGTGAAATCATGTGACAGAATTACAGCTTTCCACTCAAGAAGCCTTTCGCTAAGACAGTTCTTGTGGAATTGGCAAAGTGATATTTGGAAGCCCATAGAGGGCTATGGTGAAAAAGGAAATATCCTCAGACGAAATCTGGAAAGAAGCTTTCTGAGAAACTGCTTAGTGTTCCGTAAATTCATCTCATAGAGTTACATCTGTATTTCGTGGATCTGTTTGCTAGCCTTATTTCTGTGGAATCTGAGAAGAGATATTTCGGATCCCTTTCAAGACTATAGGGCCAAAGTAAATATCCTCCGATAACAAAGAGAAAGAAGCTCTCTGAGAAACTTCTTTGTGTTCTGTGAATTCATCTCACAGAGTTACAGCTTTCCCTTCAAGAAGTCTTTCGCTAAGACAGTTCTTGTGTAATTGGCATAGTGATAATTGGAAGCCCATAGAGGGCTATGGTGAAAAAGGAAATATCCTCAGATAAAATCTGGAAAGAAGCTTTCTGAGAAACTGCTCTGTGATGTGTGACTTCCACTCACACAGTTACATCTCTATTTCGTGGGTCTCTTTGCTAGCCTTATTTCTGTGGAATCTGAGAACAGATATTTCGGATCCCTTTGAAGACTATAGGGCCAAAAGAAATATCCTCCGATAACAAAGAGAAAGAAGCTTTCTGAGAAACTTCTTTGTGTTCTGTGAAATCATCTCACAGAGTTACAGCTTTCCCCTCAAGAAGCCTTTCGCTAAGACAGTTCTTGTGGAATTGGCAAAGTGATATTTAGAAACCCATAGAAGGCTATGGCGAAAAAGGAAATATCCTCAGATGAAATCTGGAAAGAAGCTTTGTGAGAAACTGCTCAGTGTTCTGTTAATTCATCTCACAGAGTTACATCTGTATTTCGTGGATCTCTTTGCTAGCCTTATTTCTCTGCAATCTGAGAATATATATTCCAGATTCCTATGAAGACTATAGGGCCAAAGGAAATATCCTCCGATAACAAAGAGTAAGAAGCTTTCTGAGAAACTTCTTTGTGTTCTGTGAAATCATCTGACAGAGTTACAGCTTTCCCCTCAAGAAGCCTTTCGCTAAGACAGTTCTTGTGGAATTGGCAAAGTGATATTTGCAAGCACATAGAGGGCTATGGTGAAAAAGGAAATATCCTCAGATGAAATCTGGAAAGAGGCTTTCTGAGAAACTGCTCTGTGTTGTGTGACTTCCACTCACAGAGTTACATCTGCATTTCGTGGATCTCTTTGCTAGCCTTATTTCTGTGGAATCTGAGAACAGATATGTCGGATCCCTTTGAAGACTATGGGGCCAAAGGAAATATCCTCCAATAACAAAGAGAAAGAAGCTTTCTGAGAAACTTCTTTGTGTTCTGTGAAATCATCTCACAGAGTTACAGCTTTCCCCTCAAGAAGCCTTTCGCTAAGACAGTTCTTGTGGAATTCGCAAAGTGATATTTGGAAGCCCATAGAGGGCTATGGTGAAAAAGGAAATATCCTCAGATGAAATCTGGAAAGAAGCTTTCTGAGAAACTGCTTAGTGTTCTGTTAATTCATCGAACAGAGTTACATCTGTATTTCGTGGATCTCTTTGCTAGCCTTATTTCTGTGGAATCTGAGAACAGATATTTCGGATCCCTTTGAAGACTATAGGGCCAAAGGAAATATCCTCCGATATCAAAGAGAAAGAAGCTTTCTGGGAAACTTCTTTGTGCTCTGTGAAATCATCTCACAGTGTTACAACATTCCCCTCAAAAAGCCTTTCGCTAAGACAGTTCTTCTGGAATTGGCAAAGTGATATTTGGAAGCCCTTAGAGGGCTATGGTGAAAAAGGAAATATCCTGAGATGAAATCTGGAAAGAAGCTTTCTGAGAAAATGCTCTGTGATGTGTGACTTCCACTCACAGAGTTACATCTGTATTTCGTGGCTCTCTTTGCTAGCCTTATTTCTGTGGAATCTGAGAACAGATAATTCGGATCCCTCTGAAGACTCTAGGGCCAAAGGAAATATCCTCCGATAACAAAAAAAGAAGCTTTCTGAGAAACTTCTTTGTGTTCTGTGAAATCATCTCACAGAGTTACAGCTTTCCCCTCAAGAAGCCTTTCGCTAAGACAGTTCTTGTGGAATTGCAAAGTGATATTTGGAAGCCCATAGAGAGCTATGGTGAAAAAGGAAATATCCACAGATGAAATATGGAAAGAAGCTTTCTCAGAAACTGCTCTGTGATGTGTCACTTCCACTCACAGAGTTACATCTGTATTTCGTGGATCTCTTTGCTAGCCTTATTTCTGTGAAATCTGAGAACAGATATTTCGGATCCCTTTGAAGACTATAGGGCCAAAGGAAATATCCTCCGATAACAAAGAGAAAGAAGCTTTCTGAGAAACTTCTTTGTGTTCTGTGAAATCATCTCACAGAGTTACAGCTTTCCCCTCAAGAAGCCTTTCGCTAAGACAGTTCTTGTGGAATCGGCAAAGTGATATTTGGAAGCCCATAGAGGGCTATGGTGAAAAAGGAAATATCCTCAGATGAAATCTGGAAAGAAGCTTTCTGAGAAACTTCTCTGTGATGTGTGACTTCCACTGACAGAGTTACATCTGTATTTCGTGGATCTCTTTGCTAGCCTTATTTCTGTGGAATCTGAGAACAGATATTTCGGATCCCTTTGAAGACTATAGGGCCAAAGGAAATATCCTCCGATAACAAAGAGAAAGAAGCTTTCTGAGAAACTTCTTTGTGTTCTGTGAAATCATGTGACAGAATTACAGCTTTCCACTCAAGAAGCCTTTCGCTAAGACAGTTCTTGTGGAATTGGCAAAGTGATATTTGGAAGCCCATAGAGGGCTATGGTGAAAAAGGAAATATCCTCAGACGAAATCTGGAAAGAAGCTTTCTGAGAAACTGCTTAGTGTTCCGTAAATTCATCTCATAGAGTTACATCTGTATTTCGTGGATCTGTTTGCTAGCCTTATTTCTGTGGAATCTGAGAAGAGATATTTCGGATCCCTTTCAAGACTATAGGGCCAAAGTAAATATCCTCCGATAACAAAGAGAAAGAAGCTCTCTGAGAAATTTCTTTGTGTTCTGTGAATTCATCTCACAGAGTTACAGCTTTCCCTTCAAGAAGTCTTTCGCTAAGACAGTTCTTGTGTAATTGGCATAGTGATATTTGGAAGCCCATAGAGGGCTATGGTGAAAAAGGAAATATCCTCAGATAAAATCTGGAAAGAAGCTTTCTGAGAAACTGCTCTGTGATGTGTGACTTCCACTCACACAGTTACATCTCTATTTCGTGGGTCTCTTTGCTAGCCTTATTTCTGTGGAATCTGAGAACAGATATTTCGGATCCCTTTGAAGACTATAGGGCCAAAAGAAATATCCTCCGATAACAAAGAGAAAGAAGCTTTCTGAGAAACTTCTTTGTGTTCTGTGAAATCATCTCACAGAGTTACAGCTTTCCCCTCAAGAAGCCTTTCGCTAAGACAGTTCTTGTGGAATTGGCAAAGTGATATTTAGAAACCCATAGAAGGCTATGGCGAAAAAGGAAATATCCTCAGATGAAATCTGGAAAGAAGCTTTGTGAGAAACTGCTCAGTGTTCTGTTAATTCATCTCACAGAGTTACATCTGTATTTCGTGGATCTCTTTGCTAGCCTTATTTCTCTGCAATCTGAGAATATATATTCCAGATTCCTATGAAGACTATAGGGCCAAAGGAAATATCCTCCGATAACAAAGAGTAAGAAGCTTTCTGAGAAACTTCTTTGTGTTCTGTGAAATCATCTGACAGAGTTACAGCTTTCCCCTCAAGAAGCCTTTCGCTAAGACAGTTCTTGTGGAATTGGCAAAGTGATATTTGCAAGCACATAGAGGGCTATGGTGAAAAAGGAAATATCCTCAGATGAAATCTGGAAAGAGGCTTTCTGAGAAACTGCTCTGTGTTGTGTGACTTCCACTCACAGAGTTACATCTGCATTTCGTGGATCTCTTTGCTAGCCTTATTTCTGTGGAATCTGAGAACAGATATTTCGGATCCCTTTGAAGACTATAGGGCCAAAGGAAATATCCTCCGATAACACAGAGAAAGAAGCTTTCTGAGAAACTTCTTTGTGTTCTGTGAAATCATCTCACAGAGTTACAGCTTTCCCCTCAGGAAGACTTTCGCTAAGACAGTTCTTGTGGAATTTGCGAAGTGATACTTGGAAGCCCATAGAAGGCTATGGTGAAAAACGAAATATCCTCAGATGAAATCTGGAAAGAAGCTTTGTGAGAAACTGCTTAGTGTTCTGTTAATTCATCTCACAGAGTTACATCTGTATTTCGTGGATCCCTTTGCTATCCTTATTTCTCTTAAATCTGAGAATAGATATTTCAGATTCCTTTGAAGACTATAGTGCCAAAGGAAATATCCTCCGATAACAAAGAGAAAGAAGCTTTCTGAGAAACTTCTTTGTGTCCTGTGAAATCATCTCACAAAATTACAGCTTTCCCCTCAAGAAGCCTTGCGCTAAGACAGTTCTTGTGGAATTGGCAAAGTGATATTTGGAAACCCATAGAGGGCTATGGTGAAAAAGGAAATATTCTCAGATGAAATCTGGAAGGAATCTTTTCGAGAAAATGCTTAGTGTTCCGTAAATTCATCTCAGAGAGTTACATCTGTATTTCGTGGATCTCTTTGCTAGCCTTATTTCTGTGGAATCTGAGAACAGATATTTCGGATCCCTTTGAAGACTATAGGGCCAAAGGAAATATCCTCCGATAACAAAGAGAAAGAAGCTTTCTGAGAAACTTCTTTGTGTTCTGTAAAATCATCTCACAGAGATACAGCTTTCCCCTCAAGAAGCCTTTCGCTAAGACACTTCTTGTGGAATTGGCAAAGTGATATTTGGAAGCCCATAGAGGGCTATGGTGACAAAGGAAATATCCTCCGATGAAATCTGGAAAGAAGCTTTCTGAGAAACTTCTCTGTGGTGTGTGACTTCCACTCACAGAGTTACATCTGTATTTCGTGGATCTCTTTGCTAGCCTTATTTCCGTGGAATCTGAGAACATATATTTCGGATCCCTTTGAAGACTATAGGGCCCAAGGAAATATCCTCCGATAACAAAGAGAAAGAAGCTTTCTGAGAAACTTCTTTGTGTTCTGTGAAATCATCTCACAGAGTTACAGCTTTCCCCTCAAGAAGCCTTTCGCTAAGACAGTTCTTGTGGAATTGGCAAAGTGATATTTGGAAGCCCATAGAGGGCTATGGTGACAAAGGAAATATCCTCCGATGAAATCTGGAAAGAAGCTTTCTGAGAAACTTCTCTGTGGTGTGTGACTTCCACTCACAGAGTTACATCTGTATTTCGTGGATCTCTTTGCTAGCCTTATTTCTGTGGAATCTGAGAACAGATATGTCGGATCCCTTTGAAGACTATGGGGCCAAAGGAAATATCCTCCAATAACAAAGAGAAAGAAGCTTTCTGAGAAACTTCTTTGTGTTCTGTGAAATCATCACACAGAGTTACAGCTTTCCCCTCAAGAAGCCTTTCGCTAAGACAGTTCTTGTGGAATTGGCAAAGTGATATTTGGAAGCCCATAGAGGGCTATGGTGAAAAAGGAAATATCCTCAGATGAAATCTGGAAAGAAGCTTTCTGAGAAACTTCTCTGTGATGTGTGACTTCCACTGACAGAGTTACATCTGTATTTCCTGGATCTCTTTGCTAGCCTTATTTCTGTGGAATCTGAGAACCGATATTTCGGATGCCTTTGAAGACTATAGGGCCAAAGGAAATATCCTCCGATAACAAAGAGAAAGAAGCTTTCTGAGAAACTTCATTGTGTTTTGTGAAATCATGTGACAGAATTACAGCTTTCCACTCAAGAAGCCTTTCGCTAAGACAGTTCTTGTGGAATTGGCAAAGTGATATTTGGAAGCCCATGGAGGGCTATGGTGAAAAAGGAAATATCCTCAGACGAAATCTGGAAAGAAGCTTTCTGAGAAACTGCTCTGTGATGTGTGACTTCCACTCAGAGAATTACATCTGTCTTTCGTGCATCTCATTGCTAGCCTTATTTCTGTGGAATCTGAGAACTGATATTTCGGATCCCTTTGAAGACTATAGGGCCAAAGGAAATATCCTCCGATAACAAAGAGACAGAAGCTTTCTGAGAAACTACTTTGTGTTCTGTGAAATCATCCCAAAGAGTTACAGCTTTCCCCTCAAGAAGCCTTTCGCTAAGACAGTTCTTGTGGAATTGGCAAAGTGATATTTGGAAGCCCATAGAGGGCTATGGTGACAAAGGAAATATCCTCAGATGAAATCTGGAAAGAAGCTTTCTGAGAAACTGCTCTGTGATGTGTGACTTCCACTCACCGAGTTACATCTGTATTTCGTGGATCTCTTTGCTAGCCTTATTTCTGTGGAATCTGAGAACAGATATTTGGGATCCCTTTGAAGACTATAGGGCCAAAGGAAACATCCTCCGATAAGGAAGAGAAAGAAGCTTTCTGAGAAAAATCTTTGTGTTCTGAGAAATCATCTCACAGAGTTACAGCTTTCCCCTAACGAAGCCTTTCCCTAAGACAGTTCTTGTGGAATTGGCAAAGTGATATTTGGAAGTCCATAGAGGGCTATGGTGAAAAAGGAAATATCCTCAGATGAAATCTGGAAAGAAGCTTTCTGAGAAACTGCTCTGTGAAGTGTGACTTCCACTCACAGAGTTACATCTGTATTTCGTGGATCTCTTTGCTAGCCTTATTTTTGTGGAATCTGAGAACAGATATTTGGGATCTCTTTGAAGACTATAGGGCCGAAGGAAACATCCTCCGATAAGGAAGAGAAAGAAGCTTTCTGAGAAAAATCTTTGTGTTCTGAGAAATCATCTCACAGAGTTACAGCTTTCCCCTCAAGAAGCCTTTCGCTGAGACAGTTCTTGTGGAATTGGCAAAGTGATATTTGGAAGCCCATAGAGGGCTATGGTGACAAAGGAAATATCCTCCGATGAAATCTGGAAAGAAGCTTTCTGAGAAACTTCTCTGTGGTGTGTGACTTCCACTCACAGAGTTACATCTGTATTTCGTGGATCTCTTTGCTAGCCTTATTTCTGTGGAATCTGAGAACAGATATGTCGGATCCCTTTGAAGACTATGGGGCCAAAGGAAATATCCTCCAATAACAAAGAGAAAGAAGCTTTCTGAGAAACTTCTTTGTGTTCTGTGAAATCATCTCACAGAGTTACAGCTTTCTCCTCAAGAAGCCTTTCGCTAAGACAGTTCTTGTGGAATTGGCATAGTGATATTTGGAAGCCCATAGAGGGCTATGGTGAAAAAGGAAATATCCTCAGATGAAATCCGGAAAGAAGGTTTGTGAGAAACTGCTCAGTGTTCTGTTAATTCATCTCACAGAGTTACATCTGTATTTCGTGGATCTCTTTGCTAGCCTTATTTCTGAGGATTCTGAGAATAGATATTTCAGATTCCTTTGAATACTATAGGGCCAAAGGAAATATCCTCCGAAAACAAAGAGAAAGAAGCTTTCTGAGAAACTTTTTTGTGTTCTGTGAAATCATGTGACAGAATTACAGCTTTCCCCTCAAGAAGCCTTTCACTAAGACAGTTCTTGTGGAATTGGCAAAGTGATATTTGGAAGCCCATAGAGGGCTATGGTGAAAAAGGAAATATCCTCAGATGAAAGCTGGAAGGAAGTTTTCTGAGAAACTGCTCTGTGATGTGTGACTTCCACTCACAGAGTTACATCTGTATTTCGTGCATCTCTTTGCTAGCCTTATTTCTGTGGAATCTGAGAACAGATATTTCGGATCCCTTTGACGACTATAGGGCCAAAGGAAATATCCTCCGATAACAAAGAGAAAGAAGCTCTCTGAGAAACTTCTTTGTGTTCTGTGAAATCATCTCACAGAGTTACAGATTTCCCCTCAAGAAGCCTTTCGCTAAAACAGTTCTTGTGGAATTGGCAAAGTGATATTTGGAAGCCCATAGAGGGCTATGGAGAAAAAGGAAATATCCTCAGACGAAATCAGGAAAGAAGCTTTCTTAGAAACTTCTCTGTGGTGTGTGACTTCCACTCAGAGAGTTACATCTGTATTTCGTTGATCTCTTTGCTAGCCTTATTTCTGTGGAATCTGAGAACATATATGTCGGATCCCTTTGAAGACTGTAGGGCCATAGGAAATATCCTCCGATAATAGAGAAAGAAGCTTTCTGAGAAACTTCTTTGTGTTCTGTGAAATCATCTCACAGAGTTACAGCTTTCCCCTCAAGAAGCCTTTCGCTAAGACAGTTCTTGTGTAATTGCAAAGTGATAATTGGAAGCCCATAGAGGGCTATGGTGAAAAAGGATATATCCTCAGATGAAATCTGGAGAGAGCTTTCTGAGAAACTGCTCAGTGTTCTGTTAATTCATCTCACCGAGTTACATCTGTATTTCGTGGATCTCTTTGCTAGCCTTATTTCTGTGGAATCTGAGAACAGATATTTCGGATCCCTTTGAAGACTATAGGGCCAAAGGAAATATCCTCCGATAACAAAGAGAAAGAAGCTGTCTGAGAAACTTCTCTGTGTTCTGTGAAATCATCTCACAGAGTTACAGCTTTCCCCTCAAGAAGCCTTTCGCTAAGACAGTTCTTGTGGAATTGGCAAGGTGATATTTGGTAGCCCATAGAGGGCTATGGTGAAAAAGGAAATATCCTCAGATGAAATCAGGAAAGAACCTTTCTGAGAAACTTCTTAGTGTTCTGTTAATTCATCTCACAGAGTTACATCTGTATTTCGTGGATCTCTTTGCTAGCATTTTTTCTGTGGAATCTGAGAACAGATATTTCGGATCCCTTTGAAGACTATAGGGCCCTGGAAATATCCTTCGATAACAAAGAGAAAGAAGCTTTCTGAGAAACTTCTTTGTGTTCTGTGAATTCATCTCACAGAGTTACAGCTTTCCCCTCAGGAAGCCTATCGCTGAGACAGTTCTTGTGGAATTGGAAAAGTGATATTTGGAAGCCCTTAGAGGGCTATGGTGAAAAAGGAAATATCCTCAGATGAAATCTGGAAAGAAGCTTTCTGAGAAACTGCTCTGTGATGTGTGACTTCCACTCACAGAGTTACATCTGTCTTTCGTTCATCTCTTTGCTAGCCTTATTTCTGTGGAATCTGAGAACTGATATTTCGCATCCCTTTGAAGACTATAGGGCCAAAGGAAATATCCTCCGATAACAAAGAGAAAGAAGCTTTCTGAGAAACTTCTTTGTGTTCTGTGAAATCATCTCACAGAGTTACAGCTTTCCCCTCAAGAAGCCTTTCGCTAAGACAGTTCTTGTGGAATCGGCAAAGTGATATTTGGAAGCCCATAGAGGGCTATGGTGAAAAAGGAAATATCCTCAGATGAAATCTGGAAAGAAGCTTTCTGAGAAAATGCTCTGTGATGTGTGACTTCCACTCACAGAGTTACATCTGTTTTTCGTGGCTCTCTTTGCTAGCCTTATTTCTGTGGAATCTGAGAACAGATAATTCGGATCCCTTTGAAGACTCTAGGGCCAAAGGAAATATCCTCCGATAACAAAGATAAAGAAGCTTTCTGAGAAACTTCTTTGTGTTCTGTGAAATCATCTCACAGAGTTACAGCTTTCCCCTCAAGAAGCCTTTCGCTAAGACAGTTCTTGTGGAATTGCAAAGTGATATTTGGAAGCCCATAGAGAGCTATGGTGAAAAAGGAAATATCCACAGATGAAATATGGAAAGAAGCTTTCTCAGAAACTGCTCTGTGATGTGTCACTTCCACTCACAGAGTTACATCTGTATTTCGTGGATCTCTTTGCTAGCCTTATTTCTGTGAAATCTGAGAACAGATATTTCGGATCCCTTTGAAGACTATAGGGCCAAAGGAAATATCCTCCGATAACAAAGAGAAAGAAGCTTTCTGAGAAACTTCTTTGTGTTCTGTGAAATCATCTCACAGAGTTACAGCTTTCCCCTCAAGAAGCCTTTCGCTAAGACAGTTCTTGTGGAATCGGCAAAGTGATATTTGGAAGCCCATAGAGGGCTATGGTGAAAAAGGAAATATCCTCAGATGAAATCTGGAAAGAAGCTTTCTGAGAAACTTCTCTGTGATGTGTGACTTCCACTGACAGAGTTACATCTGTATTTCGTGGATCTCTTTGCTAGCCTTATTTCTGTGGAATCTGAGAACAGATATTTCGGATCCCTTTGAAGACTATAGGGCCAAAGGAAATATCCTCCGATAACAAAGAGAAAGAAGCTTTCTGAGAAACTTCTTTGTGTTCTGTGAAATCATGTGACAGAATTACAGCTTTCCACTCAAGAAGCCTTTCGCTAAGACAGTTCTTGTGGAATTGGCAAAGTGATATTTGGAAGCCCATAGAGGGCTATGGTGAAAAAGGAAATATCCTCAGACGAAATCTGGAAAGAAGCTTTCTGAGAAACTGCTTAGTGTTCCGTAAATTCATCTCATAGAGTTACATCTGTATTTCGTGGATCTGTTTGCTAGCCTTATTTCTGTGGAATCTGAGAAGAGATATTTCGGATCCCTTTCAAGACTATAGGGCCAAAGTAAATATCCTCCGATGACAAAGAGAAAGAAGCTCTCTGAGAAACTTCTTTGTGTTCTGTGAATTCATCTCACAGAGTTACAGCTTTCCCTTCAAGAAGTCTTTCGCTAAGATAGTTCTTGTGTAATTGGCATAGTGATATTTGGAAGCCCATAGAGGGCTATGGTGAAAAAGGAAATATCCTCAGATAAAATCTGGAAAGAAGCTTTCTGAGAAACTGCTCTGTGATATGTGACTTCCACTCACAGAGTTACATCTCTATTTCGTGGGTCTCTTTGCTAGCCTTATTTCTGTGGAATCTGAGAACAGATATTTCGGATCCCTTTGTAGACTATAGGGCCAAAAGAAATATCCTCCCATAACAAAGAGAAAGAAGCTTTCTGAGAAACTTCTTTGTGTTCTGTGAAATCATCTCACAGAGTTACAGCTTTCCCCTCAAGAAGCCTTTCGCTAAGACAGTTCTTGTGGAATTGGCAAAGTGATATTTAGAAACCCATAGAAGGCTATGGCGAAAAAGGAAATATCCTCAGATGAAATCTGGAAAGAAGCTTTGTGAGAAACTGCTCAGTGTTCTGTTAATTCATCTCACAGAGTTACATCTGTATTTCGTGGATCTCTTTGCTAGCCTTATTTCTCTGCAATCTGAGAATATATATTCCAGATTCCTATGAAGACTATAGGGCCAAAGGAAATATCCTCCGATAACAAAGAGTAAGAAGCTTTCTGAGAAACTTCTTTGTGTTCTGTGAAATCATCTGACAGAGTTACAGCTTTCCCCTCAAGAAGCCTTTCGCTAAGACAGTTCTTGTGGAATTGGCAAAGTGATATTTGCAAGCACATAGAGGGCTATGGTGAAAAAGGAAATATCCTCAGATGAAATCTGGAAAGAGGCTTTCTGAGAAACTGCTCTGTGTTGTGTGACTTCCACTCACAGAGTTACATCTGCATTTCGTGGATCTCTTTGCTAGCCTTATTTCTGTGGAATCTGAGAACAGATATTTCGGATCCCTTTGAAGACTATAGGGCCAAAGGAAATATCCTCCGATAACAAAGAGACAGAAGCTTTCTGAGAAACTACTTTGTGTTCTGTGAAATCATCCCAAAGAGTTACAGCTTTCCCCTCAAGAAGCCTTTCGCTAAGACAGTTCTTGTGGAATTGGCAAAGTGATATTTGGAAGCCCATAGAGGGCTATGGTGACAAAGGAAATATCCTCAGATGAAATCTGGAAAGAAGCTTTCTGAGAAACTGCTCTGTGATGTGTGACTTCCACTCACCGAGTTACATCTGTATTTCGTGGATCTCTTTGCTAGCCTTATTTCTGTGGAATCTGAGAACAGATATTTGGGATCCCTTTGAAGACTATAGGGCCAAAGGAAACATCCTCCGATAAGGAAGAGAAAGAAGCTTTCTGAGAAAAATCTTTGTGTTCTGAGAAATCATCTCACAGAGTTACAGCTTTCCCCTAACGAAGCCTTTCGCTAAGACAGTTCTTTTGGAATTGGCAAAGTGATATTTGGAAGTCCATAGAGGGCTATGGTGAAAAAGGAAATATCCTCAGATGAAATCTGGAAAGAAGCTTTCTGAGAAACTCCTCTTTGAAGTGTGACTTCCACTCACAGAGTTACATCTGTATTTCGTGGGTCTCTTTGCTAGCCTTATTTTTGTGGAATCTGAGAACAGATATTTGGGATCCCTTTGAAGACTATAGGGCCAAAGGAAACATCCTCCGATAAGGAAGAGAAAGAAGCTTTCTGAGAAAAATCTTTGTGTTCTGAGAAATCATCTCACAGAGTTACAGCTTTCCCCTCAAGAAGCCTTTCGCTGAGACAGTTCTTGTGGAATTGGCAAAGTGATATTTGGAAGCCCATAGAGGGCTATGGTGACAAAGGAAATATCCTCCGATGAAATCTGGAAAGAAGCTTTCTGAGAAACTTCTCTGTGGTGTGTGACTTCCACTCACAGAGTTACATCTGTATTTCGTGGATCTCTTTGCTAGCCTTATTTCTGTGGAATCTGAGAACAGATATGTCGGATCCCTTTGAAGACTATGGGGCCAAAGGAAATATCCTCCAATAACAAAGAGAAAGAAGCTTTCTGAGAAACTTCTTTGTGTTCTGTGAAATCATCTCACAGAGTTACAGCTTCCCCCTCAAGAAGCCTTTCGCTAAGACAGTTCTTGTGGAATCGGCAAAGTGATATTTGGAAGCCCATAGAGGGCTATGGTGAAAAAGGAAATATCCTCAGATGAAATCTGGAAAGAAGCTTTCTGAGAAACTTCTCTGTGATGTGTGACTTCCACTGACAGAGTTACATCTGTATTTCGTGGATCTCTTTGCTAGCCTTATTTCTGTGGAATCTGAGAACAGATATTTCGGATGCCTTTGAAGACTATAGGGCCAAAGGAAATATCCTCCGATAACAAAGAGAAAGAAGCTTTCTGAGAAACTTCATTGTGTTTTGTGAAATCTTGTGACAGAATTACAGCTTTCCACTCAAGAAGCCTTTCGCTAAGACAGTTCTTGTGGAATTGGCAAAGTGATATTTGGAAGCCCATAGAGGGCTATGGTGAAAAAGGAAATATCCTCAGACGAAATCTGGAAAGAAGCTTTCTGAGAAACTGCTCTGTGATGTGTGACTTCCACTCAGAGAGTTACATCTGTCTTTCGTGCATCTCATTGCTAGCCTTATTTCTGTGGAATCTGAGAACTGATATTTCGGATCCCTTTGAAGACTACAGGGCCAAAGGAAATATCCTCCGATAACAAAGAGACAGAAGCTTTCTGAGAAACTACTTTGTGTTCTGTGAAATCATCCCAAAGAGTTACAGCTTTCCCCTCAAGAAGCCTTTCGCTAAGACAGTTCTTGTGGAATTGGCAAAGTGATATTTGGAAGCCCATAGAGGGCTATGGTGACAAAGGAAATATCCTCAGATGAAATCTGGAAAGAAGCTTTCTGAGAAACTGCTCTGTGATGTGTGACTTCCACTCACCGAGTTACATCTGTATTTCGAGGATCTCTTTGCTAGCCTTATTTCTGTGGAATCTGAGAACAGATATTTGGGATCCCTTTGAAGACTATAGGGCCGAAGGAAACATCCTCCGATAAGGAAGAGAAAGAAGCTTTCTGAGAAAAATCTTTGTGTTCTGAGAAATCATCTCACAGAGTTACAGCTTTCCCCTAACGAAGCCTTTCGCTAAGACAGTTCTTGTGGAATTGGCAAAGTGATATTTGGAAGTCCATAGAGGGCTATGGTGAAAAAGGAAATATCCTCAGATGAAATCTGGAAATAAGCTTTCTGAGAAACTGCTCTGTGAAGTGTGACTTCCACTCACAAGTTACATCTGTATTTCGTGGATCTCTTTGCTAGCCTTATTTTTGTGGAATCTGAGAACAGATATTTGGGATCCCTTTGAAGACTATAGGGCCAAAGGAAACATCCTCCGATAAGGAAGAGCAAGAAGCTTTCTGAGAAAAATCTTTGTGTTCTGAGAAATCATCTCACAGAGTTACAGCTTTCCCCTCAAGAAGCCTTTCGCTGAGACAGTTCTTGTGGAATTGGCAAAGTGATATTTGGAAGCCCATAGAGGGCTATGGTGACAAAGGAAATATCCTCCGATGAAATCTGGAAAGAAGCTTTCTGAGAAACTTCTCTGTGGTGTGTGACTTCCACTCACAGAGTTACATCTGTATTTCGTGGATCTCTTTGCTAGCCTTATTTCTGTGGAATCTGAGAACAGATATGTCGGATCCCTTTGAAGACTATGGGGCCAAAGGATATATCCTCCAATAACAAAGAGAAAGAAGCTTTCTGAGAAACTTCTTTGTGTTCTGTGAAATCATCTCACAGAGTTACAGCTTTCTCCTCAAGAAGCCTTTCGCTAAGACAGTTCTTGTGGAATTGGCATAGTGATATTTGGAAGCCCATAGAGGGCTATGGTGAAAAAGGAAATATCCTCAGATGAAATCCGGAAAGAAGGTTTGTGAGAAACTGCTCAGTGTTCTGTTAATTCATCTCACAGAGTTACATCTGTATTTCGTGGATCTCTTTGCTAGCCTTATTTCTGAGGATTCTGAGAATAGATATTTCAGATTCCTTTGAATACTATAGGGCCAAAGGAAATATCCTCCGAAAACAAAGAGAAAGAAGCTTTCTGAGAAACTTCTTTGTGTTCTGTGAAATCATGTGACAGAATTACAGCTTTCCCCTCAAGAAGCCTTTCGCTAAGACAGTTCTTGTGGAATTGGCAAAGTGATATTTGGAAGCCCATAGAGGGCTATGGTGAAAAAGGAAATATCCTCAGATGAAAGCTGGAAGGAAGTTTTCTGAGAAACTGCTCTGTGATGTGTGACTTCCACTCACAGAGTTACATCTGTATTTCGTGCATCTCTTTGCTAGCCTTATTTCTGTGGAATCTGAGAACAGATATTTCGGATCCCTTTGACGACTATAGGGCCAAAGGAAATATCCTCCGATAACAAAGAGAAAGAAGCTCTCTGAGAAACTTCTTTGTGTTCTCTGAAATCATCTCACAGAGTTACAGCTTTCCCCTCAAGAAGCCTTTCGCTAAAACAGTTCTTGTGGAATTGGCAAAGTGATATTTGGAAGCCCATAGAGGGCTATGGAGAAAAAGGAAATATCCTCAGACGAAATCTGGAAAGAAGCTTTCTTAGAAACTTCTCTGTGGTGTGTGACTTCCACTCAGAGAGTTACATCTGTATTTCGTTGATCTCTTTGCTAGCCTTATTTCTGTGGAATCTGAGAACATATATGTCGGATCCCTTTGAAGACTGTAGGGCCATAGGAAATATCCTCCGATAACAGAGAAAGAAGCTTTCTGAGAAACTTCTTTGTGTTCTGTGAAATCATCTCACAGAGTTACAGCTTTCCCCTCAAGAAGCCTTTCGCTAAGACAGTTCTTGTGGAATTGCAAAGTGATACTTGGAAGCCCATAGAGGGCTATGGTGAAAAAGGATATCTCCTCAGATGGAATCTGGAGAGAGCTTTCTGAGAAACTGCTCAGTGTTCTGTTAATTCATCTCACCGAGTTACATCTGTATTTCGTGGATCTCTTTGCTAGCCTTATTTCTGTGGAATCTGAGAACAGATATTTCGGATCCCTTTGAAGACTATAGGGCCAAAGGAAATATCCTCCGATAACAAAGAGAAAGAAGCTGTCTGAGAAACTTCTCTGTGTTCTCTGAAATCATCTGACAGAGTTACAGCTTTCCCCTCAAGAAGCCTTTCGCTAAGACAGTTCTTGTGGAATTGGCAAGGTGATATTTGGTAGCCCATAGAGGGCTATGGTGAAAAAGGAAATATCCTCAGATGAAATCAGGAAAGAAGCTTTCTGAGAAACTTCTTAGTGTCCTGTTAATTCATCTCACAGAGTTACATCTGTATTTCGTGGATCTCTTTGCTAGCATTTTTTCTGTGGAATCTGAGAACAGATATTTCGGATCCCTTTGAAGACTATAGGGCCATGGAAATATCCTTCGATAACAAAGAGAAAGAAGCTTTCTGAGAAACTTCTTTGTGTTCTGTGAATTCATCTCACAGAGTTACAGCTTTCCCCTCAGGAAGCCTATCGCTGAGATAGTTCTTGTGGAATTGGAAAAGTGATATTTGGAAGCCCTTAGAGGGCTACGGTGAAAAAGGAAATATCCTCAGATGAAATCTGGAAAGAAGCTTTCTGAGAAACTGCTCTGTGATGTGTGACTTCCACTCACAGAGTTACATCTGTCTTTCGTTCATCTCTTTGCTAGCCTTATTTCTGTGGAATCTGAGAACTGATATTTCGCATCCCTATGAAGACTATAGGGCCAAAGGAAATATCCTCCGATAACAAAGAGAAAGAAGCTTTCTGAGAAACTTCTTTGTGTTCTGTGAATTCATCTCACAGAGATACAGCTTTCCCCTCAGGAAGCCTTACGCTGAGACAGTTCTTGTGGAATTGGAAAAGTGATATTTGGAAGCCCATAGAGGGCTATGGTGAAAAAGGAAATATCCTCAGATGAAATCTGGAAAGAAGCTTTCTGAGAAACTGCTCTGTGATGTGTGACTTCCACTCACAGAGTTACATCTGTCTTTCGTGCATCTCTTTGCTAGCCTTATTTCTGTGGAATCTGAGAACTGATATTTCGGATCCCTTTTAAGACTATAGGGCCAAAGGAAATATCCTCCGATAACAAAGAGACAGAAGCTTTCTGAGAAACTACTTTGTGTTCTGTGAAATCATCCCACAGAGTTACAGCTTTCCCCTCAAGAAGCCTTTCGCTAAGACAGTTCTTGTGGAATTGGCAAAGTGATATTTGGAAGCCCATAGAGGGCTATGGTGACAAAGGAAATATCCTCAGATGAAATCTGGAAAGAAGCTTTCTGAGAAACTGCTCTGTGATGTGTGACTTCCACTCACCGAGTTTCATCTGTATTTCGTGGATCTCTTTGCTAGCCTTATTTCTGTGGAATCTGAGAAGAGATATTTGGGATCACTTTGAAGACTGTAGGGCCAAAGGAAACATCCTCCGATAAGGAAGAGAAAGAAGCTTTCTGAGAAACTTCTTTGTGTTCTGAGAAATCATCTCACAGAGTTACAGCTTTCCCCTCACGAAGCCTTTCGCTAAGAGAGTTCTTGTGGAATTGGCAAAGTGATATTTGGAAGTCCATAGAGGGCTCTGGTGAAAAAGGAAATATCCTCAGATGAAATCTGGAAAGAAGTTTTCTGAGAAACTGCTTAGTGTTCTGTTAATTCATCTCACAGAGTTACATCTGTATTTCGTGGATCTCTTTGCTAGCCTTATTTCTGTGGAATCTGAAAACAGATATTTCGGATCCCTTTGAAGACTATAGGGCCAAAGGAAATATCCTCCGATAAGAAAGAGAAAGAAGCTTTCTGAGAAACTTCTTTGTGTTCTGTGAAATCATCTCACAGAGTTACAGCTTTCCCCTCACGAAGCCTTTCGCTAAGACAGTTCTTGTGGAATTGGCAAAGTGATATTTGGAAGGACTTAGAGGGCTATGGTGAAAAAGGAAATATCCTCAGATGAAATCTGGAAAGAAGCTTTCTGAGAAACTGCTTAGTGTTCTGTTAATTCATCTCACAGAGTTACATCTGAATTTCGTGGATCTCTTTGCTAGCCTTATTTCTGTGGAATCTGAGAACAGATATTTCGGATCCCTTTGAAGACTATAGGGCCAAAGGAAATATCCTCCGATAACAAAGAGAAAGAAGCTCTCTGAGAAACTTCTTTGTGTTCTGTGAAATCATGTGACAGAATTACAGCTTTCCCCTCAAGAAGCCTTTCGCTAAGACAGTTCTTGTGGAATTGGCAAAGTGATATTTGGAAGCCCATAGAGGGCTATGGTGAAAAAGGAAATATCCTCAGATGAAATCTGGAAGGAAGTTTTCTGAGAAACTGCTCTGTGATGTGTGACTTCCATTCACAGAGTTACATCTGTATTTCGTGCATCTCTTTGCTAGCCTTATTTCTGTGGAATCTGAGAACAGATATTTCGGATCCCTTTGACGACTATAGGGCCAAAGGAAATATCCTCCGATAACAAAGAGAAAGAAGCTCTCTGAGAAACTTCTTTGTGTTCTGTGAAATCATCTCACAGAGTTACAGCTTTCCCCTCAAGAAGCCTTTCGCTAAAACAGTTCTTGTGGAATTGGCAAAGTGCTATTTGGAAGCCCATAGAGGGCTATGGAGAAAAAGGAAATATCCTCAGACGAAATCTGGAAAGAAGCTTTCTTAGAAACTTCTCTGTGGTGTGTGTCTTCCACTCAGAGAGTTACATCTGTATTTCGTGGATCTCTTTGCTAGCCTTATTTCTGTGGAATCTGAGAACATATATGTCGGATCCCTTTGAAGACTATAGGGCCATAGGAAATATCCTCCGATAACAGAGAAAGAAGCTTTCTGAGAAACTTCTTTGTGTTCTGTGAAATCATCTCACAGAGTTACAGCTTTCCCCTCAAGAAGCCTTTCGCTAATACAGTTTTTGTGGAATTGCAAAGTGATACTTGGAAGCCCATAGAGGGCTATGGTGAAAAAGGATATATCCTCAGATGAAATCTGGAAAGAAGCTTTCTGAGAAACTGCTCTGTGATGTGTGACTTCCACTCACCGAGTTACATCTGTATTTCGTGGATCTCTTTGCTAGCCTTATTTCTGTGGAATCTGAGAACAGATATTTGGGATCCCTTTGAAGACTATAGGGCCAAAGGAAATATCCTCCGATAACAAAGAGAAAGAAGCTTTCTGAGAAACTTCTCTGTGTTCTGTGAAATCATCTGACAGAGTTACAGCTTTCCCCTCAAGAAGCCTTTCGCTAAGACAGTTCTTGTGGAATTGGCAAGGTGATATTTGGTAGCCCATAGAGGGCTATGGTGAAAAACGAAATATCCTCAGATGAAATCAGGAAAGAAGCTTTCTGAGAAACTGCTTAGTGTTCTGTTAATTCATCTCACAGAGTTACATCTGTATTTCGTGGATCTCTTTGCTAGCATTATTTCTGTGGAATCTGAGAACAGATATTTCGGATCCCTTTGAAGACTATAGGGCCAAAGGAAATATCCTCCGATAACAAAGAGAAAGAAGCTTTCTGAGAAACTTCTTTGTGTTCTGTGAATTCATCTCACAGAGTTACAGCTTTCCCCTCAGGAAGCCTTTCGCTGAGACAGTTCTTGTGGAATTGGAAAAGTGATATTTGGAAGCCCATAGAGGGCTATGGTGAAAAAGGAAATATCCTCAGATGAAATCTGGAAAGAAGCTTTCTGAGAAACTGCTCTGTGATGTGTGACTTCCACTCACAGAGTTACATCTGTCTTTCGTTCATCTCTTTGCTAGCCTTATTTCTGTGGAATCTGAGAACTGATATTTCGGATCCGTTGAAGACTATAGGGCCAAAGGAAATATCCTCCGATAACAAAGAGAAAGAAGCTTTCTGAGAAACTTCTTTGTGTTCTGTGAACTCATCTCACAGAGATACAGCTTTCCCCTCAGGAAGCCTTTCGCTGAGACAGTTCTTGTGGAATTGGAAAAGTGATATTTGGAAGCCCAAAGAGGGCTATGGTGAAAAAGGAAATATCCTCAGATGAAATCTGGAAAGAAGCTTTCTGAGAAACTGCTCTGTGATGTGTGACTTCCACTCACAGAGTTACATCTGTCTTTCGTGCATCTCTTTGCTAGCCTTATTTCTGTGGAATCTGAGAACAGATATTTCGGATCCATTTGAAGACTATAGGGCCAAAGGAAATATCCTCCGATAACAAAGAGAAAGAAGCTTTCTGAGAAACTTCTTTGTGTTCTGTGAAACCAACTCACAGAGTTACAGCTTTCCCCTCAAGAAGCCTTTCGCTAAGGCAGTTCTTGTGGAATTGGCAAAGTGATATTTGGAAGCCCATAGAGGGCTATGGTGAAAAAGGAAATATCCTAAGATGAAATCTGGAAAGAAGCTTTCTGAGAAACTGCTCTGTGATGTGTGACTTCCACTCACAGAGTTACATCTGTATTTCGTGGATCTCTTTGCTAGCCTTATTTCTGTGGAATCTGAGAAGAGATATTTCGGAACCCTTTTAAGACAATAGGGCCAAAGGAAATATCCTCCGACAACAAAGAGGAAGAAGCTTTCTGAGAATCTTCTTTGTGTTCTGTGAAATCATCTCACAGAGTTACAGCTTTCCCCTCAAGAAGCCTTTCACTAAGACAGTTCTTGTGGAATTGGCAAGGTGATATTTGGTAGCCCATAGAGGGCTATGGTGAAAAAGGAAATATCCTCAGATGAAATCTGGAAAGAAGCTTTCTGAGAAACTGCTCTGTGATGTGTGACTTCCACTCACAGAGTTACATCTGTATTTCGTGGATCTCTTTGCTATCCTTATTTCTGTGGAATCTGAGAACAGATATTTCGGATCCCTTGGAAGACTATAGGGCTAAAGGAAATATCCTCCGATAACAAAGAGAAAGAAGCTTTCGGAGAAACTTCTTTGTGTTCTGTGAAATCATCTCACAGAGTTATAGCTTTCCCCTCAAGGAGCCTTTCGCTAACACAGTTCTTGTGGAATTGGCAAAGTGATATTTGGAAGCCCATAGAGGGCTATGTTGGAAAAGGAAATATCCTCAGATGACATCTGGAAAGAAGCTTTCTGAGAAACTGCTTAGTGTTCTGTTAATTCATCTCACAGAGTTACATCTGTACTTCGTGGATCTCTTTGCTAGCCTTATTTCTGTGGAATCTGAGAACAGATATTTCGGATCCCTTTGAAGACTATAGGGCCAAAGGAAATATCCTCCGATAACACAGAGAAAGAAGCTTTCTGAGAAACTTCTTTGTGGTCTGTGAAATCTTCTCACAGAGTTACAGCTTTCCCCTCAAGAAGCCTTTCGCTAAGACAGTTCTTGTGGAATTGGCAAAGTGATATTTGCAAGCCCATAGAGGGCTATGGTGAAAAAGGAAATATCCTCAGATGAATTCTGGAAAGAAGCTTTCTGAGAAACTGCGCTGTGATGTGTGACTTCCACTCACAGAGTTACATCTGTCTTTCGTGGATCTCTTTGCTAGCCTTATTTCTGTGGAATCTGAGAACAGATATTTCGGATCCCTTTGAAGACTATAGGGCCAAAGGAAATATCCTCCGAAAACAAAGAGAAAGAAGCTTTCTCAGAAACTTCTCTGTGTTCTGTGAAATCATCTAACAGAGTTACAGCTTTCCCCTCAAGAAGCCTTTCGCTAAGACAGTTCTTGTGGAATTGGCAAAATGATATTTGGAAGCCCCTAGAGGGCTAAGGTGAAAAAGGAAATATCCACAGATGAAATCTGGAAAGAAGCTTTCTGAGAAACTGCTTAGTGTTCTGTTAATTCATCTCACAGAGTTACATCTGTATTTCGTGGATCTCTTTGCTACCCTTATTTATGTGGAATCTAGGAGCAGATATTTTGGATCCCTTTGAAGACTAGGGGGCCAAAGGAAATATCCTCCGATAATAAAGAGAAAGAAGCTTTCTGAGAAACTTCTTTGTGTTCTGTGAAATCATATCACAGAGTTACAGCTGTCCCCTCAAGAATCCTTTCGCTAAGACAGTTCTTGTGGAATTGGCAAAGTGATATTTGGAAGCCCATAGAGGGCTATGGTGAAAAAGGAAATATCCTCAGATGAAATCTGGAAGGAAGTTTTCTGAGAAACTGCTCTGTGATGTGTGACTTCCATTCACAGAGTTACATCTGTATTTCGTGCATCTCTTTGCTAGCCTTATTTCTGTGGAATCTGAGAACAGATATTTCGGATCCCTTTGACGACTATAGGGCCAAAGGAAATATCCTCCGATAACAAAGAGAAAGAAGCTCTCTGAGAAACTTCTTTGTGTTCTGTGAAATCATCTCACAGAGTTACAGCTTTCCCCTCAAGAAGCCTTTCGCTAAAACAGTTCTTGTGGAATTGGCAAAGTGCTATTTGGAAGCCCATAGAGGGCTATGGAGAAAAAGGAAATATCCTCAGACGAAATCTGGAAAGAAGCTTTCTTAGAAACTTCTCTGTGGTGTGTGTCTTCCACTCAGAGAGTTACATCTGTATTTCGTGGATCTCTTTGCTAGCCTTATTTCTGTGGAATCTGAGAACATATATGTCGGATCCCTTTGAAGACTATAGGGCCATAGGAAATATCCTCCGATAACAGAGAAAGAAGCTTTCTGAGAAACTTCTTTGTGTTCTGTGAAATCATCTCACAGAGTTACAGCTTTCCCCTCAAGAAGCCTTTCGCTAATACAGTTCTTGTGGAATTGCAAAGTGATACTTGGAAGCCCATAGAGGGCTATGGTGAAAAAGGATATATCCTCAGATGAAATCTGGAAAGAAGCTTTCTGAGAAACTGCTCTGTGATGTGTGACTTCCACTCACCGAGTTACATCTGTATTTCGTGGATCTCTTTGCTAGCCTTATTTCTGTGGAATCTGAGAACAGATATTTGGGATCCCTTTGAAGACTATAGGGCCAAAGGAAATATCCTCCGATAACAAAGAGAAAGAAGCTTTCTGAGAAACTTCTCTGTGTTCTGTGAAATCATCTGACAGAGTTACAGCTTTCCCCTCAAGAAGCCTTTCGCTAAGACAGTTCTTGTGGAATTGGCAAGGTGATATTTGGTAGCCCATAGAGGGCTATGGTGAAAAACGAAATATCCTCAGATGAAATCAGGAAAGAAGCTTTCTGAGAAACTGCTTAGTGTTCTGTTAATTCATCTCACAGAGTTACATCTGTATTTCGTGGATCTCTTTGCTAGCATTATTTCTGTGGAATCTGAGAACAGATATTTCGGATCCCTTTGAAGACTATAGGGCCAAAGGAAATATCCTCCGATAACAAAGAGAAAGAAGCTTTCTGAGAAACTTCTTTGTGTTCTGTGAATTCATCTCACAGAGTTACAGCTTTCCCCTCAGGAAGCCTTTCGCTGAGACAGTTCTTGTGGAATTGGAAAAGTGATATTTGGAAGCCCATAGAGGGCTATGGTGAAAAAGGAAATATCCTCAGATGAAATCTGGAAAGAAGCTTTCTGAGAAACTGCTCTGTGATGTGTGACTTCCACTCACAGAGTTACATCTGTCTTTCGTTCATCTCTTTGCTAGCCTTATTTCTGTGGAATCTGAGAACTGATATTTCGGATCCGTTGAAGACTATAGGGCCAAAGGAAATATCCTCCGATAACAAAGAGAAAGAAGCTTTCTGAGAAACTTCTTTGTGTTCTGTGAACTCATCTCACAGAGATACAGCTTTCCCCTCAGGAAGCCTTTCGCTGAGACAGTTCTTGTGGAATTGGAAAAGTGATATTTGGAAGCCCAAAGAGGGCTATGGTGAAAAAGGAAATATCCTCAGATGAAATCTGGAAAGAAGCTTTCTGAGAAACTGCTCTGTGATGTGTGACTTCCACTCACAGAGTTACATCTGTCTTTCGTGCATCTCTTTGCTAGCCTTATTTCTGTGGAATCTGAGAACAGATATTTCGGATCCATTTGAAGACTATAGGGCCAAAGGAAATATCCTCCGATAACAAAGAGAAAGAAGCTTTCTGAGAAACTTCCTTGTGTTCTGTGAAACCAACTCACAGAGTTACAGCTTTCCCCTCAAGAAGCCTTTCGCTAAGGCAGTTCTTGTGGAATTGGCAAAGTGATATTTGGAAGCCCATAGAGGGCTATGGTGAAAAAGGAAATATCCTAAGATGAAATCTGGAAAGAAGCTTTCTGAGAAACTGCTCTGTGATGTGTGACTTCCACTCACAGAGTTACATCTGTATTTCGTGGATCTCTTTGCTAGCCTTATTTCTGTGGAATCTGAGAAGAGATATTTCGGAACCCTTTTAAGACAATAGGGCCAAAGGAAATATCCTCCGACAACAAAGAGGAAGAAGCTTTCTGAGAATCTTCTTTGTGTTCTGTGAAATCATCTCACAGAGTTACAGCTTTCCCCTCAAGAAGCCTTTCACTAAGACAGTTCTTGTGGAATTGGCAAGGTGATATTTGGTAGCCCATAGAGGGCTATGGTGAAAAAGGAAATATCCTCAGATGAAATCTGGAAAGAAGCTTTCTGAGAAACTGCTCTGTGATGTGTGACTTCCACTCACAGAGTTACATCTGTATTTCGTGGATCTCTTTGCTATCCTTATTTCTGTGGAATCTGAGAACAGATATTTCGGATCCCTTGGAAGACTATAGGGCTAAAGGAAATATCCTCCGATAACAAAGAGAAAGAAGCTTTCGGAGAAACTTCTTTGTGTTCTGTGAAATCATCTCACAGAGTTATAGCTTTCCCCTCAAGGAGCCTTTCGCTAACACAGTTCTTGTGGAATTGGCAAAGTGATATTTGGAAGCCCATAGAGGGCTATGTTGGAAAAGGAAATATCCTCAGATGACATCTGGAAAGAAGCTTTCTGAGAAACTGCTTAGTGTTCTGTTAATTCATCTCACAGAGTTACATCTGTACTTCGTGGATCTCTTTGCTAGCCTTATTTCTGTGGAATCTGAGAACAGATATTTCGGATCCCTTTGAAGACTATAGGGCCAAAGGAAATATCCTCCGATAACACAGAGAAAGAAGCTTTCTGAGAAACTTCTTTGTGGTCTGTGAAATCTTCTCACAGAGTTACAGCTTTCCCCTCAAGAAGCCTTTCGCTAAGACAGTTCTTGTGGAATTGGCAAAGTGATATTTGCAAGCCCATAGAGGGCTACGGTGAAAAAGGAAATATCCTCAGATGAATTCTGGAAAGAAGCTTTCTGAGAAACTGCGCTGTGATGTGTGACTTCCACTCACAGAGTTACATCTGTCTTTCGTGGATCTCTTTGCTAGCCTTATTTCTGTGGAATCTGAGAACAGATATTTCGGATCCCTTTGAAGACTATAGGGCCAAAGGAAATATCCTCCAAAAACAAAGAGAAAGAAGCTTTCTCAGAAACTTCTCTGTGTTCTGTGAAATCATCTAACAGAGTTACAGCTTTCCCCTCAAGAAGCCTTTCGCTAAGACAGTTCTTGTGGAATTGGCAAAATGATATTTGGAAGCCCCTAGAAGGCTAAGGTGAAAAAGGAAATATCCACAGATGAAATCTGGAAAGAAGCTTTCTGAGAAACTGCTTAGTGTTCTGTTAATTCATCTCACAGAGTTACATCTGTATTTCGTGGATCTCTTTGCTACCCTTATTTATGTGGAATCTAGGAGCAGATATTTTGGATCCCTTTGAAGACTAGGGGGCCAAAGGAAATATCCTCCGATAATAAAGAGAAAGAAGCTTTCTGAGAAACTTCTTTGTGTTCTGTGAAATCATATCACAGAGTTACAGCTGTCCCCTCAAGAATCCTTTCGCTAAGACAGTTCTTGTGGAATTGGCAAAGTGATATTTGGAAGCCCATAGAGGGCTATGGTGAAAAAGGAAATATCCTCAGATGAAATCTGGAAAGAAGTTTTCTGAGAAACTGCTCTGTGATGTGTGACTTCCACTCACAGAGTTACATCTGTATTTCGTGCATCTCTTTGCTAGCCTTATTTCTGTGGAATCTGAGAACATATATGTCGGATCCCTTTGAAGACTATAGGGCCATAGGAAATATCCTCCGATAACAGAGAAAGAAGCTTTCTGAGAAACTTCTTTGTGTTCTGTGAAATCATATCACAGAGTTACAGCTTTCCCCTCAAGAAGCCTTTCGCTAAGACAGTTCTTGTGGAATTGCAAAGTGATATTTGGAAGCCCATAGAGGGCTATGGTGAAAAAGGATGTATCCTCAGATGAAATCTGGAAAGAAGCTTTATGAGAAATTGCTCTGTGATGTGTGACTTCCACTCACCGAGTTACATCTGTATTTCGTGGATCTCTTTGCTAGCCTTATTTCTGTGGAATCTGAGAACAGATATTTCGGATCCCTTTGAAGACTATAGGGCCAAAGGAAATATCCTCCGATAACAAAGAGAAAGAAGCTTTCTGAGAAACTTCTTTGTGTTCTGTGAAATCATCTCACAGAGTTACAGCTTTCCCCTCAAGAAGCCTTTCGCTAAGACAGTTCTAGTGGAATTGGCAAAGGGATATTTGGAAGCCCATAGAGGCCTATGGTGAAAAAGGAAATATCCTCAGATGAAATCTGGAAAGAAGCTTTCTGAGAAACTGCTTAGTGTTCTGTTAATTCATCTCACAGAGTTACATCTGTATTTCGTGGTTCTCTTTGCTAGCCTTATTTCTGTGGAATCTGAGAACAGATATTTCTGATCCCTTTGAAGACTATATGACCAAAGGAAATATCCTCCGGTAACAAAGAGAAAGAAGCTTTCTGAGAAACTTCTTTGTGTTCTGTGAAATCATCTCACAGAGTTGCAGCTTTCCCCACAAGAAGCCTTTCGCTAAGACAGTTTTTCTGGAATTGGCAAAGTGATATTTGGAAGCCCATAGAGGGCAATGGTGAAAAAGGAAATATCCTCAGATGAAATCTGGAAAGAAGCATTCTGGGAAACTGCTCTGTGATGTGTGACTTCCACTCACAGAGTTAAATCTGTATTTCGTGGATCTCTTTGCTAGTCTTATTTCTGTGGAATATCAGAACAGATATTTCGGATCCCTTTGAAGACTATAGGGCCAAAGGAAATATCCTCCGATAACAAAGAGAAAGAAGGTTTCTGAGAAACTTCTTTGTGTTCTGTGAAATCATCTCACAGAGTTACAGCTTTCCCCTCAAGAGGATGTTGGCTAAGACAGTTCTTGTGGAATTGGCAAAGTGATATTTGGAAGCCCATAGAGGGCTATGGTGAAAAAGCAAATATCCTCAGATGAAATCTGGAAAGAAGCTTTCTGAGAAACTGCTCTGTGCTGTGTGACTTCCACTTACCGAGTTACATCTGTATTTCGTGGATCTCTTTGCTAGCCTTATTTCTGTGGAATCTGAGAACAGATATTTCGGATCCCTTTGAAGAATATAGTGCCAAAGGAAATATCCTCCGATAACAAAGAGAAAGAAGCTTTCTGAGAAACTTCTTTGTGTTCTGTGAAATCATCTCACAGAGTTACAGCTTTCCCCTCAAGAAGCCTTTCGCTAAGACAGTTCTTGTGGAATAGGCAAAGTTTTATTTGGAAGTCCATAGAGGGCTACGGTGAAAAAGGAAATATCCTCAGATGAAATCTGGAAAGAAGCTTTCTGAGAAACTGCTCTGTGATGTGTGACTTCCACTCACAGAGTTACATCTGTATTTCGTGGATCTCTTTGCTATCCTTATTTCTGTGGAATCTGAGAACAGATATTTCGGATCCCTTGGAAGACTATAGGGCCAAAGGAAATATCCTCCGATAACAAAGAGAAAGAAGCTTTCTGAGAAACTTCTTTGTGTTCTGTGAATTCATCTCACAGAGTTACAGCTTTCCCCTCAGGAAGCCTTTCGCTGAGACAGTTCTTGTGGAATTGGAAAAGTGATATTTGGAAGCCCATAGAGGGCTATGGTGAAAAAGGAAATATCCTCAGATGAAATCTGGAAAGAAGCTTTCTGAGAAACTGCTCTGTGATGTGTGACTTCCACTCACAGAGTTACATCTGTCTTTCGTTCATCTCTTTGCTAGCCTTATTTCTGTGGAATCTGAGAACTGATATTTCGGATCCGTTGAAGACTATAGGGCCAAAGGAAATATCCTCCGATAACAAAGAGAAAGAAGCTTTCTGAGAAACTTCTTTGTGTTCTGTGAACTCATCTCACAGAGATACAGCTTTCCCCTCAGGAAGCCTTTCGCTGAGACAGTTCTTGTGGAATTGGAAAAGTGATATTTGGAAGCCCAAAGAGGGCTATGGTGAAAAAGGAAATATCCTCAGATGAAATCTGGAAAGAAGCTTTCTGAGAAACTGCTCTGTGATGTGTGACTTCCACTCACAGAGTTACATCTGTCTTTCGTGCATCTCTTTGCTAGCCTTATTTCTGTGGAATCTGAGAACAGATATTTCGGATCCATTTGAAGACTATAGGGCCAAAGGAAATATCCTCCGATAACAAAGAGAAAGAAGCTTTCTGAGAAACTTCCTTGTGTTCTGTGAAACCAACTCACAGAGTTACAGCTTTCCCCTCAAGAAGCCTTTCGCTAAGGCAGTTCTTGTGGAATTGGCAAAGTGATATTTGGAAGCCCATAGAGGGCTATGGTGAAAAAGGAAATATCCTAAGATGAAATCTGGAAAGAAGCTTTCTGAGAAACTGCTCTGTGATGTGTGACTTCCACTCACAGAGTTACATCTGTATTTCGTGGATCTCTTTGCTAGCCTTATTTCTGTGGAATCTGAGAAGAGATATTTCGGAACCCTTTTAAGACAATAGGGCCAAAGGAAATATCCTCCGACAACAAAGAGGAAGAAGCTTTCTGAGAATCTTCTTTGTGTTCTGTGAAATCATCTCACAGAGTTACAGCTTTCCCCTCAAGAAGCCTTTCACTAAGACAGTTCTTGTGGAATTGGCAAGGTGATATTTGGTAGCCCATAGAGGGCTATGGTGAAAAAGGAAATATCCTCAGATGAAATCTGGAAAGAAGCTTTCTGAGAAACTGCTCTGTGATGTGTGACTTCCACTCACAGAGTTACATCTGTATTTCGTGGATCTCTTTGCTATCCTTATTTCTGTGGAATCTGAGAACAGATATTTCGGATCCCTTGGAAGACTATAGGGCTAAAGGAAATATCCTCCGATAACAAAGAGAAAGAAGCTTTCGGAGAAACTTCTTTGTGTTCTGTGAAATCATCTCACAGAGTTATAGCTTTCCCCTCAAGGAGCCTTTCGCTAACACAGTTCTTGTGGAATTGGCAAAGTGATATTTGGAAGCCCATAGAGGGCTATGTTGGAAAAGGAAATATCCTCAGATGACATCTGGAAAGAAGCTTTCTGAGAAACTGCTTAGTGTTCTGTTAATTCATCTCACAGAGTTACATCTGTACTTCGTGGATCTCTTTGCTAGCCTTATTTCTGTGGAATCTGAGAACAGATATTTCGGATCCCTTTGAAGACTATAGGGCCAAAGGAAATATCCTCCGATAACACAGAGAAAGAAGCTTTCTGAGAAACTTCTTTGTGGTCTGTGAAATCTTCTCACAGAGTTACAGCTTTCCCCTCAAGAAGCCTTTCGCTAAGACAGTTCTTGTGGAATTGGCAAAGTGATATTTGCAAGCCCATAGAGGGCTACGGTGAAAAAGGAAATATCCTCAGATGAATTCTGGAAAGAAGCTTTCTGAGAAACTGCGCTGTGATGTGTGACTTCCACTCACAGAGTTACATCTGTCTTTCGTGGATCTCTTTGCTAGCCTTATTTCTGTGGAATCTGAGAACAGATATTTCGGATCCCTTTGAAGACTATAGGGCCAAAGGAAATATCCTCCAAAAACAAAGAGAAAGAAGCTTTCTCAGAAACTTCTCTGTGTTCTGTGAAATCATCTAACAGAGTTACAGCTTTCCCCTCAAGAAGCCTTTCGCTAAGACAGTTCTTGTGGAATTGGCAAAATGATATTTGGAAGCCCCTAGAAGGCTAAGGTGAAAAAGGAAATATCCACAGATGAAATCTGGAAAGAAGCTTTCTGAGAAACTGCTTAGTGTTCTGTTAATTCATCTCACAGAGTTACATCTGTATTTCGTGGATCTCTTTGCTACCCTTATTTATGTGGAATCTAGGAGCAGATATTTTGGATCCCTTTGAAGACTAGGGGGCCAAAGGAAATATCCTCCGATAATAAAGAGAAAGAAGCTTTCTGAGAAACTTCTTTGTGTTCTGTGAAATCATATCACAGAGTTACAGCTGTCCCCTCAAGAATCCTTTCGCTAAGACAGTTCTTGTGGAATTGGCAAAGTGATATTTGGAAGCCCATAGAGGGCTATGGTGAAAAAGGAAATATCCTCAGATGAAATCTGGAAAGAAGTTTTCTGAGAAACTGCTCTGTGATGTGTGACTTCCACTCACAGAGTTACATCTGTATTTCGTGCATCTCTTTGCTAGCCTTATTTCTGTGGAATCTGAGAACATATATGTCGGATCCCTTTGAAGACTATAGGGCCATAGGAAATATCCTCCGATAACAGAGAAAGAAGCTTTCTGAGAAACTTCTTTGTGTTCTGTGAAATCATATCACAGAGTTACAGCTTTCCCCTCAAGAAGCCTTTCGCTAAGACAGTTCTTGTGGAATTGCAAAGTGATATTTGGAAGCCCATAGAGGGCTATGGTGAAAAAGGATGTATCCTCAGATGAAATCTGGAAAGAAGCTTTATGAGAAATTGCTCTGTGATGTGTGACTTCCACTCACCGAGTTACATCTGTATTTCGTGGATCTCTTTGCTAGCCTTATTTCTGTGGAATCTGAGAACAGATATTTCGGATCCCTTTGAAGACTATAGGGCCAAAGGAAATATCCTCCGATAACAAAGAGAAAGAAGCTTTCTGAGAAACTTCTTTGTGTTCTGTGAAATCATCTCACAGAGTTACAGCTTTCCCCTCAAGAAGCCTTTCGCTAAGACAGTTCTAGTGGAATTGGCAAAGGGATATTTGGAAGCCCATAGAGGCCTATGGTGAAAAAGGAAATATCCTCAGATGAAATCTGGAAAGAAGCTTTCTGAGAAACTGCTTAGTGTTCTGTTAATTCATCTCACAGAGTTACATCTGTATTTCGTGGTTCTCTTTGCTAGCCTTATTTCTGTGGAATCTGAGAACAGATATTTCTGATCCCTTTGAAGACTATATGACCAAAGGAAATATCCTCCGGTAACAAAGAGAAAGAAGCTTTCTGAGAAACTTCTTTGTGTTCTGTGAAATCATCTCACAGAGTTGCAGCTTTCCCCACAAGAAGCCTTTCGCTAAGACAGTTTTTCTGGAATTGGCAAAGTGATATTTGGAAGCCCATAGAGGGCAATGGTGAAAAAGGAAATATCCTCAGATGAAATCTGGAAAGAAGCATTCTGGGAAACTGCTCTGTGATGTGTGACTTCCACTCACAGAGTTAAATCTGTATTTCGTGGATCTCTTTGCTAGTCTTATTTCTGTGGAATATCAGAACAGATATTTCGGATCCCTTTGAAGACTATAGGGCCAAAGGAAATATCCTCCGATAACAAAGAGAAAGAAGGTTTCTGAGAAACTTCTTTGTGTTCTGTGAAATCATCTCACAGAGTTACAGCTTTCCCCTCAAGAGGATGTTGGCTAAGACAGTTCTTGTGGAATTGGCAAAGTGATATTTGGAAGCCCATAGAGGGCTATGGTGAAAAAGCAAATATCCTCAGATGAAATCTGGAAAGAAGCTTTCTGAGAAACTGCTCTGTGCTGTGTGACTTCCACTTACCGAGTTACATCTGTATTTCGTGGATCTCTTTGCTAGCCTTATTTCTGTGGAATCTGAGAACAGATATTTCGGATCCCTTTGAAGAATATAGTGCCAAAGGAAATATCCTCCGATAACAAAGAGAAAGAAGCTTTCTGAGAAACTTCTTTGTGTTCTGTGAAATCATCTCACAGAGTTACAGCTTTCCCCTCAAGAAGCCTTTCGCTAAGACAGTTCTTGTGGAATAGGCAAAGTTTTATTTGGAAGTCCATAGAGGGCTACGGTGAAAAAGGAAATATCCTCAGATGAAATCTGGAAAGAAGCTTTCTGAGAAACTGCTCTGTGATGTGTGACTTCCACTCACAGAGTTACATCTGTATTTCGTGGATCTCTTTGCTATCCTTATTTCTGTGGAATCTGAGAACAGATATTTCGGATCCCTTGGAAGACTATAGGGCTAAAGGAAATATCCTCCGATAACAAAGAGAAAGAAGCTTTCGGAGAAACTTCTTTGTGTTCTGTGAAATCATCTCACAGAGTTATAGCTTTCCCCTCAAGGAGCCTTTCGCTAACACAGTTCTTGTGGAATTGGCAAAGTGATATTTGGAAGCCCATAGAGGGCTATGTTGGAAAAGGAAATATCCTCAGATGACATCTGGAAAGAAGCTTTCTGAGAAACTGCTTAGTGTTCTGTTAATTCATCTCACAGAGTTACATCTGTACTTCGTGGATCTCTTTGCTAGCCTTATTTCTGTGGAATCTGAGAACAGATATTTCGGATCCCTTTGAAGACTATAGGGCCAAAGGAAATATCCTCCGATAACACAGAGAAAGAAGCTTTCTGAGAAACTTCTTTGTGGTCTGTGAAATCTTCTCACAGAGTTACAGCTTTCCCCTCAAGAAGCCTTTCGCTAAGACAGTTCTTGTGGAATTGGCAAAGTGATATTTGCAAGCCCATAGAGGGCTATGGTGAAAAAGGAAATATCCTCAGATGAATTCTGGAAAGAAGCTTTCTGAGAAACTGCGCTGTGATGTGTGACTTCCACTCACAGAGTTACATCTGTCTTTCGTGGATCTCTTTGCTAGCCTTATTTCTGTGGAATCTGAGAACAGATATTTCGGATCCCTTTGAAGACTATAGGGCCAAAGGAAATATACTCCGAAAACAAAGAGAAAGAAGCTTTCTCAGAAACTTCTCTGTGTTCTGTGAAATCATCTAACAGAGTTACAGCTTTCCCCTCAAGAAGCCTTTCGCTAAGACAGTTCTTGTGGAATTGGCAAAATGATATTTGGAAGCCCCTAGAGGGCTAAGGTGAAAAAGGAAATATCCACAGATGAAATCTGGAAAGAAGCTTTCTGAGAAACTGCTTAGTGTTCTGTTAATTCATCTCACAGAGTTACATCTGTATTTCGTGGATCTCTTTGCTAGCCTTATTTATGTGGAATCTAGGAGCAGATATTTTGGATCCCTTTGAAGACTAGGGGGCCAAAGGAAATATCCTCCGATAATAAAGAGAAAGAAGCTTTCTGAGAAACTTCTTTGTGTTCTGTGAAATCATATCACAGAGTTACAGCTGTCCCCTCAAGAATCCTTTCGCTAAGACAGTTCTTGTGGAATTGGCAAAGTGATATTTGGAAGCCCATAGAGGGCTATGGTGAAAAAGGAAATATCCTCAGATGAAATCTGGAAAGAAGTTTTCTGAGAAACTGCTCTGTGATGTGTGACTTCCACTCACAGAGTTACATCTGTATTTCGTGCATCTCTTTGCTAGCCTTATTTCTGTGGAATCTGAGAACATATATGTCGGATCCCTTTGAAGACTATAGGGCCATAGGAAATATCCTCCGATAACAGAGAAAGAAGCTTTCTGGGAAACTTCTTTGTGTTCTGTGAAATCATATCACAGAGTTACAGCTTTCCCCTCAAGAAGCCTTTCGCTAAGACAGTTCTTGTGGAATTGCAAAGTGATATTTGGAAGCCCATAGAGGGCTATGGTGAAAAAGGATATATCCTCAGATGAAATCTGGAAAGAAGCTTTATGAGAAATTGCTCTGTGATGTGTGACTTCCACTCACCGAGTTACATCTGTATTTCGTGGATCTCTTTGCTAGCCTTATTTCTGTGGAATCTGAGAACAGATATTTCGGATCCCTTTGAAGAATATAGGGCCAAAGGAAATATCCTCCGATAACAAAGAGAAAGAAGCTTTCTGAGAAACTTCTTTGTGTTCTGTGAAATCATCTCACAGAGTTACAGCTTTCCCCTCAAGAAGCCTTTCGCTAAGACAGTTCTAGTGGAATTGGCAAAGGGATATTTGGAAGCCCATAGAGGCCTATGGTGAAAAAGGAAATATCCTCAGATGAAATCTGGAAAGAAGCTTTCTGAGAAACTGCTTAGTGTTCTGTTAATTCATCTCACAGAGTTACATCTGTATTTCGTGGTTCTCTTTGCTAGCCTTATTTCTGTGGAATCTGAGAACAGATATTTCTGATCCCTTTGAAGACTATATGACCAAAGGAAATATCCTCCGGTAACAAAGAGAAAGAAGCTTTCTGAGAAACTTCTTTGTGTTCTGTGAAATCATCTCACAGAGTTACAGCTTTCCCCTCAAGAAGACTTTCGCTAAGACAGTTTTTCTGGAATTGGCAAAGTGATATTTGGAAGCCCATAGAGGGCAATGGTGAAAAAGGAAATATCCTCAGATGAAATCTGGAAAGAAGCTTTCTGGGAAACTGCTCTGTGATGTGTGACTTCCACTCACAGAGTTAAATCTGTATTTCGTGGATCTCTTTGCTAGTCTTATTTCTGTGGAATATCAGAACAGATATTTCGGATCCCTTTGAAGACTATAGGGCCAAAGGAAATATCCTCCGATAACAAAGAGAAAGAAGGTTTCTGAGAAACTTCTTTGTGTTCTGTGAAATCATCTCACAGAGTTACAGCTTTCCCCTCAAGAGGATGTTGGCTAAGACAGTTCTTGTGGAATTGGCAAAGTGATATTTGGAAGCCCATAGAGGGCTATGGTGAAAAAGGAAATATCCTCAGATGAAATCTGGAAAGAAGCTTTCTGAGAAACTGCTCTGTGATGTGTGACTTCCACTCATAGAGTTACATCTGTATTTCGTGGATCTCTTTGCTAGCCTTATTTCTGTGGAATCTGAGAACAGATATTTCGGATCCCTTTGAAGACTATAGGGCCAAAGAAAATATCCTCCGGTAACAAAGGGAAAGAAGCTTTCTGAGAAACTTCTTTGTGTTCTGTGAAATCATCTCACAGAGTTACAGCTTTCCCCTCAAGAAGCCTTTCGCTAAGACAGTTCTTGTGAAATTGGCAAAGAGATATTTGGGAGTCCATAGAGGGCTATGGTGAAAAAGGAAATATCCTCAGATGAAATCTGGAAAGAAGCTTTCTGAGAAACTGCTCTGTGATGTGTGACTTCCACTCACAGAGTTACATCTGTATTTCGTGGTCTCTTTTTGCTAGCCTTATTTCTGTGGAATCTGAGAACAGATATTTCGGATCCCTTTGAAGACTATAGGGCCAAAGGAAATATCCTCCGATAACAAAGAGAAAGAAGCTTTCTGAGAAACTTCTTTGTGTTCTGTGAAATCATCTCACAGAATTACAGCTTTCCCCTCAAGAAGACTTTCGCTAAGACAGTTCTTTTGGAATTGGCAAAGTGATATTTGGAAGCCCATAGAGGGCTATGGTGAAAAAGGAAATATCCTCAGATGAAATCTGGAAAGAAGCTTTCTGAGAAACTGCTTAGTGTTCTGTTAATTCATCTCACTGAGTTACGTCTGTATTTCGTGGATCTCTTTGCTAGCCTTATTTCTGTGGAGTCTGAGAACAGATATTTCGGATCCCTTTGAAGACAATAGGACAAAAGGGCCTATCCTCCGATAACAAAGAGAAAGAAGCTTTCTGAGAAACTTCCTTGTGTTCTGTGAAATCATCTCACAGAGTTACAGCTTTCCCCTCAAGAAGCCGTTCGCTAAGACAGTTCTTGTGGAATTGGCAAAGTGATATTTGGAAGCCCATAGAGGGCTATGGTGAAAAAGGAAATATCCTCAGATGAATCTGGAAAGAAGCTTTCTGAGAAACTGCTTAGTGTTCTGTTAATTCATCTCACAGAGTTACATCTGTATTTCGTGGTTCTCTTTCCTAGCCTTATTTCTGTGGAATCTGAGAACAGATATTTAGGATCCCTTTGAAGACTATAGGAAAAAGAAAATATCCTCCGATAACAAAGAGAAAGAAGCTTTCTGAGAAACTTCTTTGTGTTCTGTGAAATCATCTCACAGAGTTACAGCTTTCCGCTCAAGAAGCCTTTCGCTAAGACAGTTCTTGTGAAATTGGCAAAGTGATATTTGGAAGCCCATAGAGGGCTACGGTGAAAAAGGAAATATCCTCAGATGAAATCTGGAAAGAAGCTTTCTGAGAAACTCCTCTGTGATGTGTGACTTCCACTCACCGAGTTACATCTGTATTTCGTGCATCTCTTTGCTAGCCTTATTTCTGTGGAATCTGAGAACAGATATTTCGGATCCCTTTGAAGACTATAGGGCCAAAGGAAACATCCTCCGATAAGGAAGAGAAAGAAGCTTTCTGAGAAACTTCTTGGTGTTCTGAGAAACCATCTCACAGAGTTACAGCTTTCCCCTCAAGAAGCCTTTCGCTAAGACAGTTCTTGTGGAATTGGCAAAGTGATATTTGGAAGTCCATAGAGGGCTATGGTGAAAAAGGAAATATCCTCAGATGAAATCAGGAAAGAAGCTTTCTGAGAAACTGCTCTGTGATGTGTGACTTCCACTCACAGAGTTACATCTGTATTTCGTGGATCTCTTTGCTAGCCTTATTTCTGTGGAATCTGAGAAGAGATATTTCGGAATCCTTTGAAGACTATAGGGTCAAAGGAAATATCCTCCGAAAAACAAAGAGAAAGAAGCTTTCTGAGAAACTTCTTTGTGTTCTGTGAAATCATCTCACAGAGTTACAGCTTTCCCCTCAAGAAGCCTTTCGCTAAGACAGTTCTTGTGGAATTGGCAAGGTGATATTTGGTAGCCCATAGAGGGCTATGGTGAAAAAGGAAATATCCTCAGATGTAATCTGGAAAGAAGCTTTCTGAGAAACTGCTTAGTGTTCTGTTAATTCATCTCACAGAGTTACATCTGTATTTCCTGGATCTCTCTGCTAGCGTTATTTCTGTGGAATCTGAGAACAGATATTTCGGATCCCTTTGAAGACTATAGGGCCAAAGGAAATATCCTCCGATAACAAAGAGAAAGAAGCTTTCTGAGAAACTTCTTTGTGTTCTGTGAAATCATCTCACAGAGTTACAGCTTTCCCCTCAAGAAGCCTTTCGCTGAGACAGTTCTTGTGGAATTGGAAAAGTGATATTTGGAAGCCCATAGAGGGCTATGGTGAAAAAGGAAATATCCTCAGATGAAATCTGGAAAGAAGCTTTCTGAGAAACTGCTCTGTGATGTGTGACTTCCACTCACAGAGTTACATCTGTATTTCGTGGATCTCTTTGCTAGCCTTATTTCTGTGGAATCTGAGAAGAGATATTTCGGAATCCTTTGAAGACTATAGGGTCAAAGGAAATATCCTCCGAAAAACAAAGAGAAAGAAGCTTTCTGAGAAACTTCTTTGTGTTCTGTGAAATCATCTCACAGAGTTACAGCTTTCCCCTCAAGAAGCCTTTCGCTAAGACAGTTCTTGTGGAATTGGCAAGGTGATATTTGGTAGCCCATAGAGGGCTATGGTGAAAAAGGAAATATCCTCAGATGTAATCTGGAAAGAAGCTTTCTGAGAAACTGCTTAGTGTTCTGTTAATTCATCTCACAGAGTTACATCTGTATTTCCTGGATCTCTCTGCTAGCGTTATTTCTGTGGAATCTGAGAACAGATATTTCGGATCCCTTTGAAGACTATAGGGCCAAAGGAAATATCCTCCGATAACAAAGAGAAAGAAGCTTTCTGAGAAACTTCTTTGTGTTCTGTGAAATCATCTCACAGAGTTACAGCTTTCCCCTCAAGAAGCCTTTCGCTGAGACAGTTCTTGTGGAATTGGAAAAGTGATATTTGGAAGCCCATAGAGGGCTATGGTGAAAAAGGAAATATCCTCAGATGAAATCTGGAAAGAAGCTTTCTGAGAAACTGCTCTGTGATGTGTGACTTCCACTCACAGAGTTACATCTGTATTTCGTGCATTACTTTGCTAGCCTTATTTCTGTGGAATCTGAGAACAGATATTTCGGATCCCTTTGAAGACTATAGGGCCAAAGGAAATATCCTCCGATAACACAGAGAAAGAAGCTTTCAGAGAAACTTCTTTGTGTCCTGTGAAATCATCTCACAGAGTTACAGCTTTCCCCTCAAGAAGCCTTTCGCTAAGACAGTTCTTCTGGAATTGGCAAAGTGATATTTGGAAGCCCATAGAAGGTTTTGGTGAAAAAGGAAATATCCTCAGATGAAATCTGGAAAGAAGCTTTGTGAGAAACTGCTTAGTGTTCTGTTAATTCATCTCACAGAGTTACATCTGTATTTCTGGATCTCTTTCCTAGCCTTATTTCTCTGGAATCTGAGAATAGATATTTCAGATTCCTTTGAAGACTATAGTGCCAAAGGAAATATCCTCCGATAAGAAAGAGAAAGAAGCTTTCTGAGAAACTTCTTTGTGTTCTTTGAAATCATCTCACAGAGTTACAGCTTTCCCCTCAAGAAGCCTTTCGCTAAGACAGTTCTTGTGGAATTGGCAAAGTGATATTTCGAAGCCCATACAGGGCTACGGTGAAAAAGGAAATATCCTCAGATGAAATCTGGAAAGAAGCTTTTTGAGAAACTGCTTAGTGTTCTGTTAATTCATCTCACAGAGTTACATCTGTATATCGTGGATCTCTTTGCTAGCCTTATTTCTGTGGAATATGAGAACAGATATTTCGGATCCCTTTGATGACTATAGGGAAAAAGGAAATATCCTCCGATAACAAAGAGAAAGAAACTTTCTGAGAAACTTCTTTGTGTTCTGTGAAATCATCTCACAGAATTACAGCTTTCCCTTCAAGAAGCCTTTCGCTAAGACAGTTCTTGTGGAATTGGTAAAGTGATATTTGGAAGCCCATAGAGGGCTAAGAAGAAAAAGGAAATATCCACAGATGAAATCTGGAAAGAAGCTTTCTGAGAAACTGCTTAGTGTTCTGTTAATTCATCTCACAGAGTTACATCTGTATTTCGTGGATCTCTTTACTAGCCTTATATCTCTGGAATCTGAGAACAGATATTTCGGATCCCTTTGAAAACTATAGTGACAAAGGAAATATCCTCCGATAACAAAGAGAAAGAAGCTTTCTGAGAAACTTCTTTGTGTTCTGTGAAATCATCTCACTGAGTTACCGCTTTCCCCTCAAGAAGCCTTTGCTAAGACAGTTCTTGTGGAATTGGCAAAGTGATATTTCGAAGTCCACAGAGGGCTATGGTGAAAAAGGAAATATCTTCCGATGAAATCTGGAAGGAAGCTTTCTGAGAAACTGCTCTGTGATGTGTGACTTCCACTTACCGAGTTACATCTGTATTTCGTGGATCTCTTTGCTAGCCTTATTGCTGTGGAATCTGAGAACTGATATTTCGTATCCCTTTGAAGACTATAGGGCTAAAGGAAATATCCTCCGATAACACAGAGAAAGAAGCTTTCTGAGAAACTTCTTTGTGTTTTGTGAAATCATCTCACAGAGTTACATCTTTCCACTCATGAAGCCTTTCGCTAAGACAGTTCTTGTGCAATTGGCAAAGTGATATTTGCAAGCCCATAGAGGGCTATGGTGAAAAAGGAAATATCCTCAGATGAAATCTGGAAAGAAGCTTTCTGAGAAACTGCTCTGTGATGTGTGACTTCCACGCACAGAGTTACATATGTATTTCGTGGATCTCTTTGCTAGCCTTATTTCTGTGACATCTGAGAAGAGATATTTCGGAACCCTTTGAAGACTATAGGGCTAAAGGAAATATCCTCCGATAACAAAGAGAAAGCAACTTTCTGAGAAACTTCTTTGTGTTCTGTGAAATCATCTCACAGAGTTACAGCTTTCCCCTCAAGAAGCCTTTCGCTAAGACAGTTCTTGTGGAATTGGCAAAGTGATATTTGGAAGCCCATAGAGGGCTATGGTGAAAAAGGAAATATCCTCAGATGAAATCTGGAAAGAAGCTTTTTGAGAAACTGCTTAGTGTTCTGTTAATTCATCTCACAGAGTTACATCTGTATTTCGTGGATCTCTTTACTAGCCTTATATCTCTGGAATCTGAGAACAGATATTTCGGATCCCTTTGAAGACTATAGTGACAAAGGAAATATCCTCCGATAACAAAGAGAAAGAAGCCTTGTGAGAAACTTCTTTGTGTTCTGTGAAATCATCTCACTGAGTTACAGCTTTCCCCTCAAGAAGCCTTTTGCTAAGACAGTTCTTGTGGAATTGGCAAAGTGATATTTGGAAGCCCGAAAGGGGCTATGGTGAAAAAGGAAATATCCTCAGATGAAATCTGGAAAGAAGTTTTCTGAGAAACTGCTCTGTGCTGTGTGACTTCCACTGACCGAGTTACATCTGTATTTCGTGGATCTCTTTGCTAGCCTTATTTCTGTGGAATCTGAGAACAGATATTTCGGATCCCTTTGAAGACTATAGCGCCAAAGGAAATATCCTCCAATAACACAGAGAAAGAAGCTTTCTGAGAAACTTCTTTGTGTTCTGTGAAATCATCTCACAGAGTTACAGCTTTCCTCTCAAGAAGTCTTTCGCTAAAACAGTTCTTGTGGAATTGGCAAAGTTATATTTGGAAGCCCATAGAGGGCTATGGTGAAAAAGGAAATATCCTCAGATGAAATCTGGAAAGAAGCTTTCTGAGAAACTGCTCTGTGATGTGTGACTTCCACTCCCAGAATTTCATCTGTATTTCGTGGATCTCTTTGCTAGCCTTAATTCTGTCTAATCTGAGAACAGATATTTCGGATCCCTTTGAAGAATATTGGGCCAAAGTATATATCCACCGATTACAAAGAGAAAAAAGCTTTCTGAGAAACTTCTTTGTGTTCCGGGAAATCATCTCACAGAGTTACAGCTTTCCCCTCAAGAAGCCTTTCGCTAAGACAGTTCTTGTGGAATTGGCATAGTGATATTTGGAAGCCCATAGAGGGCTATGGTGAAAAAGGAAATATCCTCAGATGAAATCTGGAAAGAAGCTTTCTGAGAAACTGCTCTCTGATGTGTGACTTCCATTCACAAAGGTACATCTGTATTTCGTGGATCTCTTTGCTAGTCTTATTTCTGTGGAATCTGAGAAAAGATATTGAGGATCCCTTTGAAGAATATAGGGCCAAAGGAAATATCCTCCGATATCAAAGAGAAAGAAGCTTTCTGAGAAACTTCTTTGTGTTCTGTGAAATCATCTCACAGAGTTACAGCTTTCGCCTCAAGAAGCCTTTCGCTAAGACAGTTCTTGTAGAATTGGCAAAGTGATATTTGGAAGCCCATAGAGGGCTACGGTGAAAAAGGAAATATCCTCAGATGAAATCTGGAAAGAAGCTTTTTGAGAAACTGCTTAGTGTTCTCTTAATTCATCTCACAGAGATACATCTGTATTTCGTGGATTTCTTTGCTAGCCTTATTTCTGTGGAATCTGAGAACAGATATTTCGGATCCCTTTGAAGACTATAGGGCCAAAGGAAATATCCTCCGATAACAAAGAGAAAGAAGCTTTCTGAGAAACTTTTTTGTGTTCTTTGAAATCATGTCACAGAGTTACAGCTTTCCCCTCAAGAAGCCTTTCGCTAAGACAGTTCTTGTGGAATTGGAAAAGTGATATTTGGAAGCCCATAGAGGGCTATGGTGAAAAAGGAAATATCCTCACATGAAATCTGGAAAGAAGCTTTCTGAGAAACTGCTCTGTGATGTGTGACTTCCACTGACAGACATACATCTGTATTTCGTGGATCTCTTTGCTAGCCTTATTACTGTGGAATCTGAGAACAGATATTTCGGATCACTTTGAAGACTATAGGGCCAAAAGAAATATCCTCCGATAACAAAGAGAAAGAAGCTTTCTGAGAAACTTCTTTGTGTTCTGTGAAATCATCTCACAGCGTTACAGCTTTCCCCTCAAAAAGCCTTTCGCTAAGACAGTTCTTGAGAATTGGCAAAGTGATATTTGGAAGCCTATAGAGGGCTATGTTGAAAAAGGAAATATCCTCAGATGAAATCTGGAAAGAAGCTTTCTGAGAAACTGCTCTGTGCTTTGTGACTTCCACAGACAGAGTTACATCTATATTTCGTGGATCTCTTTGCTAGCCTTATTTCTGTGGAATCTGAGAACAGATATTTCGGATCCCTTTGAAGACTCTAGGGCCAAAGGAAATATCCTCCGATAAAAAAGAGAAAGAAGTTTTCTGAGAAACTTCTTTGTGTTCTGTGAAATCATCCCACAGAGTTACAGCTTTCCTCTCAAAAAGCCTTTCGCTAAGACAGTTCTTGTGGAATTGGCAAAGTGATATTTGGAAGCCCATAGAGGACTATGGTGAAAAAGGAAATATCCTCAGATGAAATGTGGTAAGAAGCTTTCTGAGAAACTGCTCTGTGATGTATGACTTCCACTCACAGAGTTACATCTGTATTTCGTGGATCTCTTTGCTAGTCTTCTTTCTTTGGAATCTGAGAACAGATATTTCGGATCCCTTTGAAGACTATAGGGGCAAAGAAAATATCCTCCAATAACAAAGAGAAAGAAGCTTTCTGAGAAACTTCTTTGTGTTCTGTGAAATCATCTCCCTGAGTTAAAGCGTTCCTCTCAAGAAGTCTTTCGCTAAGACAGTTCTTGTGGAATTGGCAAAGTGATATGTGGAAGCCCATAGAGGGCTATGGTGAAAAAGGAAATACCCTCAGATGAAATCTGGAAAGAAGCTTTCTGAGAAACTGCGCTGTGATGTGTGACTTCCACTCACAGAGTTACATCTCTGGTTCGGGGATCTCTTTGCTAGCCTTATTTCTGTGGAATCTGAGAAGAGATATTTCGGATCCCTTTGAAGACTATAGGGCCAAAGGAAATATCCTCCGATAACAAAGAGAAAGAAGCTTTCTGAGAAACTTCCTTGTGTTCTGTGAAATCATCTCACAGAGTTACAGCTTTCCCCTCAAGAAGCCTTTCGCTAAGACAGTTCTTGTGGAATTGGCAAAGTGATATTTGGAAGTCCATAGAGGGCTAGGGTGAAAAATTAAATATCCTCAGATGAAATCTGGAAAGAAGCTTTCTGAGAAACTGCTTAGTGTTCTGTTAATTCATCACACAGAGTTACATCTGTATTTCGTGAATCTTTTTGCTAGCCTTATTTCTGTGGAATCTGAGAACAGATACTTCGGATCCCTTTGATGACTATAGGGCCAAAGGAAATATCCTCCGATAACAAAGAGAAAGAAACTTTCTGAGAAACTTCTTTGTGTTCTGTGAAATCATCTCACAGAGTTAGAGCTTTCCCTTCAAGAAGCCTTTCGCTACGACAGTTCTTGTGGAATTGGTAAAGTGATATTTGGAAGCCCATAGAGGGCTATGGTGAAAAAGGAAATACCCTCAGATGAAATCTGGAAAGAAGTTTCTGAGAAACTGCGCTGTGATGTGTGACTTCCACTCACAGAGTTACATCTGTATTTCGTGGATCTCTTTGCTAGCCTTATTTCTGTGGAATCTGAGAACAGATATTTCGGATCCCTTTGAAGACTATCGGTCCAAAGAAATATCCTCCAATAACAAAGAGAAAGAAGCTTTCTGATAATCTGCTTTGTTTTCTGTAAAATCATCTCACAGAATTACAGTTTGCCCCTCAAGAAGCCTTTCGCTAAGACAGTCCTTGTGGAATTGGCAAAGTGATATTTGGAAGCCCATAGAGGACTATGGTGAAAAAGGAAATATCCTCAGATGAAATCTGGAAAGAAGCTTTCGGAGACACTGCTTAGTGTTCCGGAAATTCATCTCAGAGAGTTACATCTGTATTTCGTGGATCTCTTTGCTATCCTTATTTCTGTGGAATCTGAGAACAGATATTTCGGATCCGTTTGAAGACTATATGGCCAAAGGAAATATTCTCCGATAAAAAAGAGAAAGAAGCTTACTGAGAAACTTCTTTGTGTTCTGTGAAATCATCTCGCAGAGTTACAGCTTTCCCATCAAGACGCCTTTCGTTAAGACAGTTCTTGTGGAATTGGCAAAGTTATATTTGGAACCCATAGAGGGCTATGGTGAAAAAGGAAATATCCTCAGATGAAATCTGGAAAGAAGCTTTTTGAGAAACTGCTTAGTGTTCTGTTAATTCATCTCACAGAGTTACATATGTATTTCGTGGATCTCTTTGCTAGCCTTATTTCTGTGGAATCTAGGAACAGATATTTCGGATCCCTTTGAAGACTATAGGGCCAAAGGAAATATCCTACGATAACAAAGAGAAAGAAGCTTTCTGAGAAACTTCTTTGTGTTCTGTGAAATCATCTCACAGAGTTACAGCTTTCCCCTCAAGAAGCCTTTCGCTAAGACAGTTCTTCTGGAATTGGCAAAGTGATATTTGGAAGCCCATAGGGAGCTATGGTGAAAAAGGAATTATCCTCAGATGAAATCTGGAAAGAAGTTTTCTTAGAAACTGCTCTGTGCTGTGTGACTTCCACTGACCGATTTACATCTGTATTTCGTGGATCTCTTTGCAAGCCTTATTTCTGTGGAATCTGAGAAGAGATATTTCGGATCCCTTTGAAGACTATAGGGCCAAAGGAAATATCCTCCGATAACAAAGAGAAAGAAGCTTTCTGAGAAACTTCTTTGTGTTCTGTGAAATCATCTCACAGAGTTACAGCTTTCCCCTCAAGAAGCCTTTCGCTAAGATCGTTCTTGTGGAATTGGCAAAGTGATATTTGGAAGCCCATAGAGGGCTATGGTGAAAAAGGAAATATCCTAAGATGAAATCTGGAAAGAAGCTTTCTGAGAAACTGCTCTGTGATGTGTGACTTCCACACACAGAGTTACATCTGTATTTCGTGGATCTCTTTACTAGCGTTATTTCTGTGGAATCTGAGAACAGATATTTCCGATCCCTTGAAGACTATAGGGCCAAAGGAAATATCCTCCGATAACAAAGAGAAAGAAACTTTCTGAGAAACTTCTTTGTATTCTGTGAAATCATCTCACAGAGTTACAGCTTTCCCTTCAAGTAGCCTTTCGCTAACACAGTTCTTGTGGAATGGGTAAAGTGATATTTGGAAGCCCATAGAGGGCTATGGTGAAAAAGGAAATACCCTCAGATGAAATCTGGAAAGAAGCTTTCTGAGAAACTGCGCTGTGATGTGTGACTTCCACTCACAGAGTTATATCTGTATTTCGTGGATCTCTTTGCTAGCCTTATTTCTGTGGAATCTGAGAACAGATATTTCGGATCCCTTTGAAGACTATAGGGCCAAAGGAAATATCCTCCGAAAACAAAGAGAAAGAATCTTTCTCAGAAACTTCTCTGTGTTCAGTGAAATCATCTCACAGAGTTACAGCTTTCCCCTCAAGAAGCCTTTCGCTAAGACAGTTCTTGTGGAATTGGCAAAATGATATTTGGAAGCCCCTAGAGGGCTAAGGAGAAAAAGGAAATATCCACAGATGAAATCTGGAAAGAAGCTTTCTGAGAAACTGCTTAGTGTTCTGTTAATTCATCTCACTGAGTTACATCTGTATTTCGTGGATCTCTTTGCTAGCTTTATTTCTGTGGAATCTAGGAGCAGATTTTTTGGATAACTTTGAAGACTAGAGGGCCAAAGGAAATATCCTCCGATAATAAAGAGAAAGAAGTTTTCTGAGAAACTTCTTTGTGTTCTGTGAAATCATCTCACAGAGTTACAGCTTTCCCCTCAAGAAGCCTTTGGCTAAGACAGTTCTTGTGGAATTGGCATAGTGATATTTGGAAGCCCATAGAGGGCAATGGTGAAAAAGGAAATATCCTCAGATGAAATCTGGAAAGAAGCTTTCTGAGAAACTGCTCTGTGATGTGTGACTTCCACTCACAGAGTTACATATGTATTTCGTGGATCTCTTTGCTAGCCTTATTTCTGTGACATCTGAGAAGAGATATTTCGGATCCCTTTGAAGACTATAGGGCTAAAGGAAATATCCTCCGATAACAAAGAGAAAGCAACTTTCTGAGAAACTTCTTTGTGTTCTGTGAAATCATCTCACAGAGTTACAGCTTTCCCCTCAAGAAGCCTTTCGCTAAGACAGTTCTTGTGGAATTGGCAAAGTGATATTTGGAAGCCCATAGAGGGCTATGGTGAAAAAGGAAATATCCTCAGATGAAATCTGGAAAGAAGCTTTCTGAGAAACTGCTCTGTGCTTTGTCACTTCCACAGACAGAGTTACATCTGTATTTCGTGGATCTCTTTGCTAGCCTTATTTCTGTGGAATCTGACAACACATATTTCGGATCCCTTTGAAGACTATAGGGCCGAAGGAAATATCCTCCGATAACAAAGAGAAAGAAGCTTTCTGAGAAACTGCTCTGTGATGTGTGACTTCCACTCACAGAGTTACATCTGTATTTCGTGGATCTCTTTGCTAGCCTTATTTCTGTGGAATCTGAGAACAGATATTTCGGATCCCGTTGAAGACTATAGGGCCAAAGGAAATATCCTCCGAAAACAAAGAGAAAGAAGCTTTCTCAGAAACTTCTCTGTGTTCTGTGAAATCATCTCACAGAGTTACAGCTTTCCCCTCAAGAAGCCTTTCGCTAAGACAGTTCTTGTGGAATTGGCAAAATGATATTTGGAAGCCCCTAGAGGGCTAAGTTGAAAAAGAAAATATCCACAGATGAAATCTGGAAAGAAGCTTTCTGAGAAACTGCTTAGTGTTCTGTTAATTCATCTCACAGAGTTACATCTGTATTTCGTGGATCTCTTTGCTAGCCTTATTTCTGTGGAATCTAGGAGCAGATATTTTGGATAACTTTGAAGACTAGAGGGCCAAAGGAAATATCCTCCGATAATAAAGAGAAAGAAGCTTTCTGAGAAACTTCTTTGTGTTCTGTGAAATCATATCACCGAGTTACAGCTTTCCCCTCAAGAAGCCTTTCGCTAAGACAGTTCTTGTGGAATTGGCAAAGTGATATTTGGAAGCCCATAGAGGGCTAAGAAGAAAAAGGAAATATCCACAGATGAAATCTGGAAAGAAGCTTTCTGAGAAACTGCTTAGTGTTCTGTTAATTCATCTCACAGAGTTACATCTGTATTTCGTGGATCTCTTTACTAGCCTTATATCTCTGGAATCTGAGAACAGATATTTCGGATCCCTTTGAAGACTATAGTGACAAAGGAAATATCCTCCGATAACAAAGAGAAAGAAGCTTTCTGAGAAACTTCTTTGTGTTCTGTGAAATCATCTCACAGAGTTACAGCTTTCCCCTCAAGAAGCCTTTTGCTAAGACAGTTCTTGTGGAATTGGCAAAGTGATATTTGGAAGCCCATAGGGGGCTATGGTGAAAAAGCAAATATCTTCCGATGAAATCTGGAAGGAAGCTTTCTGAGAAACTGCTCTGTGATGTGTGACTTCCACTTACCGAGTTACATCTGTATTTCGTGGATCTCTTTGCTAGCCTTATTGCTGTGGAATCTGAGAACAGATATTTCGGATTCCTTTGAAGACTATAGGGCTAAAGGAAATATCCTCCGATAACAAAGAGAAAGAAGATTTCTGAGAAACTTCTTTGTGTTCTGTGAAATCATCTCACAGAGTTACAGCTTTCCCCTCAAGAAGCCTTTCGCTAAGACAGTTCTTGTGGAATTGGCAAGGTGATATTTGGAAGCCCATAGAGGGCTCCGGTGAAAAAGGAAATATCCTCAGATGAAATGTGGAAAGAAGATTTCTGAGAAACTGCTCTGTGATGTGTGACTTCCACTCACAGAGTTACATCTGTATTTCGTGGATCTCTCTGCTAGCCTTATTTCTGTGGAATCTGAGAACAGATATTTCGGATCCCTTGGAAGACTATAGGGCCAAAGGAAATATCCTCCGATAACGGAGAAAGAAGCTTTCTGAGAAACTTCTTTGTGTTCTGTGAAATCATCTCACAGAGTTACAGCTTTCCCCTCAAGGAGCCTTTCGCTAACACAGTTCTTGTGGAATTGGCAAAGTGATATTTGGAAGCCCATAGAGGGCTATGTTGGAAAAGGAAATATCCTCAGATGACATCTGGAAAGAAGCTTTCTGAGAAACTGCTTAGTGTTCTGTTCATTCATCTCACAGAGTTACATCTGTATTTCGTGGATCTCTTTGCTAGCCTTATTTCTCTGGAATCTGAGAACAGATATTTCGGATCCCTTTGAAGACTATAGGGCCAAAGGAAATATCCTCCGATAACACAGAGAAAGAAGCTTTCTGAGAAACTTCTTTGTGGTCTGTGAAATCTTCTCACAGAGTTACAGCTTTCCGCTCAGGAAGCCTTTCGCTGAGACAGTTCTTGTGGAATTGGAAAAGTGATATTTGGAAGCCCATAGAGGGCTATGGTGAAAAAGGAAATATCCTCAGATGAAATCTGGAAAGAAGCTTTCTGAGAAACTGCTCTGTGATGTGTCACTTCCACTCACAGAGTTACATCTGTCTTTCGTGCATCTCTTTGCTAGCCTTATTTCTGTGGAATCTGAGAACTGATATTTCGGATCCCTTTGAAGACTGTAGGGCCAAAGGAAATATCCTCCGATAACAAAGAGACAGAAGCTTTCTGAGAAACTATTTGTGTTCTGTGAAATCATTTCACAGAGTTACAGCTTTCCCCTCAAGAAGCCTTTCGCTAAGACAGTTCTTGTGGAATTGGCAAAGTGATATTTCGAAGTCCATAGAGGGCTATGGTGAAAAAGGAAATATCCTCAGATGAAATCTGGAAAGAAGTTTTCTGAGAAACTGCTTAGTGTTCTGTTAATTCATCTCACAGAGTTACATCTGTATTTCGTGGATCTCTTTGCTAGCCTTATTTCTGTGAAATCTGAAAACAGATATTTCGGATCCCTTTGAAGACTATATGGCCAAAAGAAATATCCTCCGATAACACAGAGAAAGAAGGTTTCTGAGAAACTTCTTTGTGTTCTGTGAAACCATCTCACAGAGTTACAGCTTTCTCCTCAAGAAGCCCTTCGCTAAGGCAGTTCTTGTGGAATTGGCAAAGTGATATTTGCATGCCCATAGAGGGCTATGGTGAAAAAGGAAATATCCTAAGATGAAATCTGGGAAGAAGCTTTCTGAGAAACTGCTCTGTGATGTGTGACTTCCACTCACAGTGTTACATCTGTATTTCGTGGATCTCTTTGCTAGCCTTATTTCTGTGGAATCTGAGAAGAGATATTTCGGAATCCTTTGAAGACTATAGGGTCAAAGGAAATATCCTCCGACAACAAAGAGAAAGAAGCTTTCTGAGAAACTTCTTTGTGTTCTGTGAAATCATCTCACAGAGTTACAGCTTTCCCCTCAAGAAGCCTTTCGCTAAGACAGTTCTTGTGGAATTGGCAAGGTGATATTTGGTAGCCCCTAGAGGGCTATGGTGAAAAAGGAAATATCCTCAGATGAAATCTGGAAAGAAGCTTTCTGAGAAACTGCTTAGTGTTCTGTTAATTCATCTCACAGAGTTACGTCTGTATTTCCTGGATCTCTTTGCTAGCCTTATTTCTGTGGAATCTGAGAACAGATATTTCGGATCCCTTTGAAGACTATAGGGCCAAAGGAAATATCCTCCGATAACAAAGAGAAAGAAGCTTTCTGAGAAACTTCTTTGTGTTCTGTGAAATCATCTCACAGAGTTACAGCTTTCCCCTCAAGAAGCCTTTTGCTAAGACAGTTCTTGTGGAATTGGCAAAGTGATATTTGGAAGCCCATAGGGGGCTATGGTGAAAAAGCAAATATCTTCCGATGAAATCTGGAAGGAAGCTTTCTGAGAAACTGCTCTGTGATGTGTGACTTCCACTTACCGAGTTACATCTGTATTTCGTGGATCTCTTTGCTAGCCTTATTGCTGTGGAATCTGAGAACAGATATTTCGGATTCCTTTGAAGACTATAGGGCTAAAGGAAATATCCTCCGATAACAAAGAGAAAGAAGCTTTCTGAGAAACTTCTTTGTGTTCTGTGAAATCATCTCACAGAGTTACAGCTTTCCCCTCAAGAAGCCTTTCGCTAAGACAGTTCTTGTGGAATTCGCAAGGTGATATTTGGAAGCCCATAGAGGGCTCCGGTGAAAAAGGAAATATCCTCAGATGAAATGTGGAAAGAAGATTTCTGAGAAACTGCTCTGTGATGTGTGACTTCCACTCACAGAGTTACATCTGTATTTCGTGGATCTCTCTGCTAGCCTTATTTCTGTGGAATCTGAGAACAGATATTTCGGATCCCTTGGAAGACTATAGGGCCAAAGGAAATATCCTCCGATAACAGAGAAAGAAGCTTTCTGAGAAACTTCTTTGTGTTCTGTGAAATCATCTCACAGAGTTACAGCTTTCCCCTCAAGGAGCCTTTCGCTAACACAGTTCTTGTGGAATTGGCAAAGTGATATTTGGAAGCCCATAGAGGGCTATGTTGGAAAAGGAAATATCCTCAGATGACATCTGGAAAGAAGCTTTCTGAGAAACTGCTTAGTGTTCTGTTCATTCATCTCACAGAGTTACATCTGTATTTCGTGGATCTCTTTGCTAGCCTTATTTCTCTGGAATCTGAGAACAGATATTTCGGATCCCTTTGAAGACTATAGGGCCAAAGGAAATATCCTCCGATAACACAGAGAAAGAAGCTTTCTGAGAAACTTCTTTGTGGTCTGTGAAATCTTCTCACAGAGTTACAGCTTTCCGCTCAGGAAGCCTTTCGCTGAGACAGTTCTTGTGGAATTGGAAAAGTGATATTTGGAAGCCCATAGAGGGCTATGGTGAAAAAGGAAATATCCTCAGATGAAATCTGGAAAGAAGCTTTCTGAGAAACTGCTCTGTGATGTGTCACTTCCACTCACAGAGTTACATCTGTCTTTCGTGCATCTCTTTGCTAGCCTTATTTCTGTGGAATCTGAGAACTGATATTTCGGATCCCTTTGAAGACTGTAGGGCCAAAGGAAATATCCTCCGATAACAAAGAGACAGAAGCTTTCTGAGAAACTACTTTGTGTTCTGTGAAATCATCTCACAGAGTTACAGCTTTCCCCTCAAGAAGCCTTTCGCTAAGACAGTTCTTGTGGAATTGGCAAAGTGATATTTCGAAGTCCATAGAGGGCTATGGTGAAAAAGGAAATATCCTCAGATGAAATCTGGAAAGAAGTTTTCTGAGAAACTGCTTAGTGTTCTGTTAATTCATCTCACAGAGTTACATCTGTATTTCGTGGATCTCTTTGCTAGCCTTATTTCTGTGGAATCTGAAAACAGATATTTCGGATCCCTTTGAAGACTATATGGCCAAAAGAAATATCCTCCGATAACACAGAGAAAGAAGGTTTCTGAGAAACGTCTTTGTGTTCTGTGAAACCATCTCACAGAGTTACAGCTTTCTCCTCAAGAAGCCCTTCGCTAAGGCAGTTCTTGTGGAATTGGCAAAGTGATATTTGCATGCCCATAGAGGGCTATGGTGAAAAAGGAAATATCCTCAGATGAAATCTGGAAAGAAGCTTTCTGAGAAACTGCTCTGTGATGTGTGACTTCCACTCACAGAGTTACATCTGTATTTCGTGGATCTCTTTGCTAGCCTTATTTCTGTGGAATCTGAGAAGAGATATTTCGGAATCCTTTGAAGACTATAGGGTCAAAGGAAATATCCTCCGACAACAAAGAGAAAGAAGCTTTCTGAGAAACTTCTTTGTGTTCTGTGAAATCATCTCACAGAGTTACAGCTTTCCCCTCAAGAAGCCTTTCGCTAAGACAGTTCTTGTGGAATTGGCAAGGTGATATTTGGTAGCCCCTAGAGGGCTATGGTGAAAAAGGAAATATCCTCAGATGAAATCTGGAAAGAAGCTTTCTGAGAAACTGCTTAGTGTTCTGTTAATTCATCTCACAGAGTTACATCTGTATTTCCTGGATCTCTTTGCTAGCGTTATTTCTGTGGAATCTGAGAACAGATATTTCGGATCCCTTTGAAGACTATAGGGCCAAAGGAAATATCCTCCGATAACAAAGAGAAAGAAGCTTTCTGAGAAACTTCTTTGTGTTCTGTGAAATCATCTCACAGAGGTACAGCTTTCCTCTCAAGAAGCCTTTCGCTGAGACAGTTCTTGTGGAATTGGCAAAGTGATATTTGGAAGCCCATAGAGGGCTATGGTGAAAAAGGAAATATCCTCAGATGAAATCTGGAAAGAAGCTTTCTGAGAAACTGCTCTGTGATGTGTGACTTCCACTCACAGAGTTACATCTGTATTTCGTGCATTACTTTGCTAGCCTTATTTCTGTGGAATCTGAGAACAGATATTTCGGATCCCTTTGAAGACTATAGGGCCAAAGGAAATATCCTCCGATAACACAGAGAAAGAAGCTTTCAGAGAAACTTCTTTGTGTTCTGTGGAATCATCTCACAGAGTTACACCTTTCCCCTCAAGAAGCCTTTCGCTAAGACAGTTCTTCTGGAATTGGCAAAGTGATATTTGGAAGCCCATAGAAGGTTTTGGTGAAAAAGGATATATCCTCAGATGAAATCTGGAAAGAAGCTTTGTGAGAAACTGCTTAGTGTTCTGTTAATTCATCTCACAGAGTTACATCTGTATTTCGTGGATCTCTTTCCTAGCCTTATTTCTCTGGAATCTGAGAATAGATATTTCAGATTCCTTTGAAGACTATAGTGCCAAAGGAAATATCCTCCGATAAGAAAGAGAAAGAAGCTTTCTGAGAAACTTCTTTGTGTTCTGTGAAATCATCTCACAGAGTTACAGCTTTCCCCTCAAGAAGCCTTTCGCTAAGAGAGTTCTTGTTGAATTGGCAAAGTGATATTTCGAAGCCCATAGAGGTCTAAGAAGAAAAAGGAAATATCCCCAGATGAAATCTGGAAAGAAGCTTTCTGAGAAACTGCTTAGTGTTCTGTTAATTCATCTCACAGAGTTACATCTGTATTTCGTGGATCTCTTTCCTAGCCTTATATCTCTGGAATCTGAGAACAGATATTTCGGATCCCTTTGAAGACTATAGTGACAAAGGAAATATCCTCCGATAACAAAGAGAAAGAAGCTTTCTGAGAAACTTCTTTGTATTCTGTGAAATCATCTCACTGAGTTACAGCTTTCCCCTCAAGAAGCTTTTTGCTAAGACAGTTCTTGTGGAATTGGCAAAGTGATATTTGGAAGCCCATAGGGTGCTATGGTGAAAAAGGAAATTTCTTCCAATGAAATCTGGAAGGAAGCTTTCTGGGAAACTGCTCTGTGATGTGTGACTTCCACTTACCGAGTTACATCTGTATTTCGTGGATCTCTTTGCTAGCCTTATTGCTGTGGAATCTTAGAACAGATATTTCGGATCCCTTTGAAGAATATAGGGCTAAAGGAAATATCCTCCGATAACAAAGAGAAAGAAGCTTTCTGAGAAACTTCTTTGTGTTCTGTGAAATCATCTCACAGAGTTACAGCTTTCCCCTCAAGAAGCCTTTCGCTAAGACAGTTCTTGTGGAATTGGCAAAGTGATATTTGGAAGCCCATAGAGGGCTACGGTGAAAAAGGAAATATCCTCAGATGAAATGTGGAAAGAAGATTTCTGAGAAACTGCTCTGTGATGTGTGACTTCCACTCACAGAGTTACATCTGTATTTCGTGGATCTCTTTGCTAGCCTTATTTCTGTGGAATCTGAGAACTGATATTTCGGATCCCTTTGAAGACTATAGGGCCAAAGGAAATATCCTCCGATAACACAGAGAAAGAAGCTTTCTGAGAAATTTCTTTGTGGTCTGTGAAATCTTCTCACAGAGTTACAGCTTTCCGCTCAAGAAGCCTTTCGCTAAGACAGTTCTTGTGAAATTGGCAAAGTGATATTTGCAAGCCCATAGAGGGCTACGGTGAAAAAGGAAATATCCTCAGATGAAATCTGGAAAGAAGCTTTCTGAGAAACTGCTTAGTGTTCTGTTAATTCATCTCACAGAGTTACATCTGTATTTCGTGGATCTCTTTGCTAGCCTTATTTCTGTGGAATCTGAGAACAGATATTTCGGATCCCTTTGAAGACTATAGGGCCAAAGGAAATATCCTCCGATAACACAGAGAAAGAAGCTTTCTGAGAAATTTCTTTGTGGTCTGTGAAATCTTCTCACAGAGTTACAGCTTTCCGCTCAAGAAGCCTTTCGCTAAGACAGTTCTTGTGAAATTGGCAAAGTGATATTTGCAAGCCCATAGAGGGCTACGGTGAAAAAGGAAATATCCTCAGATGAAATCTGGAAAGAAGCTTTCTGAGAAACTGCTCTGTGATGTGTGACTTCCACTCACAGAGTTACATATGTATTTCGTGGATCTCTTTGCTAGCCTTATTTCTGTGGAATCTGAGAACAGATATTTCGGATCCCTTTGAAGACTATAGGGCCAAGGGAAACCTCCTCCGATAAGGAAGAGAAAGAAGCTTTCTGAGAAACTTCTTGGTGTTCTGAGAAACCATCTCACAGAGTTACAGCTTTCCCCTCAAGAAGCCTTTCGCTAAGACAGTTCTTGTGGAATTGGCAAAGTGATATTTGGAAGTCCATAGAGGGCTATGGTGAAAAAGGAAATATCCTCAGATGAAATCAGGAAAGAAGCTTTCTGAGAAACTGCTTAGTGATCTGTTAATTCATCTCACAGAGTTACATCTGTATTTCCTGGATCTCTTTGCTAGCATTATTTCTGTGGAATCTGAGAACAGATATTTCGGACCCCTTTGAAGACTATAGGGCCAAAGGAAATATCCTCCGATAACGAAGAGAAAGAAGCTTTCTAAGAAACTTCTTTGTGTTCTGTGAATTCATCTCACAGAGTTACAGCTTTCCCGTCAGGAAGCCTTTCGCTGAGACAGTTCTTGTGGAATTGAAAAAGTGATATTTGGAAGCCCATAGAGGGCTATGTTGAAAAAGGAAATATCCTCAGATGAAATCTGGAAAGAAGCTTTCTGAGAAACTGCTCTGTGATGTGTCACTTCCACTCACAGAGTTACATCTGTCTTTCGTGCATCTCTTTGCTAGCCTTATTTCTGTGGAATCTGAGAACAGATATTTCGGATCCGTTTGAAGACTATATGGCCAAAGGAAATATTCTCCGATAAAAAAGAGAAAGAAGCTTACTGAGAAACTTCTTTGTGTTCTGTGAAATCATCTCGCAGAGTTACAGCTTTCCCATCAAGACGCCTTTCGTTAAGACAGTTCTTGTGGAATTGGCAAAGTTATATTTGGAACCCATAGAGGGCTATGGTGAAAAAGGAAATATCCTCAGATGAAATCTGGAAAGAAGCTTTTTGAGAAACTGCTTAGTGTTCTGTTAATTCATCTCACAGAGTTACATATGTATTTCGTGGATCTCTTTGCTAGCCTTATTTCTGTGGTATCTAGGAACAGATATTTCGGATCCCTTTGAAGACTATAGGGCCAAAGGAAATATCCTCCGATAACAAAGAGAAAGAAGCTTTCTGAGAAACTTCTTTGTGTTCTGTGAAATCATCTCACAGAGTTACAGCTTTCCCCTCAAGAAGCCTTTCGCTAAGACAGTTCTTCTGGAATTGGCAAAGTGATATTTGGAAGCCCATAGGGAGCTATGGTGAAAAAGGAATTATCCTCAGATGAAATCTGGAAAGAAGTTTTCTTAGAAACTGCTCTGTGCTGTGTGACTTCCACTGACCGATTTACATCTGTATTTCGTGGATCTCTTTGCAAGCCTTATTTCTGTGGAATCTGAGAAGAGATATTTCGGATCCCTTTGAAGACTATAGGGCCAAAGGAAATATCCTCCGATAACAAAGAGAAAGAAGCTTTCTGAGAAACTTCTTTGTGTTCTGTGAAATCATCTCACAGAGTTACAGCTTTCCCCTCAAGAAGCCTTTCGCTAAGATCGTTCTTGTGGAATTGGCAAAGTGATATTTGGAAGCCCATAGAGGGCTATGGTGAAAAAGGAAATATCCTAAGATGAAATCTGGAAAGAAGCTTTCTGAGAAACTGCTCTGTGATGTGTGACTTCCACACACAGAGTTACATCTGTATTTCGTGGATCTCTTTACTAGCGTTATTTCTGTGGAATCTGAGAACAGATATTTCCGATCCCTTTGAAGACTATAGGGCCAAAGGAAATATCCTCCGATGACAAAGAGAAAGAAACTTTCTGAGAAACTTCTTTGTATTCTGTGAAATCATCTCACAGAGTTACAGCTTTCCCTTCAAGTAGCCTTTCGCTAACACAGTTCTTGTGGAATTGGTAAAGAGAAATTTGGAAGCCCATAGAGGGCTATGGTGAAAAAGGAAATACCCTCAGATGAAATCTGGAAAGAAGCTTTCTGAGAAACTGCGCTGTGATGTGTGACTTCCACTCACAGAGTTATATCTGTATTTCGTGGATCTCTTTGCTAGCCTTATTTCTGTGGAATCTGAGAACAGATATTTCGGATCCCTTTGAAGACTATCGGTCCAAATGAAATATCCTCCGATAACAAAGAGAAAAAAGTTTCTGAGAAACTTCTCTGTGTTCTGTGAAATCATCTCACATAGTTACAGCTTTCCCCTCAAGAAGCCTTTCGCTAAGGGAGTTCTTGTGGAATTGGCCAAGTGATATTTCGAAGCCCATAGAGGGCTACGGTGAAAAAGGAAATATCCTCAGATGAAATCTGGAAAGAAGCTTTTAGAGAAACTGCTTAGTGTTCTGTTAATTCATCTCACAGAGTTACATCTGTATATCGTGGATCTCTTTGCTAGCCTTATTTCTGTGGAATCTGAGAACAGATATTTCGGATCCCTTTGATGACTATAGGGAAAAAGGAAATATCGTCCGATAACAAAGAGAAAGAAACTTTCTGAGAAACTTCTTTGTGTTCTGTGAAATCATCTCACAGAATTACAGCGTTCCCTTCAAGAAGCCTTTCGCTAAGACAGTTCTTGTGGAATTGGTAAAGTGATATTTGGAAGCCCATAGAGGGCTAAGAAGAAAAAGGAAATATCCACAGATGAAATCTCGAAAGAAGCTTTCTGAGAAACTGCTTAGTGTTCTGTTAATTCATCTCACAGAGTTACATCTGTATTTCGTGGATCTCTTTACTAGCCTTATATCTCTGGAATCTGAGAAGAGATATTTCGGATCCCTTTGAAGACTATAGGGCTAAAGGAGATATCCTCCGATAACAAAGAGAAAGCAACTTTCTGAGAAACTTCTTTGTGTTCTGTGAAATCATCTCACAGAGTTACAGCTTTCCCCTCAAGAAGCCTTTCGCTAAGACAGTTCTTGTGGAATTGGCAAAGTGATATTTGGAAGCCCATAGAGGGCTATGGTGAAAAAGGAAATATCCTCAGATGAAATCTGGAAAGAAGCTTTCTGAGAAACTGCTTAGTGTTCTGTTAATTCATCTCACAGAGTTACATCTGTATTTCGTGGATCTCTTTACTAGCCTTATATCTCTGGAATCTGAGAACAGATATTTCGGATCCCTTTGAAGACTATAGTGACAAAGGAAATATCCTCCGATAACAAAGAGAAAGAAGCTTTCTGAGAAACTTCTTTGTGTTCTGTGAAATCATCTCACTGAGTTACAGCTTTCCCCTCAAGAAGCCTTTTGCTAAGACAGTTCTTGTGGAATTGGCAAAGTGATATTAGGAAGCCCATAGGGGGCTATGGTGAAAAAGGAAATATCTTCCGATGAAATCTGGAAGGAAGCTTTCTGAGAAACTGCTCTGTGCTGTGTGACTTCCACTTACCGAGTTACATCTGTATTTCGTGGATCTCTTTGCTAGCCTTATTTCTGTGGAATCTGAGAACAGATATTTCGGATCCCTTTGAAGACTATAGGGCCAAAGGAAATATCCTCCGATAACACAGAGAAAGAAGCTTTCTGAGAAACTTCTTTGTGGTCTGTGAAATCTTCTCACAGAGTTACAGCTTTCCGCTCAAGAAGCCTTTCGCTAAGACAGTTCTTGTGAAACTGGCAAAGTGATATTTGCAAGCCCATAGAGGGCTACGGTGAAAAAGGAAATATCCTCAGATGAAATCTGGAAAGAAGCTTTCTGAGAAACTGCTCTGTGATGTGTGACTTCCACTCACAGAGTTACATCTGTATTTCGTGGATCTCTTTGCTAGCCTTATTTCTGTGGAATCTGAGAACAGATATTTCGGATCCCTTTGAAGACTATAGGGCCAAAGGAAATATCCTCCGAAAACAAAGAGAAAGAATCTTTCTCAGAAACTTCTCTGTGTTCAGTGAAATCATCTCACAGAGTTACAGCTTTCCCCTCAAGAAGCCTTTCGCTAAGACAGTTCTTGTGGAATTGGCAAAATGATATTTGGAAGCCCCTAGAGGGCTAAGGTGAAAAAGGAAATATCCACAGATGAAATCTGGAAAGAAGCTTTCTGAGAAACTGCTTAGTGTTCTGTTAATTCATCTCACAGAGTTACATCTGTATTTCGTGGATCTCTTTGCTAGCCTTATTTCTGTGGAATCTAGGAGCAGATATTTTGGATAACTTTGAAGACTAGAGGGCCAAAGGAAATATCCTCGATAATAAAGAGAAAGAAGTTTTCTGAGAAACTTCTTTGTGTTCTGTGAAATCATCTCACAGAGTTACAGCTTTCCCCTCAAGAAGCCTTTGGCTAAGACAGTTCTTGTGGAATTGGCATAGTGATATTTGGAAGCCCATAGAGGGCAATGGTGAAAAAGGAAATATCCTCAGATGAAATCTGGAAAGAAGCTTTCTGAGAAACTGCTCTGTGATGTGTGACTTCCACTCACAGAGTTAAATCTGTATTTCGTGGATCTCTTTGCTAGTCTTATTTCTGTGGAATATCAGAACAGATATTTCGGATCCCTTTGAAGACTATAGGGCCTAAGGAAATATCCTCTGATAACAAAGAGAAAGAAGGTTTCTGAGAAACTTCTTTGTGTTCTGTGAAATCATCTCACAGAGTTACAGCTTTCCCCTCAAGAAGATGTTGGCTAAGACAGTTCTTGTGGAATTGGCAAAGTGATATTTGGAAGCCCATAGAGGGCTATGTTGAAAAAGGAAATATCCTCAGATGAAATCTGGAAAGAAGCTTTCTGAGAAACTGCTCTGTGATGTGTGACTTCCACTCATAGAGTTACATCTGTATTTCGTGGATCTCTTTGCTAGCCTTATTTCTGTGGAATCTGAGATCAGATATTTCGGATCCCTTTGAAGACTATAGGGCCAAAGAAAATATCCTCCGGTAACAAAGGGAAAGAAGCTTTCTGAGAAACTTCTTTGTGTTCTGTGAAATCATCTCACAGAGTTACAGCTTTCCCCTCAAGAAGCCTTTCGCTAAGACAGTTCTTGTGAAATTGGCAAAGAGATATTTGGAAGTCCAAAGAGGGCTATGGTGAAAAAGGAAATATCCTGAGATGAAATCTGGAAAGAAGCTTTCTGAGAAACTGCTCTGTGATGTGTGACTTCCACTCACAGAGTTACATCTGTATTTCGTGGTCTCTTTTTGCTAGCCTTATTTCTGTGGAATCTGAGAACAGATATTTCGGATCCCTTTGAAGACTATAGGGCCAAAGGAAATATCCTCCGATAACAAAGAGAAAGAAGCTTTCTGAGAAACTTCTTTGTGTTCTGTGAAATCATCTCACAGAGTTACAGCTTTCCCCTCAAGAAGCCTTTCGCTAAGACAGTTCTTTTGGAATTGGCAAAGTGATATTTGGAAGCCCATAGAGGGCTATGGTGAAAAAGGAAATATCCTCAGATGAAATCTGGAAAGAAGCTTTTTGAGAAACTGCTTAGTGTTCTGTTAATTCATCTCACTGAGTTACGTCTGCATTTCGTGGATCTCTTTGCTAGCCTTGTTTCTGTGGAATCTGAGAACAGATATTTCGGATCCCTTTGAAGACTATAGGGCCAAAGGAAACCTCCTCCGATAAGGAAGAGAAAGAAGCTTTCTGAGAAACTTCTTGGTGTTCTGAGAAACCATCTCACAGAGTTACAGCTTTCCCCTCAAGAAGCCTTTCGCTAAGACAGTTCTTGTGGAATTGGCAAAGTGATATTTGGAAGTCCATAGAGGGCTATGGTGAAAAAGGAAATATCCTCAGATGAAATCAGGAAAGAAGCTTTCTGAGAAACTGCTTAGTGATCTGTTAATTCATCTCACAGAGTTACATCTGTATTTCCTGGATCTCTTTGCTAGCATTATTTCTGTGGAATCTGAGAACAGATATTTCGGACCCCTTTGAAGACTATAGGGCCAAAGGAAATATCCTCCGATAACGAAGAGAAAGAAGCTTTCTAAGAAACTTCTTTGTGTTCTGTGAATTCATCTCACAGAGTTACAGCTTTCCCGTCAGGAAGCCTTTCGCTGAGACAGTTCTTGTGGAATTGGAAAAGTGATATTTGGAAGCCCATAGAGGGCTATGTTGAAAAAGGAAATATCCTCAGATGAAATCTGGAAAGAAGCTTTCTGAGAAACTGCTCTGTGATGTGTCACTTCCGCTCACAGAGTTACATCTGTCTTTCGTGCATCTCTTTGCTAGCCTTATTTCTGTGGAATCTGAGAACAGATATTTCGGATCCGTTTGAAGACTATATGGCCAAAGGAAATATTCTCCGATAAAAAAGAGAAAGAAGCTTACTGAGAAACTTCTTTGTGTTCTGTGAAATCATCTCGCAGAGTTACAGCTTTCCCATCAAGACGCCTTTCGTTAAGACAGTTCTTGTGGAATTGGCAAAGTTATATTTGGAACCCATAGAGGGCTATGGTGAAAAAGGAAATATCCTCAGATGAAATCTGGAAAGAAGCTTTTTGAGAAACTGCTTAGTGTTCTGTTAATTCATCTCACAGAGTTACATATGTATTTCGTGGATCTCTTTGCTAGCCTTATTTCTGTGGTATCTAGGAACAGATATTTCGGATCCCTTTGAAGACTATAGGGCCAAAGGAAATATCCTCCGATAACAAAGAGAAAGAAGCTTTCTGAGAAACTTCTTTGTGTTCTGTGAAATCATCTCACAGAGTTACAGCTTTCCCCTCAAGAAGCCTTTCGCTAAGACAGTTCTTCTGGAATTGGCAAAGGGATATTTGGAAGCCCATAGGGAGCTATGGTGAAAAAGGAATTATCCTCAGATGAAATCTGGAAAGAAGTTTTCTTAGAAACTGCTCTGTGCTGTGTGACTTCCACTGACCGATTTACATCTGTATTTCGTGGATCTCTTTGCAAGCCTTATTTCTGTGGAATCTGAGAAGAGATATTTCGGATCCCTTTGAAGACTATAGGGCCAAAGGAAATATCCTCCGATAACAAAGAGAAAGAAGCTTTCTGAGAAACTTCTTTGTGTTCTGTGAAATCATCTCACAGAGTTACAGCTTTCCCCTCAAGAAGCCTTTCGCTAAGATCGTTCTTGTGGAATTGGCAAAGTGATATTTGGAAGCCCATAGAGGGCTATGGTGAAAAAGGAAATATCCTAAGATGAAATCTGGAAAGAAGCTTTCTGAGAAACTGCTCTGTGATGTGTGACTTCCACACACAGAGTTACATCTGTATTTCGTGGATCTCTTTACTAGCGTTATTTCTGTGGAATCTGAGAACAGATATTTCCGATCCCTTTGAAGACTATAGGGCCAAAGGAAATATCCTCCGATGACAAAGAGAAAGAAACTTTCTGAGAAACTTCTTTGTATTCTGTGAAATCATCTCACAGAGTTACAGCTTTCCCTTCAAGTAGCCTTTCGCTAACACAGTTCTTGTGGAATTGGTAAAGAGAAATTTGGAAGCCCATAGAGGGCTATGGTGAAAAAGGAAATACCCTCAGATGAAATCTGGAAAGAAGCTTTCTGAGAAACTGCGCTGTGATGTGTGACTTCCACTCACAGAGTTATATCTGTATTTCGTGGATCTCTTTGCTAGCCTTATTTCTGTGGAATCTGAGAACAGATATTTCGGATCCCTTTGAAGACTATCGGTCCAAATGAAATATCCTCCGATAACAAAGAGAAAAAAGTTTCTGAGAAACTTCTCTGTGTTCTGTGAAATCATCTCACATAGTTACAGCTTTCCCCTCAAGAAGCCTTTCGCTAAGGGAGTTCTTGTGGAATTGGCCAAGTGATATTTCGAAGCCCATAGAGGGCTACGGTGAAAAAGGAAATATCCTCAGATGAAATCTGGAAAGAAGCTTTTAGAGAAACTGCTTAGTGTTCTGTTAATTCATCTCACAGAGTTACATCTGTATATCGTGGATCTCTTTGCTAGCCTTATTTCTGTGGAATCTGAGAACAGATATTTCGGATCCCTTTGATGACTATAGGGAAAAAGGAAATATCGTCCGATAACAAAGAGAAAGAAACTTTCTGAGAAACTTCTTTGTGTTCTGTGAAATCATCTCACAGAATTACAGCTTTCCCTTCAAGAAGCCTTTCGCTAAGACAGTTCTTGTGGAATTGGTAAAGTGATATTTGGAAGCCCATAGAGGGCTAAGAAGAAAAAGGAAATATCCACAGATGAAATCTCGAAAGAAGCTTTCTGAGAAACTACTTAGTGTTCTGTTAATTCATCTCACAGAGTTACATCTGTATTTCGTGGATCTCTTTACTAGCCTTATATCTCTGGAATCTGAGAAGAGATATTTCGGATCCCTTTGAAGACTATAGGGCTAAAGGAGATATCCTCCGATAACAAAGAGAAAGCAACTTTCTGAGAAACTTCTTTGTGTTCTGTGAAATCATCTCACAGAGTTACAGCTTTCCCCTCAAGAAGCCTTTCGCTAAGACAGTTCTTGTGGAATTGGCAAAGTGATATTTGGAAGCCCATAGAGGGCTATGGTGAAAAAGGAAATATCCTCAGATGAAATCTGGAAAGAAGCTTTCTGAGAAACTGCTTAGTGTTCTGTTAATTCATCTCACAGAGTTACATCTGTATTTCGTGGATCTCTTTACTAGCCTTATATCTCTGGAATCTGAGAACAGATATTTCGGATCCCTTTGAAGACTATAGTGACAAAGGAAATATCCTCCGATAACAAAGAGAAAGAAGCTTTCTGAGAAACTTCTTTGTGTTCTGTGAAATCATCTCACTGAGTTACAGCTTTCCCCTCAAGAAGCCTTTTGCTAAGACAGTTCTTGTGGAATTGGCAAAGTGATATTAGGAAGCCCATAGGGGGCTATGGTGAAAAAGGAAATATCTTCCGATGAAATCTGGAAGGAAGCTTTCTGAGAAACTGCTCTGTGCTGTGTGACTTCCACTTACCGAGTTACATCTGTATTTCATGGATCTCTTTGCTAGCCTTATTTCTGTGGAATCTGAGAACAGATATTTCGGATCCCTTTGAAGACTATAGGGCCAAAGGAAATATCCTCCGATAACACAGAGAAAGAAGCTTTCTGAGAAACTTCTTTGTGGTCTGTGAAATCTTCTCACACAGTTACAGCTTTCCGCTCAAGAAGCCTTTCGCTAAGACAGTTCTTGTGAAACTGGCAAAGTGATATTTGCAAGCCCATAGAGGGCTACGGTGAAAAAGGAAATATCCTCAGATGAAATCTGGAAAGAAGCTTTCTGAGAAACTGCTCTGTGATGTGTGACTTCCACTCACAGAGTTACATCTGTATTTCGTGGATCTCTTTGCTAGCCTTATTTCTGTGGAATCTGAGAACAGATATTTCGGATCCCTTTGAAGACTATAGGGCCAAAGGAAATATCCTCCGAAAACAAAGAGAAAGAATCTTTCTCAGAAACTTCTCTGTGTTCAGTGAAATCATCTCACAGAGTTACAGCTTTCCCCTCAAGAAGCCTTTCGCTAAGACAGTTCTTGTGGAATTGGCAAAATGATATTTGGAAGCCCCTAGAGGGCTAAGGTGAAAAAGGAAATATCCACAGATGAAATCTGGAAAGAAGCTTTCTGAGAAACTGCTTAGTGTTCTGTTAATTCATCTCACAGAGTTACATCTGTATTTCGTGGATCTCTTTGCTAGCCTTATTTCTGTGGAATCTAGGAGCAGATATTTTGGATAACTTTGAAGACTAGAGGGCCAAAGGAAATATCCTCGATAATAAAGAGAAAGAAGTTTTCTGAGAAACTTCTTTGTGTTCTGTGAAATCATCTCACAGAGTTACAGCTTTCCCCTCAAGAAGCCTTTGGCTAAGACAGTTCTTGTGGAATTGGCATAGTGATATTTGGAAGCCCATAGAGGGCAATGGTGAAAAAGGAAATATCCTCAGATGAAATCTGGAAAGAAGCTTTCTGAGAAACTGCTCTGTGATGTGTGACTTCCACTCACAGAGTTAAATCTGTATTTCGTGGATCTCTTTGCTAGTCTTATTTCTGTGGAATATCAGAACAGATATTTCGGATCCCTTTGAAGACTATAGGGCCTAAGGAAATATCCTCTGATAACAAAGAGAAAGAAGGTTTCTGAGAAACTTCTTTGTGTTCTGTGAAATCATCTCACAGAGTTACAGCTTTCCCCTCAAGAAGATGTTGGCTAAGACAGTTCTTGTGGAATTGGCAAAGTGATATTTGGAAGCCCATAGAGGGCTATGTTGAAAAAGGAAATATCCTCAGATGAAATCTGGAAAGAAGCTTTCTGAGAAACTGCTCTGTGATGTGTGACTTCCACTCACAGAGTTACATATGTATTTCGTGGATCTCTTTGCTAGCCTTATTTCTGTGGAATCTGAGAACAGATATTTCGGATCCCTTTGAAGACTATAGGGCCAAAGGAAACCTCCTCCGATAAGGAAGAGAAAGAAGCTTTCTGAGAAACTTCTTGGTGTTCTGAGAAACCATCTCACAGAGTTACAGCTTTCCCCTCAAGAAGCCTTTCGCTAAGACAGTTCTTGTGGAATTGGCAAAGTGATATTTGGAAGTCCATAGAGGGCTATGGTGAAAAAGGAAATATCCTCAGATGAAATCAGGAAAGAAGCTTTCTGAGAAACTGCTTAGTGATCTGTTAATTCATCTCACAGAGTTACATCTGTATTTCCTGGATCTCTTTGCTAGCATTATTTCTGTGGAATCTGAGAACAGATATTTCGGACCCCTTTGAAGACTATAGGGCCAAAGGAAATATCCTCCGATAACGAAGAGAAAGAAGCTTTCTAAGAAACTTCTTTGTGTTCTGTGAATTCATCTCACAGAGTTACAGCTTTCCCGTCAGGAAGCCTTTCGCTGAGACAGTTCTTGTGGAATTGGAAAAGTGATATTTGGAAGCCCATAGAGGGCTATGGTGAAAAAGGAAATATCCTCAGATGAAATCTGGAAAGAAGCTTTCTGAGAAACTGCTCTGTGATGTGTCACTTCCACTCACAGAGTTACATCTGTCTTTCGTGCATCTCTTTGCTAGCCTTATTTCTGTGGAATCTGAGAACTGATATTTCGGATCCCTTTGAAGACTATAGGGCCAAAGGAAATATCCTCCGATAACAAAGAGACAGAAGCTTTCTGAGAAACTTCTTTGTGTTCTGTGAAATCATCTCACAGAGTTACAGCTTTCCCCTCAAGAAGCCTTTCGCTAAGACAGTTCTTGTGGAATTGGCAAAGTGATATTTGGAAGCCCATAGAGGGCTACGGAGAAAAAGGAAATATCCTCAGATGAAATCTGGAAAGAAGCTTTCTGAGAAACTGCTCTGTGATGTGTGACTTCCACTCACAGAGTTACATCTGTATTTCGTGGATCTCTTTGCTATCCTTATTTCTGTGGAATCTGAGAACAGATATTTCGGATCCCTTGGAAGACTATAGGGCCAAAGGAAATATCCTCCGATAACAAAGAGAAAGAAGCTTTCGGAGAAACTTCTTTGTGTTCTGTGAAATCATCTCACAGAGTTACAGCTTTCCCCTCAAGGAGCCTTTCGCTAACACAGTTCTTGTGGAATTGGCAAAGTGATATTTGGAAGCCCATAGAGGGCTATGTTGGAAAAGGAAATATCCTCAGATGACATCTGGAAAGAAGCTTTCTGAGAAACTGCTTAGTGTTCTGTTAATTCATCTCACAGAGTTACATCTGTATTTCGTGGATCTCTTTTCTAGCCTTATTTCTGTGGAATCTGAGAACAGATATTTCGGATCCCTTTGAAGACTATAGGGCCAAAGGAAATATCCTCCGATAACACAGAGAAAGAAGCTTTCTGAGAAACTTCTTTGTGGTCTGTGAAATCTTCTCACAGAGTTACAGCTTTCCCCTCAAGAAGCCTTTCGCTAAGACAGTTCTTGTGGAATTGGCAAAGTGATATTTGCAAGCCCATAGAGGGCTATGGTGAAAAAGGAAATATCCTCAGATGAAATCTGGAAAGAAGCTTTCTGAGAAACTGCTCTGTGATGTGTGACTTCCACGCACAGAGTTACATATGTATTTCGTGGATCTCTTTGCTAGCCTTATTTCTCTGACATCTGAGAACAGATATTTCGGATCCCTGTGAAGACTATAGGGCTAAAGGAAATATCCTCCGATAACAAAGAGAAAGCAACTTTCTGAGAAACTTCTTTGTGTTCTGTGAAATCATCTCACAGAGTTACAGCTTTCCCCTCAAGAAGCCTTTCGCTAAGACAGTTCTTGTGGAATTGGCAAAGTGATATTTGGAAGCCCATAGAGGGCTAAGGTGAAAAAGGAAATATCCTCAGATGAAATCTGGAAAGAAGCTTTCTGAGAAACTGCTCTGTGCTTTGTCACTTCCACAGACAGAGTTACATCTGTATTTCGTGGATCTCTTTGCTAGCCTTATTTCTGTGGAATCTGACAACAGATATTTCGGATCCCTTTGAAGACTATAGGGACGTTGGAAATATCCTCCGATAACAAAGAGAAAGAAGCTTTCTGAGAAACTGCTCTGTGATGTGTGACTTCCACTCACAGAGTTACATCTGTATTTCGTGGATCTCTTTGCTAGCCTTATTTCTGTGGAATCTGAGAACAGATATTTCGGATCCCTTTGAAGACTATAGGGCCAAAGGAAATATCCTCCGAAAACAAAGAGAAAGAAGCTTTCTCAGAAACTTCTCTGTGTTCAGTGAAATCATCTCACAGAGTTACAGCTTTCCCCTCAAGAAGGCTTTCGCTAAGACAGTTCTTGTGGAATTGGCAAAATGATATTTGGAAGCCCCTAAAGGGCTAAGGTGAAAAAGGAAATATCCACAGATGAAATCTGGAAAGAAGCTTTCTGAGAAACTGCTTAGTGTTCTGTTAATTCATCTCACAGAGTTACATTTGTATTTCGTGGATCTCTTTGCTAGCCTTATTTCTGTGGAATCTAGGAGCAGATATTTTGGATAACTTTGAAGACTAGAGGGCCAAAGGAAATATCCTCCGATAATAAAGAGAAAGAAGCTTTCTGAGAAACTTCTTTGTGTTCTCTGAAATCATATCACAGAGTTACAGCTTTCCCCTCAAGAAGCCTTTCGCTAAGACAGTTCTTGTGGAATTGGCAAAGTGATAATTTGGAAGCCCATAGAGGGCTATGGTGAAAAAGGATATATCCTCAGATGAAATCTGGAAAGAAGCTTTCTGAGAAATTGCTCTGTGATGTGTGACTTCCACTCACCGAGTTACATCTGTATTTCGTGGATCTCTTTGCTAGCCTTATTTCTGTGGAATCTGAGAACAGATATTTCGGATCCCTTTGAAGACTATAGGGCCAAAGGAAATATCCTCCGATAACAAAGAGAAAGAAGCTTTCTGAGAAACTTCTTTGTGTTCTGTGAAATCATCTCACAGAGTTACAGCTTTCCCCTCAAGAAGCCTTTCGCTAAGACAGTTCTAGTGGAATTCGCAAAGGGATATTTGGAAGCCCATAGAGGCCTATGGTGAAAAAGGAAATATCCTCAGATGAAATCTGGAAAGAAGCTTTCTGAGAAACTGCTTAGTGTTCTGTTTATTCATCTCACAGAGTTACATCTGTATTTCGTGATTCTCTTTGCTATCCTTATTTCTGTGGAATCTGAGAACAGATATTTCTGATCCCTTTGAAGACTATAGGACCAAAGGAAATATCCTCCGGTAACAAAGAGAAAGAAGCTTTCTGAGAAACTTCTTTGTGTTCTGTGAAATCATCTCACAGAGTTACAGCTTTCCCGTCAAGAAGCCTTTGGCTAAGACAGTTCTTCTGGAATTGGCAAAGTGATATTTGGAAGCCCATAGAGGGCTATGGTGAAAAAGGAAATATCCTCAGATGAAATCTGGAAAGAAGCTTTCTGAGAAACTACTCTGTGATGTGTGACTTCCACTCACAGAGTTAAATCTGTATTTCGTGGATCTCTTTGCTAGTCTTATTTCTGTGGAATATCAGAACAGATATTTCGGATCCCTTTGAAGACTATAGGGCCTAAGGAAATATCCTCCGATAACAATGAGAAAGAAGGTTTCTGAGAAACTTCTTTGTGTTCTGTGAAATCATCTCACAGAGTTACAGCTTTCCCCTCAAGAGGATGTTGGCTAAGACAGTTCTTGTGGAATTGACAAAGTGATATTTGGAAGCCCATAGAGGGCTATGGTGAAAAAGGAAATATCCTCAGATGAAATCTGGAAAGAAGCTTTCTGAGAAACTGCTCTGTGATGTGTGACTTCCACTCATAGAGTTACATCTGTATTTCGTGGATCTCTTTGCTAGTCTTATTTCTGTGGAATCTGAGAACAGATATTTCGGATCCCTTTGAAGACTATAGGGCCAAAGAAAATATCCTCCGGTAACAAAGGGAAAGAAGCTTTCTGAGAAACTTCTTTGTGTTCTGTGAAATCATCTCACAGAGATACAGCTTTCCCCTCAAGAAGCCTTTCGCTAAGACAGTTCTTGTGAAATTGGCAAAGAGATATTTGGAAGTCCATAGAGGGCTATGGTGAAAAAGGAAATATCCTCAGATGAAATCTGGAAAGAAGCTTTCTGAGAAACTGCTCTGTGATGTGTGACTTCCACTCACAGAGTTACATCTGTATTTCGTGGTCTCTTTTTGCTAGCCTTATTTCTGAGGAATCTGAGAACAGATATTTCGGATCCCTTTGAAGACTATAGGGCCAAAGGAAATATCCTCCGATAACAAAGAGAAAGAAGCTTTCTGAGAAACTTCTTTGTGTTCTGTGAAATCATCTCACAGAGTTACAGCTTTCCCCTCAAGAAGCCTTTCGCTAAGACAGTTCTTTTGGAATTGGCAAAGTGATATTTGGAAGCCCATAGAGGGCTATGTTGAAAAAGGAAATATCCTCAGATGAAATCTGGAAAGAAGCTTTTTGAGAAACTGCTTAGTGTTCTGTTAATTCATCTCACTGAGTTACGTCTGCATTTCGTGGATCTCTTTGCTAGCCTTATTTCTGTGGAATCTGAGAACAGATATTTCGGATCCCTTTGAAGACTATAGGACAAAAGGGAATATCCTCCGATAACAAAGAGAAAGAAGCTTTCTGAGAAACTTCCTTGTGTTCTGTGAAATCATCTCACAGAGTTACAGCTACCCCTCAAGAAGCCTTTCGCTAAGACAGTTCTTGTGGAATTGGCAAAGTGATATTTGGAAGCCCATAGAGGGCTATGGTGAAAAAGGAAATATCCTCAGATGAATCTGGAAAGAAGCTTTCTGAGAAACTGCTTAGTGTTCTGTTAATTCATCTCACAGAGTTACATCTGTATTTCGTGGTTCTCTTTCCTAGCCTTATTTCTGTGGAATCTGAGAACAGATATTTCGGATCCCTTTGAAGACTATAGGACCAAAGGAAATATCCTCCGATAACAAAGAGAAAGAAGCTTTCTGAGAAACTTCTTTGTGTTCTGTGAAATCATCTCACAGAGTTACAGCTTTCCGCTCAAGAAGCCTTTCGCTAAGACAGTTCTTGTGGAATTGGCAAAGTGATATTTGGAAGCCCATAGAGGGCTACGGTGAAAAAGGAAATATCCTCAGATGAAATCTGGAAAGAAGCTTTCTGAGAAACTGCTCTGTGATGTGTGACTTCCACTCACAGAGTTACATCTGTATTTCGTGGTTCTCTTTGCTAGCCTTATTTCTGTGGAATCTGAGAACAGATATTTCGGATCCCTTTGAAGACTATAGGGCCAAAGGAAATATCCTCCGATAACAAAGAGAAAGAAGCTTTCTGAGAAACTTCTTTGTGTTCTGTGAAATCTTCTCACAGAGTTACAGCTTTCCGCTCAGGAAGCCTTTCGCTGAGACAGTTCTTGTGGAATTGGAAAAGTGATATTTGGAAGCCCATAGAGGGCTATGGTGAAAAAGGAAATATCCTCAGAAGAAATCTGGAAAGAAGCTTTCTGAGAAACTGCTCTGTGATGTGTCACTTCCACTCACAGAGTTACATCTGTCTTTCGTGCATCTCTTTGCTAGCCTTATTTCTGTGGAATCTGAGAACTGATATTTCGGATCCCTTTGAAGACTGTAGGGCCAAAGGAAATATCCTCCGATAACAAAGAGACAGAAGCTTTCTGAGAAACTACTTTGTGTTCTGTGAAATCATCTCACAGAGTTACAGCTTTCCCCTCAAGAACCTTTCGCTAGGACAGTTCTTGTGGAATTGGCAAAGTGATATTTCGAAGTCCATAGAGGGCTATGGTGAAAAAGGAAATATCCTCAGATGAAATCTGGAAAGAAGTTTTCTGAGAAACTGCTTAGTGTTCTGTTAATTCATCTCACAGAGTTACATCTGTATTTCGTGGATCTCTTTGCTAGCCTTATTTCTGTGGAATCTGAAAACAGATATTTCGGATCCCTTTGAAGACTATATGGCCAAAATAAATATCCTCCGATAACACAGAGAAAGAAGGTTTCTGAGAAACTTCTTTGTGTTCTGTGAAACCATCTCACAGAGTTACAGCTTTCTCCTCAAGAAGCCCTTCGCTAAGGCAGTTCTTGTGGAATTGGCAAAGTGATATTTGCATGCCCATAGAGGGCTATGGTGAAAAAGGAAATATCCTAAGATGAAATCTGGAAAGAAGCTTTCTGAGAAACTGCTCTGTGATGTGTGACTTCCACTCACAGAGTTACATCTGTATTTCGTGGATCTCTTTGCTAGCCTTATTTCTGTGGAATCTGAGAAGAGATATTTCGGAATCCTTTGAAGACTATAGGGTCAAAGGAAATATCCTCCGACAACAAAGAGAAAGAAGCTTTCTGAGAAACTTCTTTGTGTTCTGTGAAATCATCTCACAGAGTTACAGCTTTCCCCTCAAGAAGCCTTTCGCTAAGACAGTTCTTGTGGAATTGGCAAGGTGATATTTGGTAGCCACTAGAGGGCTATGGTGAAAAAGGAAATATCCTCAGATGAAATCTGGAAGGAAGCTTTCTGAGAAACTGCTTAGTGTTCTGTTAATTCATCTCACAGAGTTACATCTGTATTTCCTGGATCTCTTTGCTAGCGTTATTTCTGTGGAATCTGAGAACAGATATTTCGGATCCCTTTGAAGACTATAGGGCCAAAGGAAATATCCTCCGATAACAAAGAGAAAGAAGCTTTCTGAGAAACTTCTTTGTGTTCTGTGAAATCATCTCACAGAGTTACAGCTTTCCCCTCAAGAAGCCTTTTGCTAAGACAGTTCTTGTGGAATTGGCAAAGTGATATTTGGAAGCCCATAGGGGGCTACGGTGAAAAAGCAAATATCTTCCGATGAAATCTGGAAGGAAGCTTTCTGAGAAACTGCTCTGTGATGTGTGACTTCCACTTACCGAGTTACATCTGTATTTCGTGGATCTCTTTGCTAGCCTTATTGCTGTGGAATCTGAGAACAGATATTTCGGATTCCTTTGAAGACTATAGGGCTAAAGGAAATATCCTCCGATAACAAAGAGAAAGAAGCTTTCTGAGAAACTTCTTTGTGTTCTGTGAAATCATCTCACAGAGTTACAGCTTTCCCCTCAAGAAGCCTTTCGCTAAGACAGTTCTTGTGGAATTGGCAAGGTGATATTTGGAAGCCCATAGAGGGCTCCGGTGAAAAAGGAAATATCCTCAGATGAAATGTGGAAAGAAGATTTCTGAGAAACTGCTCTGTGATGTGTGACTTCCACTCACAGAGTTACATCTGTATTTCGTGGATCTCTCTGCTAGCCTTATTTCTGTGGAATCTGCGAACAGATATTTCGGATCCCTTGGAAGACTATAGGGCCAAAGGAAATATCCTCCGATAACAGAGAAAGAAGCTTTCTGAGAAACTTCTTTGTGTTCTGTGAAATCATCTCACAGAGTTACAGCTTTCCCCTCAAGGAGCCTTTCGCTAACACAGTTCTTGTGGAATTGGCAAAGTGATATTTGGAAGCCCATAGAGGGCTATGTTGGAAAAGGAAATATCCTCAGATGACATCTGGAAAGAAGCTTTCTGAGAAACTGCTTAGTGTTCTGTTCATTCATCTCACAGAGTTACATCTGTATTTCGTGGATCTCTTTGCTAGCCTTATTTCTCTGGAATCTGAGAACAGATATTTCGGATCCCTTTGAAGACTATAGGGCCAAAGGAAATATCCTCCGATAACACAGAGAAAGAAGCTTTCTGAGAAACTTCTTTGTGGTCTGTGAAATCTTCTCACAGAGTTACAGCTTTCCGCTCAGGAAGCCTTTCGCTGAGACAGTTCTTGTGGAATTGGAAAAGTGATATTTGGAAGCCCATAGAGGGCTATGGTGAAAAAGGAAATATCCTCAGATGAAATCTGGAAAGAAGCTTTCTGAGAAACTGCTCTGTGATGTGTCACTTCCACTCACAGAGTTACATCTGTCTTTCGTGCATCTCTTTGCTAGCCTTATTTCTGTGGAATCTGAGAACTGATATTTCGGATCCCTTTGAAGACTGTAGGGCCAAAGGAAATATCCTCCGATAACAAAGAGACAGAAGCTTTCTGAGAAACTACTTTGTGTTCTGTGAAATCATCTCACAGAGTTACAGCTTTCCCCTCAAGAAGCCTTTCGCTAAGACAGTTCTTGTGGAATTGGCAAAGTGATATTTCGAAGTCCATAGAGGGCTATGGTGAAAAAGGAAATATCCTCAGATGAAATCTGGAAAGAAGTTTTCTGAGAAACTGCTTAGTGTTCTGTTAATTCATCTCACAGAGTTACATCTGTATTTCGTGGATCTCTTTGCTAGCCTTATTTCTGTGGAATCTGAAAACAGATATTTCGGATCCCTTTGAAGACTATATGGCCAAAAGAAATATCCTCCGATAACACAGAGAAAGAAGGTTTCTGAGAAACTTCTTTGTGTTCTGTGAAACCATCTCACAGAGTTACAGCTTTCTCCTCAAGAAGCCCTTCGCTAAGGCAGTTCTTGTGGAATTGGCAAAGTGATATTTGCATGCCCATAGAGGGCTATGGTGAAAAAGGAAATATCCTAAGATGAAATCTGGAAAGAAGCTTTCTGAGAAACTGCTCTGTGATGTGTGACTTCCACTCACAGAGTTACATCTGTATTTCGTGGATCTCTTTGCTAGCCTTATTTCTGTGGAATCTGAGAAGAGATATTTCGGAATCCTTTGAAGACTATAGGGTCAAAGGAAATATCCTCCGACAACAAAGAGAAAGAAGCTTTCTGAGAAACTTCTTTGTGTTCTGTGAAATCATCTCACAGAGTTACAGCTTTCCCCTCAAGAAGCCTTTCGCTAAGACAGTTCTTGTGGAATTGGCAAGGTGATATTTGGTAGCCCGTAGAGGGCTATGGTGAAAAAGGAAATATCCTCAGATGAAATCTGGAAAGAAGCTTTCTGAGAAACTGCTTAGTGTTCTGTTAATTCATCTCACAGAGTTACATCTGTATTTCCTGGATCTCTTTGCTAGCGTTATTTCTGTGGAATCTGAGAACAGATATTTCGGATCCCTTTGAAGACTATAGGGCCAAAGGAAATATCCTCCGATAACAAAGAGAAAGAAGCTTTCTGAGAAACTTCTTTGTGTTCTGTGAAATCATCTCACAGAGTTACAGCTTTCCCTTCAAGAAGCCTTTCGCTGAGACAGTTCTTGTGGAATTGGCAAAGTGATATTTGGAAGCCCATAGAGGGCTATGGTGAAAAAGGAAATATCCTCAGATGAAATCTGGAAAGAAGCTTTCTGAGAAACTGCTCTGTGATGTGTGGCTTCCACTCACAGAGTTACATCTGTATTTCGTGCATTACTTTGCTAGCCTTATTTCTGTGGAATCTGAGAACAGATATTTCGGATCCCTTTGAAGACTATAGGGCCAAAGGAAATATCCTCCGATAACACAGAGAAAGAAGCTTTCAGAGAAACTTCTTTGTGTTCTGTGGAATCATCTCACAGAGTTACACCTTTCCCCTCAAGAAGCCTTTCGCTAAGACAGTTCTTCTGGAATTGGCAAAGTGATATTTGGAAGCCCATAGAAGGTTTTGGTGAAAAAGGATATATCCTCAGATGAAATCTGGAAAGAAGCTTTGTGAGAAACTGCTTAGTGTTCTGTTAATTCATCTCACAGAGTTACATCTGTATTTCGTGGATCTCTTTCCTAGCCTTATTTCTCTGGAATCTGAGAATAGATATTTCAGATTCCTTTGAAGACTATAGTGCCAAAGGAAATATCCTCCGATAAGAAAGAGAAAGAAGCTTTCTGAGAAACTTCTTTGTGTTCTGTGAAATCATCTCACAGAGTTACAGCTTTCCCCTCAAGAAGCCTTTCGCTAAGAGAGTTCTTGTGGAATTGGCAAAGTGATATTTCGAAGCCCATAGAGGGCTAAGAAGAAAAAGGAAATATCCACAGATGAAATCTGGAAAGAAGCTTTCTGAGAAACTGCTTAGTGTTCTGTTAATTCATCTCACAGAGTTACATCTGTATTTCGTGGATCTCTTTCCTAGCCTTATATCTCTGGAATCAGAGAACAGATATTTCGGATCCCTTTGAAGACTATAGTGACAAAGGAAATATCCTCCGATAACAAAGAGAAAGAAGCTTTCTGAGAAACTTCTTTGTATTCTGTGAAATCATCTCACTGAGTTACAGCTTTCCCCTCAAGAAGCTTTTTGCTAAGACAGTTCTTGTGGAATTGGCAAAGTGATATTTGGAAGCCCATAGGGGGCTATGGTGAAAAAGGAAATATCTTCCGATGAAATCTGGAAGGAAGCTTTCTGAGAAACTGCTCTGTGATGTGTGACTTCCACTTACCGAGTTACATCTGTATTTCGTGGATCTCTTTGCTAGCCTTATTGCTGTGGAATCTTAGAACAGATATTTCGGATCCCTTTGAAGAATATAGGGCTAAAGGAAATATCCTCCGATAACAAAGAGAAAGAAGCTTTCTGAGAAACTTCTTTGTGTTCTGTGAAATCATCTCACAGAGTTACAGCTTTCCCCTCAAGAAGCCTTTCGCTAAGACAGTTCTTGTGGAATTGGCAAAGTGATATTTGGAAGCCCATAGAGGGCTACGGTGAAAAAGGAAATATCCTCAGATGAAATGTGGAAAGAAGATTTCTGAGAAACTGCTCTGTGATTTGTGACTTCCACTCACAGAGTTACATCTGTATTTCGTGGATCTCTTTGCTAGCCTTATTTCTGTGGAATCTGAGAACTGATATTTCGGATCCCTTTGAAGACTATAGGGCCAAAGGAAATATCCTCCGATAACACAGAGAAAGAAGCTTTCTGAGAAATTTCTTTGTGGTCTGTGAAATCTTCTCACAGAGTTACAGCTTTCCGCTCAAGAAGCCTTTCGCTAATACAGTTCTTGTGAAATTGGCAAAGTGATATTTGCAAGCCCATAGAGGGCTACGGTGAAAAAGGAAATATCCTCAGATGAAATCTGGAAAGAAGCTTTCTGAGAAACTGCTTAGTGTTCTGTTAATTCATCTCACAGAGTTACATCTGTATTTCGTGGATCTCTTTGCTAGCCTTATTTCTGTGGAATCTGAGAACAGATATTTCGGATCCCTTTGAAGACTATAGGGCCAAAGGAAATATCCTCCGATAACACAGAGAAAGAAGCTTTCTGAGAAATTTCTTTGTGGTCTGTGAAATCTTCTCACAGAGTTACAGCTTTCCGCTCAAGAAGCCTTTCGCTAAGACAGTTCTTGTGAAATTGGCAAAGTGATATTTGCAAGCCCATAGAGGGCTACGGTGAAAAAGGAAGTATCCTCAGATGAAATCTGGAAAGAAGCTTTCTGAGAAACTGCTCTGTGATGTGTCACTTCCACTCACAGAGTTACATCTGTCTTTCGTGCATCTCTTTGCTAGCCTTATTTCTGTGGAATCTGAGAACTGATATTTCGGATCCCTTTGAAGACTATAGGGCCAAAGGAAATATCCTCCGATAACAAAGAGACAGAAGCTTTCTGAGAAACTTCTTTGTGTTCTGTGAAATCATCTCACAGAGTTACAGCTTTCCCCTCAAGAAGCCTTTCGCTAAGACAGTTCTTGTGGAATTGGCAAAGTGATATTTGGAAGCCCATAGAGGGCTACGGAGAAAAAGGAAATATCCTCAGATGAAATCTGGAAAGAAGCTTTCTGAGAAACTGCTCTGTGATGTGTGACTTCCACTCACAGAGTTACATCTGTATTTCGTGGATCTCTTTGCTATCCTTATTTCTGTGGAATCTGAGAACAGATATTTCGGATCCCTTGGAAGACTATAGGGCCAAAGGAAATATCCTCCGATAACAAAGAGAAAGAAGCTTTCGGAGAAACTTCTTTGTGTTCTGTGAAATCATCTCACAGAGTTACAGCTTTCCCCTCAAGGAGCCTTTCGCTAACACAGTTCTTGTGGAATTGGCAAAGTGATATTTGGAAGCCCATAGAGGGCTATGTTGGAAAAGGAAATATCCTCAGATGACATCTGGAAAGAAGCTTTCTGAGAAACTGCTTAGTGTTCTGTTAATTCATCTCACAGAGTTACATCTGTATTTCGTGGATCTCTTTTCTAGCCTTATTTCTGTGGAATCTGAGAACAGATATTTCGGATCCCTTTGAAGACTATAGGGCCAAAGGAAATATCCTCCGATAACACAGAGAAAGAAGCTTTCTGAGAAACTTCTTTGTGGTCTGTGAAATCTTCTCACAGAGTTACAGCTTTCCCCTCAAGAAGCCTTTCGCTAAGACAGTTCTTGTGGAATTGGCAAAGTGATATTTGCAAGCCCATAGAGGGCTATGGTGAAAAAGGAAATATCCTCAGATGAAATCTGGAAAGAAGCTTTCTGAGAAACTGCTCTGTGATGTGTGACTTCCACGCACAGAGTTACATATGTATTTCGTGGATCTCTTTGCTAGCCTTATTTCTCTGACATCTGAGAACAGATATTTCGGATCCCTGTGAAGACTATAGGGCTAAAGGAAATATCCTCCGATAACAAAGAGAAAGCAACTTTCTGAGAAACTTCTTTGTGTTCTGTGAAATCATCTCACAGAGTTACAGCTTTCCCCTCAAGAAGCCTTTCGCTAAGACAGTTCTTGTGGAATTGGCAAAGTGATATTTGGAAGCCCATAGAGGGCTAAGGTGAAAAAGGAAATATCCTCAGATGAAATCTGGAAAGAAGCTTTCTGAGAAACTGCTCTGTGCTTTGTCACTTCCACAGAGAGAGTTACATCTGTATTTCGTGGATCTCTTTGCTAGCCTTATTTCTGTGGAATCTGACAACAGATATTTCGGATCCCTTTGAAGACTATAGGGACGTTGGAAATATCCTCCGATAACAAAGAGAAAGAAGCTTTCTGAGAAACTGCTCTGTGATGTGTGACTTCCACTCACAGAGTTACATCTGTATTTCGTGGATCTCTTTGCTAGCCTTATTTCTGTGGAATCTGAGAACAGATATTTCGGATCCCTTTGAAGACTATAGGGCCAAAGGAAATATCCTCCGAAAACAAAGAGAAAGAAGCTTTCTCAGAAACTTCTCTGTGTTCAGTGAAATCATCTCACAGAGTTACAGCTTTCCCCTCAAGAAGGCTTTCGCTAAGACAGTTCTTGTGGAATTGGCAAAATGATATTTGGAAGCCCCTAAAGGGCTAAGGTGAAAAAGGAAATATCCACAGATGAAATCTGGAAAGAAGCTTTCTGAGAAACTGCTTAGTGTTCTGTTAATTCATCTCACAGAGTTACATCTGTATTTCGTGGATCTCTTTGCTAGCCTTATTTCTGTGGAATCTAGGAGCAGATATTTTGGATAACTTTGAAGACTAGAGGGCCAAAGGAAATATCCTCCGATAATAAAGAGAAAGAAGCTTTCTGAGAAACTTCTTTGTGTTCTCTGAAATCATATCACAGAGTTACAGCTTTCCCCTCAAGAAGCCTTTCGCTAAGACAGTTCTTGTGGAATTGGCAAAGTGATAATTTGGAAGCCCATAGAGGGCTATGGTGAAAAAGGATATATCCTCAGATGAAATCTGGAAAGAAGCTTTCTGAGAAATTGCTCTGTGATGTGTGACTTCCACTCACCGAGTTACATCTGTATTTCGTGGATCTCTTTGCTAGCCTTATTTCTGTGGAATCTGAGAACAGATATTTCGGATCCCTTTGAAGACTATAGGGCCAAAGGAAATATCCTCCGATAACAAAGAGAAAGAAGCTTTCTGAGAAACTTCTTTGTGTTCTGTGAAATCATCTCACAGAGTTACAGCTTTCCCCTCAAGAAGCCTTTCGCTAAGACAGTTCTAGTGGAATTCGCAAAGGGATATTTGGAAGCCCATAGAGGCCTATGGTGAAAAAGGAAATATCCTCAGATGAAATGTGGAAAGAAGCTTTCTGAGAAACTGCTTAGTGTTCTGTTTATTCATCTCACAGAGTTACATCTGTATTTCGTGATTCTCTTTGCTAGCCTTATTTCTGTGGAATCTGAGAACAGATATTTCTGATCCCTTTGAAGACTATAGGACCAAAGGAAATATCCTCCGGTAACAAAGAGAAAGAAGCTTTCTGAGAAACTTCTTTGTGTTCTGTGAAATCATCTCACAGAGTTACAGCTTTCCCGTCAAGAAGCCTTTGGCTAAGACAGTTCTTCTGGAATTGGCAAAGTGATATTTGGAAGCCCATAGAGGGCTATGGTGAAAAAGGAAATATCCTCAGATGAAATCTGGAAAGAAGCTTTCTGAGAAACTACTCTGTGATGTGTGACTTCCACTCACAGAGTTAAATCTGTATTTCGTGGATCTCTTTGCTAGTCTTATTTCTGTGGAATATCAGAACAGATATTTCGGAAACCTTTGAAGACTATAGGGCCTAAGGAAATATCCTCCGATAACAATGAGAAAGAAGGTTTCTGAGAAACTTCTTTGTGTTCTGTGAAATCATCTCACAGAGTTACAGCTTTCCCCTCAAGAGGATGTTGGCTAAGACAGTTCTTGTGGAATTGACAAAGTGATATTTGGAAGCCCATAGAGGGCTATGGTGAAAAAGGAAATATCCTCAGATGAAATCTGGAAAGAAGCTTTCTGAGAAACTGCTCTGTGATGTGTGACTTCAACTCATAGAGTTACATCTGTATTTCGTGGATCTCTTTGCTAGTCTTATTTCTGTGGAATCTGAGAACAGATATTTCGGATCCCTTTGAAGACTATAGGGCCAAAGAAAATATCCTCCGGTAACAAAGGGAAAGAAGCTTTCTGAGAAACTTCTTTGTGTTCTGTGAAATCATCTCACAGAGATACAGCTTTCCCCTCAAGAAGCCTTTCGCTAAGACAGTTCTTGTGAAATTGGCAAAGAGATATTTGGAAGTCCATAGAGGGCTATGGTGAAAAAGGAAATATCCTCAGATGAAATCTGGAAAGAAGCTTTCTGAGAAACTGCTCTGTGATGTGTGACTTCCACTCACAGAGTTACATCTGTATTTCGTGGTCTCTTTTTGCTAGCCTTATTTCTGAGGAATCTGAGAACAGATATTTCGGATCCCTTTGAAGACTATAGGGCCAAAGGAAATATCCTCCGATAACAAAGAGAAAGAAGCTTTCTGAGAAACTTCTTTGTGTTCTGTGAAATCATCTCACAGAGTTACAGCTTTCCCCTCAAGAAGCCTTTCGCTAAGACAGTTCTTTTGGAATTGGCAAAGTGATATTTGGAAGCCCATAGAGGGCTATGGTGAAAAAGGAAATATCCTCAGATGAAATCTGGAAAGAAGCTTTTTGAGAAACTGCTTAGTGTTCTGTTAATTCATCTCACTGAGTTACGTCTGCATTTCGTGGATCTCTTTGCTAGCCTTATTTCTGTGGAATCTGAGAACAGATATTTCGGATCCCTTTGAAGACTATAGGACAAAAGGGAATATCCTCCGATAACAAAGAGAAAGAAGCTTTCTGAGAAACTTCCTTGTGTTCTGTGAAATCATCTCACAGAGTTACAGCTACCCCTCAAGAAGCCTTTCGCTAAGACAGTTCTTGTGGAATTGGCAAAGTGATATTTGGAAGCCCATAGAGGGCTATGGTGAAAAAGGAAATATCCTCAGATGAATCTGGAAAGAAGCTTTCTGAGAAACTGCTTAGTGTTCTGTTAATTCATCTCACAGAGTTACATCTGTATTTCGTGGTTCTCTTTCCTAGCCTTATTTCTGTGGAATCTGAGAACAGATATTTCGGATCCCTTTGAAGACTATAGGACCAAAGGAAATATCCTCCGATAACAAAGAGAAAGAAGCTTTCTGAGAAACTTCTTTGTGTTCTGTGAAATCATCTCACAGAGTTACAGCTTTCCGCTCAAGAAGCCTTTCGCTAAGACAGTTCTTGTGGAATTGGCAAAGTGATATTTGGAAGCCCATAGAGGGCTACGGTGAAAAAGGAAATATCCTCAGATGAAATCTGGAAAGAAGCTTTCTGAGAAACTGCTCTGTGATGTGTGACTTCCACTCACAGAGTTACATCTGTATTTCGTGGTTCTCTTTGCTAGCCTTATTTCTGTGGAATCTGAGAACAGATATTTCGGATCCCTTTGAAGACTATAGGGCCAAAGGAAATATCCTCCGATAACAAAGAGAAAGAAGCTTTCTGATAAACTTCTTTGTGTTCTGTGAAATCATCTCACAGAGTTACAGCTTTCCCCTCAAGAAGCCTTTCGCTAAGACAGTTCTTGTGGAATTGGCAAAGTGATATTTGGAAGCCCATAGAGGGCTAGGTGAAAAAGGAAATATCCTCAGATGAAATCAGGAAAGAAGCTTTCTGAGAAACTGCTTAGTTTTCTGTTAATTCATCTCACAGAGTTACATCTGTATTTCCTGGATCTCTTTGCTAGCATTATTTCTGTGGAATCTGAGAACAGATATTTCGGATCCCTTTGAAGACTATAGGGCCAAAGGAAATATCCTCCGATAACAAAGAGAAAGAAGCTTTCTGAGAAAGTTCTTTGTGTTCTGTGAATTCATCTCACAGAGTTACAGCTTTCCCCTCAGGAAGCCTTTCGCTGAGACAGTTCTTGTGGAATTGGCAAAGTGATATTTGGAAGCCCTTAGAGGGCTATGGTGAAAAAGGAAATATCCTCAGATGAAATCTTTAAAGAAGCTTTCTGAGAAACTGCTCTGTGATGTGTGACTTCCACTCACAGAGTTACATCTGTATTTCGTGGATCTCTTTGCTAGCCTTATTTCTGTGGAATCTGAGAACTGATATTTGGGATCCCTTTGAAGACTATAGGGCCAAAGGAAACATCCTCCGATAAGGAAGAGAAAGAAGCTTTCTGAGAAACTTCTTGGTGTTCTGAGAAACCATCTCACAGAGTTACAGCTTTCCCCTCAAGAAGCCTTTCGCTAAGACAGTTCTTGTGGAATTGGCAAAGTGATATTTGGAAGTCCATAGAGGGCTATGGTGAAAAAGGAAATATCCTCAGATGAAATCTGGAAAGAAGCTTTCTGAGAAACTGCTTAGTGTTCTGTTAATTCATCTCACAGAGTTACATCTGTATTTCCTGGATCTCTTTGCTAGCATTATTTCTGTGGAATCTGAGAACAGATATTTCGGATCCCTTTGAAGACTATAGGGCCAAAGGAAATATCCTCCGATAACAAAGAGAAAGAAGCTTTCTGAGAAACTTCTTTGTGTTCTGTGAATTCATCTCACAGAGTTACAGCTTTCCCCTCAGGAAGTCTTTCGCTGAGACAGTTCTTGTGGAATTGGAAAAGTGATATTTGGAAGCCCATAGAGGGCTATGGTGAAAAAGGAAATATCCTCAGATGTAATCTGGAAAGAAGCTTTCTGAGAAACTGCTCTGTGATGTGTCACTTCCACTCACAGCGTTTCATCTGTCTTTCGTGCATCTCTTTGCTAGCCTTATTTCTGTGGAATCTGAGAACTGATATTTCGGATCCCTTTGAAGACTATAGGGCCAAAGGAAATATCCTCCGATAACAAAGAGACAGAAGCTTTCTGAGAAACTACTTTGTGTTCTGTGAAATCATCCCACAGAGTTACAGCTTTCCCCTCAAGAAGCCTTTCGCTAAGACAGTTCTTGTGGAATTGGCAAAGTGATATTTGGAAGCCCATAGAGGGTATGGTGAAAAAGGAAATATCATCAGATGAAATCTGGAAAGAAGCTTTCTGAGAAACTGCTCTGTGATGTGTGACTTCCACTCACCGAGTTACATCTGTATTTCGTGGATCTCTTTGCTAGCCTTATTTCTGTGGAGTCTGAGAACAGATATTTGGGATCCCTTTGAAGACTATAGGGCCAAAGGAAACATCCTCCGATAAGGAAGAGAAAGAAGCTTTCCAAGAAACTTCTTGGTGTTCTGAGAAACCATCCCACAGAGTTACAGCTTTCCCCTCAAGAAGCCTTTCGCTAAGACAGTTCTTGTGGAATTGGCAAAGTGATATTTGGAAGTCCATAGAGGGCTATGGTGAAAAAGGAAATATCCTCAGATGAAATCTGGAAAGAAGTTTTCTGAGAAACTGCTTAGTGTTCTGTTAATTCATCTCACAGAGTTACATCTGTATTTCGTGGATCTCTTTGCTAGCCTAATTTCTGTGGAATCTGAGAACAGTTATTTCGGATCCCTCTGAAGAATATAGGGCCAAAGGAAATATCCTCCGATAACAAAGAGAAAGAAGCTTTCTGAGAAACTTCTTTGTGTTCTGTGAAATCATCTTACAGAGTTCCAGCTTTCCCCTCAAGAAGCCTTTCGCTAAGACAGTTCTTGTGGAATTGGCAAAGTGATATTTGGAAGCCCATAGAGGGCTACGGTGAAAAAGGAAATATCCTCAGATGAAATCTGGAAAGAAGCTTTCTGAGAAACTGCTCTGTGATGTGTGACTTCCACTCACAGAGTTACATCTGTATTTCGTGGATCTCTTTGCTATCCTTATTTCTGTGGAATCTGAGAACAGATATTTCGGATCCCTTGGAAGACTATAGGGCCAAAGGAAATATCCTCCGATAACAAAGAGAAAGAAGCTTTCGGAGAAACTTCTTTGTGTTCTGTGAAATCATCTCACAGAGTTACAGCTTTCCCCCTAAAGGAGCCTTTCGCTAACACAGTTCTTGTGTAATTGGCAAAGTGATATTTGGAAGCCCATAGAGGGCTATGTTGGAAAAGGAAATATCCTCAGATGACATCTGGAAAGAAGCTTTCTGAGAAACTGCTTAGTGTTCTGTTAATTCATCTCACAGAGTTACATCTGTATTTCGTGGATCTCTTTGCTAGCCTTATTTCTGTGGAATCTGAGAACAGATATTTCGGATCCCTTTGAAGACTATAGGGCCAAAGGAAATATCCTCCGATAACACAGAGAAAGAAGCTTTCTGAGAAACTTCTTTGTGGTCTGTGAAATCTTCTCACAGAGTTACAGCTTTCCCCTCAAGAAGCCTTTCGCTAAGACAGTTCTTGTGGAATTGGCAAAGTGATATTTGCAAGCCCATAGAGGGCTATGTTGAAAAAGGAAATATCCTCAGATGAAATCTGGAAGGAAGCTTTGTGAGAAACTGCTCTGTGATGTGTGACTTCCACGCACAGAGTTACATATGTATTTCGTGGATCTCTTTGCTAGCCTTATTTCTGTGACATCTGAGAAGAGATATTTCGGATCCCTTTGAAGACTATAGGGCTAAAGGAAATATCCTCCGATAACAAAGAGAAAGCAACTTTCTGAGAAACTTCTTTGTGTTCTGTGAAATCATCTCACAGAGTTACAGCTTTCCCCTCAAGAAGCCTTTCGCTAAGACAGTTCTTGTGGAATTGGCAAAGTGATATTTGGAAGCCCTTAGAGGGCTATGGTGAAAAAGGAAATATCCTCCGATGAAATCTGGAAAGAAGCTTTCTGAGAAACTGCTCTGTGCTTTGTCACTTCCACAGACAGAGTTACATCTGTATTTCGTGGATCTCTTTGCTAGCCTTATTTCTGTGGAATCTGACAACACATATTTGTGATCCCTTTGAAGACTATAGGGCCGAAGGAAATATCCTCCGATAACAAAGAGAAAGAAGCTTTCTGAGAAACTGCTCTGTGATGTGTGACTTCCACTCACAGAGTTACATCTGTATTTCGTGGATCTCTTTGCTAGCCTTATTTCTGTGGAATCTGAGAACAGATATTTCGGATCCCTTTGAAGACTATAGGGCCAAAGGAAATATACTCCGAAAACAAAGAGAAAGAAGCATTCTGAGAAACGTCTCTGTGTTCTGTGAAATCATCTCACAGAGTTGCAGCTTTCCCCTCAAGAAGCCTTTCGCTAAGACAGTTCTTGTGGAATTGGCAAAATGATATTTGGAAGCCCCTAGAGGGCTAAGGTGAAAAAGGAAATATCCACAGATGAAATCTGGAAAGAAGCTTTCTGAGAAACTGCTTAGTGTTCTGTTAATTCATCTCACAGAGTTATATCTGTATTTCGTGGATCTCTTTGCTAGCCTTATTTCTGTGGAATCTAGGAGCAGATATTTTGGATAACTTTGAAGTCTAGAGGGCCAAAGGAAATATCCTCCGATAATAAAGAGAAAGAAGCTTTCTGAGAAACTTCTTTGTGTTCTGTGAAATCATATCACAGAGTTACAGCTTTCCCCTCAAGAAGCCTTTCGCTAAGACAGTTCTTGTGGAATTGGCAAAGTGATATTTGGAAGCCCATAGAGGGCTATGGTGAAAAAGGAAATATCCTCAGATGAAATCTGGAAAGAAGTTTTCTGAGAAACTGCTCTGTGATGTGTGACTTCCACTCACAGAGTTACATCTGTATTTCGTGCATCTCTTTGCTAGCCTTATTTCTGTGGAATCTGAGAACATATATGTCGGATCCCTTTGAAGACTATAGGGCCATAGGAAATATCCTCCGATAACAGAGAAAGAAGCTTTCTGAGAAACTTCTTTGTGTTCTGTGAAATCATCTCACAGAGTTACAGCTTTCCTCTCAAGAAGCCTTTCGCTAAGACAGTTCTTGTGGAGTTGCAAAGTGATATTTGGAAGCCCATAGAGGGCTATGGTGAAAAAGGATATATCCTAAGATGAAATCTGGAAAGAAGCTTTCTGAGAAATTGCTCTGTGATGTGTGACTTCCACTCACCGAGTTACATCTGTATTTCGTGGATCTCTTTGCTAGCCTTATTTCTGTGGAATCTGAGAACAGATATTTCGGATCCCTTTGAAGACTATAGGGCCAAAGGAAATATCCTCCGATAACAAAGAGAAAGAAGTTTTCTGAGAAACTTCTTTGTGTTCTGTGAAATCATCTCACAGAGTTACAGCTTTCCCCTCAAGAAGCCTTTCGCTAAGACAGTTCTAGTGGAATTCGCAAAGGCATATTTGGATGCCCATAGAGGCCTTTTGTGAAAAAGGAAATATCCTCAGATGAAATCTGGAAAGAAGCTTTCTGAGAAACTGCTTAGTGTTCTGTTAATTCATCTCACAGAGTTACATCTGTATTTCGTGGTTCTCTTTGCTAGCCTTATTTCTGTGGAATCTGAGAACAGATATTTCGGATCCCTTTGAAGACTATAGGGCCAAAGGAAATATCCTCCGATAACAAAGAGAAAGAAGCTTTCTGAGAAACTTCTTTGTGTTCTGTGAAATCATCTCACAGAGTTACAGCTTTCCCCTCAAGAAGCCTTTGGCTAAGACACTTCTTCTGGAATTGGCAAAGTGATATTTGGATGCCCATAGAGGGCAATGGTGAAAAAGGAAATATCCTCAGATGAAATCTGGAAAGAAGCTTTCTGAGAAACTGCTCTGTGATGTGTGACTTCCACTCACAGAGTTAAATCTGTATTTCGTGGATCTCTTTGCTAGTCTTATTTCCGTGGAATATCAGAACAGATATTTCGGATCCCTTTGAAGACTATAGGGCCTAAGGAAATATCCTCCGATAACAAAGAGAAAGAAGGTTTCTGAGAAACTTCTTTGTGTTCTGTGAAATCATCTCACAGAGTTACAGATTTCCCCTCAAGAAGATGTTGGCTAAGACAGTTCTTGTGGAATTGGCAAAGTGATATTTGGAAGCCCATAGAGGGCTATGGTGAAAAAGGAAATATCCTCAGATGAAATCTGGAAAGAAGCTTTCTGAGAAACTGCTCTGTGATGTGTGACTTCCACTCATAGAGTTACATCTGTATTTCGTGGATCTCTTTGCTAGCCTTATTTCTGTGGAATCTGAGAACAGATATTTCGGATCCCTTTGAAGACTATAGGGCCAAAGAAAATATCCTCCGGTAACAAAGGGAAAGAAGCTTTCTGAGAAACTTCTTTGTGTTCTGTGAAATCATCTCACAGAGTTACAGCTTTCCCCTCAAGAAGCCTTTCGCTAAGACAGTTCTTGTGAAATTGGCAAAGAGATATTTGGAAGTCCATAGAGGGCTATGGTGAAAAAGGAAATATCCTCAGATGAAATCTGGAAAGAAGCTTTCTGAGAAACTGCTCTGTGATGTGTGACTTCCACTCAGAGAGTTACATCTGTATTTCGTGGTCTCTTTTTGCTAGCCTTATTTCTGTGGAATCTGAGAACAGATATTTCGGATCCCTTTGAAGACTATAGGGCCAAAGGAAATATCCTCCGATAACAAAGAGAAAGAAGCTTTCTGAGAAACTTCTTTGTGTTCTGTGAAATCATCTCACAGAGTTACAGCTTTCCCCTCAAGAAGCCTTTCGCTAAGACAGTTCTTTTGGAATTGGCAAAGTGATATTTGGAAGCCCATAGAGGGCTATGGTGAAAAAGGAAATATCCTCAGATGAAATCTGGAAAGAAGCTTTCTGAGAAACTGCTTAGTGTTCTGTTAATTCATCTCACTGAGTTACGTCTGCATTTCGTGGATCTCTTTGCTAGCCTTATTTCTGTGGAATCTGAGAAGAGATATTTCGGATCCCTTTGAAGACTATAGGACAAAAGAGAATATCCTCCGATAATAAGGAAAAAGAAGCTTTCTGAGAAACTTCCTTGTGTTCTGTGAAATCATCTCACAGAGTTACAGCTTTCCCCTAAAGAAGCCTTTCGCTAAGACAGTTCTTGTGGAATTGGCAAAGTGATATTTGGAAGCCCATAGAGGGCTATGGTGAAAAAGGAAATATCCTCAGATGAATCTGGAAAGAAGCTTTCTGAGAAACTGCTTAGTGTTCTGTTAATTCATCTCACAGAGTTACATCTGTATTTCGTGGATCTCTTTGCTAGCCTTATTTCTGTGGAATCTGAGAACAGATATTTCGGATCCCTTTGAAGACTATAGGACCAAAGGAAATATCCTCCGATAACAAAGAGAAAGAAGCTTTCTGAGAAACTTCTTTGTGTTCTGTGAAATCATCTCACAGAGTTACAGCTTTCCGCTCAAGAAGCCTTTCGCTAAGACAGTTCTTGTGGAATTGGCAAAGTGATATTTGGAAGCCCATAGAGGGCTACGGTGAAAAAGGAAATATCCTCAGATGAAATCTGGAAAGAAGCTTTCTGAGAAACTGCTCTGTGATGTGTGACTTCCACTCACAGAGTTACATCTCTATTTCGTGGTTCTCTGTGCTAGCCTTATTTCTGTGGAATCTGAGAACAGATATTTCGGATCCCTTTGAAGACTATAGGGCCAAAGGAAATATCCTCCGATAACAAAGAGAAAGAAGCTTTCTGAGAAACTTCTTTGTGTTCTGTGAAATCATCTCACAGAGTTACAGCTTTCCCCTCAAGAAGCCTTTCGCTAAGACAGTTCTTGTGGAATTGGCAAAGTGATATTTGGAAGCCCATAGAGGGCTAGGTGAAAAAGGAAATATCCTCAGATGAAATCAGGAAAGAAGCTTTCTGAGAAACTGCTTAGTGTTCTGTTAATTCATCTCACAGAGTTACATCTGTATTTCCTGGATCTCTTTGCTAGCATTATTTCTGTGGAATCTGAGAACAGATATTTCGGATCCCTTTGAAGACTATAGGGCCAAAGGAAATATCCTCCGATAACAAAGAGAAAGAAGCTTTCTGAGAAACTTCTTTGTGTTCTGTGAATTCATCTCACAGAGTTACAGCTTTCCCCTCAAGAAGCCTTTCGCTGAGACAGTTCTTGTGGAATTGGCAAAGTGATATTTGGAAGCCCAAAGAGGGCTATGGTGAAAAAGGAAATATCCTCAGATGAAATCTGGAAAGAAGCTTTCTGAGAAACTGCTCTGTGATGTGTGACTTCCACTCACAGAGTTACATCTGTATTTCGTGGATCTCTTTGCTAGCCTTATTTCTGTGCAATCTGAGAACTGATATTTGGGATCCCTTTGAAGACTATAGGGCCAAAGGAAACATCCTCCAATAAGGAAGAGAAAGAAGCTTTCTGAGAAACTTCTTGGTGTTCTGAGAAACCATCTCACAGAGTTACAGCTTTCCCCTTAAGAAGCCTTTCGCTAAGACAGTTCTTGTGGAATTGGCAAAGTGATATTTGGAAGTCCAGAGAGGGCTACGGTGAAAAAGGAAATATCCTCAGATGAAATCAGGAAAGAAGCTTTCTGAGAAACTGCTTAGTGTTCTGTTAATTCATCTCACAGAGTTACATCTGTATTTCCTGGATCTCTTTGCTAACATTATTTCTGTGGAATCTGACAACAGATATTTCGGATCCCTTTGAAGACTATAGGGCCAAAGGAAATATCCTCCGATAACAAAGAGAAAAAAGCTTTCTGAGAAACTTCTTTGTGTTCTGTGAATTCATCTCACAGAGTTACAGCTTTCCCCTCAGGAAGCCTTTCGCTGAGACAGTTCTTGTGGAATTGGAAAACTGATATTTGGAAGCCCATAGAGGGCTATGTTGAAAAAGGAAATATCCTCAGATGAAATCTGGAAATAAGCTTTCTGAGAAACTGCTCTGTGATGTGTCACTTCCACTCACAGAGTTACATCTGTCTTTCGTGCATCTCTTTACTAGCCTTATTTCTGTGGAATCTGAGAACTGATATTTCGGATCCCTTTGAAGACTATAGGGCCAAAGGAAATATCCTCCGATAACAAAGAGACAGAAGCTTTCTGAGAAACTACTTTGTGTTCTGTGAAATCATCCCACAGAGTTACAGCTTTCCCCTCAAGAAGCCTTTCGCTAAGACAGTTCTTGTGGAATTGGCAAAGTGATATTTGGAAGCCCATAGAGGGCTATGGTGAAAAAGGAAATATCCTCAGATGAATCTGGAAAGAAGCTTTCTGAGAAACTGCTTAGTGTTCTGTTAATTCATCTCACAGAGTTACATCTGTATTTCGTGGTTCTCTTTCCTAGCCTTATTTCTGTGGAATCTGAGAACAGATATTTCGGATCCCTTTGAAGACTATAGGACCAAAGGAAATATCCTCCCATAACAAAGAGAAAGAAGCTTTCTGAGAAACTTCTTTGTGTTCTGTGAAATCATCTCACAGAGTTACAGCTTTCCGCTCAAGAAGCCTTTCGCTAAGACAGTTCTTGTGGAATTGGCAAAGTGATATTTGGAAGCCCATAGAGGGCTACGGTGAAAAAGGAAATATCCTCAGATGAAATCTGGAAAGAAGCTTTCTGAGAAACTGCTCTGTGATGTGTGACTTCCACTCACAGAGTTACATCTGTATTTCGTGGTTCTCTTTGCTAGCCTTATTTCTGTGGAATCTGAGAACAGATATTTCGGATCCCTTTGAAGACTATAGGGCCAAAGGAAATATCCTCCGATAACAAAGAGAAAGAAGCTTTCTGAGAAACTTCTTTGTGTTCTGTGAAATCATCTCACAGAGTTACAGCTTTCCCCTCAAGAAGCCTTTCGCTAAGACAGTTCTTGTGGAATTGGCAAAGTGATATTTGGAAGCCCATAGAGGGCTAGGTGAAAAAGGAAATATCCTCAGATGAAATCAGGAAAGAAGCTTTCGGAGAAACTGCTTAGTGTTCTGTTAATTCATCTCACAGAGTTACATCTGTATTTCCTGGACCTCTTTGCTAGCATTATTTCTGTGGAATCTGAGAACAGATATTTCGGATCCCTTTGAAGACTATAGGGCCAAAGGAAATATCCTCCGATAACAAAGAGAAAGAAGCTTTCTGAGAAACTTCTTTGTGTTCTGTGAATTCATCTCACAGAGTTACAGCTTTCCCCTCAGGAAGCCTTTCGCTGAGACAGTTCTTGTGGAATTGGCAAAGTGATATTTGGAAGCCCATAGAGGGCTATGGTGAAAAAGGAAATATCCTCAGATGAAATCTGGAAAGAAGCTTTCTGAGAAACTGCTCTGTGATGTGTGACTTCCACTCACAGAGTTACATCTGTATTTCGTGGATCTCTTTGCTAGCCTTATTTCTGTGGAATCTGAGAACTGATATTTGGGATCCCTTTGAAGACTATAGGGCCAAAGGAAACATCCTCCGATAAGGAAGAGAAAGAAGCTTTCTGAGAAACTTCTTGGTGTTCTGAGAAACCATCTCACAGAGATACAGCTTTCCCCTTAAGAAGCCTTTCGCTAAGACAGTTCTTGTGGAATTGGCAAAGTGATATTTGGAAGTCCATAGAGGGCTATGGTGAAAAAGGAAATATCCTCAGATGAAATCTGGAAAGAAGCTTTCGGAGAAACTGCTTAGTGTTCTGTAAAATTCATCTCACAGAGTTACATCTGTATTTCCTGGATCTCTTTGCTAGCATTATTTCTGTGGAATCTGAGAACAGATATTTCGGATCCCTTTGAAGACTATAGGGCCAAAGGAAATATCCTCCGATAACAAAGAGAAAAAAGCTTTCTGAGAAACTTCTTTGTGTTCTGTGAATTCATCTCACAGAGTTACAGCTTTCCCCTCAGGAAGCCTTTCGCTGAGACAGTTCTTGTGGAATTGGAAATGTGATATTTGGAAGCCCATAGAGGGCTATGGTGAAAAAGGAAATATCCTCAGATGAAATCTGGAAGTAAGCTTTCTGAGAAACTGCTCTGTGATGTGTCACTTCCACTCACAGAGTTACATCTGTCTTTCGTGCATCTCTTTGCTAGCCTTATTTCTGTGGAATCTGAGAACAGATATTTCGGATCCCTTTGAAGACTATAGGGCCAAAGGAAATATCCTCCGATAACAAAGAGACAGAAGCTTTCTGAGAAACTACTTTGTGTTCTGTGAAATCATCCCACAGAGTTACAGCTTCCCCCTCAAGAAGCCTTTCGCTAAGACAGTTCTTGTGGAATTGGCAAAGTGATATTTGGAAGCCCATAGAGGGCTATGTTGGAAAAGGAAATATCCTCAGATGAATCTGGAAAGAAGCTTTCTGAGAAACTGCTTAGTGTTCTGTTAATTCATCTCACAGAGTTACATCTGTATTTCGTGGTTCTCTTTCCTAGCCTTATTTCTGTGGAATCTGAGAACAGATATTTCGGATCCCTTTGAAGACTATAGGACCAAAGGAAATATCCTCCGGTAACAAAGAGAAAGAAGCTTTCTGAGAAACTTCTTTGTGTTCTGTGAAATCATCTCACAGAGTTACAGCTTTCCCCTCAAGAAGCCTTTGGCTAAGACAGTTCTTCTGGAATTGGCAAAGTGATATTTGGAAGCCCATAGAGGGCTATGGTGAAAAAGGAAATATCCTCAGATGAAATCTGGAAAGAAGCTTTCTGAGAAACTGCTCTGTGATGTGTGACTTCCACTCACAGAGTTAAATCTGTATTTCGTGGATCTCTTTGCTAGTCTTATTTCTGTGGAATATCAGAACAGATATTTCGGATCCCTTTGAAGACTATAGGGCCTAAGGAAATATCCTCCGATAACAAATAGAAAGAAGCTTTCTGAGAAACTTCTTTGTGTTCTGTGAAATCATCTCACAGAGTTACAGCTTTCCCCTCAAGAGGATGTTGGCTAAGACAGTTCTTGTGGAATTGACAAAGTGATATTTGGAAGCCCATAGAGGGCTATGGTGAAAAAGGAAATATCCTCAGATGAAATCTGGAAAGAAGCTTTCTGAGAAACTGCTCTGTGATGTGTGACTTCCACTCATAGAGTTACATCTGTATTTCGTGGATCTCTTTGCTAGTCTTATTTCTGTGGAATCTGAGAACAGATATTTCGGATCCCTTTGAAGACTATAGGGCCAAAGAAAATATCCTCCGGTAACAAAGGGAAAGAAGCTTTCTGAGAAACTTCTTTGTGTTCTGTGAAATCATCTCACAGAGATACAGCTTTCCCCTCAAGAAGCCTTTCGCTAAGACAGTTCTTGTGAAATTGGCAAAGAGATATTTGGAAGTCCATAGAGGGCTATGGTGAAAAAGGAAATATCCTCAGATGAAATCTGGAAAGAAGCTTTCTGAGAAACTGCTCTGTGATGTGTGACTTCCACTCACAGAGTTACATCTGTATTTCGTGGTCTCTTTTTGCTAGCCTTATTTCTGAGGAAACTGAGAACAGATATTTCGGATCCCTTTGAAGACTATAGGGCCAAAGGAAATATCCTCCGATAACAAAGAGAAAGAAGCTTTCTGAGAAACTTCTTTGTGTTCTGTGAAATCATCTCACAGAGTTACAGCTTTCCCCTCAAGAAGCCTTTCGCTAAGACAGTTCTTTTGGAATTGGCAAAGTGATATTTGGAAGCCCATAGAGGGCTATGGTGAAAAAGGAAATATCCTCAGATGAAATCTGGAAAGAAGCTTTTTGAGAAACTGCTTAGTGTTCTGTTAATTCATCTCACTGAGTTACGTCTGCATTTCGTGGATCTCTTTGCTAGCCTTATTTCGGTGGAATCTGAGAACAGATATTTCGGATCCCTTTGAAGACTATAGGACAAAAGGGAATATCCTCCGATAACAAAGAGAAAGAAGCTTTCTGAGAAACTTCCTTGTGTTCTGTGAAATCATCTCACAGAGTTACAGCTACCCCTCAAGAAACCTTTCGCTAAGACAGTTCTTGTGGAATTGGCAAAGTGATATTTGGAAGCCCATAGAGGGCTATGGTGAAAAAGGAAATATCCTCAGATGAATCTGGAAAGAAGCTTTCTGAGAAACTGCTTAGTGTTCTGTTAATTCATCTCACAGAGTTACATCTGTATTTCGTGGTTCTCTTTCCTAGCCTTATTTCTGTGGAATCTGAGAACAGATATTTCGGATCCCTTTGAAGACTATAGGACCAAAGGAAATATCCTCCGATAACAAAGAGAAAGAAGCTTTCTGAGAAACTTCTTTGTGTTCTGTGAAATCATCTCACAGAGTTACAGCTTTCCGCTCAAGAAGCCTTTCGCTAAGACAGTTCTTGTGGAATTGGCAAAGTGATATTTGGAAGCCCATAGAGGGCTACGGTGAAAAAGGAAATATCCTCAGATGAAATCTGGAAAGAAGCTTTCTGAGAAACTGCTCTGTGATGTGTGACTTCCACTCACAGAGTTACATCTGTATTTCGTGGTTCTCTTTGCTAGCCTTATTTCTGTGGAATCTGAGAACAGATATTTCGGATCCCTTTGAAGACTATAGAGCCAAAGGAAATATCCTCCGATAACAAAGAGAAAGAAGCTTTCTGAGAAACTTCTTTGTGTTCTGTGAAATCATCTCACAGAGTTACAGCTTTCCCCTCAAGAAGCCTTTCGCTAAGACAGTTCTTGTGGAATTGGCAAAGTGATATTTGGAAGCCCATAGAGGGCTAGGTGAAAAAGGAAATATCCTCAGATGAAATCAGGAAAGAAGCTTTCTGAGAAACTGCTTAGTTTTCTGTTAATTCATCTCACAGAGTTACATCTGTATTTCCTGGATCTCTTTGCTAGCATTATTTCTGTGGAATCTGAGAACAGATATTTCGGATCCCTTTGAAGACTATAGGGCCAAAGGAAATATCCTCCGATAACAAAGAGAAAGAAGCTTTCTGAGAAACTTCTTTGTGTTCTGTGAATTCATCTCACAGAGTTACAGCTTTCCCCTCAGGAAGCCTTTCGCTGAGACAGTTCTTGTGGAATTGGCAAAGTGATATTTGGAAGCCCATAGAGGGCTATGGTGAAAAAGGAAATATCCTCAGATGAAATCTTTAAAGAAGCTTTCTGAGAAACTGCTCTGTGATGTGTGACTTCCACTCACAGAGTTACATCTGTATTTCGTGGATCTCTTTGCTAGCCTTATTTCTGTGGAATCTGAGAACTGATATTTGGGATCCCTTTGAAGACTATAGGGCCAAAGGAAACATCCTCCGATAAGGAAGAGAAAGAAGCTTTCTGAGAAACTTCTTGGTGTTCTGAGAAACCATCTCACAGAGTTACAGCTTTCCCCTCAAGAAGCCTTTCGCTAAGACAGTTCTTGTGGAATTGGCAAAGTGATATTTGGAAGTCCATAGAGGGCTATGGTGAAAAAGGAAATATCCTCAGATGAAATCTGGAAAGAAGCTTTCTGAGAAACTGCTTAGTGTTCTGTTAATTCATCTCACAGAGTTACATCTGTATTTCCTGGATCTCTTTGCTAGCATTATTTCTGTGGAATCTGAGAACAGATATTTCGGATCCCTTTGAAGACTATAGGGCCAAAGGAAATATCCTCCGATAACAAAGAGAAAGAAGCTTTCTGAGAAACTTCTTTGTGTTCTGTGAATTCATCTCACAGAGTTACAGCTTTCCCCTCAGGAAGTCTTTCGCTGAGACAGTTCTTGTGGAATTGGAAAAGTGATATTTGGAAGCCCATAGAGGGCTATGGTGAAAAAGGAAATATCCTCAGATGTAATCTGGAAAGAAGCTTTCTGAGAAACTGCTCTGTGATGTGTCACTTCCACTCACAGCGTTTCATCTGTCTTTCGTGCATCTCTTTGCTAGCCTTATTTCTGTGGAATCTGAGAACTGATATTTCGGATCCATTTGAAGACTATAGGGCCAAAGGAAATATCCTCCGATAACAAAGAGACAGAAGCTTTCTGAGAAACTACTTTGTGTTCTGTGAAATCATCCCACAGAGTTACAGCTTTCCCCTCAAGAAGCCTTTCGCTAAGACAGTTCTTGTGGAATTGGCAAAGTGATATTTGGAAGCCCATAGAGGGCTATGGTGAAAAAGGAAATATCCTCAGATGAAATCTGGAAAGAAGCTTTCTGAGAAACTGCTCTGTGATGTGTGACTTCCACTCACCGAGTTACATCTGTATTTCGTGGATCTCTTTGCTAGCCTTATTTCTGTGGAATCTGAGAACAGATATTTGGGATCCCTTTGAAGACTATAGGGCCAAAGGAAACATCCTCCGATAAGGAAGAGAAAGAAGCTTTCTGAGAAACTTCTTGGTGTTCTGAGAAACCATCCCACAGAGTTACAGCTTTCCCCTCAAGAAGCCTTTCGCTAAGACAGTTCTTGTGGAATTGGCAAAGTGATATTTGGAAGTCCATAGAGGGCTATGGTGAAAAAGGAAATATCCTCAGATGAAATCTGGAAAGAAGTTTTCTGAGAAACTGCTTAGTGTTCTGTTAATTCATCTCACAGAGTTACATCTGTATTTCGTGGATCTCTTTGCTAGCCTTATTTCTGTGGAATCTGAGAACAGTTATTTCGGATCCCTCTGAAGAATATAGGGCCAAAGGAAATATCCTCCGATAACAAAGAGAAAGAAGCTTTCTGAGAAACTTCTTTGTGTTCTGTGAAATCATGTTACAGAGTTCCAGCTTTCCCCTCAAGAAGCCTTTCGCTAAGACAGTTCTTGTGGAATTGGCAAAGTGATATTTGGAAGCCCATAGAGGGCTACGGTGAAAAAGGAAATATCCTCAGATGAAATCTGGAAAGAAGCTTTCTGAGAAACTGCTCTGTGATGTGTGACTTCCACTCACAGAGTTACATCTGTATTTCGTGGATCTCTTTGCTATCCTTATTTCTGTGGAATCTGAGAACAGATATTTCGGATCCCTTGGAAGACTATAGGGCCAAAGGAAATATCCTCCGATAACAAAGAGAAAGAAGCTTTCGGAGAAACTTCTTTGTGTTCTGTGAAATCATCTCACAGAGTTACAGCTTTCCCCTCAAGGAGCCTTTCGCTAACACAGTTCTTGTGTAATTGGCAAAGTGATATTTGGAAGCCCATAGAGGGCTATGTTGGAAAAGGAAATATCCCCAGATGACATCTGGAAAGAAGCTTTCTGAGAAACTGCTTAGTGTTCTGTTAATTCATCTCACAGAGTTACATCTGTATTTCGTGGATCTCTTTGCTAGCCTTATTTCTGTGGAATCTGAGAACAGATATTTCGGATCCCTTTGAAGACTATAGGGCCAAAGGAAATATCCTCCGATAACACAGAGAAAGAAGCTTTCTGAGAAACTTCTTTGTGGTCTGTGAAATCTTCTCACAGAGTTACAGCTTTCCCCTCAAGAAGCCTTTCGCTAAGACAGTTCTTGTGGAATTGGCAAAGTGATATTTGCAAGCCCATAGAGGGCTATGGTGAAAAAGGAAATATCCTCAGATGAAATCTGGAAAGAAGCTTTGTGAGAAACTGCTCTGTGATGTGTGACTTCCACGCACAGAGTTACATATGTATTTCGTGGATCTCTTTGCTAGCCTTATTTCTGTGACATCTGAGAAGAGATATTTCGGATCCCTTTGAAGACTATAGGGCTAAAGGAAATATCCTCCGATAACAAAGAGAAAGCAACTTTCTGAGAAACTTCTTTGTGTTCTGTGAAATCATCTCACAGAGTTACAGCTTTCCCCTCAAGAAGCCTTTCGCTAAGACAGTTCTTGTGGAATTGGCAAAGTGATATTTGGAAGCCCTTAGAGGGCTATGGTGAAAAAGGAAATATCCTCCGATGAAATCTGGAAAGAAGCTTTCTGAGAAACTGCTCTGTGCTTTGTCACTTCCACAGACAGAGTTACATCTGTATTTCGTGGATCTCTTTGCTAGCCTTATTTCTGTGGAATCTGACAACACATATTTCTGATCCCTTTGAAGACTATAGGGCCGAAGGAAATATCCTCCGATAACAAAGAGAAAGAAGCTTTCTGAGAAACTGCTCTGTGATGTGTGACTTCCACTCACAGAGTTACATCTGTATTTCGTGGATCTCTTTGCTAGCCTTATTTCTGTGGAATCTGAGAACAGATATTTCGGATCCCTTTGAAGACTATAGGGCCAAAGGAAATATACTCCGAGAACAAAGAGAAAGAAGCATTCTGAGAAACGTCTCTGTGTTCTGTGAAATCATCTCACAGAGTTACAGCTTTCCCCTCAAGAAGCCTTTCGCTAAGACAGTTCTTGTGGAATTGGCAAAATGATATTTGGAAGCCCCTAGAGGGCTAAGGTGAAAAAGGAAATATCCACAGATGAAATCTGGAAAGAAGCGTTCTGAGAAACTGCTTAGTGTTCTGTTAATTCATCTCACAGAGTTATATCTGTATTTCGTGGATCTCTTTGCTAGCCTTATTTCTGTGGAATCTAGGAGCAGATATTTTGGATAACTTTGAAGACTAGAGGGCCAAAGGAAATATCCTCCGATAATAAAGAGAAAGAAGCTTTCTGAGAAACTTCTTTGTGTTCTGTGAAATCATATCACAGAGTTACAGCTTTCCCCTCAAGAAGCCTTTCGCTAAGACAGTTCTTGTGGAATTGGAAAAGGGATATTTGGAAGCCCATAGAGGGCTATGGTGAAAAAGGAAATATCCTCAGATGAAATCTGGAAAGAAGTTTTCTGAGAAACTGCTCTGTGATGTGTGACTTCCACTCACAGAGTTACATCTGTATTTCGTGCATCTCTTTGCTAGCCTTATTTCTGTGGAATCTGAGAACATATATGTCGGATCCCTTTGAAGACTATAGGGCCATAGGAAATATCCTCCGATAACAGAGAAAGAAGCTTTCTGAGAAACTTCTTTGTGTTCTGTGAAATCATCTCACAGAGTTACAGCTTTCCTCTCAAGAAGCCTTTCGCTAAGACAGTTCTTGTGGAATTGCAAAGTGATATTTGGAAGCCCATAGAGGGCTATGGTGAAAAAGGATATATCCTCAGATGAAATCTGGAAAGAAGCTTTCTGAGAAATTGCTCTGTGATGTGTGACTTCCACTCACCGAGTTACATCTGTATTTCGTGGATCTCTTTGCTAGCCTTATTTCTGTGGAATCTGAGAACAGATATTTCGGATCCCTTTGAAGACTATAGGGCCAAAGGAAATATCCTCCGATAACAAAGAGAAAGAAGTTTTCTGAGAAACTTCTTTGTGTTCTGTGAAATCATCTCACAGAGTTACAGCTTTCCCCTCAAGAAGCCTTTCGCTAAGACAGTTCTAGTGGAATTCGCAAAGGCATATTTGGAAGCCCATAGAGGCCTATTGTGAAAAAGGAAATATCCTCAGATGAAATCTGGAAAGAAGCTTTCTGAGAAACTGCTTAGTGTTCTGTTAATTCATCTCACAGAGTTACATCTGTATTTCGTGGTTCTCTTTGCTAGCCTTATTTCTGTGGAATCTGAGAACAGATATTTCGGATCCCTTTGAAGACTATAGGGCCAAAGGAAATATCCTCCGATAACAAAGAGAAAGAAGCTTTCTGAGAAACTTCTTTGTGTTCTGTGAAATCATCTCACAGAGTTACAGCTTTCCCCTCAAGAAGCCTTTGGCTAAGACACTTCTTCTGGAATTGGCAAAGTGATATTTGGAAGCCCATAGAGGGCAATGGTGAAAAAGTAAATATCCTCAGATGAAATCTGGAAAGAAGCTTTCTGAGAAACTGCTCTGTGATGTGTGACTTCCACTCACAGAGTTAAATCTGTATTTCGTGGATCTCTTTGCTAGTCTTATTTCCGTGGAATATCAGAACAGATATTTCGGATCCCTTTGAAGACTATAGGGCCTAAGGAAATATCCTCCGATAACAAAGAGAAAGAAGGTTTCTGAGAAACTTCTTTGTGTTCTGTGAAATCATGTCACAGAGTTACAGATTTCCCCTCAAGAAGATGTTGGCTAAGACAGTTCTTGTGGAATTGGCAAAGTGATATTTGGAAGCCCATAGAGGGCTATGGTGAAAAAGGAAATATCCTCAGATGAAATCTGGAAAGAAGCTTTCTGAGAAACTGCTCTGTGATGTGTGACTTCCACTCATAGAGTTACATCTGTATTTCGTGGATCTCTTTGCTAGCCTTATTTCTGTGGAATCTGAGAACAGATATTTCGGATCCCTTTGAAGACTATAGGGCCAAAGAAAATATCCTCCGGTAACAAAGGGAAAGAAGCTTTCTGAGAAACTTCTTTGTGTTCTGTGAAATCATCTCACAGAGTTACAGCTTTCCCCTCAAGAAGCCTTTCGCTAAGACAGTTCTTGTGAAATTGGCAAAGAGATATTTGGAAGTCCATAGAGGGCTATGGTGAAAAAGGAAATATCCTCAGATGAAATCTGGAAAGAAGCTTTCTGAGAAACTGCTCTGTGATGTGTGACTTCCACTCAGAGAGTTACATCTGTATTTCGTGGTCTCTTTTTGCTAGCCTTATTTCTGTGGAATCTGAGAACAGATATTTCGGATCCCTTTGAAGACTATAGGGCCAAAGGAAATATCCTCCGATAACAAAGAGAAAGAAGCTTTCTGAGAAACTTCTTTGTGTTCTGTGAAATCATCTCACAGAGTTACAGCTTTCCCCTCAAGAAGCCTTTCGCTAAGACAGTTCTTTTGGAATTGGCAAAGTGATATTTGGAAGCCCATAGAGGGCTATGGTGAAAAAGGAAATATCCTCAGATGAAATCTGGAAAGAAGCTTTCTGAGAAACTGCTTAGTGTTCTGTTAATTCATCTAACTGAGTTACGTCTGCATTTCGTGGATCTCTTTGCTAGCCTTATTTCTGTGGAATCTGAGAACAGATATTTCGGATCCCTTTGAAGACTATAGGACAAAAGGGAATATCCTCCGATAATAAAGAAAAAGAAGCTTTCTGAGAAACTTCCTTGTGTTCTGTGAAATCATCTCACAGAGTTACAGCTTTCCCCTAAAGAAGCCTTTCCCTAAGACAGTTCTTGTGGAATTGGCAAAGTGATATTTGGAAGCCCATAGAGGGCTATGGTGAAAAAGGAAATATCCTCAGATGAATCTGGAAAGAAGCTTTCTGAGAAACTGCTTAGTGTTCTGTTAATTCATCTCACAGAGTTACATCTGTATTTCGTGGTTCTCTTTCCTAGCCTTATTTCTGTGGAATCTGAGAACAGATATTTCGGATCCCTTTGAAGACTATAGGACCAAAGGAAATATCCTCCGATAACAAAGAGAAAGAAGCTTTCTGAGAAACTTCTTTGTGTTCTGTGAAATCATCTCACAGAGTTACAGCTTTCCGCTCAAGAAGCCTTTCGCTAAGACAGTTCTTGTGGAATTGGCAAAGTGATATTTGGAAGCCCATAGAGGGCTACGGTGAAAAAGGAAATATCCTCAGATGAAATCTGGAAAGAAGCTTTCTGAGAAACTGCTCTGTGATGTGTGACTTCCACTCACAGAGTTACATCTGTATTTCGTGGTTCTCTGTGCTAGCCTTATTTCTGTGGAATCTGAGAACAGATATTTCGGATCCCTTTGAAGACTATAGGGCCAAAGGAAATATCCTCCGATAACAAAGAGAAACAAGCTTTCTGAGAAACTTCTTTGTGTTCTGTGAAATCATCTCACAGAGTTACAGCTTTCCCCTCAAGAAGCCTTTCGCTAAGACAGTTCTTGTGGAATTGGCAAAGTGATATTTGGAAGCCCATAGAGGGCTAGGTGAAAAAGGAAATATCCTCAGATGAAATCAGGAAAGAAGCTTTCTGAGAAACTGCTTAGTGTTCTGTTAATTCATCTCACAGAGTTACATCTGTATTTCCTGGATCTCTTTGCTAGCATTATTTCTGTGGAATCTGAGAACAGATATTTCGGATCCCTTTGAAGACTATAGGGACAAAGGAAATATCCTCCGATAACAAAGAGAAAGAAGCTTTCTGAGAAACTTCTTTGTGTTCTGTGAATTCATCTCACAGAGTTACAGCTTTCCCCTCAGGAAGCCTTTCGCTGAGACAGTTCTTGTGGAATTGGCAAAGTGATATTTGGAAGCCCATAGAGGGCTATGGTGAAAAAGGAAATATCCTCAGATGAAATCTGGAAAGAAGCTTTCTGAGAAACTGCTCTGTGATGTGTGACTTCCACTCACAGAGTTACATCTGTATTTCGTGGATCTCTTTGCTAGCCTTATTTCTGTGGAATCTGAGAACTGATATTTGGGATCCCTTTGAAGACTATAGGGCCAAAGGAAACATCCTCCAATAAGGAAGAGAAAGAAGCTTTCTGAGAAACTTCTTGGTGTTCTGAGAAACCATCTCACAGAGTTACAGCTTTCCCCTTAAGAAGCCTTTCGCTAAGACAGTTCTTGTGGAATTGGCAAAGTGATATTTGGAAGTCCAGAGAGGGCTATGGTGAAAAAGGAAATATCCTCAGATGAAATCAGGAAAGAAGCTTTCTGAGAAACTGCTTAGTGTTCTGTTAATTCATCTCACAGAGTTACATCTGTATTTCCTGGATCTCTTTGCTAGCATTATTTCTGTGGAATCTGAGAACAGATATTTCGGATCCCTTTGAAGACTATAGGGCCAAAGGAAATATCCTCCGATAACAAAGAGAAAAAAGCTTTCTGAGAAACTTCTTTGTGTTCTGTGAATTCATCTCACAGAGTTACAGCTTTCCCCTCAGGAAGCCTTTCGCTGAGACAGTTCTTGTGGAATTGGAAAACTGATATTTGGAAGCCCATAGAGGGCTATGTTGAAAAAGGAAATATCCTCAGATGAAATCTGGAAATAAGCTTTCTGAGAAACTGCTCTGTGATGTGTCACTTCCACTCACAGAGTTACATCTGTCTTTCGTGCATCTCTTTACTAGCCTTATTTCTGTGGAATCTGAGAACTGATATTTCGGATCCCTTTGAAGACTATAGGGCCAAAGGAAATATCCTCCGATAACAAAGAGACAGAAGCTTTCTGAGAAACTACTTTGTGTTCTGTGAAATCATCCCACAGAGTTACAGCTTTCCCCTCAAGAAGCCTTTCGCTAAGACAGTTCTTGTGGAATTGGCAAAGTGATATTTGGAAGCCCATAGAGGGCTATGGTGAAAAAGGAAATATCCTCAGATGAATCTGGAAAGAAGCTTTCTGAGAAACTGCTTAGTGTTCTGTTAATTCATCTCACAGAGTTACATCTGTATTTCGTGGTTCTCTTTCCTAGCCTTATTTCTGTGGAATCTGAGAACAGATATTTCGGATCCCTTTGAAGACTATAGGACCAAAGGAAATATCCTCCGATAACAAAGAGAAAGAAGCTTTCTGAGAAACTTCTTTGTGTTCTGTGAAATCATCTCACAGAGTTACAGCTTTCCCCTCAAGAAGCCTTTCGCTAAGACAGTTCTTGTGGAATTGGCAAAGTGATATTTGGAAGCCCATAGAGGGCTACGGTGAAAAAGGAAATATCCTCAGATGAAATCTGGAAAGAAGCTTTCTGAGAAACTGCTCTGTGATGTGTGACTTCCACTCACAGAGTTACATCTGTATTTCGTGGTTCTCTTTGCTAGCCTTATTTCTGTGGAATCTGAGAACAGATATTTCGGATCCCTTTGAAGACTATAGGGCCAAAGGAAATATCCTCCGATAACAAAGAGAAAGAAGCTTTCTGAGAAACTTCTTTGTGTTCTGTGAAATCATCTCACAGAGTTACAGCTTTCCCCTCAAGAAGCCTTTCGCTAAGACAGTTCTTGTGGAATTGGCAAAGTGATATTTGGAAGCCCATAGAGGGCTAGGTGAAAAAGGAAATATCCTCAGATGAAATCAGGAAAGAAGCTTTCTGAGAAACTGCTTAGTGTTCTGTTAATTCATCTCACAGAGTTACATCTGTATTTCCTGGACCTCTTTGCTAGCATTATTTCTGTGGAATCTGAGAACAGATATTTCGGATCCCTTTGAAGACTATAGGGCCAAAGGAAATATCCTCCGATAACAAAGAGAAAGAAGCTTTCTGAGAAACTTCTTTGTGTTCTGTGAATTCATCTCACAGAGTTACAGCTTTCCCCTCAGGAAGCCTTTCGCTGAGACAGTTCTTGTGAAATTGGCAAAGTGATATTTGGAAGCCCATAGAGGGCTATGGTGAAAAAGGAAATATCCTCAGATGAAATCTGGAAAGAAGCTTTCTGAGAAACTGCTCTGTGATGTGTGACTTCCACTCACAGAGTTACATCTGTATTTCGTGGATCTCCTTGCTAGCCTTATTTCTGTGGAATCTGAGAACTGATATTTGGGATCCCTTTGAAGACTATAGGGCCAAAGGAAACATCCTCCGATAAGGAAGAGAAAGAAGCTTTCTGAGAAACTTCTTGGTGTTCTGAGAAACCATCTCACAGAGATACAGCTTTCCCCTTAAGAAGCCTTTCGCTAAGACAGTTCTTGTGGAATTGGCAAAGTGATATTTGGAAGTCCATAGAGGGCTATGGTGAAAAAGGAAATATCCTCAGATGAAATCTGGAAAGAAGCTTTCTGAGAAACTGCTTAGTGTTCTGTAAAATTCATCTCACAGAGTTACATCTGTATTTCCTGGATCTCTTTGCTAGCATTATTTCTGTGGAATCTGAGAACAGATATTTCGGATCCCTTTGAAGACTATAGGGCCAAAGGAAATATCCTCCGATAACAAAGAGAAAAAAGCTTTCTGAGAAACTTCTTTGTGTTCTGTGAATTCATCTCACAGAGTTACAGCTTTCCCCTCAGGAAGCCTTTCGCTGAGACAGTTCTTGTGGAATTGGAAATGTGATATTTGGAAGCCCATAGAGGGCTATGGTGAAAAAGGAAATATCCTCAGATGAAATCTGGAAATAAGCTTTCTGAGAAACTGCTCTGTGATGTGTCACTTCCACTCAAAGAGTTACATCTGTCTTTCGTGCATCTCTTTGCTAGCCTTATTTCTGTGGAATCTGAGAACAGATATTTCGGATCCCTTTGAAGACTATAGGGCCAAAGGAAATATCCTCCGATAACAAAGAGACAGAAGCTTTCTGAGAAACTACTTTGTGTTCTGTGAAATCATCCCACAGAGTTACAGCTTCCCCCTCAAGAAGCCTTTCGCTAAGACAGTTCTTGTGGAATTGGCAAAGTGATATTTGGAAGCCCATAGAGGGCTATGGTGAAAAAGGAAATATCCTCAGATGAATCTGGAAAGAAGCTTTCTGAGAAACTGCTTAGTGTTCTGTTAATTCATCTCACAGAGTTACATCTGTATTTCGTGGTTCTCTTTCCTAGCCTTATTTCTGTGGAATCTGAGAACAGATATTTCGGATCCCTTTGAAGACTATAGGACCAAAGGAAATATCCTCCGATAACAAAGAGAAAGAAGCTTTCTGAGAAACTTCTTTGTGTTCTGTGAAATCATCTCACAGAGTTACAGCTTTCCGCTCAAGAAGCCTTTCGCTAAGACAGTTCTTGTGGAATTGGCAAAGTGATATTTGGAAGCCCATAGAGGGCTACGGTGAAAAAGGAAATATCCTCAGATGAAATCTGGAAAGAAGCTTTCTGAGAAACTGCTCTGTGATGTGTGACTTCCACTCACAGAGTTACATCTGTATTTCGTGGTTCTCTTTGCTAGCCTTATTTCTGTGGAATCTGAGAACAGATATTTCGGATCCCTTTGAAGACTATAGGGCCAAAGGAAATATCCTCCGATAACAAAGAGAAAGAAGCTTTCTGAGAAACTTCTTTGTGTTCTGTGAAATCATCTCACAGAGTTACAGCTTTCCCCTCAAGAAGCCTTTCGCTAAGACAGTTCTTGTGGAATTGGCAAAGTGATATTTGGAAGCCCATAGAGGGCTAGGTGAAAAAGGAAATATCCTCAGATGAAATCAGGAAAGAAGCTTTCTGAGAAACTGCTTAGTGTTCTGTTAATTCATCTCACAGAGTTACATCTGTATTTCGTGGATCTCTTTGCTTGCCTTATTTCTGTGGAATCTGAGAACAGATATTTCGGATCCCTTTGAAGACTATAGGGCCAAAGGAAATATCCTCCGATAACAAAGAGAAAGAAGCTTTCTGAGAAACTTCTTTGTGTTCTGTGAATTCATCTCACAGAGTTACAGCTTTCCCCTCAGGAAGCCTTTCGCTGAGACAGTTCTTGTGGAATTGGAAAAGTGATATTTGGAAGCCCATAGAGGGCTATGGTGAAAAAGGAAATATCCTCAGATGAAATCTGGAAATAAGCTTTCTGAGAAACTGCTCTGTGATGTGTCACTTCCACTCACCGAGTTACATCTGTCTTTCGTGCATCTCTTTGCTAGCCTTATTTCTGTGGAATGTGAGAACTGATATTTCGGATCCCTTTGAAGACTATAGGGCCAAAGGAAATATCCTCCGATAACAAAGAGACAGAAGCTTTCTGAGAAACTACTTTGTGTTCTGTGAAATCATCCCACAGAGTTACAGCTTTCCCCTCAAGAAGCCTTTCGCTAAGACAGTTCTTGTGGAATTGGCAAAGTGATATTTGGAAGCCCATAGAGGGCTATGGTGAAAAAGGAAATATCCTCAGATGAAATCTGGAAAGAAGCTTTCTGAGAAACTGCTTAGTGTTCTGTTAATTCATCTCACAGAGTTACATCTGTATTTCCTGGATCTCTTTGCTAGCCTTATTTCTGTGAAATCTGAGAACAGATATTTCGGATCCCTTTGAAGACTATAGTGCCAAAGGAAATATCCTCCGATAACAAAGAGAAAGAAGCTTTCTGAGAAACTTCTTTGTGTTCTCTGAAATCATCTCACAGAGTTACAGCTTTCCCCTCAAGAAGCCTTTCGCTGAGACAGTTCTTGTGGAATTGGCAAAGTGATATTTGGAAGCCCATAGAGGGCTATGGTGAAAAAGGAAATATCCTCAGATGAAATCTGGAAAGAAGCTTTCTGAGAAACTGCTCTGTGATGTGTGACTTCCACTCATAGAGTTACATCTGTATTTCGTGGATCTCTTTGCTAGCCTTATTTCTGTGGAATCTGAGAACAGATATTTCGGATCCCTTTGAAGACTATAGGGCCAAAGAAAATATCCTCCGGTAACAAAGGGAAAGAAGCTTTCTGAGAAACTTCTTTGTGTTCTGTGAAATCATCTCACAGAGTTACAGCTTTCCCCTCAAGAAGCCTTTCGCTAAGACAGTTCTTGTGAAATTGGCAAAGAGATATTTGGAAGTCCATAGAGGGCTATGGTGAAAAAGGAAATATCCTCAGATGAAATCTGGAAAGAAGCTTTCTGAGAAACTGCTCTGTGATGTGTGACTTCCACTCAGAGAGTTACATCTGTATTTCGTGGTCTCTTTTTGCTAGCTTTATTTCTGTGGAATCTGAGAACAGATATTTCGGATCCCTTTGAAGACTATAGGGCCAAAGGAAATATCCTCCGATAACAAAGAGAAAGAAGCTTTCTGAGAAACTTCTTTGTGTTCTGTGAAATCATCTCACAGAGTTACAGCTTTCCCCTCAAGAAGCCTTTCGCTAAGACAGTTCTTTTGGAATTGGCAAAGTGATATTTGGAAGCCCATAGAGGGCTATGGTGAAAAAGGAAATATCCTCAGATGAAATCTGGAAAGAAGCTTTTTGAGAAACTGCTTAGTGTTCTGTTAATTCATCTCACTGAGTTACGTCTGCATTTCGTGGATCTCTTTGCAAGCCTTATTTCTGTGGAATCTGAGAACAGATATTTCGGATCCCTTTGAAGACTATAGGACAAAAGGGAATATCCTCCGATAATAAAGAAAAAGAAGCTTTCTGAGAAACTTCCTTGTGTTCTGTGAAATCATCTCACAGAGTTACAGCTTTCCCCTAAAGAAGCCTTTCGCTAAGACAGTTCTTGTGGAATTGGCAAAGTGATATTTGGAAGCCCATAGAGGGCTATGGTGAAAAAGGAAATATCCTCAGATGAATCTGGAAAGAAGCTTTCTGAGAAACTGCTTAGTGTTCTGTTAATTCATCTCACAGAGTTACATCTGTATTTCGTGGTTCTCTTTCCTAGCTTTATTTCTGTGGAATCTGAGAACAGATATTTCGGATCCCTTTGAAGACTATAGGACCAAAGGAAATATACTCCGATAACAAAGAGAAAGAAGCTTTCTGAGAAACTTCTTTGTGTTCTGTCAAATCATCTCACAGAGTTACAGCTTTCCGCTCAAGAAGCCTTTCGCTAAGACAGTTCTTGTGGAATTGGCAAAGTGATATTTGGAAGCCCATAGAGGGCTACGGTGAAAAAGGAAATATCCTCAGATGAAATCTGGAAAGAAGCTTTCTGAGAAACTGCTCTGTGATGTGTGACTTCCACTCACAGAGTTACATCTGTATTTCGTGGTTCTCTGTGCTAGCCTTATTTCTGTGGAATCTGAGAACAGATATTTCGGATCCCTTTGAAGACTATAGGGCCAAAGGAAATATCCTCCGATAACAAAGAGAAAGAAGCTTTCTGAGAAACTTCTTTGTGTTCTGTGAAATCATCTCACAGAGTTACAGCTTTCCCCTCAAGAAGCCTTTCGCTAAGACAGTTCTTGTGGAATTGGCAAAGTGATATTTGGAAGCCCATAGAGGGCTAGGTGAAAAAGGAAATATCCTCAGATGAAATCAGGAAAGAAGCTTTCTGAGAAACTGCTTAGTGTTCTGTTAATTCATCTCACAGAGTTACATCTGTATTTCCTGGATCTCTTTGCTAGCATTATTTCTGTGGAATCTGAGAACAGATATTTCGGATCCCTTTGAAGACTATAGGGCCAAAGGAAATATCCTCCGATAACAAAGAGAAAGAAGCTTTCTGAGAAACTTCTTTGTGTTCTGTGAATTCATCTCACAGAGTTACAGCTTTCCCCTCAGGAAGCCTTTCGCTGAGACAGTTCTTGTGGAATTGGCAAAGTGATATTTGGAAGCCCATAGAGGGCTATGGTGAAAAAGGAAATATCCTCAGATGAAATCAGGAAAGAAGCTTTCTGAGAAACTGCTTAGTGTTCTGTTAATTCATCTCACAGAGTTACATCTGTATTTCCTGGATCTCTTTGCTAGCATTATTTCTGTGGAATCTGAGAACAGATATTTCGGATCCCTTTGAAGACTATAGGGCCAAAGGAAATATCCTCCGATAACAAAGAGAAAGAAGCTTTCTGAGAAACTTCTTTGTGTTCTGTGAAATCATCTCACAGAGTTACAGCTTTCCGCTCAAGAAGCCTTTCGCTAAGACAGTTCTTGTGGAATTGGCAAAGTGATATTTGGAAGCCCATAGAGGGCTACGGTGAAAAAGGAAATATCCTCAGATGAAATCTGGAAAGAAGCTTTCTGAGAAACTGCTCTGTGATGTGTGACTTCCACTCACAGAGTTACATCTGTATTTCGTGGTTCTCTTTGCTAGCCTTATTTCTGTGGAATCTGAGAACAGATATTTCGGATCCCTTTGAAGACTATAGGGCCAAAGGAAATATCCTCCGATAACAAAGAGAAAGAAGCTTTCTGAGAAACTTCTTTGTGTTCTGTGTAATCATCTCACAGAGTTACAGCTTTCCCCTCAAGAAGCCTTTCGCTAAGACAGTTCTTGTGGAATTGGCAAAGTGATATTTGGAAGCCCATAGAGGGCTAGGTGAAAAAGGAAATATCCTCAGATGAAATCAGGAAAGAAGCTTTCTGAGAAACTGCTTAGTGTTCTGTTAATTCATCTCACAGAGTTACATCTGTATTTACTGGACCTCTTTGCTAGCATTATTTCTGTGGAATCTGAGAACAGATATTTCGGATCCCTTTGAAGACTATAGGGCCAAAGGAAATATCCTCCGATAACAAAGAGAAAGAAGCTTTCTGAGAAACTTCTTTGTGTTCTGTGAATTCATCTCATAGAGTTACAGCTTTCCCCTCAGGAAGCCTTTCGCTGAGACAGTTCTTGTGGAATTGGCAAAGTGATATTTGAAAGCCCATAGAGGGCTATGGTGAAAAAGGAAATATCCTCACATGAAATCTGGAAAGAAGCTTTCTGAGAAACTGCTCTGTGATGTGTGACTTCCACTCACAGAGTTACATCTGTATTTCGTGGATCTCTTTGCTAGCCTTATTTCTGTGGAATCTGAGAACTGATATTTGGGATCCCTTTGAAGAGTATAGGGCCAAAGGAAACATCCTCCGATAAGGAAGAGAAAGAAGCTTTCTGAGAAACTTCTTGGTGTTCTGAGAAACCATCTCACAGAGATACAGCTTTCCCCTTAAGAAGCCTTTCGCTAAGACAGTTCTTGTGGAATTGGCAAAGTGATATTTGGAAGTCCATAGAGGGCTATGGTGAAAAAGGAAATATCCTCAGATGAAATCTGGAAAGAAGCTTTCTGAGAAACTGCTTAGTGTTCTGTAAAATTCATCTCACAGAGTTACATCTGTATTTCCTGGATCTCTTTGCTAGCATTATTTCTGTGGAATCTGAGAACAGATATTTCGGATCCCTTTGAAGACTATAGGGCCAAAGGAAATATCCTCCGATAACAAAGAGAAAAAAGCTTTCTGAGAAACTTCTTTGTGTTCTGTGAATTCATCTCACAGAGTTACAGCTTTCCCCTCAGGAAGCCTTTCGCTGAGACAGTTCTTGTGGAATTGGAAAAGTGATATTTGGAAGCCCATAGAGGGCTATGGTGAAAAAGGAAATATCCTCAGATGAAATCTGGAAATAAGCTTTCTGAGAAACTGCTCTGTGATGTGTCACTTCCACTCACAGAGTTACATCTGTCTTTCGTGCATCTCTTTGCTAGCCTTATTTCTGTGGAATCTGAGAACAGATATTTCGGATCCCTTTGAAGACTATAGGGCCAAAGGAAATATCCTCCGATAACAAAGAGACAGAAGCTTTCTGAGAAACTACTTTGTGTTCTGTGAAATCATCCCACAGAGTTACAGCTTCCCTCTCAAGAAGCCTTTCGCTAAGACAGTTCTTGTGGAATTGGCAAAGTGATATTTGGAAGCCCATAGAGGGCTACGGTGAAAAAGGTAATATCCTCAGATGAATCTGGAAAGAAGCTTTCTGAGAAACTGCTTAGTGTTCTGTTAATTCATCTCACAGAGTTACATCTGTATTTCGTGGTTCTCTTTCCTAGCCTTATTTCTGTGGAATCTGAGAACAGATATTTCGGATCCCTTTGAAGACTATAGGACCAAAGGAAATATCCTCCGATATCAAAGAGAAAGAAGCTTTCTGAGAAACTTCTTTGTGTTCTGTGAAATCATCTCACAGGGTTACAGCTTTCCGCTCCAGAAGCCTTTCGCTAACACAGTTCTTGTGGAATTGGCAAAGTGATATTTGGAAGCCCATAGAGGGCTACGGTGAAAAAGGAAATATCCTCAGATGAAATCTGGAAAGAAGCTTTCTGAGAAACTGCTCTGTGATGTGTGACTTCCACTCACAGAGTTACATCTGTATTTCGTGGTTCTCTTTGCTAGCCTTATTTCTGTGGAATCTGAGAACAGATATTTCGGATCCCTTTGAAGACTATAGGGCCAAAGGAAATATCCTCCGATAACAAAGAGAAAGAAGCTTTCTGAGAAACTTCTTTGTGTTCTGTGAATTCATCTCACAGAGTTACAGCTTTCCCCTCAGGAAGCCTTTCGCTGAGACAGTTCTTGTGGAATTGGCAAAGTGATATTTGGAAGCCCATAGAGGGCTATGGTGAAAAAGGAAATATCCTCAGATGAAATCTGGAAATAAGCGTTCTGAGAAACTGCTCTGTGATGTGTCACTTCCACTCACAGAGTTACATCTGTCTTTCGTGCATCTCTTTGCTAGCCTTATTTCTGTGGAATGTGAGAACTGATATTTCGGATCCCTTTGAAGACTATAGGGCCAAAGGAAATATCCTCCGATAACAAAGAGACAGAAGCTTTCTGAGAAACTACTTTGTGTTCTGTGAAATCATCCCACAGAGTTACAGCTTTCCCCTCAAGAAGCCTTTCGCTAAGACAGTTCTTGTGGAATTGGCAAAGTGATATTTGGAAGCCCATAGAGGGCTATGGTGAAAAAGGAAATATCCTCAGATGAAATCTGGAAAGAAGCTTTCTGAGAAACTGCTTAGTGTTCTGTTAATTCATCTCACAGAGTTACATCTGTATTTCCTGGATCTCTTTGCTAGCCTTATTTCTGTGGAATCTGAGAAGAGATATTTCGGATCCCTTTGAAGACTATAGGGCCAAAGGAAATATCCTCCGATAACAAAGAGAAAGAAGCTTTCTGAGAAACTTCTTTGTGTTCTCTGAAATCATCTCACAGAGTTACAGCTTTCCCTTCAAGAAGCCTTTCGCAAAGACAGTTCTTGTGGAATTGGCAAAGTGATATTTGGAAGCCCATAGGGGGATATTGTGAAAAAGGAAATATCCTCAGATGAAATCTGGAAAGAAGCTTTCTGAGAAACTGCTCTGTGCTTTGTGACTTCCACTGACCGAGTTACATCTGTATTTCGTGGATCTCTTTGCTAGCCTTATTTCTGTGGAATCTTAGAATAGATATTTGGGATCCCTTTGAAGATTATAGTGCCAAAGGAAATATCCTCCAATAACACAGAGAAAAAAGCTTTCTGAGAAACTTCTTTGTATTCTGTGAAATCATCTCACAGAGTTACAGCTTTCCTCTCAAGAAGTCTTTCGCTAAGTCAGTTCTTGTGGAATTGGCAAAGTGCTATTTGGAAGCCCATAGAGGGCTATGGTGAAAAACGCAATATCCTCAGATTAAATCTGGAAAGAAGCTTTCTCAGAAACTGCTCTGTGATGTGTGACTTCCACTCCCAGAATTACATCAGTATTTCGTGGATCTCCTTGCTAGCCTGATTTCTATGGATTCTGAGAACACATATTTCGGATCCCTTTGAAGACTATACGGCCAAAGGAAATATCCTCCGATAACAAAGAGAAAGAAGCTTTCTGAGAAACTTCTTTGTGTTCTGTGAAATCATCTCACAGAGTTACAGCTTTCCCCTCAAGAAGCCTTTCGCTAAGAGAGTTCTTCTGGAAATGGCAAAGTGATATTTGGAAGCCCGTAGAGGGCTATGGTGAAAAAGGATATATCCTCAGATGAAATCTGGAAAGAAGCTTTCTGAGAAAATGCTTATTGTTCTGTTAATGCATCTCACTGAGTTACATCTGTATTTCGTGGATCTCTTTGCTAGACTTATTTCTGTGGAATCTGAGAAGAGATATTTCGGATCCCTTTGAAAACTATAGGGCCAAAGGAAATATCCTCCGATAACGAAGAGAAAGAAGCTTTCTGAGAAACTTCTTTGGGTTCTGTCAAATCATCTCACAGAGTTGCAGCTTTTCCCTCAAGAAGCCTTTCGCTAAGACAGTTCTTGTGGAATTGGCAAAGTGATATTTGGCAGCCCATAGATGGCTATGATGAAAAAGGAAATACCCTCAGATGAAATCTGGAAAGAAGCTTTCTGAGAAACTGCTTAGTGTTCTGTTAATTCATCTCACAGAGTTACATCTGTATTTCGTGGATCTCTTTGCTAGCCTTATTTCTGTGGAATCTGAGAATAGATATTTCGGATCCCTTTGAAGACTATAGGGCCAAAGGAAATATCCTCCGATAACACAGAGAAAGAAGCTTTCTGAGAAACGTCTTTGTGGTCTGTGAAATCATCTCACAGAGTTACAGCTTTCCCCTCAAGAAGCCTTTCGCTAAGACAGTTCTTGTGGAATTGGCAAAGTGATATTTGCAAGCCCATAGAGGGCTATGGTGAAAAAGGAAATATCCTCAGATGAAATCTGGAAAGAAGCTTTCTGAGAAACTGCTCTGTGAAGTGTGACTTCCACGCACAGAGTTACATCTGTATTTCGTGGATCTCTTTGCTAGCCTTATTTCTGTGGAATCTGAGAACAGATATTTCGGATCCCTTTGAAGACTATAGGGCCAGAGGAAATATCCTCCGATAACAAAGAGAAAGAAACTTTCTGAGAAACTTCTTTGTATTCTGTGAAATCATCTCACAGAGTTACAGCTTTCCCTTCAAGAAGCCTTTCGCTAACACAGTTCTTGTGGAATTGGTAAGGCGATATTTGGAAGCCCATAGAGGGCTATGGTGAAAAAGGAAATACCCTCAGATGAAATCTGGAAAGAAGCTTTCTGAGAAACTGCGCTGTGATGTGTGACTTCCACTCACAGAGTTACATCTGTATTTCCTGGATCTCTTGGCTAGCCTTATTTCTGTGGAATCTGAGAACAGATATTTCGGATCCCTTTGAAGACTATAGGGCCAAAGGAAATATCCTCCGATAACAAAGAAAAAGAAGCTTTCTGAGAAACTTCTTTGTGTTCAGTGAAATCATCTCACAGAGTTACAGCTTTCCCCTCAAGTAGCCTTTCGCTAAGAGAGTTCTTGTGGAATTGGCAAAGTGATATTTCGAAGCCCATAGAGGGCTACGGTGAAAAAGGAAATATCCTCAGATGAAATCTGGAAAGAAGCTTTTTGAGAAACTGCTTAGTGTTCTGTTAATTCATCTCACAGAGTTACATCTGTATATCGTGGATCTCTTTGCTAGCCTTATTTCTGTGGAATCTGAGAACAGATATTTCGGATCCCTTTGAGGACTATAGGGACAAAGGAAATATCCTCCGATAACAAAGAGAAAGAAGCTTTCTGAGAAACTTCTTTGTGTTCTGTGAAATCATCTGACAGAGTTACAGCTTTCCCCTCAAGAAGCCTTTCGCTAAGACAGTTCTTGTGGAATTGGCAAAGTGATATTTGGAAGCCCATAGAGGGCTAGGTGAAAAAGGAAATATCCTCAGATGAAATCTGGAAAGAAGCTTTCTGAGAAACTGCTCTGTGATGTGTGACTTCCACTGACAGAGTTATATCTGTATTTCGTGGATCTCTTTCCTAGCCTTATTACTGTGGAATCTGAAAACAGATATTTCGGATCCCTTTGAAGACTATAGGGCCAAAGGAAATATCCTCCGATAACAAAGAGAAAGAAGCTTTCTGAGAAACTTCTTTGTGTTCTGTGAAATCATCTCACAGAGTTACAGCTTTCCCCTCAAAAAGCCTTTCGCTAAGACAGTTATTGTGGAATTGGCAAAGTGATATTTGGAAGTCCTTCGAGGGCTATGGTGAAAAAGGAAATATCCTCATATGAAATGGGGAAAGAAGCTTTCTGAGAAACTGCTCTGTGATGTGTGACTTCCACTCACAGAGTTACATCTGTATTTCGTGGATCTCTTTCCTAGCCTTATTTCTGTGGAATCTGAGAACAGATATTTCGGATCCCTTTGAAGACTGTAGGGCCAAAGGAAATATCCTCCGATAACACAGAGAAAGAAACTTTCTGAGAAACTTCTTTGTGTTCTGTGAAATCATCTCACAGAGTTACAGCTTTCCCCTCAAGAAGCCTTTCGCTAAGACAGTTCTTGTGGAATTGGCAAAATGATATTTGGAAGCCCCTAGAGGGATAAGGTGAAAAAGGAAATATCCACAGACGAAATCTGGAAAGAAGCTTTCTGAGAAACTGCTTAGTGTTCTGTTAATTCATCTCACAGAGTTACATCTGTACTTCGTGGATCTCTTTGCTAGCTTTATTTCTGTGGAATCTGAGAACAGATATTTCGGATCCCTTTGAAGACTAGAGGGCCAAAGGAAATATCCTCCGATAACAAAGAGAAAGAAGCTTTCTGAGAAACTTCTTTGTGTTCTGTGAAATCATCTGACAGAGTTACAGCTTTCCCCTCAAGAAGCCTTTCGCAAAGACAGTTCTTGTGGAATTGGCAAAGTGATATTTGGAAGCCCATAGGGGGCTATTGTGAAAAAGGAAATATCCTCAGATGAAATCTGGAAAGAAGCTTTCTGAGAAACTGCTCTGTGCTTTGTGACTTCCACTGACCGAGTTATATCTGTATTTCGTGGATCTCTTTGCTAGCCTTATTTCTATGGAATCTGAGAACAGATATTTCGGATCCCTTTGAAGACTATAGTGCCAAAGGAAATATCCTCCAATAACACAGAGAAAAAAGCTTTCTGAGAAACTTCTTTGAGTTCTGTGAAATCATCTCACAGAGTTACAGCTTTCCTCTCAAGAAGTCTTTCGCTAAGTCAGTTCTTGTGGAATTGGCAAAGTGCTATTTGGAAGCCCATAGAGGGCTATGGTGAAAAAGGAAATATCCTCAGATGAAATCTGGAAAGAAGCTTTCTGAGAAACTGCTTAGTGTTCTGTTAATTCATCTCACAGAGTTACATCTGTATTCCGTGGATCTTTTTGCTAGCCTTATTTCTGTGGAATCTGAGAACAGATATTTCGGATCCCTTAGATGACTATAGGGACAAAGGAAATATCCTCCGATAACAAAGAGAAAGAAACTTTCTGAGTAACTTCTTTGTGTTCTGTGAAATCATCTCACAGAATTACAGCTTTCCCTTCAAGAAGCCTTTCGCTAAGACAGTTCTTGTGGAATTGGTAAAGTGATATTTGGAAGCCCATAGAGGGCTATGGTGAAAAAGGAAATACTCTCAGATGAAATCTGGAAAGAAGCTTTCTGAGAAACTGCGCTGTGATGTGTGACTTCCACTCACAGTGTTACATCTGTATTTCGTGGATCTCTTTGCTAGCCTTATTTCTGTGGAATCTGAGAACAGATATTTCGGATCCCTTTGAAGACAATCGGTCCAAAGGAAATATCCTCCGATAACAAAGAGAAAGAAACTTTCTGAGAAACTTCTTTGTGTTCTGTGAAATCATCTCACAGAGTTACAGCTTTCTCCTCAAGAAGCATTTCCCTAAGACAGTTCTTGTGGAATTGGCATAGTGATATTTGGAAGCCCGTAGAGGGCTATGGTGAAAAAGGAAATATCCTCAGATGATATCTGGAAAGAAGCTTTCTGAGAAACTGCTCTGTGAAGTGTGACTTCCACGCACAGAGTTACATCTGTATTTCGTGGATCTCTTTGCTAGCCTTATTTCTGTGACATCTGAGAAGAGATATTTCGGATCCCTTTGAAGTCTATAGGGCTGAAGGAAATATCCTCCGATAACAAAGAGAAAGGAACTTTCTGAGAAACTTCTTTGTGTTCTGAGAAATCATCTCACAGAATTACAGCTTTCCCCTCAAGAAGCCTTTCGCTAAGACAGTTCTTGTGGAATTGGCAAAGTGATATTTGGAAGCCCCTAGAGGGCTATGGTGAAAAAGTAAATATCCTCAGATGAAATCTGGAAAGAAGCTTTCTGAGAAACTGCTTAGAGTTCCGTAAATTCATCTCAGACACTTACATCTGTATTTCGTGGATCTCTTTGCTAGCCTTATTTCTGTGGAATCTGAGAACAGATATTTCGGATCCCTTTGAAGACTATAGGGCCAAAGGAAATATCCTCCGATAAAAAGGAGAAACAAGCTTTCTGAGAAACTTCTTTGTGTTCTGTGAAATCATCTTTGTGAGTTACAGCTTTCCCCTCAAGAAGCCTTTTGCTAAACAGTTCTTGTGGAATTGGCAAAGTGATATTTGGAAGCCCATAGGGGGCTATGGTGAAAAAGGAAATATCTTCCGATGAAATCTGGAAGGAAGTTTTCTGAGAAACTGCTCTGTGCTGTGTGACTTCCACTTACCGAGTTACATCTGTATTTCGTGGATCTCTTTGCTAGACTTATTTCTGTGGAATCTGAGAACAGATATTTCGGATCCCTTTGAAGAATATAGGGCCAAAGGAAATATCCTCCGATAACAAAGAGAAAGAAGCTTTCTGAGAAACTCCTTTGTGTTCTGTGAAATCATCTCACAGAGTTACTGCTTTCCCCTCAAGAAGCCTTTCGCTAAGACAGTTCTTTTGGAATTGGCAAAGTGATATTTGGAAGCCCATAGAGGGCTACGGTGAAAAAGGAAATATCCTCAGATGAAATCTGGAAAGAAGCTTTCTGAGAAACTGCTCTGTGATGTGTGACTTCCACTCACAGAGTTACATCTGTATTTCGTGGATCTCTTTGCTATCCTTATTACTGTCGAATCTGAGAACAGATATTTAGGATCCCTTGGAAGACTATAGGGCCAAAGGAAATATCCTCCGATAACAAAGAGAAAGAAGCTTTCGGAGAAACTTCTTTGTGTTCTGTGAAATCATCTCACAGAGTTACAGCTTTCCCCTCAAGAAGCCTTTCGCTAACACAGTTCTTGGGGAATTGGCAAAGTGATATTTGGAAGCCCATAGAGGGCTATGGTGAAAAAGGAAATATCCTCAGATGAAATCTGAAAAGAAGCTTTCTGAGAAACTTCTCTGTGGTGTGTGACTTCCACTCACAGAGTTACATCTGTATTTCGTGGATCTCTTTGCTAGCCTTATTTCTGTGGAATCTGACAACAGATATTTCGGATACCTTTGAAGACTATAGGGCCGAAGGAAATATCCTCCGATAACAAAGAGAAAGAAGCTTTCTGAGAAACTTCTCTGTATTCTGTGAAATCATCTCACAGAGTTACAGCTTTCCCCTCAAAAAGCCTTTCGCTAAGACAGTTCTTGTGGAATTGGCAAAGTGATATTTGGAAGCCCCTAGTGGGCTAAGGTGAAAAAGGAAATATCCACAGATGAAATCTGGAAAGAAGCTTTCTGAGAAACTGCTTAGTGTTTTGTTAATTCATCTCACAGAGTTACTTCTGTATTTCGTGGATCTCTTTGCTAGCCATATTTCTGTGGAATCTAGGAGCAGATATTTCGGATCCCTTTTAAGATTAGAGGGCCAAAGGAAATATCCTCCGATAACAAAGAGAAAGAAGCTTTCTGAGAAACTTCTTTGTGTTCTGTGAAATCATCTCACAGAGTTACAGCTTTCCCCTCAAGAAGCATTTCGCTAAGACCGTTCTTGTGGAATTGGCAAAGTGATATTTGGAAGCCCATAGAGGGCTATGGTTAAAAAGGAAATATCCTCAGATGAAATCTGGAAAGAAGCTTTCTGAGAAACTGCTCTGTGATGTGTGACTTCCACACACAGAATTACATCTGTATTTCGTGGATCTCTTTACTAGCCTTATTTCTGTGGAATCTGAGAAGAGATATTTCGGATCCCTTTGAAAACTATAGGGCCAAAGGAAATATCCTCCGATAACAGATACAAAGAAGCTTTCTGAGAAAGTTCTTTGTGTTCTGTGAAATCATCTCACAGAGTTACAGCTTTCCCCTCAAGAAGCCTTTCGCTAAGACAGTTCTTATGGAATTGGCAAAGTGATATTTGGAAGCCCATTGAGAGCTATGGTGAAAAAGAAAATATCCTCAGATGAAATCTGGTAAGAAACTTTCTGAGAAACTGCTTAGTGTTCTGTTAATTCATCTCACAGAGTTAAATCTCTATTTCGTGGATCTCTTTGCTAGCCTTATTTCTGTGGAATCTGAGAACAAATATTTCGGATCCCATTGAAGAATACAGTGCCAAAGGAAATATCCTCCAATAACACAGAGAAAGAAGCTTTCTGAGAAACTTCTTTGTGTTCTGTGAAATCATCTCACAGAGTTACAGCTTTCCTCTCAAGAAGTCTTTCGCTAAGACAGTTCTTGTGGAATTGGCAAAGTGATATTTGGAAGCCCATAGAGGGCTATGGTGAAAAAGGAAATACCCTCAGATGAAATCTGGAAAGAAGCTTTTGAGAAACTGCTCTGTGATGTGTGACTTCCACTCCCAGAGTTACATCTGTATTTCATGGATCTCTTTGCTAGCCTTATTTCTGTGGAATCTGAGAACAGATATTTCGGATCCCTTTGATGACTATAGGGCCAAAGGAAATATCCTCCGATAACAAAGAGAAAGAAGCTTTCTGAGAAACTTCTTTGTGTTCTGTGAAATCATCCCACAGAGTTACAGCTTTCCTCTCAAAAAGCCTTTCGCTAAGACAGTTCTTGAGGAATTGGCAAAGTGATATTTGGAAGCCCTTAGAGGACTATGGTGAAAAAGGAAATATCCTCAGATGAAATCTGGAAAGAAGCTTTCTGAGAAACTGCTCTGTGATGTGTGACTTCCACTCACAGAGTTACATCTGTATTTCGTGGATCTCTTTGCTAGCCTTATTTCTGTGTAATCTGAGAACAGATATTTCGGATCCCTTTGAAGACTATAGGGTCAAAGAAAATATCCTCCGATAACAAAGAGAAAGAAACTTTCTGAGAAACTTCTTTGTGTTCTGTGAAATCATCTCACAGAGTTACAGCTTTCCCCTCAAGAAGCCTTTCGCTAAGACAGTTCTTGTGGAATTGGCAAAGTGATATTTGGAAGCCCATAGAGGGCTATGGAGAAAAAGGAAATATCCTCAGATGAAATCTGGAAAGAAGCTTTCGGAGAAACTGTTCTGTGATGTGTGACCTCCACTCACAGAGTTGCATCTGTATTTCGTGGATCTCTTTGCTAGCCTTATTTCTGTGGAATCTGAGAACAGATATTTCGAATCCCTTTGAAGACTATAGGGCCAAAGGAAATATCCTCCAATAACAAAGAGAAAGAAGGTTTCTGAGAAACTTCTTTGAGTTCTGTGAAATCATCTCACAGAGTTACATCTTTCCCCTCAAGAAGCCTTTCGCTAAGACAGTTCTTGTGGAATTGGCAAAGTGATATACGGAAGCCCATAGAATGCTATGGTGAAAAAGGAAATATCCTCAGATGAAATCTGGAAAGAAGCTTTCTGAGAAACTGCTATGTGCTTTGTGACTTCCACAAACAGAGTTACATCTGTATTTCGTGGATCTCTTTGCTAGCCTTATTTCTGTGAAATCTGAGAACAGATATTTCGGATCCCTTTGAAGACTATAGGGCCAAAGGAAATATCCTCCGATAACAAAGAGAAAGAAGCCTTCTGAGAAACTTCTTTGTGTTCTGTGAAATCATCCCACGGAGTTACAGCTTTCCCCTCAAAAAGCCTTTCGCTAAGACTGTTCTTGTGGAATTGGCAATGTGATATTTGGAAGCCCATAGAGTACTATGGTGAAAAAGGAAATATGCTCAGATGAAATCTGGAAAGAAGCTTTCTGAGAAACTGCTCTGTGATGTGTGACTTCCACTCACAGAGTTACATCTGTATTTCGTGGATCTCTTTGCTAGCCTTATTTCTGTGGAATCTGAGAACAGATATTTCGGATCCCTTTGAAGACTATAGGGCCAAAGAAAATATCCTCCGATAACAAAGAGAAAGAAGCTTTCTGAGAAACTTCTTTGTGTTCTGTGAAATCATCTCACAGAGTTGCAGCTTTTCCCTCGAGAAGCCTCTCCCTAAGACAGTTCTTGTGGAATTCGCAAAGTGATATTTGGAAGCCCATAGAGGGCTACGGTGAATAAGGAAATATCCTCAGATGAAATCTGGAAAGAAGCTTTCTGAGAAACTGCTTAGTGTTCTGTTAATTCATCTCACAGAGTTACATCTGTATTTCGTGGATCTCTTTGCTAGCCTTATTTCTGTGGAATCTGAGAACAGATATTTCGGATCCCTTTGAAGACTATAGGGCCAAAGGAAATATCCTCCGATAACAAAGAGAAAGAAGCTTTCTGAGAAACTTCTTTGTATTCTGTGAAATCATCTCACAGAGTTACAGCTTTCCCCTCAAGAAGCCTTTGGCTAAGACAGTTCTTGTGGAATTGGAAAAGTTATATTTGGAAGCCCATAGAGAGCTATGGTGAAAAAGGAAATATCCTCAGATGAAATCTGGAAAGAGGCTTTGTGAGAAACTGCTTAGTGTTCTGTTAATTCATCTCACAGAGTTACATCAGTATTTCGTGTATCTCTTTGCTACCCTTATTTCTGGGGAATCTGAGAACAGATATTTCGGATCCCTTTGAAGACTATAAGGCCAAAGGAAATATCCTCCAATAACACAGAGAAAGAAGCTTTCTGAGAAACTTCTTAGTGTTCTGTGAAATCATCTCACAGAGATAAAGCTTTCCTCTCAAGAAGTCTTTCGCTAAGACAGTTCTTGTGGAATTGGCAAAGTGATATTTGGAAGCCCATAGAGGGCTATGGTGAAAAAGGAAATACCCTCAGATGAAATCTGGAAAGAAGCTTTCTCAGAAACTGCTCTGTGACGTGTGACTTCCACTCACAGAGTTACATCTCTATTTCGTGGATCTCTTTGCTAGCCTTATTTCTGTGAAATCTGAGAAGAGATATTTCGGATCCCTTTGAAGACTATAGGGCCAAAGTAAATAACCTCCGATAACAAAGAGAAAGAAGCTTTCGGAGAAACTTCTTTGTGTTCTGTGAAATCATCTCACAGAGTTACAGCTTTCCCTTCAAGAAGCCTTTCGCTAAGACAGTTCTTGGGGAGTTGGCAAAGTGATACTTGGAAGCCCATAGAGGGCTATGGTGAAAAAGGAAATACCCTCAGATGAAATCTGGAAAGAAGCTTTCTGAGAAACTGCGCTGTGATGTGTGTCTTCCACTCACAGAGTTACATCTGTATTTCGTGGATCTCTTTGCTAGCCTTATTTCTGTGGAATCTGAGAACAGATATTTCGGATCCCTTTGAAGACTATATGGCCAAAGGAAATATTCTCCGATAACAAAGAGAAAGAAGCTTACTGAGAAACTTCTTTGTGTTCTGTGAAATCATCTCACAGAGTTACAGCTTTCCCCTCAAGGAGCCTTTCGCAAAGACAGTTCTTGTGGCATTGGAAAAGTGATATTTGGAAGCCCCTAGAGGGCTATGGTGAAAAAGGAATTATCCTCAGATGAAATCTGGAAAGAAGCTTTTTGAGAAACTACTTAGTGTTCTGTTAATTCAACTCACAGAGTTACATCTCTATTTCGTGGATCTCTCTGCTAGCCTTATTTCTGTGGAACCTGAGAACCGATATTTCGGATCCCTTTGAAGACTTTAGGGCCAAAGGAAATATCCTCCGATAACAAAGAGAAAGAAGCTTTCTGAGAAACTTCTTTGTGTTCTGTGAAATCATCTCACAGAGTTACAGCTTTCCCCTCAAGAAGCCTTTCGCTAAGATCGTTCTTGTCGAATTGGCAAAGTGATATTTGGAAGCCCATAGAGGTCTATGGTGAAAAAGGAAATATCCTCAGATGAAATCTGGAAAGAAGCTTTCTGAGAAACTGCTCTGTGATGTGTGACTTCCACACACAGAGTTACATCTGTATTTCGTGGATCTCTTTACTAGCCTTATTTCTGTGGAGTCTGAAAACAGATATTTCGGATCCCTTTGAAGACTATAGGGCCAAAGGAAATATCTTCCGATAACAAATAGTTAGAAGCTTTCTGAGAAAGTTCTTTGTGTTCTGTGAAATCATCTCACAGAGTTACAGCTTTCCCCTCAAGAAGCCTTTCGCTAAGACAGTTCTTGTGGAATTGGCAAAGTGATATTTCGAAGCCCATAGAGGGCTACGGTGAAAAAGGACATATCCTCAGATGAAATCCTGAAAGAAGCTTTTTGAGAAACTGCTTAGTGTTCTGTTAATTCATTCACAGAGTTACATCTGTATATCGTGGATCTCTTTGCTAGCCTTATTTCTGTGGAATCTCAGAACAGATATTTCGGATCCCTTTGAAGACTATAGGGCCAAAGGAAATATCCTCCGATAACAAAGAGAAAGAAGCTTTCTGAGAAACTTCTTTGTGTTCTGTGAAATCATCTCACAGAGTTACAGCTTTCCCCTCAAGAAGCATTTCGCTAAGACCGTTCTTGTGGAATTGGCAAAGTGATATTTGGAAGCCCATAGAGGGCTATGGTTAAAAAGGAAATATCCTCAGATGAAATCTGGAAAGAAGCTTTCTGAGAAACTGCTCTGTGATGTGTGACTTCCACACACAGAATTACATCTGTATTTCGTGGATCTCTTTACTAGCCTTATTTCTGTGGAATCTGAGAAGAGATATTTCGGATCCCTTTGAAAACTATAGGGCCAAAGGAAATATCCTCCGATAACAGATACAAAGAAGCTTTCTGAGAAAGTTCTTTGTGTTCTGTGAAATCATCTCACAGAGTTACAGCTTTCCCCTCAAGAAGCCTTTCGCTAAGACAGTTCTTATGGAATTGGCAAAGTGATATTTGGAAGCCCATTGAGAGCTATGGTGAAAAATAAAATATCCTCAGATGAAATCTGGTAAGAAACTTTCTGAGAAACTGCTTAGTGTTCTGTTAATTCATCTCACAGAGTTACATCTGTATTTCGTGGATCTCTTTGCTAGCCTTATTTCTGTGGAATGTGAGAACAAATATTTCGGATCCCATTGAAGAATACAGTGCCAAAGGAAATATCCTCCAATAACACAGAGAAAGAAGATTTCTGAGAAACTTCTTTGTGTTCTGTGAAATCATCTCACAGAGTTACAGCTTTCCTCTCAAGAAGTCTTTCGCTAAGGCAGTTCTTGTGGAATTGGGAAAGTGATATTTGGAAGCCCATAGAGGGCTATGGTGAAAAAGGAAATACCCTCAGATGAAATCTGGAAAGAAGCTTTTGAGAAACTGCTCTGTGATGTGTGACTTCCACTCCCAGAGTTACATCTGTATTTCATGGATCTCTTTGCTAGCCTTATTTCTGTGGAATCTGAGAACAGATATTTCGGATCCCTTTGATGACTATAGGGCCAAAGGAAATATCCTCCGATAACAAAGAGAAAGAAGCTTTCTGAGAAACTTCTTTGTGTTCTGTGAAATCATCCCACAGAGTTATAGCTTTCCTCTCAAAAAGCCTTTCGCTAAGACAGTTCTTGAGGAATTGGCAAAGTGATATTTGGAAGCCCTTAGAGGACTATGGTGAAAAAGGAAATATCCTCAGATGAAATCTGGAAAGAAGCTTTCTGAGAAACTGCTCTGTGATGTGTGACTTCCACTCACAGAGTTACATCTGTATTTCGTGGATCTCTTTGCTAGCCTTATTTCTGTGGAATCTGAGAACAGATATTTCGGATCCCTTTGAAGACTATAGGGTCAAAGAAAATATCCTCCGATAACAAAGAGAAAGAAACTTTCTGAGAAACTTCTTTGTGTTCTGTGAAATCATCTCACAGAGTTACAGCTTTCCCCTCAAGAAGCCTTTCGCTAAGACTGTTCTTGTGGAATTGGCAATGTGATATTTGGAAGCCCATAGAGAGCTATGGTGAAAAAGGAAATATCCTCAGATGAAATCTGGAAAGAGGCTTTGTGAGAAACTGCTTAGTGTTCTGTTAATTCATCTCACAGAGTTACATCAGTATTTCGTGTATCTCTTTGCTACCCTTATTTCTGGGGAATCTGAGAACAGATATTTCGGATCCCTTTGAAGACTATAAGGCCAAAGGAAATATCCTCCAATAACACAGAGAAAGAAGCTTTCTGAGAAACTTCTTAGTGTTCTGTGAAATCATCTCACAGAGATAAAGCTTTCCTCTCAAGAAGTCTTTCGCTAAGACAGTTCTTGTGGAATTGGCAAAGTGATATTTGGAAGCCCATAGAGGGCTATGGTGAAAAAGGAAATACCCTCAGATGAAATCTGGAAAGAAGCTTTCTCAGAAACTGCTCTGTGACGTGTGACTTCCACTCACAGAGTTACATCTCTATTTCGTGGATCTCTTTGCTAGCCTTATTTCTGTGAAATCTGAGAAGAGATATTTCGGATCCCTTTGAAGACTATAGGGCCAAAGTAAATAACCTCCGATAACAAAGAGAAAGAAGCTTTCGGAGAAACTTCTTTGTGTTCTGTGAAATCATCTCACAGAGTTACAGCTTTCACTTCAAGAAGCCTTTCGCTAAGACAGTTCTTGTGGAGTTGGCAAAGTGATACTTGGAAGCCCATAGAGGGCTATGGTGAAAAAGGAAATACCCTCAGATGAAATCTGGAAAGAAGCTTTCTGAGAAACTGCGCTGTGATGTGTGTCTTCCACTCAGAGAGTTACATCTGTATTTCGTGGATCTCTTTGCTAGCCTTATTTCTGTGGAATCTGAGAACAGATATTTCGGATCCCTTTGAAGACTATATGGCCAAAGGAAATATTCTCCGATAACAAAGAGAAAGAAGCTTACTGAGAAACTTCTTTGTGTTCTGTGAAATCATCTCACAGAGTTACAGCTTTCCCCTCAAGGAGCCTTTCGCTAAGACAGTTCTTGTGGCATTGGAAAAGTGATATTTGGAAGCCCCTAGAGGGCTATGGTGAAAAAGGAATTATCCTCAGATGAAATCTGGAAAGAAGCTTTTTGAGAAACTGCTTAGTGTTCTGTTAATTCAACTCACAGAGTTACATCTCTATTTCGTGGATCTCTCTGCTAGCCTTATTTCTGTGGAATCTGAGAACCGATATTTCGGATCCCTTTGACGACTTTAGGGCCAAAGGAAATATCCTCCGATAACAAAGAGAAAGAAGCTTTCTGAGAAACTTCTTTGTGTTCTGTGAAATCATCTCACAGAGTTACAGCTTTCCCCTCAAGAAGCCTTTCGCTAAGATCGTTCTTGTGGAATTGGCAAAGTGATATTTGGAAGCCCATAGAGGGCTATGGTGAAAAAGGAAATATCCTCAGATGAAATCTGGAAAGAAGCTTTCTGAGAAACTGCTCTGTGATGTGTGACTTCCACACACAGAGTTACATCTGTATTTCGTGGATCTCTTTACTAGCCTTATTTCTGTGGAATCTGAAAACAGATATTTCGGATCCCTTTGAAGACTATAGGGCCAAAGGAAATATCTTCCGATAACAAATAGTTAGAAGCTTTCTGAGAAAGTTCTTTGTGTTCTGTGAAATCATCTCACAGAGTTACAGCTTTCCCCTCAAGAAGCCTTTCGCTAAGACAGTTCTTGTGGAATTGGCAAAGTGATATTTCGAAGCCCATAGAGGGCTACGGTGAAAAAGGACATATCCTCAGATGAAATCTGGAAAGAAGCTTTTTGAGAAACTGCTTAGTGTTCTGTTAATTCATTCACAGAGTTACATCTGTATATCGTGGATCTCTTTGCTAGCCTTATTTCTGTGGAATCTCAGAACAGATATTTCGGATCCCTTTGAAGACTATAGGGCCAAAGGAAATATCCTCCGATAACAAAGAGAAAGAAGCTTTCTGAGAAACTTCTTTGTCTTCTGTGAAATCATCTCACAGAGTTACAGCTTTCCCCTCAAGAAGCCTTTCGCTAAGACTGTTCTTGTGGAATTTGCAAAGTGATATTTGGAAGCCCATAGAGGGCTATGAAGAAAATGTAAATATCCTCAGATGAAATCTGGAAAGAAGCTTTCTGAGAAACTGCTCTGTGATGTGTGACTTCCACACAAAGAGTTACATCTGTATTTCGTGGATCTCTTTACTAGCCTTATTTCTGTGGAATCTGAGAACAGATAGTTCGGATCCCTTTGAAGACTATAGGGCCAAAGGAAATATCTTCCGATAACAAATAGAAAGAAGCTTTTGAGAAACTTCTTTGTGTTCTGTGAAATCATCTCACAGAGTTACAGCTTTCCCCTCAAGAAGCCTTTCGCTAAGACAGTTCTTGTGGAATTGGCAAAGTGATATTTCGAAGCCCATAGAGGGCTACGGTGAAAAAGGAAATATACTCAGATGAAATCTGGAAAGAAGCTTTTTGAGAAACTGCTTAGTGTTCTGTTAATTCATCTCACAGAGTTACATCTGTATATATCGTGGATCTCTTTGCTAGCCTTATTTCTGTGGAATCTGAGAACAGATATTTCGGATCCCTTTGAAGACTATAGGGCCAAAGGAAATATCCTCCGATAACAAAGAGAAAGAAGCTTTCTGAGAAACTTCTTTGTGTTCTGTGAAATCGTCTCACAGAGTTACAGCTTTCCCCTCAAGAAGCCTTTCGCTTAGACAGTTCTTGTGGAATTGGCAAAGTGATATTTGGAAGTCCTTCGAGGGCTATGGTGAAAAAGGAAATATCCTCATATGAAATCTGGAAAGAAGTTTTCTGAGAAACTGCTCTGTGATGTGTGACTTCCACTCACAGAGTTACATCTGTATTTCGTTGATCTCTTTGCTAGCCTTATTTCTGTGGAATCTGAAAACAGATATTTCGGATCCCTTTGAAGACTATAGGGCCAAATGAAATATCCTCCGATAACAAAGAGAAAGAAGCTTTCTGAGAAAAATCTCTGTGTTCTGTGAAATCATCTCACAGAGTTACAGCTTTCCCCTCAAGAAGCCTTTCGCTAAGACAGTTCTTGTGGAATTGGCAAAATGATATTTGGAAGCCTCTAGAGGGCTAAGGTGAAAAAGGAAATATCCACAGATGAAATCTGGAAAGAAGCTTTCTGAGAAACTGCCTAGTGTTCTGTTAATTCATCTCACAGAGTTACATCTGTATTTCGTGGATCTCTTTGCTAGCCTTATTTCTGTGGAATCTGAGAACATATATTTCGGATCACTTTGAAGACTAGAGGGCCAAAGGAAATATCCTCCGATAACAAAGAGAAAGAAGCTTTCAGAGAAACTTCTTTGTGTTCGGTGAAATCATCTGACAGAGTTACAGCTTTCCCCTCAAGAAGCCTTTCGCTAAGACAGTTTTTGTGGAATTGGCAAAGTGATATTTGGAAGCCCCTAGGGCGCTCTTGTGAAAAAGGAAATATCCTCAGATGTAATCTGGAAAGAAGCTTTCTGAGAAACTGCTCTGTGCTTTGTGACTTCCACTGACCGAGTTACAGCTGTATTTCGTGGATCTCTTTGCTAGCCTTATTTCTGTGGAATCTGAGAACAGATATTTCGGATCCCTTTGAAGAGTATAGTGCCAAAGGAAATATCCTCCAATAACACAGAGAAAAAAGCTTTCTGAGAAACTTCTTTGTGTTCTGTGAAATCATCTCACAGAGTTACAGCTTTCCTCTCAAGAAGTCTTTCGCTAAGTCAGTTCTTGTGGAATTGGCAAAGTGATACTTGGAAGCCCATAGAGGGCTATGGTGAAAAAGGAAATACCCTCAGATGAAATCTGGAAAGAAGCTTTCTGAGAAACTGCGCTGTGATGTGTGACTTCCACTCACAGAGTTACATCTGTGTTTCGTGGATCTCTTTGCTAGCCTTATTTCTGTGGAATCTGAGAAGAGATATTTCGGATCCCTTTGAAGACTATAGGGCCAAAGGAAATATCCTCCGATAACAATGAGAAAGAAGCTTTCTCAGAAACTTCCTTGTGTTCTGTGAAATCATCTCACAGAGTTACAGCTTTCCCCTCAAGAAGCCTTTCGCTAAGACAGTTCTTGTGGAATTGGCAAAGTGATATTTGGAAGCCCGTAGAGGGCTATGGTGAAAAATTAAATATCCTCAGATGAAATCTGGAAAGAACCTTTCTGAGAAAATGCTTAGTGTTCTGCTAATTCATCTCACAGAGTTATATCTGTATTTCGAGGATCTCTTTGCTAGCCTTATTTCTGTGGAATCTGAGAACAGATATTTCGGATCCCTTTGATGACTATAGGGCCAAAAAAAATCCTCCGATAACAAAGAGAAAGAAACTTTCTGAGAAACTTCTTTGTGTTCTGTGAAATCATCTCACAGAGTTACAGCTTTCCCTTCAAGAAGCCTTTCGCTAGACAGTTCTTGTGGAATTGGTAAAGTGATATTTGGAAGCCCCTAGAGGGCTATGGTGAAAAAGGAAATACCCTCAGATGAAATCTGGAAAGAAGTTTCTGAGAAACTGCGCTGTGATGTGTGATTTCCACTCACAGAGTTACATCTGTATCTCGTGGATCTCTTTGCTAGCCTTATTTCTGTGGAATCTGAGAACAGATATTTCGGATCCCTTTGAAGACTATCGGTCCAAAGGAAATATCCTCCGATAACAAAGAGAAAGAAGCTTTCTGACAAACTTCTTTGTGTTCTGTGAAATCATCTCACAGAATTATAGTTTGGCCCTCAAGAAGCCTTTCGCTAAGACAGTTCTTGTGGAATTGGCAAAGTGATATTTGGAAGCCCATAGAGGGCTATGGTGAAAAAGGAAATATCCTGAGATGAAATCAGGAAAGAAGCTTTCGGAGAAACTGCTTAGTGTTCTGTTAATTCATCTCACAGAGTTACATCTGTATTTCGTGGATCTCTTTGCTAGCCTTATTTCTGTGGAATCTGAGAACAGATAATTTGGATCCCTTTGAAGACTATAGGGCCAAAGGAAATATCCTCCGATAACAAAGAGAAAGAAACTTTCTGAGAAACTTCTTTGTGTTCTGTGAAATCATCTCACAGAGTTACAGCTTTCCCCTCAAGAAGCCTATCGCTAAGACAGTTCTTGTGGAATTTTCAAAGTGATATTTGGAAGCCCATAGAGGGCTATGGTGAAAAAGGAAATATCCTCAGATGAAATCTGGAAAGAAGCTTTCTGAGAAACTTCTCTGTGGTGTGTGACTTCCACTCACAGAATTACGTCTGTATTTCGTGGATCTCTTTGCTAGCCTTATTTCTGTGGAATCTGAGAACAGATATTTCGGATCCCTTTGAAGACTATAGGGCCAAAGGAAATATCCTCCGATAACAAAGAGAAAGAAGCTTTCTGAGAAACTTCTTTGTATTCTGGGAAATCATCTCACAGAGTTACAGCTTTCCCCTCAAGAAGCCTTTGGCTAAGACAGTTCTTGTGGAATTGGAAAAGTTATATTTGGAAGCCCATAGAGAGCTATGGTGAAAAAGGAAATATCCTCGGATGAAATCTGGAAAGAAGCTTTCTGAGAAACTGCTTAGTGTTCTGTTAATTCATCTCACAGAGTTACATCAGTATTTCGTGTATCTCTTTGCTACCCTTATTTCTGTGGAATGTGAGAACAGATATTTCGGATCCCTTTGAAGACTATAGGGCCAAAGGAAATATCCTCCAATAACACAGAGAAAGAAGCTTTCTGAGAAACTTCATTGTGTTCTGTGAAATCATCTCACAGAGTTAAAGCTTTCCTCTCACGAAGTCTTTCGCAAAGACAGTTCTTGTGGAATTGGCAAAGTGATATTTGGAAGCCCTTAGAGGGCTATGGTGAAAAAGGAAATACCCTCAGATGAAATCTGGAAAGAAGCTTTCTCAGAAACTGCTCTGTGACGTGTGACTTCCACTCACAGAGTTACATCTCTATTTCGTGGATCTCTTTGCTAGCCTTATTTCTGTGAAATCTGAGAAGAGATATTTCGGATCCCTTTGAAGACTATAGGGCCAAAGTAAATAACCTCCGATAACAAAGAGAAAGAAGCTTTCTGAGAAACTTCTTTGTGTTCTGTGAAATCATCTCACAGAGTTACAGCTTTCCCCTCAAGAAGCCTTTCGCTAAGACAGTTCTTGTGGAATTGGCAAAGTGATATTTGGAAGCCCATAGAGGGCTATGGTGAAAAAGGAAATATCCTCATATGAAATCTGGAAAGAAGCTTTCTGAGAAACTGCTTAGTGTTCTGTTAATTCATCTCAAAGAGATACATCTGTATTTCGTGGATCTCTTTGCTAGCCTTATTTCTGTGGAATCTGAGAACAGATATTTTGGATCCCTTTGAAGAGTATAGGACCAAAGGAAATATCCTCCGATAACAAAGAGAAAGAAACTTTCTGAGAAACTTCTTTGAGTTCTGTGAAATCATCTCACAGAGTTACACCTTTCCCTTCAAGAAGCCTTTCGCTAAGACAGTTCTTGTGGAATTGGCAAAGTGATACTTGGAAGCCCATAGAGGGCTATGGTGAAAAAGGAAATACCCTCAGATGAAATCTGGAAAGAAGCTTTCTGAGAAACTGCGCTGTGATGTGTGACTTCCACTCACAGAGTTACATCTGTATTTCGTGGATCTCTTTGCTAGCCTTATTTCTGTGGAATCTGAGAAGAGAGATTTCGGATCCCTTTGAAGACTATAGGGCCAAAGGAAATATCCTCCGATAACAAAGAGAAAGAAGCTTTCTGAGAAACTTCCTTGTGTTCTGTGAAATCATCTCACAGAGTTACAGCTTTCCCCTCAAGAAGCCTTTCGCTAAGACAGTTCTTGTGGAATTGGCAAAGTGATATTTGGAAGCCCATAGAGGGCTATGGTGAAAAATTAAATATCCTCAGATGAAATCTGGAAAGAACCTTTCTGAGAAACTGCTTAGTGTTCTGTTAATTCATCTCACAGAGTTATATCTGTATTTCGTGGATCTCTTTGCTAGCCTTATTTCTGTGGAATCTTAGAACAGATATTTCGGATCCCTTTGAAGACTATCTGTCCAAAGGAAATATCCTCCGATAACAAAGAGAAAGAAGCTTTCTGACAAACTTCATTGTGTTCTGTGAAATCATCTCACAGAATTACAGTTTGGCCCTCAAGAAGCCTTTCGCTAACACAGTTCTTGTGGAATTGGCAAAGTGATATTTGGAAGCCCATAGAGGGCTATGGTGAAAAAGGAAATATCCTCAGATGAAATCTGGAAAGAAGCTTTCGGAGAAACTGCTTAGTGTTCCGTAAATTCATCTCAGAGAGTTACATCTGTATTTCGTGGATCTCTTTGCTAGCCTTATTACTGTGGAATCTGAGAACAGATATTTCGGATCCCTTTGAAGACTATATGGCCAAAGGAAATATTCTCCGATAACAAAGAGAAAGAAGCTTACTGAGAAACTTCTTTGTGTTCTGTGAAATCATCTCACAGAGTTACAGCTTTCCCCTCAAGAAGCCTTTCGCTAAGACAGTTCTTGTGGAATTGGCAAAGTGATATTTGGAACCCATAGAGGGCTACGGTGAAAAAGGAAATATCCTCAGATGAAATCTGGAAAGAAGCTTTCTGAGAAACTGCTTAGTGTTCCGTAAATTCATCTCAGAGAGTTACATCTGTATTTCGTGGATCTCTTTGCTAGCCTTATTTCTGTGGAATCTGAGAACAGATATTTCGGATCCCTTTGAAGACTATAGGGCCAAAGGAAATATCCTCCGATAACAAAGAGAAAGAAACTTTCTGAGAAACTTCTTTGTGTTCTGTGAAATCATCTCACAGAGTTACAGCTTTCCCCTCAAGAAGCCTTTCGCTAAGACAGTTCTTGTGGAATTGGCAAAGTGATATTTGGAAGCCCATAGAGGGCTATGGTGAAAAAGGAAATATCCTCATATGAAATCTGGAAAGAAGCTTTCTGAGAAACTGCTTAGTGTTCTGTTAATTCATCTCAAAGAGTTACATCTGTATTTCGTGGATCTCTTTGCTAGCCTTATTTCTGTGGAATCTGAGAACAGATATTTCGGATCCCTTTGAAGAGTATAGGACCAAAGGAAATATCCTCCGATAACAAAGAGAAAGAAACTTTCTGAGAAACTTCTTAGAGTTCTGTGAAATCATCTCACAGAGTTACACCTTTCCCTTCAAGAAGCCTTTCGCTAAGACAGTTCTTGTGGAATTGGCAAAGTGATACTTGGAAGCCCATAGAGGGCTATGGTGAAAAAGGAAATACCCTCAGATGAAATCTGGAAAGAAGCTTTCTGAGAAACTGCGCTGTGTTGTGTGACTTCCTCTCACAGAGTTACATCTGTATTTCGTGGATCTCTTTGCTAGCCTTATTTCTGTGGAATCTGAGAAGAGATATTTCGGAACCCTTTGAAGACTATAGGGCCAAAGGAAATATCCTCCGATAACAAAGAGAAAGAAGCTTTCTGAGAAACTTTCTTGTGTTCTGTGAAATCATCTCACAGAGTTACAGCTTTCCCCTCAAGAAGACTTTCGCTAAGACAGTTCTTGTGGAATTGGCAAAGTGATATTTCGAAGCCCATAGAGGGCTACGGTGAAAAAGGAAATATCCTCAGATGAAATCTGGAAAGAAGCTTTTTGAGAAACTGCTTAGTGTTCTGTTAATTCATCTCACAGAGTTACATCTGTATATATCGTGGATCTCTTTGCTAGCCTTTTTTCTGTGGAATCTGAGAACAGATATTTCGGATCCCTTTGAAGACTATAGGGCCAAAGGAAATATCCTCCGATAACAAAGAGAAAGAAGCTTTCTGAGAAACTTCTTTTTGTTCTGTGAAATCATCTCACAGAGTTACAGCTTTCCCCTCAAGAAGCCTTTCGCTAAGACAGTTCTTGTGGAATTGGCAAAGTGATATTTGGAAGTCCTTCGAGGGCTATGGTGAAAAAGGAAATATCCCCATATGAAATCTGGAAATAAGCTTTCTGAGAAACTGCTCTGTGATGTGTGACTTCCACTCACAGAGTTACATCTGTATTTCGTTGATCTCTTTGCTAGCCTTATTTCTGTGGAATCTGAGAACAGATATTTCGGATCCCTTTGAACACTATAGGGCCAAAAGAAATATCCTCCGATAACAAATAGAAAGAAGCTTTCTGAGAAAGTTCTTTCTGTTGTGTGAAATCATCTCACAGAGTTACAGCTTTCCCCTCTAGAAGCCTTTCGCTAAGACAGTTCTTGTGGAATTGGCAAAGTGATATTTGGAAGCCCTTAGAGGGCTACAGTGAAAAAGGAAATATCCTCAGATGAAATCTGGAAAGAAAATTTCTGAGAAACTGCTCTGTGGTTTGTGACTTCCACTAACAGAGTTACATCTGTATTTCATGGATCTCTGTGCTAGCCTTATTTCTGTGGAATCTGAGAACAGATATTTCGGATCCCTTTGAAGACTATAGGGACAAAGGAAATATCCTCCGATAACAAAGAGAAAGAAGGTTTCTGAGAAACTTCTTTGTGTTCTGTGAAATCATCTCACAGAGTAACAGCTTTCCCCTCAAGAAGCCTTTCGCTAAGACAGTTCTTGTGGAATTGGCAAAGTGATATTTGGAAGCCCATAGAGGGCTACGGTGAAAAAGGAAATATCCTCAGATGAAATCTGGAAAGAAGCTTTCTGAGAAACTGCTTAGTGTTCTGTTAATTCATCTCACAGAGTTACATCTGTATTTCGTGGATCTCTTTGCCAGCCTTATTTCTGTGGAATCTGAGAACAGATATTTCGGATCCCTTTGAAGACTATAAGGCCAAAGACAATATCCTCTGATAACACAGAGAAAGAAGCTCTCTGAGAAACTTCTTTGTGTTCTATGAAATCATCTCACAGAGTTACAGCTTTCCCCTCAAGAAGCCTTTCGCTAAGACAGTTCTTGTGGAATTGGCAAAGTGATATTTGGAAGCCCTTAGAGGGCTATGGTGAAAAAGGAAATATCCTCAGATGAAATCTGGAAAGAGGCTTTCTGAGAAACTGCTTAGTGTTCTGTTAATTCATCTCACAGAGTTACATCTGTATTTCGTGGATCTCTTTGCTAGCCTTATTTCTGTGGAATCTCAGAACAGATATTTCGGATCCCTTTGAAGAATATAGGGCCAAAGGAAATATCCTCCGATAACAAAGACCAAGAAGCTTTCTGAGACACTTCTTTGTGTTCTGTGAAATCATCTCACAGAGTTACAGCTTTCCCCTCAAGAAACCTTTCGCAAAGACAGTTCTTGTGGAATTGGCAAAGTGATATTTCGAAGCCCATAGGCGGCTATGGTGAAAAGGAAATATCCTCAGAAGAAATCTGGAAAGAATCTTTCTGAGAAACCTCTCTGTGCTGTGTGACTTCCACTCACAGAGTTACATCTGTATTTCATGGATCTCTGTGCTAGCCTTATTTCTGTGGAATCTGAGAACAGATATTTCGGATCCCTTTGAAGACTATAGGGACAAAGGAAATATCCTCCGATAACAAAGAGAAAGAAGGTTTCTGAGAAACTTCTTTGTGTTCTGTGAAATCATCTCACAGAGTAACAGCTTTCCCCTCAAGAAGCCTTTCGCTAAGACAGTTCTTGTGGAATTGGCAAAGTGATATTTGGAAGCCCATAGAGGGCTACGGTGAAAAAGGAAATATCCTCAGATGAAATCTGGAAAGAAGCTTTCTGAGAAACTGCTTAGTGTTCTGTTAATTCATCTCACAGAGTTACATCTGTATTTCGTGGATCTCTTTGCTAGCCTTATTTCTGTGGAATCTGAGAACAGATATTTCGGATCCCTTTGAAGACTATAAGGCCAAAGGCAATATCCTCTGATAACACAGAGAAAGAAGCTCTCTGAGAAACTTCTTTGTGTTCTATGAAATCATCTCACAGAGTTACAGCTTTCCCCTCAAGAAGCCTTTCGCTAAGACAGTTCTTGTGGAATTGGCAAAGTGATATTTGGAAGCCCTTAGAGGGCTATGGTGAAAAAGGAAATATCCTCAGATGAAATCTGGAAAGAGGCTTTCTGAGAAACTGCTTAGTGTTCTGTTAATTCATCTCACAGAGTTACATCTGTATTTCGTGGATCTCTTTGCTAGCCTTATTTCTGTGGAATCTCAGAACAGATATTTCGGATCCCTTTGAAGAATATAGGGCCAAAGGAAATATCCTCCGATAACAAAGACCAAGAAGCTTTCTGAGACACTTCTTTGTGTTCTGTGAAATCATCTCACAGAGTTACAGCTTTCCCCTCAAGAAACCTTTCGCAAAGACAGTTCTTGTGGAATTGGCAAAGTGATATTTCGAAGCCCATAGGCGGCTATGGTGAAAAGGAAATATCCTCAGAAGAAATCTGGAAAGAATCTTTCTGAGAAACCTCTCTGTGCTGTGTGACTTCCACTCACAGAGTTACATCTGTATTTCGTGGATCTCTTTGCTAGCCTTATTTCTGTGGAATCTGAGAACAGATACTTCGGATCACTTTGAAGACTATCAGGCCAAAGAAATATCCTCCGATAACAAAGAGAATGAAGCTTTCTGAGAAACTTCTTTGTATTCTGTGAAATCATCTCACAGAGTTACAGCTTTCCACTCAAGAAGCCTTTCGCTAAGACAGTTCTTGTGGAATTGGCAAAGTGATATTTGGAAGCCCATAGAGGGCTATGGTGAAAAAGGAAATATCTTCAGATGAAATCTGGAAAGAAGCTTTCTGAGAAACTGCTCTGGGATGTGTGACTTCAACTCACAGAGGTACATCTGTATTTCGTGGATCTCTTTGCTAGCCTTATTTCTGTGAAATCTGAGAAGAGATATTTCGGATCCCTTTGAAGACTATAGGGCCAAAGGAAATATCCTCCGATAACAAAGAGAAAGAAGCTTTCTGAGAAACTTCTTTGTGTTCTGTGAAATCATCTCACAGAGTTACAGCTTTCCCCTCAAGAAGCCTTTCGCTAAGACAGTTCTTGTGGAATTGGCAAAGTGATATTTGGAAGCCCTTTGAAGGCTATGGTGAAAAAGGAAATATCCTCAGATGAAATCTGGAAAGAAGCTTTCTGAGAAACTGCTTAGTGTACTGTTAATTCATCTCACACAGTTACATCTGTATTTCGTGGATCTCTTTGCTAGCCTTATTTCTGTGGAATCTGAGAATAGATATTTCAGATTCCTTTGAAGACTATAGGGCCAAAGGAAATATCCTCCGATAACAAAGAGAAAGAAGCTTTCTGAGAAAATTCTTTGTGTTCTGTGAAATCATCTCACAGAATTACCGTTTTCCCCTCAAGAAGCCTTTCGCTAAGACAGTTCTTGTGGAATTGGCAAAGTGATATTTGGAAGCCCATAGAGGGCTATGGTGAAAAAGGAAATATCCTCTGATGAAATCTGGAAAGAACCTTTCTGAGAAACTGCTTAGTGTTCCGTAAATTCATCTCAGAGAGTTACATCTGTATTTCGTGGATCTCTTTGCTAGCCTTATTTCTGTGGAATCTGAGAACAGATATTTCGGATCCCTTTGAAGAATATAGGGCCAAAAAAAATATCCTCCAATAACAAAGAGAAAGAAACTTTCTGAGAAACTTCTTTGTGTTCTGTGAATTCATCTCACAGAGTTACAGCTTTCCCCTAAGAAGCCTTTCGCTAAGACAGTTCTTGTGGAATTGGCAAAGTGATATTTGGAAGCCCATAGAGGGCTATGGTGAAAAAGGAAATATCCTCAGATGAAATCTGGAAAGAAGCTTTTTGAAAAACTCCTTAGTGTTCTGTGAATTCATCTCACAGAGTTACATCTGTATTTCGTGGATCTCTTTGCTAGCCTTATTTCTGTGGAATCTGAGAAGAGATATTTCGGATCCCTTTGAAGACTATAAGGCCAAAGGCAATATCCTCTGATAACACAGAGAAAGAAGCTCTCTGAGAAACTTCTTTGTGTTCTGTGAAATCATCTCACAGAGTTACAGGTTTCCCCTCAAGAAGCCTTTCGCTAAGACAGTTCTTGTGGAATTTACAAAGTGATATTTGGAAGCCCTTAGAGGGCTATGGTGAAAAAGGAAATATCCTCAGATGAAATCTGGAAAGAAGCTTTCGGAGAAACTGCTTAGTGTTCCGTAAATTCATCTCAGAGAGTTACATCTGTATTTCGTGGATCTCTTTGCTAGCCTTATTTCTGTGGAATCTGAGAACAGACATTTCGGATCCCTTTGAAGACTATAGGGCCAAAGGAAACATCCTCCGATAACAAACAGAAAGAAGCTTTTTGAGAAACTTCTTTGTGTTGTGTGAAATCATCTCACAGAGTTACAGCTTTCCCCTCAAGAAGCCTTTCGCTAAGACAGTTCCTGTGGAATTGGCAAAGTGATATTTGGAAGCCCATAGAGGGCTATGGTGAAAAAGGAAATATCCTCTGATGAAATCTGGAAAGAAGCTTTCTGAGAAACAGCTATGTGATGTGTGACTTCCACTCACTGAGTTACATCTGTATTTCGTGGATCTGTTTGCTAGCCTTATTTCTGTGGAATCTGAGAACAGATACTTCGGATCCCTTTGAAGACTATCAGGCCAAATAAATATCCTGCGATAACAAAGAGAATGAAGCTTTCTGAGAAACTTCTTTGTATTCTGTGAAATCATCTCACAGAGTTACAGCTTTCCACTCAAGAAGCCTTTCGCTGAGACAGTTCTTGTGGAATTGGCAAAGTGATATTTGGAAGCCCATGGAGGGCTATGATGAAAAAGGAAATATCCTCAGATGAAATCTGGAAAGAAGCTTTCTGAGAAACTGCTTAGTGTTCCGTAAATACATCTCAGAGATTTACATCTGTATTTCGTGGATCTCTTTGCTAGCCTTATTTCTGTGGTATCTGAGAACAGATATTTCGGATCCCTTTGAAAACTATAGGGCCAAAGGAAATATCCTCCGATAACACAGAGAATGAAGCTTTCTAAGAAACTTCTTTGTGTTCTGTGAAGTCATCTCACAGAGTTACAGCTTTCCCCTCAAGAAGCCTTTCGCTAAGACAGTTCTTGTGGAATTGGCAAAGTGATATTTGGAAGCCCATAGAGGGCTATGGTGAAAAAGGAAATATCTTCAGATGAAATCTGGAAAGAAGCTTTCTGAGAAACTGCTCTGTGATGTGTGACTTCAACTCAAAGAGGTACATCTGTATTTCGTGGATCTCTTTGCTAGCCTTATTTCTGTGAAATCTGAGAAGAGATATTTCGGATCCCTTTGAAGACTATAGGGCCAAAGGAAATATCCTCCGATAACAAGGAGAAAGAAGCTTTCTGAGAAACTTCTTTGTGTTCTGTGAAATCATCTCACAGAGTTACAGCTTTCCCCTCAAGAAGCCTTTCGCTAAGACAGTTCTTGTGGAATTGGCAAAGTGATAGTTGGAAGCCCTTTGAAGGCTATGGTGAAAAAGGAAATATCCTCAGATGAAATCTGGAAAGAAGCTTTCTGAGAAACTGCTTAGTGTACTGTTAATTCATCTCACACAGTTACATCTGTATTTCGTGGATCTCTTTGCTAGCCTTATTTCTGTGGAATCTGAGAATAGATATTTCAGATTCCTTTTAAGACTATAGGGCCAAAGGAAATATCCTCCGATAACAAAGAGAAAGAAGCTTTCTGAGAAACTTCTTTGTGTTCTGTGAAATCATCTCACAGAATTACCGTTTTCCCCTCAAGAAGCCTTTCGCTAAGACAGTTCTTGTGGAATTGGCAAAGTGATATTTGGAAGCCCATAGAGGGCTATGGTGAAAAAGGAAATATCCTCAGATGAAATCTGGAAAGAACCTTTCTGAGAAACTGCTTAGTGTTCCGTAAATTCATCTCAGAGAGTTACATCTGTATTTCGTGGATCTCTTTGCTAGCCTTATTTCTGTGGAATCTGAGAACAGATATTTCGGATCCTCTTGAAGACTATAGGGCCAAAGACAATATTCTCCCATAACAAATAGAAAGAAGCTTTCTGAGAAACTTCCTTGTGTTCTGTGAAATCATCTCACAGAGTTACAGCTTTCCCCTCAAGAAGCCTTTCGCTAAGACAGTTCTTGTGGAATAGGCATAGTGATATTTGGAATCCCGTAGAGGGCTATGGTGAAAAAGGAAATATCCTCAGATGAAATCTGGTAAGAAGCTTTCTGAGAAAATGTTCTGGGATGTTTGACTTCCACTCACAGAGTTACATCTGTATTTCGTGGATCTCTTTGCTAGCCTTATTTCTGTGGAATCTGAGAACAGATATTTCGGATTCCTTTGAACACTATAGGGCCAAAAAAAATGTCCTCCGATAACAAATAGAAAGAAGCTTTCTGAGAAAGTTCTTTGTGTTGTGTGAAATCATCTCACAGAGTTATAGCTTTCCCCTCAAGAAGCCTTTCGCTAAGACAGTTCTTGTGGAATTGGCAAAGTGATATTTGGAAGCCCTTAGAGGGCTATAGTGAAAAAGGAAATATCCTCAGATGAAATCTGGAAAGAAACTTTCTGAGAAACTGCTCTGTGGTTTGTGACTTCCACTGACAGAGTTACATCTGTATTTCGTGGATCTCTTTGCTAGCCTTATTTCTGTGGAATCTGAGAACAGATATTTCGGATCCCTTTGAACACTATAGGGCCAAAAGAAATATCCTCCGATAACAAAGAGAAAGAAGCTTTCTGAGAAACTTCTTTGTGTTCTGTGAAATCATCTCACAGAGTTACAGCTTTTCCCTCAAGAAGCCTTTCGCTAAGACAGTTCTTGTGGAATTGGCAAAGTGATATTTGGAAGCCCTTAGAGGGCTATGGTGAAAAAGGAAATATCCTCAGATGAAATCTGGAAAGAAACTTTCTGAGAAACTGCTCTGTGGTTTGTGACTTCCACTAACAGAGTTACATCTGTATTTCGTGGATCTCTTTGCTAGCCTTATTTCTGTGGAATCTGAGAGCAGATATTTCGGATCCCTTTGAAGACTATAGGGCCAAAGGAAGTATCCTCCGATAACAAAGAGAAAGAAGCTTTCTGAGAAACTTCTTTGTGTTCTGTGAAATCATCTCACAGAGTTACAGCTTTCCCCTCAAGAAGCCTTTCGCTAAGACAGTTCTTGTGGAATTGGCAAAGTGATATTTCGAAGCCCATAGAGGGTTATGGTGAAAAAGGAAATATCCTCAGATGAAATCTGGAAAGAAGCTTTCTGAGAAACTGCTCTGTGATGTGTGACTTCCACTCACAGAGTTACATCTGTATTTCATGGATCTCTGTGCTAGCCTTATTTCTGTGGAATCTGAGAACAGATATTTCGGATCCCTTTGAAGACTATAGGGCCAAAGGAAATATCCTCCGATAACAAAGAGAAAGAAGCTTTCTGAGAAACTTCTTTGTATTCTGTGAAATCATCTCACAGAGTAACAGATTTTCCCTCAAGAAGCCGTTCGCTAAGACAGTTCTTGTGGAATTGGCAAAGTGATATTTGGAAGCCCATAGAGGGCTACGGTGAAAGTGGAAATATCCTCAGATGAAATCTGGAAAGAAGCTTTCTGAGAAACTGCTTAGTGTTCTGTTAATTCATCTCACAGAGTTACATCTGTATTTCGTGGATCTCTTTGCTAGCCTTATTTCTGTGGAATCTGAGAACAGATATTTCGGATCCCTTTGAAGACTATAAGGCCAAAGGCAATATCCTCTGATAACACAGAGAAAGAAGCTCTCTGAGAAACTTCTTTGTGTTCTGTGAAATCATCTCACAGGGTTACAGCTTTCCCCTCAAGAAGCCTTTCGCTAAGACAGTTCTTGTGGAATTGGCAAAGTGATATTTGGAAGCCCATAGAGGGCTATGGTGAAAAAGGAAATATCTTCAGATGAAATCTGGAAAGAAGCTTTCTGAGAAACTGCTCTGTGATGTGTGACTTCAACTCAAAGAGGTACATCTGTATTTCCTGGATCTCTTTGCTAGCCTTATTTCTGTGAAATCTGCGAAGAGATATTTCGGATCCCTTTGAAGACTATAGGGCCAAAGGAAATATCCTCCGATAACAAGGAGAAAGAAGCTTTCTGAGAAACTTCTTTGTGTTCTGTGAAATCATCTCACAGAGTTACAGCATTCCCCTCAAGAAGCCTTTCGCTAAGACAGTTCTTGTGGAATTGGCAAAGTGATATTTGGAAGCCCTTTGAAGGCTATGGTGAAAAAGGAAATATCCTCAGATGAAATCTGGAAAGAAGCTTTCTGAGAAACTGCTTAGTGTACTGTTAATTCATCTCACACAGTTACATCTGTATTTCGTGGATCTCTTTGCTAGCCTTATTTCTGTGGAATCTGAGAACAGATATTTCGGATCCCCTTGAAGACTATAGGGCCAAAGAAAATATCCTCCCATAACAAATAGAAAGAAGCTTTCTGAGAAACTTCCTTGTGTTCTGTGAAATCATCTCACAGAGTTACAGCTTTCCCCTCAAGAAGCCTTTCGCTAAGACAGTTCTTGTGGAATAGGCATAGTGATATTTGGAATCCCATAGAGGGCTATGGTGAAAAAGGAAATATCCTCAGATGAAATCTGGTAAGAAGCTTTCTGAGAAAATGTTCTGTGATGTTTGACTTCCACTCACAGAGTTACATCTGTATTTCGTGGATCTCTTTGCTAGCCTTATTTCTGTGGAATCTGAGAACAGATATTTCGGATCCCTTTGAACACCATAGGGCCAAAAGAAATATCCTCCGATAACAAAGAGAAAGAAGCTTTCTGAGAAACTTCTTTGTCTTCTGTGAAATCATCTCACAGAGTTACAGCTTTCCCCTCAAGAAGCCTTTCGCTAAGACAGTTCTTGTGGAATTGGCAAAGTGATATTTGGAAGCCCTTAGAGGGCTATAGTGAAAAAGGAAATATCCTCAGATGAAATCTGGAAAGAACCTTTCTGAGAAAATGCTCTGTGGTTTGTGACTTCCACTAACAGAGTTACATCTGTATTTCGTGGATCTCTTTGCTAGCCTTATTTCTGTGGAATCTGAGAGCAGATATTTCGGATCCCTTTGAAGACTATAGGGCCAAAGGAAGTATCCTCCGATAACAAAGAGAAAGAAGCTTTCTGAGAAACTTCTTTGTGTTCTGTGAAATCATCTCACAGAGATACAGCTTTCCCCTCAAGAAGCCTTTCGCTAAGACAGTTCTTGTGGAATTGGCAAAGTGATATTTGGAAGCCCTTAGAGGGCTTTAGTGAAAAAGGAAATATCCTCAGATGAAATCTGGAAAGAAACTTTCTGAGAAACTGCTCTGTGGTTTGTGACTTCCACTGACAGAGTTACATCTGTATTTCGTGGATCTCTTTGCTAGCCTTATTTCTGTGGAATCTGAGAACAGATATTTCGGATCCCTTTGAACACTATAGGGCCAAAAGAAATATCCTCCGATAACAAAGAGAAAGAAGCTTTCTGAGAAACTTCTTTGTGTTCTGTGAAATCATCTCACCGAGTTACAGCTTTCCCCTCAAGAAGCCTTTCGCTAAGACAGTTCTTGTGGAATTGGTAAAGTGATATTTCGAAGCCCATAGAGGGTTATGGTGAAAAAGGAAATATCCTCAGATGAAATCTGGAAAGAAGCTTTCTGAGAAACTGCTCTGTGATGTGTGACTTCAACTCAAAGAGGTACATCTGTATTTCGTGGATCTCTTTGCTAGCCTTATTTCTGTGAAATCTGAGAAGAGATATTTCGGATCCCTTTGAAGACTATAGGGCCAAAGGAAATATCCTCCGATAACAAGGAGAAAGAAGCTTTCTGAGAAACTTCCTTGTGTTCTGTGAAATCATCTCACAGAGTTACAGCTTTCCCCTCAAGAAGCCTTTCGCTAAGACAGTTCTTGTGGAATTGGCAAAGTGATATTTGGAAGCCCTTTGAAGTCTATGGTGAAAAAGGAAATATCCTCAGATGAAATCTGGAAAGAAGCTTTCTGAGAAACTGCTTAGTGTACTGTTAATTCATCTCACACAGTTACATCTGTATTTCGTGGATCTCTTTGCTAGCCTTATTTCTGTGGAATCTGAGAATAGATATTTCAGATTCCTTTTAAGATTATAGGGCCAAAGGAAATATCCTCCGATAACAAAGAGAAAGAAGCTTTCTGAGAAACTTCTTTGTGTTCTGTGAAATCATCTCACAGAATTACCGTTTTCCCCTCAAGAAGCCTTTCGCTAAGACAGTTCTTGTGGAATTGGCAAAGTGATATTTGGAAGCCCATAGAGGGCTATGGTGAAAAAGGAAATATCCTCAGATGAAATCTGGAAAGAACCTTTCTGAGAAACTGCTTAGTGTTCCGTAAATTCATCTCAGAGAGTTACATCTGTATTTCGTGGATCTCTTTGCTAGCCTTATTTCTGTGGAATCTGAGAACAGATATTTCGGATCCTCTTGAAGACTATAGGGCCAAAGACAATATCCTCCCATAACAAATAGAAAGAAGCTTTCTGAGAAACTTCCTTGTGTTCTGTGAAATCATCTCACAGAGTTACAGCTTTCCCCTCAAGAAGCCTTTCGCTAAGACAGTTCTTGTGGAATAGGCATAGTGATATTTGGAATCCCGAAGAGGGCTATGGTGAAAAAGGAAATATCCTCAGATGAAATCTGGTAAGAATCTTTCTGAGAAAATGTTCTGGGATGTTTGACTTCCACTCACAGAGTTACATCTGTATTTCGTGGATCTCTTTGCTAGCCTTATTTCTGTGGAATCTGAGAACAGATATTTCGGATCCCTTTGAACACTATAGGGCCAAAAGAAATATCCTCCGATAACAAATAGAAAGAAGCTTTCTGAGAAACTTCTTTGTGTTCTGTGAAATCATCTCACAGAGTTACAGCATTCCCCTCAAGAAGCCTTTCGCTAAGACAGTTCTTGTGCAATTGGCAAAGTGATATTTGGAAGCCCTTTGAAGGCTATGGTGAAAAAGGAAATATCCTCAGATGAAATCTGGAAAGAAGCTTTCTGAGAAACTGCTTAGTGTACTGTTAATTCATCTCACAGAGTTACATCTGTATTTCGTGGATCTCTTTGCTAGCCTTATTTCTGTGGAATCTGAGAACAGATATTTCGGATCCCCTTGAAGACTATAGGGCCAAAGGAAATATCCTCTGATAACGAAGAGAAAGAAGCTTTCTGAGAAACTTATTTGTCTTCTGTGAAATCATCTCACAGAGTTACACCTTTCCCTTCAAGAAACCTTTCGCTAACACACTTCTTGTGAAATTGACACAGTGATATTTGGAAGCCCAGAGATGGCTATGGTGAAAAAGGAAATATCCTTAGATGAAATCTGGAAAGAAGCTTTCTGAGAAACTGCTCTGTGATGTGTGACTTCCACTCACAAAGTTACATCTGTATTTCGTGGATCTCTTTGCTAGCCTTATTTCTGTGGAATCTGAGACCAGATATTTCGGATCCCTTTGAAGACTCTAGGGCCAAAGGAAATATCCTCCGATAACAAAGAGAAAGAAGCTTTCTGAGCAACTTCTTTGTGTTCTGTGAAATCATCTCAGAG